>NC_140535.1:7068895-7705978 GCF_057382185.1 Mchenga conophoros
AATCGCCTGAGCTCTGGCTGATTGGGACCCACACCCAGTTTCATACCTTGGCTCAGGCGATTAGAGGATCATCAGGGGGTCCTTTTGTCCCTCTGTGGGCGATACTCCCACTAGGTTATATCTGGGACTCTCCACCATTTGACCTTAGAACTGAAGAAGCTTCTCGGATGAGAGGTGAAACGTCTTCAAGCAACTTAAAGAAGTCCAGACGCTTTTCTTTGCAAGCTGCTTTGACTAGATGTAGGCTTATTTTTTGGTTAGTTTAATGTAGACAGCATGTTTGTTTTTCTGTTGTTTTGTGAACAGACGAAGAAAATGTACAGGAACTGTGGATCTGTTGAATTGGCAGCAGTGTATGATTATACTGAAATCTGATGTGAATGTGTTTTTCCTCTCAGCTGGAGAATTTGATGCTGGACAAAGACGGACACATTAAAATAACTGATTTTGGCCTTTGTAAAGAGGGCATTACTCCAGATGCAACAATGAAAACCTTTTGTGGAACACCTGAATATCTGGCTCCTGAGGTAAGGCACTGTCTGGTGACACATTTTAAACACACCTGTGTTGTCAAGCTTGTTTAATAGCTTGTTTAATATCATAGTTTGGTCCCCTGTCTCTAGATTTGCTGCAACTGTAAATCTATTACTCATATTTTATGTGCATAAGAAGCTGTCTTGGTTGAGCCATGTAAAGTGTTCTGTTTTTGTTTGTTTTTCCTGTGTACAGTAAAACAAGGTACGTGTGAGTTGATATGTTGACCAATGTCCAATATCACTAAGAATCATGCTACACCCAAGACACCCAATCACCCAAGTTTGTGAACTTGGGAATGAGGTGATGTAGACGTTTCATGCCATACCATAATCTCAGACTAGTTCAAATCTCAGTGACCTTGACCTCAAGGTCAGAGGTCACGTTTCCTGAAAATGTTGTCAATGCGACAACTTGAGCACAAGCCAACACAGGATTTCCAAATTGTGTCAAGAGGAGTACCACTGGCGACCACCAGTTGGTTTTTTATTTATTTATTTATTAAAACAGCTTTTACCATCAAGCCATTCAACACCTCAACTACAACACTTGAATACCGACACCACACTTCACAGGATGCACACAGAAGCTGTCCTAAAGTTTCTCAAGAACATACTACACTCTGCACTGGTCACTTCATTCTTATTAGTATTTAAATAAAAATAAAAACCCTTACTCCGTCCAATACTGTACTAACTGCAACTCTAAAATCTTGTACTGCTCAGTTTGTGCTACTGCTCACTCCTGCCACTTTATCCCATGTGCAATATCCCATTACCCCCATTTCAATGGTCACATTTCTATTTAAGATTTTTTTATTTATACATTTGTGTATATATTTATATATATTTAGTCTGTTAATATTTGTAATATTTTTACTGTATTATACTGCTGAGTGACTTGTCTTCTGCACGTCAAACACATTTCATTGGAATGTTGACCCTGTGCTAGCTTGCATATGACAATTAAAACTGAAATTGAACTGAAACTGACTTATATTGGGCTCTACTATAGACAGATGGGCCACACCAGCAGAAGACCACATTGAGGCCACAGTTTGCATGGAATTAACAAATTAGACAGTAGAAGATTAGAAAAACATTGTGTAGTCTGAGTTTCAATTTCTGGTGAATTTTAGCTGGTATGGTTCCTTTTATCAGCTCACTGATATACACTGATATTATATCAGGCACAATTCGGACCCCTTAGTACCAGTTAAGCATGGTTTAAATGGCAGCTCCATTTAAACATGCAGATCACTTATTTAAAGAGTAGGAAGAAAATGATGCATTTGATTTTTTTACACACTTAAGAGAAAAGATTAGCCCTGCTCTTTCAATCAGAAGGGGTGATGTAAAAGATGACTGGTAAGAAGTTTGAACAGAAAAAGAAGAAAAAACATATAAAGAAGAAATATTTTTGACTCACAAAAGTGTGCCATTATTTGCACCAAATGCTATGGTGTGCCAATTCAGAGTTATGGCTTTTTACTGCTGTTGAGAAATCGGTCTCTTCTTCCTCAGGTCCTAGAAGATAATGACTACGGCCGCGCAGTGGACTGGTGGGGTCTCGGTGTAGTTATGTATGAAATGATGTGTGGCCGATTGCCTTTCTATAACCAAGACCACGAGCGCTTATTTGAGCTCATCCTAATGGAGGAGATCCGCTTTCCTCGGAACCTCTCACCTGAGGCCAAGTCCCTGCTGGCTGGCCTGCTCAAGAAGGATCCCAAGCACAGGTATTAGCCCAAACTACTACTCTGTGTGGATTATATTAAAAATGCCTAGTTTACTCTCAAATAATCTCATTTGGACTGACAGGTTAGGAGGAGGTCCCAGTGATGCCAAAGAAGTAATGACTCACAAATTTTTTATCACCATCAACTGGCATGATGTGGAACAGAGAAAGGTGGGGCTTTCTTTTTTTTAACAACTTATTTCTATTTATCAAGCGCAGTCAGACAGTCCAATCAGTCATGTCTTCATTTAACAGGAACAGCAGTTACAAGTGAGTCAAAAATGAAACGATGGATTCTGGCATTCTTGCAGTGTAGCATTCTTGTTGCTCCATAGCAACATGACATGAGAGAAATAAAAAGTAACCAAATTAATAATAACATTCATGAGGAATCCCAACACTCACCAGATGTACTATAAAGTAACCACATTTTTCACACACACTTGAATTTGGGTGAGGTGGAGTGACAAGCTCCTTACACTACGATGACGGTGGATGGCTGGGAACCTTCACAGACACGGATTTTAGATGTTCTCAAATTTTGATAAATGGTAAATGTCCATGGAAAGTAGCCATCAGGCCAATCCACATGTGATAGATTCCATTGATATTAGGTTCTTTTGGTGGTGCAAAGTGTTGATTTTTTCACCAACAACCTTTTGAATTGCAACCAAAAAGTTTGGCCTACTCATCAGGCCATATCAGAGGTTTCCTCATGCTTGTGGAATACTTGATGTATATTTTGCAAATTTTTGCCAGATTTCAATGTTTTTCTTTGTCAGGAAAGGCTTCCATCTTGCAACCCTACTCCATAGTCAAGGCAAATGTAGAATATGGGAGATTGTTTTCACACTTTTAGTTGCAGAAATGTCTTAAATACATAAGGACCTGGATGACTTCTAATTTCCTACCTCACCTCTGTGCTTGTCAGTGCAGCATTTAATATTTTGGACACTAAGATTTTATTACAGAGATAAGAGCATGCCGTAGTTAGAGAATGTAGTACGCTGCAGTGGTTTTAATCAAATCTATTTAATAGACTCCAATTTTTTCATGTAAATGAAGATTGTTCTGTACTTGCAAAGGTTAATCATAGAATTCCAGAGTGTTTCATGCTACGATTAATTCTGTTTACATTATATATGCCTCTCTTAGGCAGTGTCATTCAAAGGCATACGATACATTTTCATTGCTACGCAGCTGATACCCACTGACACACCAATTCGTTAAACTGTTTAAGATAATAAATGTCCTGCGTCTAAATTCTGATTCATTGGTCCTAAAAATCTTGGAAACACAGTGTCTAACCAGATGCATACTTTGGAAGCCATTACCTAGGCCTCCAGTAATACGGTGAGGAATCTTGGAGTTGTTTTTGACCAGGATGTTCTTGATTAAACAAATATGTAGCACTGCTTACTTATTTTGTGCAGTATCTTTAAAATTAAAAATATTATTTCTGATCTTGTCCTGAAAATGCATTAATGCATTTATTACTTCTAAGCTGGACTATTGAAATTCATTATCAGGTTGTCATAAAAACTCTTTGAAATGCCTTCTGTTGATCCAAAATGCTCCAGTTGGAGTACCACCAGGTACTAGAATGAGACAGCATATTCCTCCCATACTGACTTCACTTCATTGGCTCCATGTTAAATTCAAAGTAAAATTTAAAATCCTTCTCCTCACATACAAGTTGTTAAATATTTAGGCCCCATCTTTTCTTAAAGAACTCATAGTACCCTATCACCATAATAATAGAGCACTTTGTTCTCAGACTCCTGGATAAATTTATAATTAGTTTAATAAGTAGCTCTTTGAAGGAAATTTCTGTTAGCTGTTTCTGCGTAAAGCAAAAAGCTAATTGAACTAATAAAAATTAATACAAATATTAGCGCATGGGAATACAAGTGTTTTTTACTCCTTAGCCATAAAAGGCTGATTGGGTATTGTCATTACAAAATCTTGTGAATGCAATAACTCAAGAAAGAAGTCACCGAGAATTTTCAAATTAATCAGAATTTTTAATTAATCTCAAGTTTAGAGGTCAAGTTTTCTGAAAATCTTATGATTGTGATAACTTAAAAACAAAGCGACGCAGGATTTTGAAATTGAGACCATAGGTGTATGTGCTACGAGGCTACCACTGGTGGTCGCCAGTATTGCTTAACATTATTGTGAGGCAACATGTTTCTAATTTTAGAGATATTGTGGAAATGCAAGAAACAGCCCTAAATATTTGTTTAATATGCACATTGAAGGATATATCGTAGTCAAAAACAACTCCAAGATTCCTTACAGTGTTGCTGGAGGCCAAGGTAATGCCATCCAGGGTAAGTATCTGGTTACACATCATATTTCTAAGATTTTTAGGGCCAAAGACAAGAACTTTAGGTTTGTCTGAATTAGAGGTCATCTAGGTTTTTACACAGTAACTTTAATAACTACAGCATGCTCTGATCTGTGTAACAAGTATTGAATGCTGCATCAAGATAAGCACAGAGATGAGGCCATAAGATGATCATTTGTAACCTTCGTTAACCCTGCTTTTGTACTGTGATAAATTCAGATTTAAAACTCTCCAAATAAACCATTCCTGTACAGATAATTAGTTAGCTGTTTCACAGCTACTCGTTCAAAATCTTTTGAGATAAACAGCCTATAATTAGTTAAGACAGCTGGGTCAAGTAGTGGCTTTTTACCCCATTTCCGCAAAAGGGTATTGGGGTAATGTCATCACCTCACTGGGCAGGTCGGCAGGCTGGTAGCATGTACACCCAAGTTTGTGAATATGATAACTCAAGACCGAAGTGATGTAGGAATTTTAAATGGATACCCTAGGTATGAGTTATGCCAACTGCATTGTAGACCCTCCTCTACATGCATGTTATAAATCCAGCATGTTACCAAGTGATATCTGTCTCTTCCAATCCCTGGTACAGCTGACCCCCCTCTTCAAACCGCAAGTAACATCAGAGACAGATACCCGGTACTTTGATGAGGAGTTCACAGCACAAACAATCACACTCACTCCCCCAAACAAGTGTAAGTATCTTCTTGTTGGACCCGTCAGCACTGATCCATCATTATTCAAAGTTAATATCACGTTTCTTGGTCACTGACTTAGATTGCCTTCTTGTTACAGATAACAGTCTGGACTGTGAGGACCCCAGCCAAGAAGCTCATTTCCCCCAATTCTCCTATTCTGCTAGCATAAGAGAGTGATAGCATCTCTGCCACACACACACGTGTATAAACACCTTGGTTACAATCATACAGCCATAAAAATAAGTAGAGCTTTCATTTTTAAAGAGGTGTTACTCTTAGCACGATTTCAGTGCCTTGCCTGGGAGCCTTATTGTTAAAATCTGTCTTTGTCCACAGAAAGGAAAAAGCCTATCCACAGTGACTATACTGTAACATAAGAACTTCACATAGCCATCAGTGCAGTTTAACAACATAATCAAGACCATCAGACCTACAAAGATGGTGCTGCTGTTTGTACCATTCTTTTTTTCTTTTTTTTTTATATTCAATGAATAAGCCATGCAACTCCCCATGACACTTGTAAGTCCTCTAATTCAATCCTGGCTGTGACCTTTGGTGAAATATATGAAGAAGGGAGGAGAGCAGCAGTTAATCTTACTATTACACCAAAAAATCCTGCATGTCTGTTTTTTGAACATTTTTTTCTTCTGTATTATTAGCTCATTGAGTATTAAGGAATAAATTATAATATTATACAAATGGAAGGATGTGTACTGAACTCAATCCTTGTACAAGCTAACTGCAAAAAATGGACATTTGTCACTTTTTATTACTTTGTGCTTTAGAATTTTGGTCTCCCATGTGTTAGATATTGTCTTTGTAGCCTTTATCATTTAGCATTTTTGGTCCCCCAGAACACAAGTTCACTTGCTGAACATTTTACATCAGAGATGTCAGACTCATTTTACATCGAGGGCCACATACAGCCCACTTTGATCATATGGGGACCATACAAGTGAAACTGCACTTCTTTTCAGCATAAATATATTTAACTGCACATTTAATCCCTGAGATATCTTAGTATACAATAAAGAAGTGTGTTTTCAACAGAACATCTCATTATTTCTGCATGATATTTATATTAAATTATAGAAAAGGTTCTGGTAGCTCACTGCCCAGACTGTCCCATATCTGTAAAACATAAATCATTTGTTTGTTGAAATTTTTTTTCTTTGGTTTGTTTAAAAATGTAGTAAAAAAAAATGTTAAATATAATGTAAAAACGTTTTGATGCATGCTCAGTATCCAGGTAAGTAAATCCTAAAGGTTGATTCTGTTCATCTGTATGTAGTGTCTTCAGTGGGAGAAACGTTTCATCACTCATCCAAGTGACTTCTTCAGTCTCAGCTGACTCCAGGTTTCCCCAACCTTATAAACAGTACATTTGCACAATCACTGAAACTCGCCCACTAAATAAACAATGGGGGGGGGGGGGGGGCGTGGCTTCGGTTTGCACACATGGGATTGTGAGGCTCACAGTTCTTTCCCCCAGCAAGAAATATGTTGCTGTGAAGAAGCCACGCCTCCATGAGCTGCCTCACATGTTGCCACACACATCCACTTCTCCTATGCTGCATTCAGGTTTTGTTGGGCTGTCAAAAAGCAGTGATATTTCTGTTGTTACTTTCTGTTCTACACTAAGTGCACTGAATATTATTGCGCTGATTTAAAAGTTACATGACTGCATCATAAGTAATGATAACAATAAACATTGCCAAATGTAACTGGTGGGGCACTTTCCACCGGACCACACTCCACTTTTTTCTCCTTTTTCTTACAAACTTCCAGTATTGTTTGAAAAACATACAGTGTTGGGGAAACTAAATTGCAAGATACTACTTTATGGTGGATGATGCTTAATAACTGCAAAGCAGCTATAGGGAAAGATTTTATTTAAAGCTCCTTAGTTAGAATGTTGAGTGTGAATGGTTGTCTGTCCCTGTGTGTTAGCCCTGCGACAGACTGGCGACCTGTCCAGGGTGTACCCCGCCTTTCGCCCTATGACAGCTGGGATAGGCTCCAGCGCCCCCCGCGACCCTGAAAAAGATAAGCGGAAGCGAATGGATGGATGGATATTTAAAAGTAGAATGGGAGGGAAAGCCTTCAATTTTTAGGCCCCTCTTGTATGGAACCAGCTTCCAGTTTGGATTAGGGAGACAGTGATCATCTTCTTTTTAAGCCTAATCTTAAAAGTAGAGCTAGTGTCTGAGAAAGTTCAAGGATGTAGTGAAGGAGGACATGCAGATGGTTGGTGTGACAAGAGGCTTCTAGAGATACGTTGGTATTAAACCATATGACGATTGAAACACCTGCTGTGCTGATCCCTAAAGGGAGCAGCTGAAAGAAGGAAAAGAAGAAGGAAAAGCAGTTTGACTGCTGTGGTTGTCTAATGAATGTATCATCTGGACATGTTTTCAGAGCACCAGTGATGAAAGTGAAGGGAAGCACACCTGTCAAAAGAGGTTTCAGTAACAGCAAAGAATCAATTTCAAAATAGAAACCCTAAAAGTCCTTACTTTTCATGGTCAGTAGTTATTTTTAGTTATTTTAGTTAATGCTAGTCAGTAACACTCCTCAGCAGTTCATCTGAAGCTACTTGTTTTTTGCGAATGAGTTGATAAAAATAAGAGGGCTGTTCAGCAAAGTGGATGAAAGATCTAGAAGAGAATAATTTTGTCTACTGATGGAAACAATTTAAACATGCTTTCCAAGGTGAGCTTTGTTTTAATTCGGTGGTTGGTAAGGCAGGTAAAATACCCACATGAAGAGTTTTTATGAGTTTTATAACGTGTATTTTGTAAACACAAGGTAGAAAATAAAACAAAACCACAACACGTTTGTCAGGATATTAAGATTCAATAGTACTTTTTTTTTTATTATAGTGAAGATTTAAAAGTACACAGCAAATCCAGCATGTCCAAATTAACACTGTCGGATTTGATTTCAACACTATTAAAGTGTCTGTATGGGTCCACACCAGAAAGTGTTAATTTAACTCTTTTTGGAGAGTTGGTACGTTAACTCTGATTTAGTGTTAAACACCAAATCTGTCTGGAGTTGATAATTTAACACTTGGTGTTAAGAGTTTATATATTAACTCTCAAAGAGTATTTTAGTTTAACTACGTAAGAGTTATCTTCTAATTCATTCTAAAAAGCGGGAATTTTACTGTTCTGAACTTCTAGAAATTTTTTTTGGAAATAAACATTTACTAAAAAGATGCAATGGTTTTTGAAAAACATTTATTCTGAACTGTGCACCACAATTTCAAAACATCTTCTGAAAGATGTAACAGCATACATGTTCTCACTTTCATTAGAATTTTGTTTATCAAAAGGTCTGACATGGTAAATGCAAATAACAGCATTCTCATCACTTATTTCTTCAATACAATATGCATGTCCTTCATTCATCCCTTTGTGGAACTTCAACGCACTTCTGCTCTCCCCCATATTCCATCTTCACAAGCATATCCTGTGCGGAGATTGAATAAAAATTAGTTGACGCTAATTAATGGCACAAATAATCCAGTAAACAATTGCAGCACAGAAAAAAAAAAGGAATCCTCTTTGAGCCATTACTTGTGTAAAGTATTTTCCCAAAAGACAAGGACACAGGCAACAGGTAATACTGAACTAAATGTAAAACCTCAACCTTTTTCATTTTTACCTAAACCGTGTGCACAAAACTCTGGAGGGATCTATGCTAACGTAGAATCCAGTCAGGACGTCAGCTACTGCTGTTTGCTCGTTTTTTTTTTTTATTTTTATGGGCGATCGTTTTCAGGCTTCAAGTAGCACCATTATACCAACATTTCACATTCTAGACATTGTTTTAGGTGTATTTGACCAAAAGTTTGACTGAAAATTCACATGCAAGCTTTTTTCAAGGCTGTGGTATTTGCCCGCAAACAATACCTTTCAGCTAGCTAAAACAGAATATTATGCTATCAGCGAGCAACATGGCTAATGCCTTTCACACAGCTTTGTCTCAACTCCAAAGAGCCACAGAAGTAAAAGCTCATAATAATAATTGAAACAATCGTTGAAAAAATGACTTACCAAGCATGGCAAACAACTCAAATATGTAGAGCAAAATGTTCTGAAACGGCTGCACTTCAGCTTCGATTGGAGCCGTGCTGGGGGCGGAGTCTGTGAATTTACTCTGTTGGTGTCATAGCCCCTCTAGGAGTTCAGAGTTAAGAGGTCAAGAGTTAATGTTTCCATTGTAACACCTCCAGATTTGACAGAGAAAGACTCATTTTTAACACTCGATTTTAACTACTATCATTTTACACCTCAGAGTTACATTAAAAGAATGTGACTCTGCTTAGAGTAAAATTAACTCTACTTTTGCAAGAAGACTATTAACACCAAAAAATTTAACACTTTTGAATTTGCTGTGTAAGACAATCACTGAATTAATGTAAGCTAAGAATGCTACTACGCTTATTGCTTTCTCAAATGTCAAATTACTTTGAAACACATGAACGTCTGATTTTGTATTTACGACAGCAGTTAAACACACCATACTAGCACCAAGCTCAACCCTCACTTGGCCTGTCCGGCGTCACCGGTTGGGCATCTTCTTTGTTCATCGATACCGTGAAAACCGTTACAAAAAAAGTTACAATTCTTTTCTGAAAAAGCATTTTTATTTTTGTATATAAATAAATGTTGATGTTGTGCTATGGGATTGTTTGTTTCAATTTTACTTATAATGTACCAAATCACTACAACAGGCGGCTCAAGACGATGCCATCCAGAGTAAGGATCTTGTTAGCCACAGTGTTTCTAAGATTTTTACGCCCCGTCACAATAACCTCAGTTCTATCTGAACTTAGAAGCAGAAAATTAAAGCTCATTATGTGTCTAAGACATCCCGGCGGTTTAACCAATAAAAACGGGTATCATATGCATAGCAGTGAAAATGTATGCTATGCTATGCCTTCTAAAGCGCGTATAATGTAAACAAAACTGGTCTTTGCACAGAAGCCTGTGGAGCTTCATAATTAACCTCAGTGTGTGAAGAGGACTCTCCATTTAATAATAGCTGTAATAACATGTTATGGCCAACGGTGTTAAACGCTGCACTTGGGTCTAGCAGGGAAGATTTCAACTTTTCAATATGAATGAAGGCTGAAAACTGATTAGATTAATGTCTGATGATCTTTTCTGTGCTTCTTCAAGTTTGTAACACCGAACATATTAAAGGATGATATAAGGTTCACAGGAAGAGTTTAATTAGACACACTTACTATTTTTCTTTATACTCTTTCTTTCTTGACATGTTTAATATGCTTACTATCAGAGGAGAAAATGACCCTTGTGTAGTTTAAAAAAGTTTTATTTAATCAAACTGTAATGTTGTTGAACTCTGACGGACGTGTCTTTTAATCTTGTCAACAAATCCTTAATCACCTAAATCTGCCATTTATCATCTTGTAAAATGTTCCCTCTGCTTCTGTTGCACATCTCCTGTGTCCTGTGCAGGTGGTCCAACCCCTGCCTGCCTCCTTAAACTGGGGTGTTTAAATCTCTTTACCTCTGTTGTGAACTTCACACAAAGTTTGTGGTAACAAAATCAAACTGAGGAGGATCTCGTTTGAAAAAAAAAAACACACAGTCACGAGACAAAATAAAAACAGACTGCTCAAAGCAGAGCCCTCGCAGCTGGTAGTACAAAAACACAGTGACAACATGCGTATTAGATATCCTCAGTGCCAAAAGCCTAAATATGAAAAAAGGTGGGATCACCAAGAATATCCTAAAAACGGCGTTGAGGTGTGTGTTACAGTGAAAAAAACAAAAAGCAGCCAAATTTTCATCTGAAAATGTTGAATTTTAGTAAAAACAATGCTCTGTAGTTTGATACTGTCGTTACAGACAAAGCAGATGTTTAAAGCCTTTGGACGCTCATTTGAAATGCACTCATTCTCCTTATCAGCTGGAAACATTAAAGCCGTAAAATGACTTTTTCGAACGGATAAAAACTATTGAACAAACAGCAATGTTGAGCCTGTTCCAAAATTTGAATGTACATGTGTTGAAGGTGCGGGTCTTGTTGAATTATTAAACATACTTTCTTTAATTTTTCGAGCCACAAAAACAACAACTTTTAATTTTCTTCTGCTTGAGTATCGGCCTCGGGTAGCTCTACTTATCATTGCTCAGTCAGTTGTCTGTTTGTGCTACTTTTTTCAAGGAGCAGCGGATTACTGGTAAGGGTGACTTTATGTGTTTAGTTACTTAAGTGGAAGTACTGTGGATAGTTTTACCTTACATACATAGAACTGCCAGTACAGCTTCTGAGGTAACTGTTTACAAAATGTTATAATCTATCCAAAGGTTCTTTGCAATTTTACATTGATAAACATTATCCTTAACACATTTGGCCCACATAAAGTACTATGGCCATCACACTGTCATTTAGAATTGTTTAAATAACTCGTGTCTTAAGTCCTTCCATCAAACAGAAAATAAAAAAAGTCGCATGGTTCACTTTTATATCACAAAATGTTAGAAATATAAGTCGTTCATAACAAACTGAAAGGCTGGGAGTTTAAAATGCAAACCGATGGAAGCAGAAGTAGAAGACTATAATGTCACAGAGCACACTGTGTCTATTATTGTTTAGACATGTATAAATAAGAGCTTGATAAAGATGCTTAATTTCTTAACAAATAAACAGGTGGAGTGATCTTTATCAAAAGTGGATGTTGCATCTGTGGCTAAACCCCTGTACCCAAAAACTTTAAAAATCTAGTGTGTGTGAGGCTGTGTAAGTAAAGCTTGCCCTTCACACCCGCGTGTAACAAACCATTTGTTGGGGGGTTGTGGATTTGTCACCTCAGCATTGTGAACGTGGGGAAACATGTTTCTGGCTGTGCATAAGATTTCTGCTTACAACTTAGAATCTCAGTTCTAAATGAAATTCAGATGTTTTTTTTAAGTATGGCTAATGTATTATTTGACTTCTAAGGCACACACACACACACACACACACACACACGAACAACAACAACAACACAGAGAAGAAGAAGAGGGGGTCGTTTTACTACGCATCATAAAAACGCTATCATTCATCTTCCAACTGTATCTTTCTGTTCTGTCTTTAGAATCATTGGTTGTTTACTGAGCCGTACTTTGGGAGTCATACTGTTGTGATACTGGGGAAAAAGGGTAAGGTCTGATAGACTAAACCCTTACACACATAACTTGAAAAACCTAAAGAGTGTGTGAGACTGCTAGCTGTGTTGTTCAGCAATAAACTTATCTACAAATGTGTTAGTAAAGAGTGACTTGTACTTCTGTCCCATTAAGCAATGGTTTAACAAATTTCACTGCAAACTATAAAAGGAATCTGGATTTATATAGAACATAGTAGTGCAGGAAACACTAGTATGTGTCTATGGAACAAATCTCCTTCAGTGTTCAAATGACCAAAGTGAGGCCTACAGGCGTTTCTCTCAGTTGGTTGTGTTCAGGGAAAAAGCAGCTAAATACACTGTGACTGCTCCACATTGTTAGTGAGTTAACTCTGGATATCTGTAGGTTTTGTCAAACTTGGAGTGAACAAAAGCAGAAAAACAGTAAAAGATGCAGACAGTGAAAGTCTGGTTTATTTCATGAACACAATGAAACATTTTACAGTCCACAGAGCAAAGTAGCATACATGATAAATAGATACACATAACACGGTCAGTGAGAAGTAAAACTCGTCATCTTACCACATGTTATATTCTGTAAACTTAAAATAAACCACAGAAATTAGAGTTTAGTGTTTTAAAGTCATTATTAAAAACATGAGTCAACATTACTGAAGTGACACTTTAACGATGCTTCATATCACAGTCTTTATGATGATAAAACATGTTCTCTCATTAGTAGTTGTCTGCGCTGTCACTTGTCATGAAAATGTCCTGAGTCAGGGTTCCTCTTCAATTACCATTGATCATTAATAGGACGCACAAAAGATTTGTTACATTATCCCCATAAACAACACGCTTTTATAGAAATCATTGTGACACAAATATTTAGATTCTTGCTTCACAATGTGCACGAACTCAAAATCTTTAGCTTCATATTTATAAAGTATCGCAAAGAATACATTTATACCATTGTATGAGCTACACTTCTTGTAAAAAACTGATTGGTAATGCGTTTGAGAAAAGCTCCTGCTGTGACCTTCCTTCTGTGAGGGCACACACACTCACGCACACACAGAGAGAGAGAGAGAGAGAGAGGGGGGGGGAGATCATTAATACAAAGGATTGGAGCCGTTTTTGGATTTTCACTTGTTGTTGGCTTTAATATGAACAGTCACATGAAATTCATTCCAGTTTTTTTTTTTGCCTTTGCTTCAATTAAGATGTTTCTTTAAATCTACAACAGCTTCCTTTTCAAAAAAGTTTACTGACATAGTAAGGAAGTAGCTAGGGACCTCAGTAAGTATGAGCAACAATAGCTTAGGGACAGTTTCTACAATAAATAGGATTTCATCATCTGCTGTTCGTCAAAAAGTGCCATTAAAACAATTCAGCGGACCCTCAGAGTGCGGATACAAACTGTTTTCAGCTGTAGAGGTAGAGGTACTCTTCATGTACTTATCAACATACAGTTTAGCGGAGTGGATTAGAGTGCATTGGTGCTTGGTCCTCTTTTATTTAGCACGGTTATACCATTGTGAATTTCGCTATACGAATATGCTCAAGAGTCTATCATATGTTTGACATGCAACTAAAAATTCGAAAATATATATTTTTTAAATCAGTAACTTTGCAAATTTAGAGGAATTGTTTTCGGACAACATATGTCTCACATTTTAAACAGGGTTTGAATAATCAGCACTGACATACAGACATTTATGCCCTGGGTATAACAGACATGCTTACCTTGTGAAAGGCCCTCGGATTTCTTGGAGCAGAGAAACACTCTGTGTTGTTGCTTTTCTCTATTGTATAAGCAGCGCCCGACTGTCAGAAACGCTCTGTGCTGGTAGCAAAGTCGGCTCCAACGCACATTCAGGTGAAAAAATAACAAGTTAAAATGCTATACCTTGCGGCAGTTGTGAAGTGCTGAGGAAAATACTGTGTGTCTGATGGGGTGTTTTTATATAGGTGGGGCTACTTTCAGTTGACCTCTGAGATGTAGAGATAAAAGAGCATGATGAAAGGAAGAAAGGTGGCAGGCCTTTGGAGACTCTGTTGGACATGGTTTCTGCTGGCCTCTGACATGATAAGACTAGTTGCATTAAAGCCATTAACTGTTTGTGTATATACACCTTTGGGCTGGGATGCTCTTGATAAGGAGCCTCTTTTGTTTGCTTCATGACTTCTTTTGCAGACTGTTGGGAGCCTAGCTGCACCCCCTCTGTCTAACTGTTACAGAGTGTGGGAATATGTGTTTTTTAGAAGTATCACAGCTTATTTCTAAAAGAATACATGTTGTTTGCGGTGCTCTATTTAAAACTATTGGCCTGTGAAACTTTTAGAAAAGTGAAATGCCCCTAAAGTAGTTAAATCATCTATGTGTAATCATCGAGTCTAACTGTTGCAGACTAGTAGATAATTATAAGACTAGCTGCATTAAAGCCACATTGAGGTTGATACAGCTCTAGTGTGAATATGTACTTTTAGAAGTATCACAGTTTATTTCTAAAGGGATACATGTTGTTTGTGGTGCTCTATTTAAAAAAAAACTACTAGCCTGTGAAACTATTAGAAAAGTGAAATCTTCCTAAACTAGCTAAATTAAATGCTGTGTGGGAATACACGGTTTTTAGAAGTATCACTGTTTATTTCTAAAGGAATACCTGTTATTTGCTCCTAAATAGCACTGAAGAAAATGCAAAAGGCTCCTAACTAGTTAAAATACCCCTAAAGTAGCTAAATTAAATCACCTATGTCTAAATAACAGAACTCTGAGATCTATACAATCCTTTAAAAAGAGTGTGAAATGCCACTAAAGTAGTTAAATCAGCTATGTGTAATCAGCGAGTCTAACTGTTGCAGACTAGTAGATAATTATAAGACTAGTTGCATTAAAGCCACATTGAGGTTGATACAGCGCTAGTGTGAATATGTACTTTTAGAAGTATCACAGTTTATTTCTAAAGGGATACCTGTTATTTGCGGCCCTCTGTTTGAAAACTATTTGCTCCTAAATAGCACTGAAGAAAATGCAAAAGGCTCCTAACTAGTTAAAATACCCCTAAAGTAGTTCAATTAAATCACCTATGTCTAAATAACAGAACTCTGAGACCCATACAATCCTTTAAAAAGAGTTTAATTAAAACACATTATGGTCTCATTAAATAATACTCTATTAAACACATGTGAACTCATATGACCCCTGGACACACATGCACGTGCAAAAAGTCCGTTCTCGCGCACGTGCACACGCACATGGACGCGGAGGGGGATAGGGGAGGGGGGAAAATGCCCTCGGGGTGGGTGGGTGGGTGGGTGGGGGTATGCCCTCGGGGTGTGGGGGGGGGGGGGGGGGGCAAAAAGAGGTACAGGTATATTACTACTGACTTCTATGATTTTTAAGATTTTCAGTATCAAAGTGAAGCCAGTGATGAATCAGTACAGCCAATGTTACACAGTAAAAATAACAGATGTAGTTAAACTGGCAAACTTTGTTTTTAAAGTGAGCAAATCTTTTAGCAGAGTTAGACTAACATGAGGGTAACATGATGGTATGGTGGTTAGCACTGTTAAGCTACAGCAAGAAGGTCCTGGGGTTGAATCTACCATCTGAGCTTTGAGCTTTCTGTGTGGAGTTTGCATGTTCTCGCTGTGTCTGCGTGGGTTCTCTCCAGGTACTACGGCTTCCTCCCACAGTCAAAAGACATGCATTTACTGGAGTCACCAAGAATAACTGGTGATTCTAAATTGCCCATAGGTGTGAATATGGGTGTGAATGGCTGTCTGTCTCTCTGTAGCACCGCAACAGGCTGGCGACCTGACCAGGGTGTACCTTCACACTGACCATATGGTAGCTGCGATAGGTTCCAGCCTCCTAGCATAAGAACATGAGCATGAATGGATTAATATAAAATATAAATCAGTTAATAAATTATTGTATAATTTAGCTACAGTAAATTAGTTCCAGCTGTGGTGTACACTTTAATGACTCAACAATTATATAGCGTTTTAGGTATATTTTAATGCAGAACATTGGTACTTTTACAATTCAATTGTACTGCACCAAATCACAACAACAGTCGCCTCAAGGTGCTTTATATTGTAAAGTAGACCCTACATGCAGAGAAAACCCCAACAATAACATGACGCCACATGACTATGAGCAAGCACTTTGACGACAGTGGAAGGAAAAACTCCCTTTTAACAGAAAGAAACCTCCGGCAGAACAGATGACCACCCTTCCCTGATGGGCGGCCATCTGCTGCGACCGGTTGGGGTTTGAGAAAGAAGACAGGATAAAAGACATGCTGTGGAAGAGAGCCAGAGGTTCAATGCAGAGAGATCTATTAACATATAGTGAGTGAGAAAGGTGACTGAAGAAGAAATGCTCAGGCTATGTCCACACTACCCTGGATATATTTGAAAACGGCGTTTTCGTTTGAAAACGCTCTGCGTCCACCCTACCGTTTTAAGTAGTTTTCACAGAGTTGCGTGTCCACATAAAAAAAACAACTGAGAAACAACTGCTGTATAATGCACTCCGCTATCTTTGTTTAATTGGTCACATGACTACATCACATGACTAAAATGTGTCATCGTTTTAGAAAGTCTGCATTTTCGAGTGTCCACACTGTGACGGGACAGCTCCGTTTTGAAATATATAAGTTTTCGAGAGCATTTTCAAAACACTGCGTTTTTCCTTGGGGAAAACGCTGTACACATACACAAATTCTTTTTACACATACAAAACTGATTTACAAGTACAAAATATTTATGACCACATTTTGAGCCCATACCATTCTCCTTCGGGTATGTTGTAATCTGTGTTTCCAAGCCTGAAAAGAAAATCTTAGCTCAAAATTGGCAAATCTTAGAAAATCCCTACTCTTTTGGCACAAAGTCTGTGCAGCAAAATTGAGTATTTCTTTCAGTATGTGTAAGGCAGGCCACTCGTTCTGACGCTTCAGTATTCTTTACCACCTCTTTTACTGCTCTCCAAGGTGGTTCTCTGGTGCTCAGGTCTTTAAAAGGAAGTGCTGGGCTGCTGATCTTTGGACTTTGGATATGTCATCATCTACAGTGCATAGTATCATTAAAAGATTTTGAGAATATAGAGAACTCTCGTCAACTCCCATCAATATAGGACGCTTATGATTTTTTGTCATTGAATACTTCAGCAACACAATGGTAAACCAAATACTGCAGGTATAACAATACAATGGGTTTTTAGAAAATACATTTTTGTTCCTGAATTGTCCAGTCCAAGCCTTTCACCAGTTGAAAGCATTTGGCACATCATGAAATGAAAAATACAACAAAGACAACCCAGGACTGTTGAGCAGCTAGAATTCTATTAGCTTTCCTCTCCAAAACGTTCAACAACTGGTTTTAGTTCCCAGACATTTACGACGACATGCTGCACAGTGGTAAATGTGTGTTTTTTTTTACAGCTTAACCAGGACAAAACTGAAGTTTTAATCATTGGTCCTGAGGCTCAGAGAGAGAAACTCTTGTCTAAATTACAGGCATTTTCACTATGCCCTTCACTACAAGTGAAAAACCTGGGTGTTATTTTTGACTCTGAGCTTGGTTTTATCCCACATATTAAACATGTTACCAAAATTGGATTTTATCATCTAAAAAATATCTTAAAAATATAGCCAGGGTCCGCCCTATTCTCTCTCAGGCCGGTGTAATGCGGGCCCACATTACACCGGTTTTAGAATTGCTGCATTGGCTCCCTGTGTGTTTCAGGATCAGGATTGGTTTTTAAATGTCTTAATGGTCTTGGGCCTTCTTATCTCTCAGATTTGCTTTTACCATATGAACCCTCGCGGACCTTGAGGTCCTCAGGCACTGGCCTTTTGATTAATTTTTTTTATTAATTTAGATTTTACCTAATATTTATTGATTTTATTCTTATTCATTTTTTATCTTCTTACTCTATTTATATTTATATTGTATCCCATTCTTATTTATTTTATTTATTTATTTATTTTTATTCTGTATATACTCTTATTAGGTCATATCTCCAGTGTTTCCTCGGAGGGGGCTCTCTGCACCGGGGCTGTGATCGACCGTGGCTGCTGGGGCTCTGTAGGTCTTCTCAGCCTGGCTGGGGGGCTTCTTTGCCTCCCTCCTGCTGTGTGCCCAGCCTGGAGGCTGCGGTCTGTGACCGGCTCCCGGTGCACATGGCTCCCCGTGATAGTGTTTCCTCACTTGGCTCATGTGTGCCCAGCCCAATTTTACTTTTTAAGTGTGTGTGTGTGTGTGTGTGCGTTGGGGGGGGGGTTATGTATCCATGATCGTTTATGTTAATGAGAGTGTGGAGAGTGAGTTGGAGGGCAGGGTGGGGTGGGCTGCTTTTAACCATGTAAAGCACTTTGTGCTACATCTTTGTATGAAAAGGGCTTTATAAAGATTGATTGATTGATTGATTGATTGATTGATTGATTGATTGATTGATTGATTGATTGATTGATTGATGTGCTTTTTTTTCTTGAAATGGTACTTTTTTTTTTATTTTAAACATTTTTCTGTGTTGTTGAAGTTTATTACATTTACAAATCATTGTATTTTGTTTTATTTGCATTTTACCCAGTGTCCCAACTTTTTTTTGGAGGGGGGGGGGGGGGGGGGGGGGATTTGGTTTGAAATGGAAACCCCTCTAAATGCTGAGTTATAAATTGTGTTTAGAGAATAGAAGTGTTTTAGACTTTCCTTTGCATCACAACAGTCTGTTTTTATTTTACATTTGCTGGAGTGGCTAGTCCTCAACAGATCCAGAATCTGCACCAAATCTGGATTAGTTTCCTTACAGCCCAATGATTGACTTTTAAATAAGTAGAAGATCATTTCATTTCAATTCCATCTTATTTGTACAGCACCAAATCAGAACAACAGTGGCCTCAAAGTGCTTTAAAACTCTTTTGTTTTTAAATCCCATCCTTTAGTGCCCTTAGAAACCTCATTAGATCTATTAAGATGTCGCTACAAACTGCGCACACATATAGAGACACCTGACTCTTGATGTCAGAGGTCTGAATAAGTCGAACAGGTTTTAATATTTGGTAGCTAATCTGGAACCACTGGATGTAACTGACTGGATCTGAAGATATAATAAATGTGGAGGTGTATTTATTTTTTCGCCATTCTAGTGTGTTGCATTGTTAAATATTCATAATAATTTTAGTTCTGATTTGGTCTTAACCAATTTCTGAGAATAGTACTTTTAGCCATTAGCCTAGTTATCACCCTAGCTATCTCTAGCTTCTGAAATCTTGACTTTCCTCATCAGTTAGTTTCAAACCTTTTTGGGCCAATATTCGGTGCTAAGCACACAATATACAATGTGTTTGCTTTATTTTTCAGATAGAAAATAAGGTTAAACTGGATTTGAATATTTTTAGACTGTTTTTGATCATTCTTTCATTTTAAAATTGCTAATTTGATCATTTGTCCCAGTATATGTAATACATTTCCATGTCAATGCATAGATGATGTGTATATGATTGTTTTTGTGCCCTACAACTTATCTCTTTTTGACCATAACCTCCTCTACATCTTGTGTTTGTTTGTTTATTTTTCTTCTGGTTTGAAAAACCCTGTCCACAACAAAGTCCATTTCCAACATAAAGTCAGAGGAGGACACAGTTCTATCCTCAACTTATCTCACTGCCTGCTGCCCAGTTATGCCTCATCTAAAACCCAACACAAGTCCCGCCACTGTCACAAAAACTCCAGCTCTGAAAGATTAGGCTCACTGTCCATCTCGAGGTCCCACATACCCTCTTCACCTTCTTCCTTTTCTCCCCTATCCTCCTCTCCTTCCTCTTCATCTCCCACTTCAACAGCTCACAGTCCATATCACCTAGCTCCAGACAGCTCTTCCACACGTCAGCACAGTTTCCTCAACACAGCAGAGATTCTCAACCAGTTGGGCCTGCTGGCTATTACACTACGCACCAAGGAGCTGCTAAAGCAGAATGTTGCTATAGAGAGAGAAATTACTCAGTTACATCAGCACACCCATCTCTTATCCCAGGCCAGCCAAAACAGTGGCACTGAAGTCTCACATAGCCTTGACAAACTCTTCCAAATTATGAGAGAATCAGGCCTACTTGAACTTGGTGCTTTTGTAACCAATACATCTACTCAACAAAGAATGAGTGAAGCAATATGGATGACAGCAGAGGACAATTTATTTAGGGTCTGATGGCAATTTACCATCGGTGTCCAGCACTTTAAAGGATTGATGGACTGGAGCACATCTGTCCTTAACATACCCTCTTAAACATCAGCTTGACACTGATACATCAAAGGAAACTTAACCAACTCTAAGGGCAAATGTTTCAACCTGAACAACTTAAAACCTCTCTGGGATACAATGTAAACAAAGACAAGAAGAAGAAAAAAATATATTTCCATCAATAGCCACTTCTCCTAACCAGGAGACAAGTGAATATATTATGTAAAGAGTCTTTTTTTTCTCAGTCCTGGGGTTGTAACACCACAACCTCCTCAGTCCGTAATCAGAGAGTGTCTATTTGACAATAACCAAAATGTCTTTGGATAGTCTGTGTGAATGCAAAAACAAAACAAAAAAAACAAAAAACAATGGTGTTAGCTGGCCAGCAAAATAAAGAGAGTGTATGGCACTGAGTGCGGGCGTGTGTGTGAGTACTTCGGTCCAAATAATCGAGGTCCGGATGGATGAATGGATGGCAGCTGCCGGTCCTTTAATGGCACCAGCGAGACACCACGGTAGTAAGGCAGTAAGGCAGCACAGCAGTAAGGCAACACAGCAGCGAGGCGTCTGGCAGGAGAACGAACAATAGTCTTTTTTAAGGCTACTGCAGAAGGAGATATTCCCCGCTAGCTCACCAAAGCTTGCTCTCTGGCACAGCTACAAGCCACGTGAGCTCGTAACCCCTCCCGCTAGGATGTACTACCACAGTCGACTGTCGTAAAGCAGCCGCAAACCAATAGCAATAAAAAAAACTCAAAATCATTGAAGAACATTTTATAACTGAACACCCAATATAGATATATACATAAATACTGAATATCACACAATATCAGATAACCAAATTAACACTGGGTTACACTTTCAGATGATGAAAGTCTCAGCAGCAGCCACCAACAGAGGAAAACTATAAGACTGCAAGACTACAAAGAGGATAACAACACAGAAACCTCTGAAATGCAAAGTAGCCTACCACAGGTTGTGTCTATACACAACATGAATGATGGAACATCACCGCCCTCTCCATTGTTTGCTCCTTCACCGGACACAAAAGAAGCAGACCATGCTTACAGTTCAGAGCTCATGTCCCTGTCTCTCTTTTTCTAGATCTGTTCATAAACAAGGACACAGTGAGTCAGTCATGGAAAAGGACTTAAGTGATTTTACTGTTTTTCCAGAAACGTCAACACATAGCAACTATCTCCTCTAGAATCTTGGTGAAGAGGAGGATGTGTTATACAAAAATGTGCAACCTAGCAATACAAGAAAGCATTTGACTGAATTGAAAACTAATGAAAAATGGCCATAGAAAGGGTGATTTTTACTGATATATATACACAATTTAATGTTCAACACGATTTAAATATTTTACTACATTTTGTCTGGGATTTGCTCGTTCGAGGTGAACATTTTTCATCAATAGTTTTACTTTATGTGCACAGGACTTATATGTTCAGTCAGGCAACTACAGCATGTTAAAAAACAAACAGAAGCACATTTGTGTCAGGGTTTCTGGGTCGTTGACCCAGTATTTTCAGTTCATGTTCACTGTTTATCCTCTGTACGTTCCACTTCCTGTTTTGTGTTACGTTACTCTGTGTGCATTATGTTCTAGTTCTTATTCCATGCATCGTTAGTTCAATTGTGTTCAGCTGCTCACTCACCTGTCACCTATCAGTCATTGTTCAGCCAGTGTATTTAAGTCCTCAGTTCTCTCTTGGTCGGCGTCGCGTCATTAATGTTGTCACTGCTGTCTATGCCCCATGTTTGCCTCCCAAGTTCAGATCAGTCAGCCGTTCATTCAGTTATTCAGTCAGTCAGTCAGTCAGTCAGTCAGTCAGCCATCTCCTGTTTTCGTCATTCGTCCCTCACAATAAACATCCTGCATCTTCACCGTGAGTCCTGCGTTTGAGTCCTTTTCTCCACATCCACTCAGCAACCCCTGACAATTTGCTGTCATGACTCGGGTCTCTTGTGGAGTATTTCAGCAACTGAAGAGAGACAGCGGTCTTTTGCTTTGTTACTTCAGAAAACAATACTTCCTGTCATTTTTTCAGTATTGTAAATTGTTTGTAATAAAAAGCTTCAATGTACAGTGATACAAAACGCTTGAGTCTTGTTGAGAAATCAATTTTACCCTGGTTCTTTTATTCCCCGGGCATCCAGAGATGGCACCGGAACCCAGTAGTTATTTCACAAAACCTTTATTCATCTTTATTCATCTTCATTTAAGCATGCATCTTCTAGAAAGGGAGATGTGCCAGGCCGGTGTCCCTCTGCAGATCTTCCACGTCTTTGTTAGTTACAGCCAGCATTATAGAAGTGACCCCATCATAAAACCCCCATGGTGTGCTGCAAACTCCGTGTGTCTGTGTGTGTATGCACAAGCACGTGAGTGCCTGTGTGTGCGCGTACCCGTGTGTCTATGTGAGTGCACGTGAGTGACTGTGTGCGCGTACCTGTGTGTATGTGTGTACGTACGTGAGTGAGTGTGCGTGTGGGTGTGTCGTAACAGTTAAAGCACTGTGTGTCTCTGTATACGTGACTGTTTATTTATGATCTCAGTAATCAATAACCGTCTTCAAAACAGACTGAATCATTTAAGCAGCTTGAATCAATTTGATGGATGAATAACAGGTATGCTTAGAAACAATATGACATTAAGAAAATACTGGAATTTTAAAAAATATTTTCACCAACTTTAAATGGAACCTTTGTAATCAATAACAAATGCCAAACTTTGATACCTTAACCTACGTTAACTAAAAATTGCAGTCTTCTTGTAAACTCTGTCATATCTTGAAATTCTACATAAATACTGTTTGTTACTATAAGGTCAGATCCGGTGCAGAAACGCATACATTTCTGAAGTTTAATGTTATCCAGCTCTCTGATGAATCTTTTGAGATGATTTTTCACTTCTTTTTGTTGTGGAGTCAAGTCCACAGCTAATTTCAGTAGCTGGCACACTTTTTTTGAAGTTGGTTGCAGTTCAGAGAATAACTTGGTCAGAGAATAAGAAAGAAAAGTATGTCTTTGTGCCCCCTTTTTCCCTGTTAATGCCCTATCGGCCCCCCTGGCTAAACTTTGCTAGATCCGCCCCTGCACAGTTACCAGCCGTCAGCTACGTAGAAAATGATCCTGGTGTAGAAAGTAATATTAAATAAATTCTAACAACAGCTTATCAAGGTAAAAACGTGCTGCTGTTGTTCAGCCGCTGGTTTCCTCTTTCTGGCATGAAGTGGGTCAAAAACAAGCAAGAGAGATGAACTCGCGACAGAAAAGCCGATCAGCTGATCGTCAAAGGAGCGTGCAAAGAAAAGCGTCTGGACTTCTTTAAGTTGCTTGAAGACGTTTCACCTCTCATCCGAGAAGCTTCTTCAGTTCTAAGGTCAAATGGTGGAGAGTCCCAGATATAAACCTAGTGGGAGTAACCCCCCACAGAGGGACAAAAGGACCCCCTGATGATCCTCTAATCGCCTGAGCCAAGGTGTGAAACTGGGTGTGGGTCCCAATCAGCCAGAGTTTCAGGTATGTTCATTGTGAAACCTGGCCCCACCTTATCATGCAAATTCCTGAGGTCAGATGGCCCAGGATGTGAGTGGGCGTTAAGGCGTCTGGGGAGGGATCTCAAAACTGGATTATAGATGGCAGAGAGTTGGTGTCGTAAACCCCCGCCTCTGTTCAAAGATGGCCGCTCACAGTGGACATAGATGGCTTCTTTCACTCCTCTTTCAAACCATCTGTCCTCTCTGTCCAAAATGTGAACATTGGCATCCTCGAAAGAGTGTCCTTTATCCTTAAGATGCAGATGGACTGCTGAGTCTTGTCCTGTGGAGGTGGCTCTTCTGTATGAGAGCCACCTCTCGGATGAGAGGTGAAACGTCTTCAAGCAACTTAAAGAAGTCCAGACGCTTTTCTTTGCAAGCTCCTTTGACTACGATGACCGGGATGACTGAGAACCTTCACAGACGATCAGCTGATCATTGATCAGTTTCATGAGTGAGGTAGCAGCAGGAAGGGGAGGGAGAGAGAAGAGGCAGTCGCTCCATATATCGGTTGTTAAGCTTAACGCGGGAATGCTTTTACAAACATTCAGAGATGAACTTATACACTTGCTCTACTTCTCTCTGGGATCACTTCCTCCAGATGAAATGCTGGTTTGGTAGTGAGGCTACAAATACACACAGCCGCTCTATCACGTGAGCACACTGCTCCCACGTGCTACGGTTATGAGCTGAGTTACGCCGTGTCGCAAGTTTTGTGAGGTGCTTTTTTGATATTTAAAGGATCGGATTACATTTTTTATTTCTCTCCGATATCCGATCCAGTAATGTAAGTCAGTATCGGACCGATACCGATATGTAATATCGGATCGGTCCATCTCTACTTTTCTTTACAGAACCAGCCAAGCTGTATGCCAAGAGTGAACGAGACATTGATTCACTGACCCACACCACCATGATATGCAGCAATGATATCGGCATGTCATTTGGACTGGAGAAGTGTAGTCAGATGGTAACAAAGAGAGGGAAGGTAGTCATAACTGAGGGGATCGAACTACCAGAAGGCAATATTGCAGACATAGAGGACAGCTACACCTGGGGGCACCACAGGTAAATAGGAACCATGAAGAGGTCGCTAGAAAAGCTGCAACCACCAAGTACCTGCAGAGGGTCAGGCAAGTCCCGAGAAGTCAGCTGAACGGTAAGAACAAGATCCGGGGTATCAACACCTATGCCCTGCCCATGATCAGGTACCCTGCTGGAATAAGTGGGCCAAAGGAGGAGATAGAAGCCACTGACATCAAGACAAGGAAGCTCCTGACCATGCATTGAGGGTTTCACCCCAAGTCCAGCACCCTGAGGCTGTACACAAAGTGGAAGGAAGGAGGCCAGGGACTGGTGAGTGTCAGCACCACAGTCCAGGATGAGACAACAAACATCCACAAATACATCAGTAAGATGGCTCCAACGGGTGTGGGCTAAAAAAAACTTTTTATTAAACATTTAAAGAGGACATGAACCACTAAACATATAGAGGCTAATTTACACCATTGAGCCATGGTCTCAAAAACCATAGATGTAACACTGTCTGTGAAGCTGATTTAACCAGTAAGTGGCTGATGTAGCAGTAAGTGGCTCTACGTTGTTTGACTAGCTTTAGTCAAACAGGAAAATCTGCCTGTTAACCATAATGTTTGAGTTTGTAAAGCGCTTTACAAATGAGCACAGTGAACACTGTAAGTGTGAGAGGCTGGGTACGCCCTGGACAAGTCACTCATATGTTGCAGGGCCAACACAGACCCTACATTTGGATTTTAACCCAGGACCTTTTACTGTGAGACAACCGTGCCTGATTTAACGCTTTGCACAGAGCAAATATCTTAGTTACACCACTTAAAGTTGACTGTGGAATATCTAAGAGATATGAAATTTTGCAAACTGACTTCTTGCAAAGGCAGGATCCCATTACAGTACCATCCTCAAATTTAGTGAGATTGCCTGGGTAGTTACTTGATTTTACATAAATGTAGCAAAGGAACTAAAACACCTGCATTCAAAGATTAAGAGCTGTGGCCTGTAGGCCATACAGTGTAAACTTACTAAGACCTCCACAGTTTTGTGAAACTGTTATTTTTGCTGTAGACAAGGGACAAGAGACAAATGAGACAAGAAACTGAATTTAGCTTGGATTTAACTCTTCTATATTTATATATTTTATAAGAAGCAGAAAGCAGTTGTAGAAGAATCTTTTAAAAATAAGTTAACTTTTTTTGTGTAGCAACTTCTTGATTTTTCTTTTCTTACATTTGGCAGTCATGAGCTGGGGAAAATTTTATCAGACTTTTTAAGCAAACACTGAGTGCTCAGAAAATATCTAGTCACAAACAAGCTCCTCTTCACATTTAAAACCAACTCACTTAGTCCATTCACTGCTGTCATCTAAAATCGTTGACATATTCCGACATAGATGGTCAACTAAGTAGCAATATCCCATCTATCCATTTTCTAACTGCTTATCCAACTTGAGGTCACAAGACTTGAGCTTGCTCACAGCTGTATCAGGGTACAAACTGGTACAACCAGCTCACCAGAAGATCGCAATGCCAGTACAGAGAGACAGCTAAGCATGTGACATCCACGCCTACAGTGCATGTAGGTATCAAATCACCATGTAAGCTAGCAAGCACATCTTTGAATAGTCGGGGGAAGCTGAAGTAACTCAAAAGAAACTCACACAGCCACTGGGAAAGCATAAAAACACTACACAGAATGGTCCCAGTTGACTTAAGGCAGTCAACTGGTACGCGGGAAGTCTCCCAAAAAAAATGTAAGATTAAATAATATACCATGTTCTGATTGAAGGATTTCTGAAAAATGGATTTCTGAAGGGATTTCTGAAAAAATCTGCAATCACTTCTGACATAAATGAAGACAGAAAACTAAACAGCAGTGACGTTTGTAGGGTTACTGAAGTTGGGCTAGCTGGTATATAATGATGTGCTACATCAGACCTTCCCAAAGTGTGGGGCCCGCCCCCTAGGGGGGGGCGCAGAGCCATTGCAGGGGGTGCGCGGCATGAAAAGGGAAAAAATACCAAAAACAACGCTTGGACACTGCTAGCACGGGGCGCCTACACAAACGCAAAGCAGGAGATGAAGCATAGCTGAATATGTTTCCAAACCAACTTCATTCTAAGCCAAAGACTAGAAAATATGGTGAAGCATATCTTCCCCTGGTTTCACCAGCACAAGTGCCAAGGTAGGTCTCCCCTGCAGAATTGGTCTTTCCTTCGTCGGGAGCAGCGCTGGGCTCTTCAAATCATGGACAAACAGTATCCCACATTCTTGATTTTTAGTTCACAAACACTTCTTGTAATGACTAACTACTCCTGACATTTTGGAGATTTTAGCTCTTTATACAGTAAAGTTACAGTGGGATACAAATAACATCAGGCTGATCCTGCCACGATTTGTTTTCCCTGTCTAAATCATGGACAAACAGTATCCCACAGCTGTTTATGTTTTTGAACCCATTTTGCACAGAGAGGCATTTTTTTGGAAAAATGTATTGATAGCAATGTTGAATATTATTACACAGGAAAAAAACAACTACATGTAAAATAATTACACCGTGACGCCTCTGCCTTTCTAAATAGAGGTACAGTAACTGCGTGTAAAACCTGAAGATAGAGACAAAATACGGTTTATCTGCCATTCTGCAATTCCTCTCATGTAAGCAATAACGTGGCGCACAGCTGACGTGAAAATAGGCACATACATTTGATGTTGCGTGATGAACTCTGTATTCCTCGTCCACACGTGAACGCAAAAAATGAGTTTTAAAAAATCTCAGTTTTCGGTGATTCGAAAAGCCGTTTACGTGTGGACGAAACAGCTGCGTTTTCAAAAATACCCGTGTAGGTGCGGACGTAGCGAGTTAGTAGTTTATTTTCTTACTACCTGCAGATTACTTGTATTTGCTTAATTGTTTACTAAATGTTTGAGGTGTGAAATAAACCACAATTGAGCAAAATATGGGTGTGTGTGGTTGGAGGATGTGTTAGTGCATGCGTGTGTTAGTGCATGCGTGTGTGCGCGTGTGTGTGTGTGCGAGGGGGGGGCCGCGAACATTTTTCTGTAAAACAAAGCGGGGCCCAGCGAAAAAAAGTTTGGGAACCACTGTGCTACATGGTGGCTAGCTAAACAGCTATGGTAGCATAACATAAACACAGTGAAGCTGGATGATGAACGCTAACCTTTTTCCACTCGATAAAAGTTAACGTGAGGGTTCCTGATGGTTAGGGACAAATGCATGGCAGGATGCTGTAAACGGACCAAACTTCAGTCAGGAGAACAACTGAGATAATCCATCCACAATACGAGGTTAGTCTTTTTTTTTTTTTTTTTTTTGCCTGTCCCGTTTGGCTCTTTTGCCATCAGAATTGTTGTCTAAAGGCAAAGAAAGATGCCCAACGGATTTACTTTACCAAATTGACCATCCCAGCCTTGCCGTAATGGTCCATTTGATTCACCTTTTATTGTTTATTTTATTTTCACTTACTGAATACGGGACAGACTTGACTGGGGGAAAGAAGGGGAGAAAGAAAGAGGGAAAGAGAAACAGCTGAGAAGAGGGACGGGGGAGAAGGGCAAAAGACAAAAACCAACAGAACGGGCAGAGAAAAAAAATGCATATATCAATCACCTGGGTCACCTGCTGAGAAAGAAAAAAGAAAACAAGCAGAAGAGAACAAGAGTAATAGAATAAACAACATCACAATGATATATGGGAATATGACAGTAAATACTAAATATTAAACATTATTGTGCAGCACATAAGATCAACAGAACACAGTGTGCTTTGAGGTAGGAGCCAAAAAGGGTGTAGTTTGTGGGTGTGATCACCCGTGTGTACACCTGTGAGCATGGACGCGCTTGTTTTTTGTTTTTTAAAAGGTTCCTTCATGTAATAATCTGCTAGAGGGTGTGGGGGGGCCACAGTCCCGTCCTTCAGGGCATGAAGCAGGTATGGAGGAGATCAAAACTCCAGACATCCAGAGGCCCCCAGAACACAAGAGACCAAGGAAGACCAACAGAGGGGCAGCTGCGCCACTGTCCCAGAAAGAGCTGAGGAGAGTCCCAGATGAGGGCTCACCCAGCAGCCGCGGAGCAGAAACCAGGGGGAGTTGCAGTGACGTGCCCGTGAGCTCCGCCGGCAGCCAGCCGTGCCTGAGTGACCAAGCCCCAGGCCGAGAGGCCGGGGGCACCCCACCTCCGAAGTGGCCCGAGCGAGCCCCAGGCTCCAGGCCCCGACAAGCGGCCGCCAAGGAGTGAGCCGGTGTGTACCTGGACGCCCACCCCCGGACACAAAGAACCACCAACGCACCGATGTCCGAGGGGGACCGCCACTGGCAGGGGAAGTGGTGGTAGGGGGAGATAGGCCTCCATACCTTGGAGGGCCTGAGATGTCCCCAGAGAGGTGGCGCCTGACACCCAACCTGACATATAGACACAGACATACAGGCACACACAGATACAAACATCCATTCCCACCCTCATGCTCTCATATGCACTTACTCCACACTCAACCAACGTGGAGACAGACATAAAGAGACGTTGTACACACGATCACACTCCCCAAGCGTACTCTACAAACCGGGTCTAGGTGCCCTTGCCCCTGGAGGGGGGAACCGCACCCAGACCCAGGTGGTGTTACCCTTTTCCCTACGGTGGGGGGAGGCAGACCGCCCCGACTCTGCAGCAGCAGGAAGGCCCCACACTCCAGACCGCAGTCGGACAGCCAACTCCTCCTCCTAGCCCCCCCGCTCCAGCAGGTCGCAGAGAATGGGGGTGAGAGAAGACTCCAAACCTCCCTCCACCCGCTCATTGTAGTGTTGATGCATGTGTGTTCTAAGGTGCATTTAAAACCCAGGAGGGCTTGGAGCTACCTGCCAGAGAGCAGCAGGTAAGCGCATAGTCCCTCCTGCTAGCCCTCAATGTCTACGTGTATTTAAAATTGAGAGGTGGGCAACGATGCCAGGGGTGGGGTGTACACCCTGATGGTACTTTGGACTCCGTGTATCGTGCCCACCCCCAAGATCCTATATGTATGTGTAATGAGAGTGTGAGTAATGTGAATGTCTAAGTTGTGGGATAAAATTGAGGCAGAGGCAGCCAGAAGGGGACAGAGGGGGGGGGGGGGGGGGGGGGGTAGCCTCCTCTGCACCCTGGTGACATACCCCTACTCCAAGGTCCTGCATGTGTGGGTGGTTGTGGTGGAGCGGGAAGAGGGAGGCAGCTGGAGATGGGGAGGGAAGGAAGGGAGGGGCAAGTGACCCTTCCCTGGGGCCAGCTCCCCCGCTGACCCCAGTAGGCACCCGCATACTCCGCGACCCGCCAGGGAAAGGGGGCCCAGGCCCATCCAGACCGGGGCCCAGCGCAGCAGCGCCTCCCGGCCCCACAGAGCCCGGGACAGTCCTCCCAACCCCACCACAGAGAAAACTGCACCCACCCCACCATCCACTCATCTTCCAGACTACATAAGACAATAAACACCCAGGCTGAGATCTTCCTCCACCTCTCCTGCATCTCCCCCTCCTGCAGAGGGAGCTCCTGAAGAGAGGAAAGCTCCTGCAAGATGTGACAATCTCCCCCACCAGTTGAAGAGCCCCCCAGGTGGCTCGATGCACCGGCGGCACCCCGCTCCAGGGCTGGGCCCCCATGCACCCACCCGCCCACAACCCCGGCAACACACCAACCAGGACCCAAGCCCCCGAGGCCCGGTCCGGGTCCCAGCCCAGAGACGGAGCGCCCCCAGAACCTCACGCCCATCCCGGACCCACCCAGGGGCAGCCAGGCTACCAGGTCAGTAACCCACGTCCGTCAGCACAGACCCTCCCCTAGCCCCGCTGCACGCAGCCGCGAGGAAACAGTCACCTGAGAGCCAACAGAGCCCCTAACCGGACATGACCGCTACCCCGGGTTGAGCCCCCCAAGGAAGATGCCTCCGGGGAACCCCCCGACGCCCTAAGCCTGTCCCTACCCCCACACCAATCACAACAGTGAAGGCGGGACCAGACTATGACCCCCCACCCCCACTAGGTGATGGAGCTGATCAAAGGAACCCAGAGCAATTGATCTGATGTGGTGGCAGAGGCTGTATCAAGACTAATGTAATCTAATAGATAATTTCTATATTGGTTAGAATTAAGATTATTTTTATTTTTCCAGTTCATGAGGACTGTTTTCTTGGCTATGCATAGGGCAGTGAAAACCATATGGGAGATATTCTTTTCTGAAGTGACATTATCTAAACTGCCCAACAAACACACTAAGGGGGAAGTTGGAATGTTACATTTCAGACACTTCGATAAGTCTTCACATATCTCGCGCCAAAACTTCTGAACTGGTGGACAGAACCAAAGAGCGTGGATATAATTGTCCAGTGAATTGGTTTGGCAGTGTGAGCAGTTGTTGGTAGACGTAAAGCCCATCTTGAACATCCGATGACCTGTATAGTGCACTCTATGTAATATTTTGTATTGAATTAATTGAAGACTGGGATTTCTAATTAGATTAAAGGTTTTTAAGCAAATCTGAGACCAGAAGTTTAGGTCTAAGTTAACTGATAAATCCGCTTCCCATTTTGCAATAGGAAGTGATATTGATTCATCTGTTTTAGAAAGCATTCTGTATATTTTGGATAGTAATTTGGGGGTTTTAAGAGTAAGAAATTGAACCACACTTGGTGGTGTTTGTAGTTCAACTTGACCCGGTTTAAATGTCTTTTTTACTATGGATTTAATTTGTTGATATTCTAAAAATCTTTTCTTGTTGATCCCATATTGTGTAACTAGTCTGTCAAATGAAAAAAATTCTGTTCCTTCTAGTATATGTTCTAAATATTTGATTCCTTTACCACTCCAATCTGAAAAGTTTATCATATTATTGTTTTGTAATATGTCAGGGTTGTTCCAGATAGGTGTACGTTTGCATGGGATTAATGAAGACGCCGTCAATTTTAGAAACTCCCACCATGCTGTCAGAGAAGAGCTGATGTTGATGCTTTTAAAGCATTCATGTCGTTGGATGTTTGAGCTGATAAATGGTAGGTCTGAGATCTCTAGATTATTGCAGAGTGCTTGTTCTACATCTAGCCAAGGTTCATCTAAGAGGGTATGTTTTAGCCATCCTGAGATAAACTGAAGCCTGTTGGCTAAGAAGTAGTGCTGAAAGTTAGGCAGTTCTAGTCCTCCTTTATCCTTGGTCTTTTGTAGTGTTTTTAAGCTTATACGTGGGGGTTTATTTTTCCAAAGGAATTTGGACATACATGAATCTAGAGATCTGAACCAATCTTGTGGCGGTTTAGTTGGGATCATTGAGAATAAATAATTTATTTTTGGTAAGACCATCATTTTTATAGCGGCAACCCTTCCCATGAGTGATATGGGTAGACATTTCCATCTAGCCAGATCATCTTCTACCTTCTTTAAAAGTGGGATATGGTTTAATTTAGTTAGATCTGCAAGCTTGGGAGAAACATTAATACCTAAATATTTTATATTTCCCGATTGCAGTGGTGTAGAAGAGGAATTATGGAGGGAGCAATTAATCGGTAGAACTGTAGATTTTGACCAGTTAATTGAGTAATCTGATATTCTTGCAAAAGAGTTTATCAATTCAATCACCCCAGAGATATTGGTTTGTGAATTTTGGAGAAAGAGTAACACATCATCCGCATAAAGGCTGATTTTATGTTCCACGTTCTTGCATTTTATGCCCTTAATTACTGAATTCTGTCTAATTGCTGCTGCTAGTGGTTCAATAAAAATTGCAAACAGTGAAGGGGAGAGTGGGCATCCCTGCCTGGTGCCCCTCAAGAGACAGAAGCTGGAGGATGTCTGGTCATTTGTTCTAACACAAGCTGTTGGGGAATTATATAATATTTTTAACCAGTTTATGAAAGAGGATCCAAAACCAAATTTGTGTAAAGTTGCAAATAGAAATTTCCAGTTAACTGTCGAATGCTTTTTCTGCGTCTAAAGAGAATATTGTAGTTTCTAGGTTTTTACTGTATGAGTAGTCTATCAAATTAAGTAATCTACGTGTATTTGTTGATGAGTGCCTACCTTTTATGAAACCAGTTTGGTCAGGATGAATTAAGAGGGGGGTTATTTTCTCCAGTCTCTTTGAGAGAGCTTTGCAGATTATTTTAAGGTCTACGTTTATAAGGGATATTGGACGATAGCTTGAGGGATATACAGGGTCTTTGCCTGGTTTTAGCAGGAGATTAATGTTTGCAGAATTCATATTTGATGGAAGTCTGCCCTTTTCTTTAATTTCCAACAACGTTCTGTAGAAAACTGGTGCTAGAATCGACCAGAATTCTTTGTAGAATTCTGCAGGAAAGCCGTCTGGACCTGGAGCCTTATTATTGGGCATACTTATCAGGGCTTCTTGGAGTTCACCTGGTGTCAGTGGTGAATCCAGTGGCATTGCTTGAGTGTCCAATAATTTTGGAAGAGTTATGTTGTCCAAAAACTGATCAATTTCTTTTTTAGATGGGTTTATTTGTGGTGAATACAACGTTTTATAGAAATCCCTGAAAATGTTGTTTATTTGTATCGGATCATATATTGTGTTCCCAGATGAATCTTGAACAGCACATATAGTTGTTTTTTCTTTATTTATTTTTAGCTGGTTTGCTAGAAATTGACCGGATTTATTACCATGTTCATAATTTTGTAGGCGTAGTCTTTGTACTAAGAATTTTGTTTTTTTTATCAATTATCTCATTTAATTCTAGTTTTGTTTTGCGTATTTTGTTCAATGTTTCCTGATCTTGGTGGGACGCGTAGGCTTCTTCTAGTGATTTGATGTTTTTTTCTAATTCCTGAATATTTAACGAGGTTAGTCATTAATGTATTGCTGCATGGGCTGGGCTGTAATTGCATCGTAAGGTTTTAAAAACTGAGCTTTAAAATGAATAGTGATAATAAAAACTGAGAGAGGCCGACAGTGATCACTGACTTTTTTTAGGGGCTTGTTCAGATTAAATAGAAAAAGATACAAAGCATTAAGACACAACAGCTTTAATAAACACAGAGTAGTTTGGACCTGGAAGCAGGGTTCATATGTCATCACTTAAAGACCGGATATCCCACCTGCTTTGATGTCTTAATGCAGTACAGTTGTTATTATATCACTTGTCGCATCCTGTTTATGACAGTTAAAATAAATAACATCCATATAAGAAATAAAATTGTCTTGTGTAAACTGTATATGGTGTTAAATAGGCCTATACTACTGTACTTTAATGTCGGGCATAAGGGTGGTACTTTAAGAACCATATATTTTATACGGTGGTACTCATTGTGAAAAGTTTGAGAACCACTGACCCAAAGGATTAATTATTAGAATCTCGGCTTCAGATAGGGTGTCAACCATTATAACCTTGTTGGATAGATCAACAAATGAAGCTGGGTTCATTTAAAGATCTAACTAGGCCTGTTGTCTTATTGGTCCTCTTTCCCAAGATTGAAAGAACTTTCTAAAATCTTTTGAAAAAAGATTCTGAATTCTAATAAGGATTTTCTAAATATTATATAGAAAATCATTTCACTAAAAACACAATAAAAATTGTATTGAAGAATCAGGCAAGTTACAGAATCAAGTGTTGTTTATTTTGTCTACACTTTCCAGGTCTATACTACCGTAGCAAAGGGTGTCATGGTCCTGAGTCTGCCGACTCAGTGTTTTATGTTTCTTTATGCTTTTGTTCATTTATACATATTCTGTTACGAATTGCCATTTGTTAGGTTTCTGTTCTGTGCTTTCCCTGGTTCCACTTCTGTGTTCTGTCTGTCTATGGTGTCACACTGTCTGTGTGTGAATCTGTCTGTTTAGTTCAGCGTCTTGTCCAGTTCTGTGTCTGTGAGTTTCCTGTTTTATTCTGAAGGTCTCTATCTCATGTGAGTGTGTTCAGTTTACGTTTCCCCTGTCCCGTCAGCTTTGATGTTCTCCTGCCTGTTGCCGGTTCGTCACTGCCTCTCCCCCATTCTGGAACCCTCTCAGGTTTGTCATTTAGCTTTCCCAGTGTAGGTCTTTAGTTTTGTCTTCCCTCTTTGCCTGTTTTGCCATCTCACCACTGTGTAAATAAAACATCACTAGCATTATCATCTACTGCCTGCGTTTTGGGTCCTTTCTCCCTTCTACACCACACGGCTCGCCTCGGCAGCCGTGACAAAGGGTTTATATATGACATATAAATATATATATATATATATGTATGTGTACATGATATACCCCAATGAAGATAATTAGATGGCATGAGTTTTATATTTAATTTGTCAATTTACAATTAACTGTGTAATTAATTTAAATAATGTTTCAAACAATTGGGTTCTTATATAATTCGAAATTTACCAAAAGAAAAATATTGCAGTGATGTGAATGGTTTTGGAAAAAGATTTATTTAGGGATCAAATTTATGTTAAACATGCATTTTTCTTTCATTTAAATATGAATATATATGGAGTCACAGTTTTCAAATATTCTTGTTAGTTTTGATTTTACTGTATTCTTTGTGCTTCTGTATTCTAACACAAGACAACAGAATAAATATGTTGAAAGAAGATTAATTAGAAATCAGCATAAAAATGTAATTAGAAATGTTAAGATTATCTGTTAAACTTTAATATTTTGCATTTGTGAAAAAAATAACATGTTAAAGGAATACTTTTACATTACATAACTAGTTGTTTAAAAATTAGATGATTGACATCAGACTGGTACTCTTACGTTGTTAGGTTAATATGATTAACGGGAAAAACACATTTTCCAAATACACACATATTAATATAACTAAAAAGTAAAACAAAAGGTAAATGGACTGATTTTTATGTAGCACTTTTCTTGCCTCTCATTTTTTCTTTATACATCCTTGCTTGCAGTAGGCACAATAACGGGAGCAACAGCGATAACAGGAAAGTCTGAGCTGACTGAGGAGTCCAGGAGATCTCTCTGGTGCTGCTTCAGATTCTTCTACCTTTATTTGCTCTTGATAGATATTTGGAGAATCTAGTTGAACTGTTTGATTAGCTTTGTTGCTAGTTGTCAGTGTCTTAGACGCTTTGTTTTGTATGTAGAATTTCTCAATCTCACTAAGCATGCGGACCTTAAGTTGTTGGAGCTCGGTATATTTTTCATCAAGTGATTTGTGTTCTCCATCCCTGCCACTTACAGATAAAAACATATTACTTTGCCCATGTTCCAACATTTTTCTTGTTTTCTCAACTGATGTCTTTTCTTTCTGAAATATTGATCTCCTAACAAAATGATTGATCACCTTTACTCTTTTATCCATATTGTTTCTCATTTTTTGACCTCTGAGCTTCATCTGATTTATTTCATTTCGTTCTATTCTAGTGTCCTTCCAGATTTGTTTCAAAAACTCAGTTTTTAAAATTCCCTTCTGTGTGAAGTCATCTTCCTCTGCTGACAAGATGGACAACGTTGCAAGATTTGTTTTCTTGACATTTCCAAATTCTTCACCTTCTCCTACTAACAGCAGACCTTCCTTGTCAGGTGTCAAGTATCTTTTGCTTCCTTCAAGATTAACTGCAACATCCTTCATCCTCTGCTTAAATTCATGTTCATTAGTCTCTTCATCCTGATGCTCATGTAAGCATTGTTTTACAACATCCTCAGTTTGGATTGCTTTGTCAAATGTTGTCTTAAACACATGTTTCTTTTGTTGTTGTATCTTGTCATAATCTGCAGTAATTTTAATTTTCTGCTTATAAATTCTGACCCAATTTTGTTCATATGTGGAGATCAATTGTAATATTTTTTCATTTTCCCCCTCTACTCTCTTAATATATGTCGGCAAGTCTTGATGAATCAGTCTATTTAGTTTTCCTATAAGGTTTCTTGTAGAGATTGTAACACTACTGAGGATGTCCTCTCTGGGTTGTACATCAGACAGTTCACCTTTCAGGGATTTCCTCGCGATTAGTTTCACTTTCAGAATCTCTAGTGATTTCATTTCATCCATGACTTGGTCTCCCCTCATTTCCATCCCAGACTGCTGTTCTTCCACATTTCTCCTTTCCTTCAACAACAGTTCTTGTTCTTTGGCAATGTCAGTCTTCATCTCTTTCATCTCTTCTTTTTCTTCACTCATGATTCCCTTTGCACGTTCAAGCTCTTCTTGCTTCTTCTTCAGATTCCTCATCAGACTCTCCACTTTTGCTCTTTCACTCTGTAATTCCTTTTTCATGATTTCCACTTCTTTTGTTTGTCTTCTGAGGTCATCTTCCTTGACTTTTTCTTCATTATGTGTTAAGAAAATCTTGCTTAAAATGTCTTCAAGTCTTTCTTTTTCCATTTGAACCTGAAGGATACAATTTTTAATCTTGGCTTTTTCTTCATTTGTCTCATGTAACAGCCTGTTTACATGTTCCATCTTATTGAGCAGTTCAAGCTTTATGATTTCCATTGAGTCTCGTTCTTCTTTTATATTTTGTTTCTTTTCTTCCAATATTTCAAATTGTTTCTTGATGTCAGACATCAACACCTTCAAATCCATTTTCTCTCTATTCAGCTCCTCACTTTCTCTCTCCAGATCTTCTCTGTCGTGTCTCAGATCTTCTTTCACTTCATCAAGCTCTCGTTTGTCCAGTTCAAACTGCTGCTTCCATTCATTTTCTGTGCATTCTCTCTTGGTGACCATGTCTGAAAGGATACTTCTCACACCTTCCTTTTCTCTCTCTAACATTTCAGTGAAACAGCGAATGCTTTCTTTCAGTTCATCTTGGGTTGGAAGTTTTTCTTTCAACACTGTTTGCAGCCTTGACCTGTTGTCAACATTTTGTAGTAATCTCTCCATTTTGGCTTTTATATCCTCCTTCAGTTGTTGAAGTTTCACTTTCAGAATCTCTAGCAATTTCATTTCATCCATGACTTGGTCTCCTCTCATTTCCATCTCAGACCGCTCTTCTTCCATATTTCTCCTTTCCTTCAACAACAGTTCTTGTTCTTTGGCAATGTCAGTCTTCATCTCTTTCATCTCTTCTTTTTCTTCACTCATGATTCCCTTTGCACGTTCAAGCTCTTCTTGCTTCTTCTTCAGATTCCTCATCAGACTCTCCACTTTTGCTCTTTCACTCTGTAATTCCTTTTTCATGATTTCCACTTCTTTTGTTTGACTTCTGAGTTCATCTTCCTTGACTTTTTCTTCATTATGTGTTAAGAAAATCTTGCTTAAAATGTCTTCAAGTCTTTCTTTTTCCATTTGAACCTGAAGGATACAATTTTTAATCTTGGCTTTTTCGTCATTTGTCTCATGTAACAGCCTGTTTACATGTTCCATCTTATTGAGCAGTTCAAGCTTTATGGTTTCCATTGAGTCTCGTTCTTCTTTTATATTTTGTTTCTTTTCTTCCAATATTTCAAATTGTTTCTTGATGTCAGACATCAACACCTTCAAATCCATTTTCTCTTTATTCAGAACCTCACTTTCTCTCTCCAGATCTTCTCTGTCGTGTCTCAGATCTTCTTTCACTTTATCAAGCTCTCGTTTGTCCAGTTCAAACTGCTGCTTCCATTCATTTTCTGTGCTTTCTCTCTTGGTGACCATTTCTGAAAGGATACTTCTCACACCTTCCTTTTCTCTCTCTAACATTTCAGTGAAACAGCGAATGCTTTCTTTCAGTTCGTCTTGGGTTGGAAGTTTTTCTTCCAACACTGTTTGCAGCCTTGACCTGTTGTCAACATTTTGTAGTAATCTCTCCATTTTGGCTTTTATATCCTCCTTCAGTTGTTGAAGTTTCACTTTCAGAATCTCTAGCAATTTCATTTCATCCATGACTTGGTCTCCTCTCATTTCCATCTCAGACCGCTCTTCTTCCATATTTCTCCTTTCCTTCAACAACAGTTCTCGTTCTTTGGCAATGTCAGTCTTCATCTCTTTCATCTCTTCTTTTTCTTCACTCATGATTCCCTTTGCACGTTCAAGCTCTTCTTGCTTCTTCTTCAGATTCCTCATCAGACTCTCCACTTTTGCTCTTTCACTCTGTAATTCCTTTTTCATGATTTCCACTTCTTTTGTTTGTCTTCTGAGGCCATCTTCCTTGACTTTTTCTTCATTATGTGTTAAGAAAATCTTGCTTAAAATGTCTTCAAGTCTTTCTTTTTCCGTTTGAACCTGAAGGATACAATTTTTAATCTTGGCTTTTTCGTCATTTGTCTCATGTAACAGCCTGTTTACATGTTCCATCTTATTGAGCAGTTCAAGCTTTATGGTTTCCATTGAGTCTCGTTCTTCTTTTATATTTTGTTTCTTTTCTTCCAATATTTCAAATTGTTTCATGATGTCAGACATCAACACCTTCAAATCCATTTTCTCTTTATTCAGCACCTCACTTTCTCTCTCCAGATCTTCTCTGTCGTGTCTCAGATCTTCTTTCACTTTATCAAGTTCTCGTTTGTCCAGTTCAAACTGCTGCTTCCATTCATTTTCTGTGCATTCTCTCTTGGTGACCATTTCTGAAAGGATACTTCTCACACCTTCCTTTTCTCTCTCTAACATTTCAGTGAAACAGCGAATGCTTTCTTTCAGTTCGTCTTGGGTTGGAAGTTTTTCTTCCAACACTGTTTGCAGCCTTGACCTGTTGTCAACATTTTGTAGTAATCTCTCCATTTTGGCTTTTATATCCTCCTTCAGTTGTTGAAGTTTCACTTTCAGAATCTCTAGCAATTTCATTTCATCCATGACTTGGTCTCCTCTCATTTCCATCTCAGACCGCTCTTCTTCCATATTTCTCCTTTCCTTCAACAACAGTTCTCGTTCTTTGGCAATGTCAGTCTTCATCTCTTTCATCTCTTCTTTTTCTTCACTCATGATTCCCTTTGCACGTTCAAGCTCTTCTTGCTTCTTCTTCAGATTCCTCATCAGACTCTCCACTTTTGCTCTTTCACTCTGTAATTCCTTTTTCATGATTTCCACTTCTTTTGTTTGTCTTCTGAGGTCATCTTCCTTGACTTTTTCTTCATTATGTGTTAAGAAAATCTTGCTTAAAATGTCTTCAAGTCTTTCTTTTTCCATTTGAACCTGAAGGATACAATTTTTAATCTTGGCTTTTTCGTCATTTGTCTCATGTAACAGCCTGTTTACATGTTCCATCTTATTGAGCAGTTCAAGCTTTATGGTTTCCATTGAGTCTCGTTCTTCTTTTATATTTTGTTTCTTTTCTTCCAATATTTCAAATTGTTTCATGATGTCAGACATCAACACCTTCAAATCCATTTTCTCTTTATTCAGCACCTCACTTTCTCTCTCCAGATCTTCTCTGTCGTGTCTCAGATCTTCTTTCACTTTATCAAGCTCTCGTTTGTCCAGTTCAAACTGCTGCTTCCATTCATTTTCTGTGCATTCTCTCTTGGTGACCATTTCTGAAAGGATACTTCTCACACCTTCCTTTTCTCTCTCTAACATTTCAGTGAAACAGCGAATGCTTTCTTTCAGTTCGTCTTGGGTTGGAAGTTTTTCTTCCAACACTGTTTGCAGCCTTGACCTGTTGTCAACATTTTGTAGTAATCTCTCCATTTTGGCTTTTATATCCTCCTTCAGTTGTTGAAGTTTCACTTTCAGAATCTCTAGCAATTTCATTTCATCCATGACTTGGTCTCCTCTCATTTCCATCTCAGACCGCTCTTCTTCCATATTTCTCCTTTCCTTCAACAGCAGTTCTCGTTCTTTGGCAATGTCAGTCTTCATCTCTTTCATCTCTTCTTTTTCTTCACTCATGATTTCCTTTGCACGTTCAAGCTCTTCTTGCTTCTTCTTCAGATTCCTCATCAGACTCTCCACTTTTGCTCTTTCACTCTGTAATTCCTTTTTCATGATTTCCACTTCTTTTGTTTGTCTTCTGAGGTCATCTTCCTTGACTTTTTCTTTATTATGTGTTAAGAAAATCTTGCTTAAAATGTCTTCAAGTCTTTCTTTTTCCGTTTGAACCTGAAGGATACAATTTCTAATCTTGGCTTTTTCGTCATTTGTCTCATGTAACAGCCTGTTTACATGTTCCATCTTATTGAGCAGTTCAAGCTTTATGGTTTCCATTGAGTCTCGTTCTTCTTTTATATTTTGTTTCTTTTCTTCCAATATTTCAAATTGTTTCTTGATGTCAGACATCAACACCTTCAAATCCATTTTCTCTTTATTCAGCACCTCACTTTCTCTCTCCAGATCTTCTCTGTCGTGTCTCAGATCTTCTTTCACTTTATCAAGCTCTCGTTTGTCCAGTTCAAACTGCTGCTTCCATTCATTTTCTGTGCATTCTCTCTTGGTGACCATTTCTGAAAGGATACTTCTCACACCTTCCTTTTCTCTCTCTAACATTTCAGTGAAACAGCGAATGCTTTCTTTCAGTTCGTCTTGGGTTGGAAGTTTTTCTTCCAACACTGTTTGCAGCCTTGACCTGTTGTCAACATTTTGTAGTAATCTCTCCATTTTGGCTTTTATATCCTCCTTCAGTTGTTGAAGTTTCACTTTCAGAATCTCTAGCAATTTCATTTCATCCATGACTTGGTCTCCTCTCATTTCCATCTCAGACCGCTCTTCTTCCATATTTCTCCTTTCCTTCAACAACAGTTCTCGTTCTTTGGCAATGTCAGTCTTCATCTCTTTCATCTCTTCTTTTTCTTCACTCATGATTCCCTTTGCACGTTCAAGCTCTTCTTGCTTCTTCTTCAGATTCCTCATCAGACTCTCCACTTTTGCTCTTTCACTCTGTAATTCCTTTTTCATGATTTCCACTTCTTTTGTTTGTCTTCTGAGGTCATCTTCCTTGACTTTTTCTTCATTATGTGTTAAGAAAATCTTGCTTAAAATGTCTTCAAGTCTTTCTTTTTCCATTTGAACCTGAAGGATACAATTTTTAATCTTGGCTTTTTCGTCATTTGTCTCATGTAACAGCCTGTTTACATGTTCCATCTTATTGAGCAGTTCAAGCTTTATGGTTTCCATTGAGTCTCGTTCTTCTTTTATATTTTGTTTCTTTTCTTCCAATATTTCAAATTGTTTCTTGATGTCAGACATCAACACCTTCAAATCCATTTTCTCTTTATTCAGCACCTCACTTTCTCTCTCCAGATCTTCTCTGTCGTGTCTCAGATCTTCTTTCACTTTATCAAGCTCTCGTTTGTCCAGTTCAAACTGCTGCTTCCATTCATTTTCTGTGCTTTCTCTCTTGGTGACCATTTCTGAAAGGATACTTCTCACACCTTCCTTTTCTCTCTCTAACATTTCAGTGAAACAGCGAATGCTTTCTTTCAGTTCGTCTTGGGTTGGAAGTTTTTCTTCCAACACTGTTTGCAGCCTTGACCTGTTGTCAACATTTTGTAGTAATCTCTCCATTTTGGCTTTTATATCCTCCTTCAGTTGTTGAAGTTTCACTTTCAGAATCTCTAGCAATTTCATTTCATCCATGACTTGGTCTCTTCTCATTTCCATCTCAGACCGCTCTTCTTCCATATTTCTCCTTTCCTTCAACAACAGTTCTCGTTCTTTGGCAATGTCAGTCTTCATCTCTTTCATCTCTTCTTTTTCTTCACTCATGATTCCCTTTGCACGTTCAAGCTCTTCTTGCTTCTTCTTCAGATTCCTCATCAGACTCTCCACTTTTGCTCTTTCACTCTGTAATTCCTTTTTCATGATTTCCACTTCTTTTTTTTGTCTTCTGAGGCCATCTTCCTTGACTTTTTCTTCATTATGTGTTAAGAAAATCTTGCTTAAAATGTCTTCAAGTCTTTCTTTTTCCATTTGAACCTGAAGGATACAATTTCTAATCTTGGCTTTTTCGTCATTTGTCTCATGTAACAGCCTGTTTACATGTTCCATCTTATTGAGCAGTTCAAGCTTTATGGTTTCCATTGAGTCTCGTTCTTCTTTTATATTTTGTTTCTTTTCTTCCAATATTTCAAATTGTTTCTTGATGTCAGACATCAACACCTTCAAATCCATTTTCTCTTTATTCAACACCTCACTTTCTCTCTCCAGATCTTCTCTGTCATGTTTCAGATCTTCTTTCACTTTATCAAGTTCTCGTTTGTCCAGTTCAAACTGCTTCTTCCATTCATTTTCTGTGCATTCTCTCTTGGTGACCATGTCTGAAAGGATACTTCTCACACCTTCCTTTTCTCTCTCTAACATTTCAGTGAAACAGCGAATGCTTTCTTTCAGTTCGTCTTGGGTTGGAAGTTTTTCTTCCAACACTGTTTGCAGCCTTGACCTGTTGTCAACATTTTGTAGTAATCTCTCCATTTTGGCTTTTATATCCTCCTTCAGTTGTTGAAGTTTCACTTTCAGAATCTCTAGCAATTTCATTTCATCCATGACTTGGTCTCCTCTCATTTCCATCTCAGACCGCTCTTCTTCCATATTTCTCCTTTCCTTCAACAACAGTTCTCGTTCTTTGGCAATGTCAGTCTTCATCTCTTTCATCTCTTCTTTTTCTTCACTCATGATTCCCTTTGCACGTTCAAGCTCTTCTTGCTTCTTCTTCAGATTCCTCATCAGACTCTCCACTTTTGCTCTTTCACTCTGTAATTCCTTTTTCATGATTTCCACTTCTTTTGTTTGTATTCTGAGGTCATCTTCCTTGACTTTTTCTTCATTATGTGTTAAGAAAATCTTGCTTAAAATGTCTTCAAGTCTTTCTTTTTCCGTTTGAACCTGAAGGATACAATTTTTAATCTTGGCTTTTTCGTCATTTGTCTCATGTAACAGCCTGTTTACATGTTCCATCTTATTGAGCAGTTCAAGCTTTATGGTTTCCATTGAGTCTCGTTCTTCTTTTATATTTTGTTTCTTTTCTTCCAATATTTCAAATTGTTTCTTGATGTCAGACATCAACACCTTCAAATCCATTTTCTCTTTATTCAGCACCTCACTTTCTCTCTCCAGATCTTCTCTGTCGTGTCTCAGATCTTCTTTCACTTCATCAAGCTCTCGTTTGTCCAGTTCAAACTGCTGCTTCCATTCATTTTCTGTGCTTTCTCTCTTGGTGACCATTTCTGAAAGGATACTTCTCACACCTTCCTTTTCTCTCTCTAACATTTCAGTGAAACAGCGAATGCTTTCTTTCAGTTCGTCTTGGGTTGGAAGTTTTTCTTCCAACACTGTTTGCAGCCTTGACCTGTTGTCAACATTTTGTAGTAATCTCTCCATTTTGGCTTTTATATCCTCCTTCAGTTGTTGAAGTTTCACTTTCAGAATCTCTAGCAATTTCATTTCATCCATGACTTGGTCTCCTCTCATTTCCATCTCAGACCGCTCTTCTTCCATATTTCTCCTTTCCTTCAACAACAGTTCTCGTTCTTTGGCAATGTCAGTCTTCATCTCTTTCATCTCTTCTTTTTCTTCACTCATGATTCCCTTTGCACGTTCAAGCTCTTCTTGCTTCTTCTTCAGATTCCTCATCAGACTCTCCACTTTTGCTCTTTCACTCTGTAATTCCTTTTTCATGATTTCCACTTCTTTTGTTTGTCTTCTGAGGCCATCTTCCTTGACTTTTTCTTCATTATGTGTTAAGAAAATCTTGCTTAAAATGTCTTCAAGTCTTTCTTTTTCCGTTTGAACCTGAAGGATACAATTTTTAATCTTGGCTTTTTCGTCATTTGTCTCATGTAACAGCCTGTTTACATGTTCCATCTTATTGAGCAGTTCAAGCTTTATGGTTTCCATTGAGTCTCGTTCTTCTTTTATATTTTGTTTCTTTTCTTCCAATATTTCAAATTGTTTCATGATGTCAGACATCAACACCTTCAAATCCATTTTCTCTTTATTCAGCACCTCACTTTCTCTCTCCAGATCTTCTCTGTCGTGTCTCAGATCTTCTTTCACTTTATCAAGCTCTCGTTTGTCCAGTTCAAACTGCTGCTTCCATTCATTTTCTGTGCATTCTCTCTTGGTGACCATTTCTGAAAGGATACTTCTCACACCTTCCTTTTCTCTCTCTAACATTTCAGTGAAACAGCGAATGCTTTCTTTCAGTTCGTCTTGGGTTGGAAGTTTTTCTTCCAACACTGTTTGCAGCCTTGACCTGTTGTCAACATTTTGTAGTAATCTCTCCATTTTGGCTTTTATATCCTCCTTCAGTTGTTGAAGTTTCACTTTCAGAATCTCTAGCAATTTCATTTCATCCATGACTTGGTCTCCTCTCATTTCCATCTCAGACCGCTCTTCTTCCATATTTCTCCTTTCCTTCAACAACAGTTCTCGTTCTTTGGCAATGTCAGTCTTCATCTCTTTCATCTCTTCTTTTTCTTCACTCATGATTTCCTTTGCACGTTCAAGCTCTTCTTGCTTCTTCTTCAGATTCCTCATCAGACTCTCCACTTTTGCTCTTTCACTCTGTAATTCCTTTTTCATGATTTCCACTTCTTTTGTTTGTCTTCTGAGGTCATCTTCCTTGACTTTTTCTTCATTATGTGTTAAGAAAATCTTGCTTAAAATGTCTTCAAGTCTTTCTTTTTCCGTTTGAACCTGAAGGATACAATTTTTAATCTTGGCTTTTTCGTCATTTGTCTCATGTAACAGCCTGTTTACATGTTCCATCTTATTGAGCAGTTCAAGCTTTATGGTTTCCATTGAGTCTCGTTCTTCTTTTATATTTTGTTTCTTTTCTTCCAATATTTCAAATTGTTTCTTGATGTCAGACATCAACACCTTCAAATCCATTTTCTCTTTATTCAGCACCTCACTTTCTCTCTCCAGATCTTCTCTGTCGTGTCTCAGATCTTCTTTCACTTTATCAAGCTCTTGTTTGTCCAGTTCAAACTGCTGCTTCCATTCATTTTCTGTGCATTCTCTCTTGGTGACCATTTCTGAAAGGATACTTCTCACACCTTCCTTTTCTCTCTCTAACATTTCAGTGAAACAGCGAATGCTTTCTTTCAGTTTGTCTTGGGTTGGAAGTTTTTCTTCCAACACTGTTTGCAGCCTTGACCTGTTGTCAACATTTTGTAGTAATCTCTCCATTTTGGCTTTTATATCCTCCTTCAGTTGTTGAAGTTTCACTTTCAGAATCTCTAGCAATTTCATTTCATCCATGACTTGGTCTCCTCTCATTTCCATCTCAGACCGCTCTTCTTCCATATTTCTCCTTTCCTTCAACAACAGTTCTCGTTCTTTGGCAATGTCAGTCTTCATCTCTTTCATCTCTTCTTTTTCTTCACTCATGATTCCCTTTGCACGTTCAAGCTCTTCTTGCTTCTTCTTCAGATTCCTCATCAGACTCTCCACTTTTGCTCTTTCACTCTGTAATTCCTTTTTCATGATTTCCACTTCTTTTGTTTGTCTTCTGAGGCCATCTTCCTTGACTTTTTCTTCATTATGTGTTAAGAAAATCTTGCTTAAAATGTCTTCAAGTCTTTCTTTTTCCATTTGAACCTGAAGGATACAATTTCTAATCTTGGCTTTTTCGTCATTTGTCTCATGTAACAGCCTGTTTACATGTTCCATCTTATTGAGCAGTTCAAGCTTTATGGTTTCCATTGAGTCTCGTTCTTCTTTTATATTTTGTTTCTTTTCTTCCAATATTTCAAATTGTTTCTTGATGTCAGACATCAACACCTTCAAATCCATTTTCTCTTTATTCAACACCTCACTTTCTCTCTCCAGATCTTCTCTGTCATGTTTCAGATCTTCTTTCACTTTATCAAGCTCTTGTTTGTCCAGTTCAAACTGCTGCTTCCATTCATTTTCTGTGCATTCTCTCTTGGTGACCATTTCTGAAAGGATACTTCTCACACCTTCCTTTTCTCTCTCTAACATTTCAGTGAAACAGCGAATGCTTTCTTTCAGTTTGTCTTGGGTTGGAAGTTTTTCTTCCAACACTGTTTGCAGCCTTGACCTGTTGTCAACATTTTGTAGTAATCTCTCCATTTTGGCTTTTATATCCTCCTTCAGTTGTTGAAGTTTCACTTTCAGAATCTCTAGCAATTTCATTTCATCCATGACTTGGTCTCCTCTCATTTCCATCTCAGACCGCTCTTCTTCCATATTTCTCCTTTCCTTCAACAACAGTTCTCGTTCTTTGGCAATGTCAGTCTTCATCTCTTTCATCTCTTCTTTTTCTTCACTCATGATTCCCTTTGCACGTTCAAGCTCTTCTTGCTTCTTCTTCAGATTCCTCATCAGACTCTCCACTTTTGCTCTTTCACTCTGTAATTCCTTTTTCATGATTTCCACTTCTTTTGTTTGTCTTCTGAGGCCATCTTCCTTGACTTTTTCTTCATTATGTGTTAAGAAAATCTTGCTTAAAATGTCTTCAAGTCTTTCTTTTTCCATTTGAACCTGAAGGATACAATTTCTAATCTTGGCTTTTTCGTCATTTGTCTCATGTAACAGCCTGTTTACATGTTCCATCTTATTGAGCAGTTCAAGCTTTATGGTTTCCATTGAGTCTCGTTCTTCTTTTATATTTTGTTTCTTTTCTTCCAATATTTCAAATTGTTTCTTGATGTCAGACATCAACACCTTCAAATCCATTTTCTCTTTATTCAACACCTCACTTTCTCTCTCCAGATCTTCTCTGTCATGTTTCAGATCTTCTTTCACTTTATCAAGTTCTCGTTTGTCCAGTTCAAACTGCTTCTTCCATTCATTTTCTGTGCATTCTCTCTTGGTGACCATGTCTGAAAGGATACTTCTCACACCTTCCTTTTCTCTCTCTAACATTTCAGTGAAACAGCGAATGCTTTCTTTCAGTTCGTCTTGGGTTGGAAGTTTTTCTTCCAACACTGTTTGCAGCCTTGACCTGTTGTCAACATTTTGTAGTAATCTCTCCATTTTGGCTTTTATATCCTCCTTCAGTTGTTGAAGTTTCACTTTCAGAATCTCTAGCAATTTCATTTCATCCATGACTTGGTCTCCTCTCATTTCCATCTCAGACCGCTCTTCTTCCATATTTCTCCTTTCCTTCAACAACAGTTCTCGTTCTTTGGCAATGTCAGTCTTCATCTCTTTCATCTCTTCTTTTTCTTCACTCATGATTCCCTTTGCACGTTCAAGCTCTTCTTGCTTCTTCTTCAAATTCCTCATCAGACTCTCCACTTTTGCTCTTTCACTCTGTAATTCCTTTTTCATGATTTCCACTTCTTTTGTTTGTCTTCTGAGGCCATCTTCCTTGACTTTTTCTTCATTATGTGTTAAGAAAATCTTGCTTAAAATGTCTTCAAGTCTTTCTTTTTCCGTTTGAACCTGAAGGATACAATTTTTAATCTTGGCTTTTTCGTCATTTGTCTCATGTAACAGCCTGTTTACATGTTCCATCTTATTGAGCAGTTCAAGCTTTATGGTTTCCATTGAGTCTCGTTCTTCTTTTATATTTTGTTTCTTTTCTTCCAATATTTCAAATTGTTTCATGATGTCAGACATCAACACCTTCAAATCCATTTTCTCTTTATTCAGCACCTCACTTTCTCTCTCCAGATCTTCTCTGTCGTGTCTCAGATCTTCTTTCACTTTATCAAGCTCTCGTTTGTCCAGTTCAAACTGCTGCTTCCATTCATTTTCTGTGCATTCTCTCTTGGTGACCATTTCTGAAAGGATACTTCTCACACCTTCCTTTTCTCTCTCTAACATTTCAGTGAAACAGCGAATGCTTTCTTTCAGTTCGTCTTGGGTTGGAAGTTTTTCTTCCAACACTGTTTGCAGCCTTGACCTGTTGTCAACATTTTGTAGTAATCTCTCCATTTTGGCTTTTATATCCTCCTTCAGTTGTTGAAGTTTCACTTTCAGAATCTCTAGCAATTTCATTTCATCCATGACTTGGTCTCCTCTCATTTCCATCTCAGACCGCTCTTCTTCCATATTTCTCCTTTCCTTCAACAACAGTTCTCGTTCTTTGGCAATGTCAGTCTTCATCTCTTTCATCTCTTCTTTTTCTTCACTCATGATTTCCTTTGCACGTTCAAGCTCTTCTTGCTTCTTCTTCAGATTCCTCATCAGACTCTCCACTTTTGCTCTTTCACTCTGTAATTCCTTTTTCATGATTTCCACTTCTTTTGTTTGTCTTCTGAGGTCATCTTCCTTGACTTTTTCTTCATTATGTGTTAAGAAAATCTTGCTTAAAATGTCTTCAAGTCTTTCTTTTTCCGTTTGAACCTGAAGGATACAATTTTTAATCTTGGCTTTTTCGTCATTTGTCTCATGTAACAGCCTGTTTACATGTTCCATCTTATCGAGCAGTTCAAGCTTTATGGTTTCCATTGAGTCTCGTTCTTCTTTTATATTTTGTTTCTTTTCTTCCAATATTTCAAATTGTTTCTTGATGTCAGACATCAACACCTTCAAATCCATTTTCTCTTTATTCAGCACCTCACTTTCTCTCTCCAGATCTTCTCTGTCGTGTCTCAGATCTTCTTTCACTTCATCAAGCTCTCGTTTGTCCAGTTCAAACTGCTGCTTCCATTCATTTTCTGTGCTTTCTCTCTTGGTGACCATTTCTGAAAGGATACTTCTCACACCTTCCTTTTCTCTCTCTAACATTTCAGTGAAACAGCGAATGCTTTCTTTCAGTTTGTCTTGGGTTGGAAGTTTTTCTTCCAACACTGTTTGCAGCCTTGACCTGTTGTCAACATTTTGTAGTAATCTCTCCATTTTGGCTTTTATATCCTCCTTCAGTTGTTGAAGTTTCACTTTCAGAATCTCTAGCAATTTCATTTCATCCATGACTTGGTCTCCTCTCATTTCCATCTCAGACCGCTCTTCTTCCATATTTCTCCTTTCCTTCAACAACAGTTCTCGTTCTTTGGCAATATCAGTCTTCATCTCTTTCATCTCTTCTTTTTCTTCACTCATGATTCCCTTTGCACGTTCAAGCTCTTCTTGCTTCTTCTTCAGATTCCTCATCAGACTCTCCACTTTTGCTCTTTCACTCTGTAATTCCTTTTTCATGATTTCCACTTCTTTTGTTTGTCTTCTGAGGCCATCTTCCTTGACTTTTTCTTCATTATGTGTTAAGAAAATCTTGCTTAAAATGTCTTCAAGTCTTTCTTTTTCCATTTGAACCTGAAGGATACAATTTCTAATCTTGGCTTTTTCGTCATTTGTCTCATGTAACAGCCTGTTTACATGTTCCATCTTATTGAGCAGTTCAAGCTTTATGGTTTCCATTGAGTCTCGTTCTTCTTTTATATTTTGTTTCTTTTCTTCCAATATTTCAAATTGTTTCTTGATGTCAGACATCAACACCTTCAAATCCATTTTCTCTTTATTCAACACCTCACTTTCTCTCTCCAGATCTTCTCTGTCATGTTTCAGATCTTCTTTCACTTTATCAAGTTCTCGTTTGTCCAGTTCAAACTGCTTCTTCCATTCATTTTCTGTGCATTCTCTCTTGGTGACCATGTCTGAAAGGATACTTCTCACACCTTCCTTTTCTCTCTCTAACATTTCAGTGAAACAGCGAATGCTTTCTTTCAGTTCGTCTTGGGTTGGAAGTTTTTCTTCCAACACTGTTTGCAGCCTTGACCTGTTGTCAACATTTTGTAGTAATCTCTCCATTTTGGCTTTTATATCCTCCTTCAGTTGTTGAAGTTTCACTTTCAGAATCTCTAGCAATTTCATTTCATCCATGACTTGGTCTCCTCTCATTTCCATCTCAGACCGCTCTTCTTCCATATTTCTCCTTTCCTTCAACAACAGTTCTCGTTCTTTGGCAATGTCAGTCTTCATCTCTTTCATCTCTTCTTTTTCTTCACTCATGATTCCCTTTGCACGTTCAAGCTCTTCTTGCTTCTTCTTCAGATTCCTCATCAGACTCTCCACTTTTGCTCTTTCACTCTGTAATTCCTTTTTCATGATTTCCACTTCTTTTGTTTGTATTCTGAGGTCATCTTCCTTGACTTTTTCTTCATTATGTGTTAAGAAAATCTTGCTTAAAATGTCTTCAAGTCTTTCTTTTTCCGTTTGAACCTGAAGGATACAATTTTTAATCTTGGCTTTTTCGTCATTTGTCTCATGTAACAGCCTGTTTACATGTTCCATCTTATTGAGCAGTTCAAGCTTTATGGTTTCCATTGAGTCTCGTTCTTCTTTTATATTTTGTTTCTTTTCTTCCAATATTTCAAATTGTTTCTTGATGTCAGACATCAACACCTTCAAATCCATTTTCTCTTTATTCAGCACCTCACTTTCTCTCTCCAGATCTTCTCTGTCGTGTCTCAGATCTTCTTTCACTTCATCAAGCTCTCGTTTGTCCAGTTCAAACTGCTGCTTCCATTCATTTTCTGTGCTTTCTCTCTTGGTGACCATTTCTGAAAGGATACTTCTCACACCTTCCTTTTCTCTCTCTAACATTTCAGTGAAACAGCGAATGCTTTCTTTCAGTTCGTCTTGGGTTGGAAGTTTTTCTTCCAACACTGTTTGCAGCCTTGACCTGTTGTCAACATTTTGTAGTAATCTCTCCATTTTGGCTTTTATATCCTCCTTCAGTTGTTGAAGTTTCACTTTCAGAATCTCTAGCAATTTCATTTCATCCATGACTTGGTCTCCTCTCATTTCCATCTCAGACCGCTCTTCTTCCATATTTCTCCTTTCCTTCAACAACAGTTCTCGTTCTTTGGCAATGTCAGTCTTCATCTCTTTCATCTCTTCTTTTTCTTCACTCATGATTCCCTTTGCACGTTCAAGCTCTTCTTGCTTCTTCTTCAGATTCCTCATCAGACTCTCCACTTTTGCTCTTTCACTCTGTAATTCCTTTTTCATGATTTCCACTTCTTTTGTTTGTCTTCTGAGGCCATCTTCCTTGACTTTTTCTTCATTATGTGTTAAGAAAATCTTGCTTAAAATGTCTTCAAGTCTTTCTTTTTCCGTTTGAACCTGAAGGATACAATTTTTAATCTTGGCTTTTTCGTCATTTGTCTCATGTAACAGCCTGTTTACATGTTCCATCTTATTGAGCAGTTCAAGCTTTATGGTTTCCATTGAGTCTCGTTCTTCTTTTATATTTTGTTTCTTTTCTTCCAATATTTCAAATTGTTTCATGATGTCAGACATCAACACCTTCAAATCCATTTTCTCTTTATTCAGCACCTCACTTTCTCTCTCCAGATCTTCTCTGTCGTGTCTCAGATCTTCTTTCACTTTATCAAGCTCTCGTTTGTCCAGTTCAAACTGCTGCTTCCATTCATTTTCTGTGCATTCTCTCTTGGTGACCATTTCTGAAAGGATACTTCTCACACCTTCCTTTTCTCTCTCTAACATTTCAGTGAAACAGCGAATGCTTTCTTTCAGTTCGTCTTGGGTTGGAAGTTTTTCTTCCAACACTGTTTGCAGCCTTGACCTGTTGTCAACATTTTGTAGTAATCTCTCCATTTTGGCTTTTATATCCTCCTTCAGTTGTTGAAGTTTCACTTTCAGAATCTCTAGCAATTTCATTTCATCCATGACTTGGTCTCCTCTCATTTCCATCTCAGACCGCTCTTCTTCCATATTTCTCCTTTCCTTCAACAACAGTTCTCGTTCTTTGGCAATGTCAGTCTTCATCTCTTTCATCTCTTCTTTTTCTTCACTCATGATTTCCTTTGCACGTTCAAGCTCTTCTTGCTTCTTCTTCAGATTCCTCATCAGACTCTCCACTTTTGCTCTTTCACTCTGTAATTCCTTTTTCATGATTTCCACTTCTTTTGTTTGTCTTCTGAGGTCATCTTCCTTGACTTTTTCTTCATTATGTGTTAAGAAAATCTTGCTTAAAATGTCTTCAAGTCTTTCTTTTTCCGTTTGAACCTGAAGGATACAATTTTTAATCTTGGCTTTTTCGTCATTTGTCTCATGTAACAGCCTGTTTACATGTTCCATCTTATTGAGCAGTTCAAGCTTTATGGTTTCCATTGAGTCTCGTTCTTCTTTTATATTTTGTTTCTTTTCTTCCAATATTTCAAATTGTTTCTTGATGTCAGACATCAACACCTTCAAATCCATTTTCTCTTTATTCAGAACCTCACTTTCTCTCTCCAGATCTTCTCTGTCGTGTCTCAGATCTTCTTTCACTTTATCAAGCTCTTGTTTGTCCAGTTCAAACTGCTGCTTCCATTCATTTTCTGTGCATTCTCTCTTGGTGACCATTTCTGAAAGGATACTTCTCACACCTTCCTTTTCTCTCTCTAACATTTCAGTGAAACAGCGAATGCTTTCTTTCAGTTTGTCTTGGGTTGGAAGTTTTTCTTCCAACACTGTTTGCAGCCTTGACCTGTTGTCAACATTTTGTAGTAATCTCTCCATTTTGGCTTTTATATCCTCCTTCAGTTGTTGAAGTTTCACTTTCAGAATCTCTAGCAATTTCATTTCATCCATGACTTGGTCTCCTCTCATTTCCATCTCAGACCGCTCTTCTTCCATATTTCTCCTTTCCTTCAACAACAGTTCTCGTTCTTTGGCAATGTCAGTCTTCATCTCTTTCATCTCTTCTTTTTCTTCACTCATGATTCCCTTTGCACGTTCAAGCTCTTCTTGCTTCTTCTTCAGATTCCTCATCAGACTCTCCACTTTTGCTCTTTCACTCTGTAATTCCTTTTTCATGATTTCCACTTCTTTTGTTTGTCTTCTGAGGCCATCTTCCTTGACTTTTTCTTCATTATGTGTTAAGAAAATCTTGCTTAAAATGTCTTCAAGTCTTTCTTTTTCCATTTGAACCTGAAGGATACAATTTCTAATCTTGGCTTTTTCGTCATTTGTCTCATGTAACAGCCTGTTTACATGTTCCATCTTATTGAGCAGTTCAAGCTTTATGGTTTCCATTGAGTCTCGTTCTTCTTTTATATTTTGTTTCTTTTCTTCCAATATTTCAAATTGTTTCATGATGTCAGACATCAACACCTTCAAATCCATTTTCTCTTTATTCAGCACCTCACTTTCTCTCTCCAGATCTTCTCTGTCGTGTCTCAGATCTTCTTTCACTTTATCAAGCTCTCGTTTGTCCAGTTCAAACTGCTGCTTCCATTCATTTTCTGTGCATTCTCTCTTGGTGACCATTTCTGAAAGGATACTTCTCACACCTTCCTTTTCTCTCTCTAACATTTCAGTGAAACAGCGAATGCTTTCTTTCAGTTCGTCTTGGGTTGGAAGTTTTTCTTCCAACACTGTTTGCAGCCTTGACCTGTTGTCAACATTTTGTAGTAATCTCTCCATTTTGGCTTTTATATCCTCCTTCAGTTGTTGAAGTTTCACTTTCAGAATCTCTAGCAATTTCATTTCATCCATGACTTGGTCTCCTCTCATTTCCATCTCAGACCGCTCTTCTTCCATATTTCTCCTTTCCTTCAACAACAGTTCTCGTTCTTTGGCAATGTCAGTCTTCATCTCTTTCATCTCTTCTTTTTCTTCACTCATGATTTCCTTTGCACGTTCAAGCTCTTCTTGCTTCTTCTTCAGATTCCTCATCAGACTCTCCACTTTTGCTCTTTCACTCTGTAATTCCTTTTTCATGATTTCCACTTCTTTTGTTTGTCTTCTGAGGTCATCTTCCTTGACTTTTTCTTCATTATGTGTTAAGAAAATCTTGCTTAAAATGTCTTCAAGTCTTTCTTTTTCCGTTTGAACCTGAAGGATACAATTTTTAATCTTGGCTTTTTCGTCATTTGTCTCATGTAACAGCCTGTTTACATGTTCCATCTTATCGAGCAGTTCAAGCTTTATGGTTTCCATTGAGTCTCGTTCTTCTTTTATATTTTGTTTCTTTTCTTCCAATATTTCAAATTGTTTCTTGATGTCAGACATCAACACCTTCAAATCCATTTTCTCTTTATTCAGCACCTCACTTTCTCTCTCCAGATCTTCTCTGTCGTGTCTCAGATCTTCTTTCACTTCATCAAGCTCTCGTTTGTCCAGTTCAAACTGCTGCTTCCATTCATTTTCTGTGCTTTCTCTCTTGGTGACCATTTCTGAAAGGATACTTCTCACACCTTCCTTTTCTCTCTCTAACATTTCAGTGAAACAGCGAATGCTTTCTTTCAGTTCGTCTTGGGTTGGAAGTTTTTCTTCCAACACTGTTTGCAGCCTTGACCTGTTGTCAACATTTTGTAGTAATCTCTCCATTTTGGCTTTTATATCCTCCTTCAGTTGTTGAAGTTTCACTTTCAGAATCTCTAGCAATTTCATTTCATCCATGACTTGGTCTCCTCTCATTTCCATCTCAGACCGCTCTTCTTCCATATTTCTCCTTTCCTTCAACAACAGTTCTCGTTCTTTGGCAATGTCAGTCTTCATCTCTTTCATCTCTTCTTTTTCTTCACTCATGATTCCCTTTGCACGTTCAAGCTCTTCTTGCTTCTTCTTCAGATTCCTCATCAGACTCTCCACTTTTGCTCTTTCACTCTGTAATTCCTTTTTCATGATTTCCACTTCTTTTGTTTGTCTTCTGAGGTCATCTTCCTTGACTTTTTCTTCATTATGTGTTAAGAAAATCTTGCTTAAAATGTCTTCAAGTCTTTCTTTTTCCGTTTGAACCTGAAGGATACAATTTTTAATCTTGGCTTTTTCGTCATTTGTCTCATGTAACAGCCTGTTTACATGTTCCATCTTATCGAGCAGTTCAAGCTTTATGGTTTCCATTGAGTCTCGTTCTTCTTTTATATTTTGTTTCTTTTCTTCCAATATTTCAAATTGTTTCTTGATGTCAGACATCAACACCTTCAAATCCATTTTCTCTTTATTCAGCACCTCACTTTCTCTCTCCAGATCTTCTCTGTCGTGTCTCAGATCTTCTTTCACTTCATCAAGCTCTCGTTTGTCCAGTTCAAACTGCTGCTTCCATTCATTTTCTGTGCTTTCTCTCTTGGTGACCATTTCTGAAAGGATACTTCTCACACCTTCCTTTTCTCTCTCTAACATTTCAGTGAAACAGCGAATGCTTTCTTTCAGTTCGTCTTGGGTTGGAAGTTTTTCTTCCAACACTGTTTGCAGCCTTGACCTGTTGTCAACATTTTGTAGTAATCTCTCCATTTTGGCTTTTATATCCTCCTTCAGTTGTTGAAGTTTCACTTTCAGAATCTCTAGCAATTTCATTTCATCCATGACTTGGTCTCCTCTCATTTCCATCTCAGACCGCTCTTCTTCCATATTTCTCCTTTCCTTCACCAACAGTTCTCGTTCTTTGGCAATGTCAGTCTTCATCTCTTTCATCTCTTCTTTTTCTTCACTCATGATTCCCTTTGCACGTTCAAGCTCTTCTTGCTTCTTCTTCAGATTCCTCATCAGACTCTCCACTTTTGCTCTTTCACTCTGTAATTCCTTTTTCATGATTTCCACTTCTTTTGTTTGTCTTCTGAGGCCATCTTCCTTGACTTTTTCTTCATTATGTGTTAAGAAAATCTTGCTTAAAATGTCTTCAAGTCTTTCTTTTTCCGTTTGAACCTGAAGGATACAATTTTTAATCTTGGCTTTTTCGTCATTTGTCTCATGTAACAGCCTGTTTACATGTTCCATCTTATTGAGCAGTTCAAGCTTTATGGTTTCCATTGAGTCTCGTTCTTCTTTTATATTTTGTTTCTTTTCTTCCAATATTTCAAATTGTTTCATGATGTCAGACATCAACACCTTCAAATCCATTTTCTCTTTATTCAGCACCTCACTTTCTCTCTCCAGATCTTCTCTGTCGTGTCTCAGATCTTCTTTCACTTCATCAAGTTCTCGTTTGTCCAGTTCAAACTGCTTCTTCCATTCATTTTCTGTGCATTCTCTCTTGGTGACCATGTCTGAAAGGATACTTCTCACACCTTCCTTTTCTCTCTCTAACATTTCAGTGAAACAGCGAATGCTTTCTTTCAGTTCGTCTTGGGTTGGAAGTTTTTCTTCCAACACTGTTTGCAGCCTTGACCTGTTGTCAACATTTTGTAGTAATCTCTCCATTTTGGCTTTTATATCCTCCTTCAGTTGTTGAAGTTTCACTTTCAGAATCTCTAGCAATTTCATTTCATCCATGACTTGGTCTCCTCTCATTTCCATCTCAGACCGCTCTTCTTCGATATTTCTCCTTTCCTTCAACAACAGTTCTCGTTCTTTGGCAATATCAGTCTTCATCTCTTTCATCTCTTCTTTTTCTTCACTCATGATTCCCTTTGCACGTTCAAGCTCTTCTTGCTTCTTCTTCAGATTCCTCATCAGACTCTCCACTTTTGCTCTTTCACTCTGTAATTCCTTTTTCATGATTTCCACTTCTTTTGTTTGTCTTCTGAGGCCATCTTCCTTGACTTTTTCTTCATTATGTGTTAAGAAAATCTTGCTTAAAATGTCTTCAAGTCTTTCTTTTTCCATTTGAACCTGAAGGATACAATTTCTAATCTTGGCTTTTTCGGCATTTGTCTCATGTAACAGCCTGTTTACATGTTCCATCTTATTGAGCAGTTCAAGCTTTATGGTTTCCATTGAGTCTCGTTCTTCTTTTATATTTTGTTTCTTTTCTTCCAATATTTCAAATTGTTTCTTGATGTCAGACATCAACACCTTCAAATCCATTTTCTCTTTATTCAACACCTCACTTTCTCTCTCCAGATCTTCTCTGTCATGTTTCAGATCTTCTTTCACTTTATCAAGTTCTCGTTTGTCCAGTTCAAACTGCTTCTTCCATTCATTTTCTGTGCATTCTCTCTTGGTGACCATGTCTGAAAGGATACTTCTCACACCTTCCTTTTCTCTCTCTAACATTTCAGTGAAACAGCGAACGCTTTCTTTCAGTTCGTCTTGGGTTGGAAGTTTTTCTTCCAACACTGTTTGCAGCCTTGACCTGTTGTCAACATTTTGTAGTAATCTCTCCATTTTGGCTTTTATATCCTCCTTCAGTTGTTGAAGTTTCACTTTCAGAATCTCTAGCAATTTCATTTCATCCATGACTTGGTCTCCTCTCATTTCCATCTCAGACCGCTCTTCTTCCATATTTCTCCTTTCCTTCAACAACAGTTCTCGTTCTTTGGCAATGTCACTCTTCATCTCTTTCATCTCTTCTTTTTCTTCACTCATGATTCCCTTTGCACGTTCAAGCTCTTCTTGCTTCTTCTTCAGATTCCTCATCAGACTCTCCACTTTTGCTCTTTCACTCTGTAATTCCTTTTTCATGATTTCCACTTCTTTTGTTTGACTTCTGAGGCCATCTTCCTTGACTTTTTCTTCATTATGTGTTAAGAAAATCTTGCTTAAAATGTCTTCAAGTCTTTCTTTTTCCGTTTGAACCTGAAGGATACAATTTTTAATCTTGGCTTTTTCGTCATTTGTCTCATGTAACAGCCTGTTTACATGTTCCATCTTATCGAGCAGTTCAAGCTTTATGGTTTCCATTGAGTCTCGTTCTTCTTTTATATTTTGTTTCTTTTCTTCCAATATTTCAAATTGTTTCTTGATGTCAGACATCAACACCTTCAAATCCATTTTCTCTTTCTTCAGCACCTCACTTTCTCTCTCCAGATCTTCTCTGTCGTGTCTCAGATCTTCTTTCACTTCATCAAGCTCTCGTTTGTCCAGTTCAAACTGCTGCTTCCATTCATTTTCTGTGCTTTCTCTCTTGGTGACCATTTCTGAAAGGATACTTCTCACACCTTCCTTTTCTCTCTCTAACATTTCAGTGAAACAGCGAATGCTTTCTTTCAGTTCGTCTTGGGTTGGAAGTTTTTCTTCCAACACTGTTTGCAGCCTTGACCTGTTGTCAACATTTTGTAGTAATCTCTCCATTTTGGCTTTTATATCCTCCTTCAGTTGTTGAAGTTTCACTTTCAGAATCTCTAGCAATTTCATTTCATCCATGACTTGGTCTCCTCTCATTTCCATCTCAGACCGCTCTTCTTCCATATTTCTCCTTTCCTTCAACAACAGTTCTCGTTCTTTGGCAATATCAGTCTTCATCTCTTTCATCTCTTCTTTTTCTTCACTCATGATTCCCTTTGCACGTTCAAGCTCTTCTTGCTTCTTCTTCAGATTCCTCATCAGACTCTCCACTTTTGCTCTTTCACTCTGTAATTCCTTTTTCATGATTTCCACTTCTTTTGTTTGTCTTCTGAGGCCATCTTCCTTGACTTTTTCTTCATTATGTGTTAAGAAAATCTTGCTTAAAATGTCTTCAAGTCTTTCTTTTTCCATTTGAACCTGAAGGATACAATTTCTAATCTTGGCTTTTTCGGCATTTGTCTCATGTAACAGCCTGTTTACATGTTCCATCTTATTGAGCAGTTCAAGCTTTACGGTTTCCATTGAGTCTCGTTCTTCTTTTATATTTTGTTTCTTTTCTTCCAATATTTCAAATTGTTTCTTGATATCAGACATCAACACCTTCAAATCCATTTTCTCTTTATTCAACACCTCACTTTCTCTCTCCAGATCTTCTCTGTCATGTTTCAGATCTTCTTTCACTTTATCAAGTTCTCGTTTGTCCAGTTCAAACTGCTTCTTCCATTCATTTTCTGTGCATTCTCTCTTGGTGACCATGTCTGAAAGGATACTTCTCACACCTTCCTTTTCTCTCTCTAACATTTCAGTGAAACAGCGAACGCTTTCTTTCAGTTCGTCTTGGGTTGGAAGTTTTTCTTCCAACACTGTTTGCAGCCTTGACCTGTTGTCAACATTTTGTAGTAATCTCTCCATTTTGGCTTTTATATCCTCCTTCAGTTGTTGAAGTTTCACTTTCAGAATCTCTAGCAATTTCATTTCATCCATGACTTGGTCTCCTCTCATTTCCATCTCAGACCGCTCTTCTTCCATATTTCTCCTTTCCTTCAACAACAGTTCTCGTTCTTTGGCAATGTCACTCTTCATCTCTTTCATCTCTTCTTTTTCTTCACTCATGATTCCCTTTGCACGTTCAAGCTCTTCTTGCTTCTTCTTCAGATTCCTCATCAGACTCTCCACTTTTGCTCTTTCACTCTGTAATTCCTTTTTCATGATTTCCACTTCTTTTGTTTGTCTTCTGAGGCCATCTTCCTTGACTTTTTCTTCATTATGTGTTAAGAAAATCTTGCTTAAAATGTCTTCAAGTCTTTCTTTTTCCATTTGAACCTGAAGGATACAATTTTTAATCTTGGCTTTTTCGTCATTTGTCTCATGTAACAGCCTGTTTACATGTTCCATCTTATTGAGCAGTTCAAGCTTTATGGTTTCCATTGAGTCTCGTTCTTCTTTTATATTTTGTTTCTTTTCTTCCAATATTTCAAATTGTTTCTTGATGTCAGACATCAACACCTTCAAATCCATTTTCTCTTTATTCAGCACCTCACTTTCTCTCTCCAGATCTTCTCTGTCGTGTCTCAGATCTTCTTTCACTTTATCAAGCTCTCGTTTGTCCAGTTCAAACTGCTTCTTCCATTCATTTTCTGTGCATTCTCTCTTGGTGACCATGTCTGAAAGGATACTTCTCACACCTTCCTTTTCTCTCTCTAACATTTCAGTGAAACAGCGAATGCTTTCTTTCAGTTCGTCTTGGGTTGGAAGTTTTTCTTCCAACACTGTTTGCAGCCTTGACCTGTTGTCAACATTTTGTAGTAATCTCTCCATTTTGGCTTTTATATCCTCCTTCAGTTGTTGAAGTTTCACTTTCAGAATCTCTAGCAATTTCATTTCATCCATGACTTGGTCTCCTCTCATTTCCATCTCAGACCGCTCTTCTTCCATATTTCTCCTTTCCTTCAACAACAGTTCTCGTTCTTTGGCAATGTCAGTCTTCATCTCTTTCATCTCTTCTTTTTCTTCACTCATGATTCCCTTTGCACGTTCAAGCTCTTCTTGCTTCTTCTTCAGATTCCTCATCAGACTCTCCACTTTTGCTCTTTCACTCTGTAATTCCTTTTTCATGATTTCCACTTCTTTTGTTTGTCTTCTGAGGTCATCTTCCTTGACTTTTTCTTCATTATGTGTTAAGAAAATCTTGCTTAAAATGTCTTCAAGTCTTTCTTTTTCCATTTGAACCTGAAGGATACAATTTCTAATCTTGGCTTTTTCGTCATTTGTCTCATGTAACAGCCTGTTTACATGTTCCATCTTATTGAGCAGTTCAAGCTTTATGGTTTCCATTGAGTCTCGTTCTTCTTTTATATTTTGTTTCTTTTCTTCCAATATTTCAAATTGTTTCTTGATGTCAGACATCAACACCTTCAAATCCATTTTCTCTTTATTCAGCACCTCACTTTCTCTCTCCAGATCTTCTCTGTCGTGTCTCAGATCTTCTTTCACTTTATCAAGCTCTCGTTTGTCCAGTTCAAACTGCTGCTTCCATTCATTTTCTGTGCATTCTCTCTTGGTGACCATGTCTGAAAGGATACTTCTCACACCTTCCTTTTCTCTCTCTAACATTTCAGTGAAACAGCGAATGCTTTCGTTCAGTTTGTCTTGGGTTGGAAGTTTTTCTTCCAACACTGTTTGCAGCCTTGACCTGTTGTCAACATTTTGTAGTAATCTCTCCATTTTGGCTTTTATATCCCCCTTCAGTTGTTGAAGTTTCACTTTCAGAATCTCTAGCGATTTCATTTCATCCATGACTTGGTCTCCTCTCATTTCCATCTCTTTCTCTTCATCTTTGATGTTTCTCCTTACCTTCAACAACAGTTCTTTTCTATTCTCACGTCTAGTTTTCATCTGGATGACTTTTTCTTTTTCCTGGTTACATTTTTTGATCTCTTTTTTTATCAAGTCTTGTTTTGTGTCTTGTAAGATCACCCTTTTTATACCATCCTTAGTCGTTTCTCTTTTATATTCTTTCTTTACAGTCAGATACTCAGTACTGTGTTTTTCTTTTTGTTTGCCCCAAAACATTTTATTGAAATCTTTCAGTTTCATTTTTTTTTCAGTTTCTTTTATTTCAGTTGTTTTCCTTTCCTCTTTTATGTTTTCATTTTTTTGTTTTAATATGTCTATTTCTTTTTTGATTTTACAGCCTCTCATGTCAAGTTTCTGGTTCTTTTTCAACAACTCTTTCACTCTTTCAAGATCCTCTTTGTCTTGACTCTCGTCTGCACTCAAGTCATCCAAGGCATCTTTTTCTATCTCATATATTTTTTCCCTTTCATTTTCATGCTTTCCTTGCTCCGTCTTGATTTTTGTCTCCACTTGTTCCCCATGTTTTGGCTCTTGTTGTATGTTTTTTAATGCACACCGTATAATTTCCTTTTGCCTATTTAATTCACTTTTAATATTCAGTGTTTCTTTCCTTTTGGTCATGTAGAAATTTTTTTGGTCTTGCATGTGTTTATTTTCATTCTGAATTATTCCAATGATGAATTGAGTGTTTTTAATTACCTTTTTATATTCCCCTAAGTATTTCTTGATTAGTTCCCATTGTTTTTGAATTTGTTTCCTTTTTTCTTTCATCCTCATGTCTTCAATTTCACTTTGCATCCCTTTCTTTTCTTTTTGCAACTTCTGCTTTATTTCTTGTTCACCTTGATGTTTGATGATCTCCTCTCGTCGTTGTTCAACCTCCTTTTTCTGCTTTGTTTCTCTCACGAGGGCAGTTCTTTCTTCTTTGAAAGTAGCCCATATTCTTTTTATCTTCTGTTCTTTTTGAATGCTTCTTTTGATTACACGTTGGTTTTCTCTTTTCTTCATCTCCAGCTCAACCACCAGAACTTCTATCTCTTGTCTTTCCCTTTTAATATTTTCTAGTCTCATATCAAGCTTCTGTTTTTCTCTTTGGATTTTTTCCCAGATGTTGATTGTTTCATCCATCTCTGCAGTGTCTTGTATGGTAACTCTTCCAAAGAGTATATTAAGCTGATATTTTAACCTCTTCATTTTGTTTGTTATATTCTTATTTTCAGCCTCAACTTCTCTGAATCCTTTTCTGTCCTTTTCTAAATGAGCATTCACATTTTCTAGAATTTTCATCTCTGTCCTAATTGTTCCCATGTGTAAATTAAACTTGTCTCTTATGTCTTGGATGTAAATAGTATACTGAGAAACTTTTAAGCTGTGGTTTTTGATTTTCTCCATTAACATTTTCACATCTTTCCTTCCAAAATGTTTTTCATGTTCATTGGGTAGATGGATGAACAGATTATGGTCTCTCTGCTTCTCCTCAGCCAGCTCTTCCATCTGTCGTTTCAATTTTACCCTTAACACTTCTAGTTCATCCCTTTTTCTCATAGTCATCTCCAGTCTTTGGTCTAATTCTCTTCTTTTCTTTTTGATCTCGGTCCTCAATGCTTCCTTTTCTTGTTGTATTTCATACCACATTATTTCAATTTCCTCCTTTTTTCTCATACTTTTTCTAAAAAAACGCTCAAATTCTTTTACCTTTATTTTCAATTCTGATTGCAGCAGCTCCATTTCTCTTATTTGCCTTTTGGTCATGTGTACTCCGTCATCAAGCTCCTGTTCTTTTCTTTCAGTTTTCTCCCTCAAATGGTTCACCTGTTCCTCCTGTATTTCTGTTTCAGTTAGCTGTTTAACCATTTTCTCATTCTTTATCGCTGTTTGGATCTGTTCTGTCATCTCAGTCTCTTCTCTCTTGATTATTTGTTTTACATTCTCACTAACTGATTTTTTATTTTTTTGACCCAGACTGTCTAATGAAAGTTTTACCTCCTCCAGTTTCTCATTAACTTGTTTGAGGCTTTCTGTTCCCTCAGTTTCTTTGTCCATTTTGTTTTTTGTCAGTTTATCTCTTTTATTGTCCATTGTCTTCTTAATTTCAGTCTTGAAAATTTCAAGAGCAGTTCTTTGCTTAGGTGTACTACCATGTTCCATGTCTGGTTTTGCGCCTTTTGTCAAGTTAAGGTTAATGCAGTCAAGGTCTTTAAACTGTCTTAGTTTTATTTCAGTCTCCTTCATACTAATTTCTATCTCTTCAATTTTCCTTCTGGTCTTAGCAGCTATTTTCTCGACTGTGCTCTTAACTTTTGCCATTTTTTCTAAATTCTGCCGAATCAGTTCAGTTTGCCTCTGCATTTTTATTTTAAAGATGTCTAATCCATCTCTCTCTTTCAAAGTATTTTCTAACCTTTGATCTAATTCTCTTCTCTTCTTTTCCACTGCAGTTTTCATTGATTTTATATTGCTCATTTCTTCTGTCATATGTACTTCACTTTGCTTTATTTTGGTTTTTACAATTTCCAAAAACTCTTGAAACTGTTTGATGTCTTTTAGCAATCCTTCAATTTCACTGCCTTCATTCTGTTGATATTTGTCCATGTTATTTTTTTCCGCTAGGTTCTCAAGTCCTCCTCTTAGCGTTCTTATAATCTCTTGTGTTTTGTAAATCTCTGCCCTGAGTCTTTGTATATCGGCTCCTCTGTCCTTTTTATCTTCATCGGTGTGTTCAACATGTTTTTTCATCTCTTCTCCTGATTTCTGAATTAGTTTTTGCTTGTTAACATTAAGTCTTATCAAGCTAGACTCTTGTTTTATTTTTTTGGCATCGTCCCCCTCTTGTACTTCATATTTTATTATTTCATTTTTGAAAACTTTGGTGTTCAGCATCAAAATCTTTCTCTGTTCAGTTTCTTCCAACAGTTTAGTTAATACTTCCTGGGCATTTTCAGTTTCCCCGACTGTAATTACAGTGTCTGCCCTCTGCAGGTCATTTATTTCCAAAATGAGCCTTTTTATATCTTGAGTTTTTTCGTTCATGTTATCAATAGTGTACTTTATTTGTTCCTTTATTTCCCCCTCTTGCTGCTTTAGGTTACGTATCAGTTTTTCCACTTCTTCCCTTTCTCTTACAATTATCAGTAATTCAGTTTTATCATGCACTACTTCTTCATGAATTTCAGTTCGCATCTGTAAGCAAAAGTCCTGCTCCCCATTTTTGCCTTCTGCAAAACAATATTTGGATTCAAAATGCTCCTTCTGTTGTTCTTTTATTTTTTTATTTTGATGCTGATCATCTAATGTTACAGAATTTTGTAATGATGTTGTATCTGTTATACTTTTTTTCCCTTTTTTGTCCTTTGGAATTGCTGATGTTTGATCCTCAAGGGAGTCTGTGTCTATTTCATACTGTGATTCTTGAAGTTTGGATGCGTTCACTGAAAAAGTATGTTTGATTGTAGATTGTGCCGATATCCATTTGTTGACCCAAGTTTTCATGGATGTCAGTTTTTCCTTCACAAAAACAGAAAAAAAGAGCTTTTTTTGTTTTTGATGACACCAAGACAACAATAAAGATCTTCTTAAAACATCTATGTTTTAATTTTTTGTTTCACATTTATGGATCTTACTAGGGTTGGGCCATATGTAAAAATTTTCCAACCGACAATTGTCAGTCCAATAATCGACGATGGGCGATATATTCGCGCATACGCAGACTTGTTGATTGGCAGAGCAATGTAGCCATGCATGGAGTGATTTGCACATTTACAACACAGATGAAGTCCAAACATGGACAAACTAATTTCCCCAAAAAATTAGGGCTGTCAACATTTATGCGGTCATCACGATTAACCCATCTGGAGTGCAGAATGAATAAACTTTGGACAAACTGCTCGAAATGCGTTGAGAGAGACATTTAAGGGATTTTGACTCAGTCTGCGATCCAGATGGGTTAATTGTTAAACGCGTTAGTCGTGATGGTGCCACTTTAACGTTGACAGCACTAAAGAAATATAAAGTTGCCAAGTTGGGATTTCTTTGGCTTTAAACCAGATGAAAATAGTAAACCTAAGGATGTAACCAAAACGGTCTGCCCCTTGTGCAGATGTATAAGTATAAGTACTCAAACACGACTAACTTGCATGAGCATGTACGTGTCCACCATCTGGCTGAGTATGCTAGTGTAGTGAAGCAGATTTTGGGGTAGGATTTTACGTGATGTCCTCGATTGCAGCACTAACATCCACCTTCCCAGCTGATAATTAGCAACCTTATAAGAAACAGCTGCGCTTCACTACCACATGGAGGTATTTGGCAGTCTTTTCCCATCCAAGGTGGCTGAGAGCATTAGGCAGCTTAAGCACTGCAGAGCTCCTCAGGAAAGCTGCTCATTTTAGTATTGCCCTTTAGTAGTGATGGCCAAATGAAGCTTTCCGAAGCACTGAAGCTTGTATTGAAAAACGGTTCATTACTCGAAGCTTTTCAACACAGTCCTCTCTGGTGACATCTGGTGGCCAAAAATACGAAGAGCAGCTTGAATCCACAAAATAAAACCAACTGCTTCATTATGATTGCCCACTCTACTGAGTGGAATTCTGTCTGATATTGGGCCGCCGTTGTGTTGCTTTGAACGTGTATTTTTTGGTGGTTAAAAAAATGTGTTTTATTTGTTTAATAAATAGTTTTGACCAGTAAACTCTCCTTGTTATGCACCATGGTGTGGTCTTCCTTTGCTTGTGACTTCTTGATGTTGGTAAATACAATAATTGAAAAATACCACGTTACATATAATATGTACAACACATTATGGAGTATGCTTCTGCTCTGAGGTCCTGCCTCCATGCACTTATGCAATCAATCGCTAGACAGGTGTATTTATAAATAATATTATATTAGGGAAATTTCCCCAGACATATTTTTGACCTGGGGGTAGAATTGATTGTGAAATGGAAAAGGAAAATGCTTATGAACTTGCAAATTAAAAACATTATGCATTTAAGGTAACCCTTTTTCATTTTTATTTAAAAAGAAAATTTGTTCTAGTGTGCGATGGCCGAACCTGTTCCTTTTCGTGGAGATAATTTCTCCTGCCTTAAGGAAAATCCCTTCACATGGCCCAGAGGAGGCTGGAGTGCAGAGAAACTGGTAGAGATGCAGTTATACAGTCTACCTGGGCCCCACAAACGATCAGATAAAGAGAATAAATAAATTCAATTGCTGCACATTTGGCAGACTAACATTTTCAGATTAATTAAACAATAAAATATATATTTTTACAACATTACATGTAAAGAGTCAAGTGGAAGTTTTTCTAAAGTTATTTAATGATATTTATATTATGGAAGCAGATTTTTGACATTTTACCTTTTTCCCGTTTTCAGATATAATAAACACGCACAAAACAAAAGCAAACGGCCAGAACACAAAGCTGGAAAACCCACCGGATTGACAAAAAATCAACTCAAAATTCTCCCACACAACAGAACCTCCTCAATTCCTCGCTGGCTCCAAATCTCTCAGTGGAATGATCAGTGGTTCGCTGTCACCATCAAAACACTCCACAAATCCCGTGAATGATTCGCTTCCTTATAAACCATTGAATCAGATACCGAAGCAGTTAGGCTCTAAATGAAGCTTCGGACGTCACCGATCACGTGACTCTGGCCAAACGAATCAAGCTTCGACACAGTGCTTCTGAAGCAGTGTGTTGATTTTTTTGACACACGCACCAGAGCTTCAGCTTCAAGCGGGCCATCACTACCCTTTAGAGAATGGTAAGAGGGACTCTTGCGTTTGTCATAATGTGGCATATAGTAGGGTGGACCTTGACGACTGTTTCCCTCTTTTGTTACAGGATTGTGCCATACTGCTGCTGTTTTGTGCTATCTTGTTTTGTGTCGTTCTTTCTTGTTCAGTTTTGTTCTGTCTTGTTGTGGCCTTACAAATGTTTATGGACTGGCCTTGACTGACTCTTTATGATCTTTTACTTGGAATTGTTTTATATATTGTAATCTTGCTTTTATAAAGAACTGTAACTTAGGGTGGGTTTGTTTTATTTATCTCTTTTACTAATTTGTTTAATGTTTTACGCTTTGTTTTATTGCTTTAGTGGAGGTGCGGCCGCTTGTTGAGGGGCAAGGCACATGAGGTGGAATCCCCTCCTCGATGCATGAGAGTGTACACACCAGGCATAGGTAGACCGCACCATTTAGATTTCAGTGTGAGTGACGGTGAGGTTTGCTGTGGAACTACATTGGTGAGTAATTGGTGGTACCCTTGGGCACTCCTCTCTGTAGGTTGCCTCAAGTGGCCGGTCTCAACTATTTTGTTTAGTTACTTTATCGAGTTATTTTACTAGGGTGGCAGCGAGCCTTGTGGTTTTAATCATTGTTTGTTAATTGTTTTAATTAACAGTCTTGCAGTCTTGGCCCTGCTACCCTAAGAACTCTGATTTCAGTTCTATGCTTTTTAGTAGTTTTTCTTAATAAATTTTGATTTGTAAAACTGATCTGCCTCACCTCTGCTGTTAATAACTAGCCTGTGGGCTTAGGTAGATAGTGTAACATCTACACTGGCTATAAAAAAATCTTTCCTGGGGTGTAACTCTCCTCTCAGGTGGCGTTGTCACCTTCCCTGGTTATCCCTCATTTGCGCCACCACACAAGGCTATCACCAGCTTCTGCAGCTCCATCAACAAGCATTTGGGCACACTCTCAGGAGGGTGCATTTGCTCACAGATGACAGAGGGTGCTTTTAAACCAGTACTCTTAATATTTTTTTTTTGACTGATTCTATTTGCTCCATCATTATTAGCAAACTTACTCATGGGCAAATAAATAAATCGCCAGTGGGCTCAGCCTATAGTTGATATATTCGTCCAATCACCCAACCCTAGATCTTACACAGACTGCTATGCTCCTGAGCCTAGCAGTTGCAATAAATGTAGAAATCTTCTATCTCACTTAGGCTACGTCCACAGGTACCCGGGTATTTTTGAAAACACAGATTTTTCTATGCATTTGCACCTTTCGTCCACACGCAAACGGTGTTTTCGGTCACTGAAAACAGAGATTTTTAAAAACTCCAGCCAGGGTGGATATTTTTGAAACCTCAGTTTTTGCGTTTACGTGGACGAGAAAAAAGGAGAAAACGCAGCATCAAAGGTGTGCGCATTTTTTGACGTCATACTGTGCGCCACGTTATTGTTTCGATGAAATGAGTTTCTACAATGGTGGACTTACACAAAATACCATTACTGTTAATTTTACTCTGCAGTGTTTAAATGCTTACACATTTGCTGTCCCTCCACACATAGGACTCAGTTCTGCTTCTATTCGCCATCTTTGTTTACGCTTTCCCACCCAGGCTGACTTCTGATTGGCCAACATTTCTACACGGATAGGAATATAGCGCCACCTGCTGCTTTGGCATGTTCCTAGCAGCGTTTTCCTTTGTTTTTGGCTTTTACGTGTGGATGGGATTTTTTTTTAAAAATGGAAAATCTCAGTTTTCAAAAATACCCATGTAAGTGTGGACGTAGCCTTACATGGATAAGGATCAAGATGACATGGAATGAGTTTTTTGAGCAGAAGTTATTCATGCTTAACTGTAAATGTTTACTGTTCTTTTTTTCATTAAATTAAATATAACATTATCAGCATCTTATCAGCACAGTGTGATGCCATTCTGGTAGCAGACTTAGCTTTGATTACACACAGGCACACTGATGTCTGCATGGACATTTGTGCCCACCGTCTGATGACATAATTTACTTTACTATAGCAGACTTAAGTGCACTCAATCATTCTTCACCTTTCTTTCTCTATTGCCTGCCACTGGTGTATGTCTATCTTTTCCATGTTTAAAGGGCACCCCCCACCCCAAAACAAAAAAACACATCTGGTGGTAGGCGGTATTTTCGCCACTGACTCCAAAATCCACCGTTCCCAATGCATAACTGATTATTTTTACACATTCTTTTGCATTTCAGTTTGTTAGGTTTATACAGTAAAATTACTTATGTAATTAACATTCCATGCTTGAACCAAGTGGGAAACATTGGAGAAAAAGTCAGAAATGTTAACTTTGCATAGCCTGGGGATAGTTCTTATCATCTTTAGGATGGCTAGAATAATTTCCACAACTTATTGACAACAGCAACTACAGTATGTGGATATCAGTAACCATACCCTTTCAATTGTCAGAATATTAAAAAATTATGTATACGCAAATTACAATTTCAAGCTCAGTTAAACCCAAACTGTTATATCAGGCATCTTACTACTTTTTTACAGTTTTATTGGAGTACTTAATGGAGTATTTCTTCCAACAATTCCAGTCGGTAAATAAAGGAATCGTTATCAAATACTGAATGTCTATCAACTAAAAGCAGGTTCAATAAAAATCAGATCAGGGGATCCTGACAAGAAATACCTAAAAGGAAAGAATAAATACTTACCATATAGTTCTTGGCTTCTTCCTGGTTCTTACTAATCTCCCTTTGGGTTCTCTGCATTTTCTCCCAAGTGTTGTTCATTTCTGCACCAGTTTTTTCTATTTTACCTTTTATCTCAGTGACAGTATTTTCCAGTTTTTGTTCAACCCTTTCCTTTTGTCGCTGTATTTTTGTCTTCATGATTTCTAACTCATCCCTCTCTTTCCTTATCTTCTCCAGCAAACGCTCAAGCTCCCTTCTTTTTTGCTTTTCTCGAAAATTTGTCCATTTCGTTTGAGCCTTTACTTCTGTAAAGTCCCTCATGCTCTGCTTTGTTTCTTCACCCTTGTTACAAAGCACTTCATTGTTTTCTTCTTCCTCAGAGATCAAATTCTGCATGTAAGTATTTGGTTTGTCTTTTTCTACATTTTCCCTTCCTGTCTTTAGTTTCATTTCAACTCTCTTTAAATCATCTCTTTCAGGCTGGATGTGTGTCACTTTAAAGCTTAGATCTGAATCTTGTTGCTTTTGATAATCAATATTCATCTTGATGTTCATGTGATTGTTCTCTGCCATTAGCTGCTGCTTTGCACTTTGAGTCACTTCCAGTTGTTGTTCACTGTCTTCCAGCACATCCCAAAGTTTCTCCATCTCTTCCTGGATTCTACACAGTTTTCTCTTCACTGTGTCAAATGTGGCTTTTCCATCGTTTCTTTCTCTCTGTCCTTCTTTATACATGTGAATTTTCTTCATTTCAGCCTGTTTTATAATGCTTGCCCATCTGTGCTTGACCATGTTGATCTTTACATACATAATATGTTTAATGTGGTTAATTTGTTCACTGTTTTTTGAAATGTCCTTTTTATTTCTTTTTAATGCTTGCTGTATGTTTGCTTTAGTTTTCTCCATTTTTTCTTTAACTTTCTTTACTTCAAGCATTATTTCCCTGTTTTTCTCAGTTGCATTCTCCAGTATATCCAGTTCCCGCTTTACCTGCTCATTAAGGGGCTCTTTGGGTTCCTCCCTTATTGGTGATTCTGTCTTACTAGCTTTTATAGTGTCTAGCTTGTGTCGCTCGTTGATGAAGTATTGACGTCTTCTGTCCAGAGTATCCTTTTCTTGATATATTTTAGTCCACGTTTTCAGAAAGTTTGTTTTTTCCTTAGCAACTGAATTTTTGCTTTGTTTGAGTTTCTCAGTTATATTTTTTATTTGGAAGTTAAATTGCTTTAATAGTAGGTGATGTTTATTTTTTTCAGATGTCAGTCTCTCAATGTCTTCCTGTTGCCCCTCTGTCTTTGTCTTTAAGAAGTCAATTTCATTTGTCTTTCTTTCTGTCTGTCTCCAGAGTTGTTCGATCTCCTCCATTGCTTGACATATCAGTTGCCTTTGTCTTTTTAAAGTTTCTTTTTGGGTTTTCATGTCAGTTCTTGTTTGTTTGCTATCTGATTGCTTTCTGTTTTCCATTGTTGAGTTCCATTCTGTTGTCATCCTGCTGTCTTTGTTCTGTTGGTAAAAATAAATGAATAAACAAAGTGGCCAAACCATAACTAACAAATGACAAGACATTCTAAACTCATACTGTGTTGGAAGATAACAAGTAAAAGAGGGATAACCAGAAATTGACAGATGGATTGGGGCCACAACTGCAGTCATGTGGATTCTGTACCAGTCCATCATGGTGAACAGAGAGCTAAATATAAAAGCGAAGATCTCAATTTACTGTTTGCTCTACATCCCTACCCTCACCTATGGTCATAAGCTTTGGGTAGTGATTGAAAGAACAAGATCACAGATACAAGCATGACATTAGCTTTTTCTGAAGGGTGGCTGCTAATCCTGCACATTGAAAGAAGCCAGTTCGGGTGGTTTGTGTGTCCCACAGGGCGGAGGCCCTGGAGGCCTGGGGTTCTCTGCTTAGACTGCTGCCCCCACGACCCAGCCACAGAGAAGATGGATAAATGACATAATTGTTTATATCACATTTACAGTATTTTTTTGGCAACAATGTAATAATGTAGTTGGGTTATCTGAGGTCTGTTCTATAGCAAATGTAGAAAAAATGTTTTAAGAAGAGCCAATATAACTCGGTGTTCTAAAGAATGTGACTGTTTCCTTGCAAGACCATAGCGCGGCTACGTCTGCAGCCTGTCCAAAGCTTGGACACAAACATTTCACTGCATGTGTTACTCTGTATGATTGTTGTTTAATGCTTTTTAAAATCATATTCAAGTAGATTTTGAAATGAAGATAGCTTGTATTTTTGTTTTTTGCATTAGAGGTGTTTAAGAAAAGTTGAGTTTTGTAATTGCATTTTTACCTTGTTTATACTTGTACTTTTTTTTTTAAAAATAAATATCTTGTATGTAAGGTGACCTTGAGGGTCTTTAAGTAAGTAAGTAAAAAGTAAGTAAAATTTATTTATATAGCACATTTCACAGATAAAAATCACAAAGTGCTTTACAGTAAGATCAGACATACAAGTTAAAATTAATTAAATTAGTTAAAAGCCCGTTTGTATAAAAATGTCTTCAGCTGCTTTTTAAAGGAGTCAGTAGAGTCTAGACAGCGTAAAGACAACGGCAGAGAGTTCCACAGCCTAGGTGCCAGTGCCTGAAAAGCCCGATCCCCACGTGTTTTAAATCTAGTACGTGGGACCACCAGTAGCCTCTGACCTGAAGACCTAAGTGCTCGGGATGAAGCATGAGGTTTCAACAGGTCAGAGATATACTGGGGAGCTTCACCATGCAGAGCTCTAAAAGTTACAACTAAAATTTTAAAATGAACCCTAAAATTTACAGGCAACCAATGAAGAGAAGCCAAAACTGGAGTAATGTGTGACCTCTTGTTTGTACCAGTTAAAAGTCTTGCCGCTGCATTCTGTACAGACTGAAGGCGATCCAGAGCTGATTTGTTAAGACACGTAAAAAGACCGTTACAATAATCCAAACGAGAAGAGATAAAAGCATGAATAATCATCTCAAGTTCTGCCTTTGACACCAGTAGCCTGAGTTTAGAAATGTTTCTTAGATGATAAAAACAGTTCCGGACAAGTTGTTTAGAGTGTTTCTCAAGAGACATTGAACTGTCAAATATAACACCTAAGTTTCTGAGACTCGACTGAAATGAAGGGTCTAAAAAACTGATATGCTGCCTAATTTCTGAGAGCATGTGATCAGGTGCAATAATCAAAGTTTCTGTTTTATCTGCATTTAACTGAAGGAAATTGTCATTTAACCATTGTTTGATTTCTGACAGACAATTATTTAAACAAGACAATTTATACAACTCAGAAGCTTTGAAAGAACAGTACAACTGAATGTCATCAGCATAGAGATGATAAGAAATATTATTGTAACGTCTGATAATGTGGCCTAGAGGGAGGATATACAGCAAAAAGAGAATAGGACCTAAAACAGATCCTTGAGGTACCCCAGAAGACAGAACTGATGTTTCCGACAGCACATGATTTATACAGACAGTAAAGGATCTCTCAGATAGATATGACATAAACCATTTTAAAACAACGCCAGTAATCCCAAACAAGTCCTTCAGCCTATTTATCATGATGCTGTGATCAACAGTATCAAAAGCAGAGCTGAGATCCAACATAACCAGAACAGTGTACTCTCCAGAGTCTGCTGCCATCAGAATGTCACTAGACACTTTAAGCAAAGCGGTTTCAGTGGAGTGCAATTTGCGGAAACCAGACTGGAAAATGTCCAGAACATTGTTCTTTTCCAAAAAGTTTATAAGTTGTTCTGCAACTATTTTTTCCAAAATCTTTGACACCAATGGAAGTTTTGATATTGGCCTGTAACTGCTTGGAAGAGATGGGTCCAAATTTGGTTTCTTTAATATTGGTTCAACAATAGCTTGTTTAAAATAGCTGGGAACTGAGCCAGTATAAAGAGAAGTATTAATTATTTCCAGAATACAGGGGCCAATAGAGTCAAACACACTAATGAAAAATGATGGAGGAAGTACATCAAGGTGGCTTGAAGTCAGTTTCATTCGACCAAGCAGAGCACTGATGTCCTGTAAGGTAACAGGAGTAAAAGAGGACCAGGTATCAGAGGTAAACAACGTGTCAATGTGATACTGAGAGGATGATGGAGAAATATTAGACCTGACAGCAGCGACCTTATTAACAAAATAGTTTAAAAAGTCATTACAGTCAGATTTAGTATAGACTGGTACATGAGGAATATCAGGAGAGACAATGTTTTTAATTGTATCAAACAATACTCTGGGATTTTTCTTTTTTGAAGCTATTAAATTAGCAAAATATTCCGTTCTGGCATTTTTTATCATGTTGTTAAGTGAGAAAATTGATTCCTTGAGATGTACCCTATGGACCTCAAGCTTGGAAGCCTTCCATAAACGTTCTAATTTGCGACAATATCTCCTAAAATTTCGAATACTTTCATTTATCCAAGGACAGAAATTTGAAGAATGGACAACATTTAGTTTCAGAGGTGCCACCGTATCTAAAATAGATTTACATTGATTGTTAAAAGACAAAATAAGGTGCTTATAAATAAAATGTATTGTTGTTGTTGTTATTGTTATTGTTATTGTTGTTATTATTGTTATTGTTGTTATTGTTGTTATTGTTATTGTTGTTATTGTTGTTATTATTGTTGTTGTTGTTGTTGTTGTTATATTTTTTCTCAATAATAATAATAATAACACAAATGCATAAGCTGCAAACATGTTATATAGTTGTTTGGAATAGAATTACAATGAGATTATCTTGGTTTAACAAGAGGTAACTGGATATGTTCAGACTTTAAATGTAAACATAGCCAATTTGCATTGAATTACCCTGATGACTAAAGATTTTACATGGGGGGGGGATTATCATTTTCATTTAACAAGTGAAAATAACATTAAAAACTATTAATTAACCAAGCATAACTTTGTTTTCAACATATAACTCATTAGTTGGATTAACATATGTTTAAGTTCAAGTTCAAATTCTGCTAACTGACTGAGAAACACACCTGGCAATGTATTCAAAACTGCATTTGTAGTAGATATCTCCAGACCAAATTTTACCATTATGACACAGACTCACAAGTCTGAGGTGAAAAAAAACTAAGCGTAAATTTAGAGGTAACTGTGCTTTTGCTGTAACTGCTCCAAAGTTTTGGAATGATCTGCCCTTCCACGTTAAGCAGGCCTCTTTTCTTTCTAAGTTTAAAACATTTCTTAAAACATATTTATTTGCTGAAGACTGGCCTTTTTTATAACAGGTTGACTCTGTTATACTGTTCATTAAAAAAAAAAAAAACTGGAATATATAGATAGATATTCCAGTGATGACCTGTGCTCTAAACATTTCTAGGAATCTTTTTGCAACACATTAATGTGTTGGCTACTATACAGAGTTTATCAAACAAGTGTGAGTCTACTATTGGATAAATAACTGTATTAGGTATTACTTTCTCTCTGTGAAAGCTTATAAATATTTTAAGTATATGTATATAAATAATATATAATAATAATAAATATAAATACATCCTGAATGTAAAACTAATAAAATTACAACATATTAGTAAAACTGAGTCAATGTATTGAACCAAATCAAAAGTATTGTTTTTATGCCTTCTATCTATCCTATGTCAGTTCCCTGCCCCCAGTCCCCACTTCAAACCTTGGATGAGTAGAAAAACTATAATTCATCCTACCTCCATGTTCTTTTGCCTTGTAAATTTAAAAACAAAGCTGTGTAGCAGGTCATCTGAGAGTCCTGTGCTGGTTCACTTTGACGGCAGTTCTGAGGTAGTGTAGCAAGTGAGGACTAATCTGACCTAAACATTGTATATCTTCTCTGTCCACACCACCACTTTGATTATCAGATAAACATGGCATCCAATAAGTGTGTCTAATTGGATAATAGGTAATGTTTGGCTGCAAAAACGTCATGCTCCCTGAGTCTGGTCTCAGCTGATAAGGGTGGGGTCCATACTTGGCTGCATAGAGCCATTCTCCATGTATGCAAAACACACAGACTTGTGTGCTTACTATGCTTCCGTATTCCAACATTTTAAAGATACAAATAACATCTGCTAGCTTTTTTAGTAGGAATCGCTTGTGAAAAGTAGTGTGCAGTGTGATTATGTACAGAATTTGTTCAAACTAATAAAACCTTGACTTGAAACCCGCATTAAAAGGGAATACGGTATTTAACAACATTTACATACACCATATACTTGTATCTGACAATACAGGAAAACCACAGTTCTACAGGTTCAGAGGAGACCATGTTGGTATTTACAAAGTGGTATATCAAAACCACAAATTCTTTGCAATTGCATTATTCTTAAAATATTTTATAAATATAACTTAATATGACTTCACTGTTTCTAAGACAGTCATAGAGTGGTTTAAATGACTTACACATTTTATACAGTGTCCTCACTTTTGGGGATTGGGCTGTATTTTAAGTGTCTCCGATTTTACAGAAAAAAAAGCCATGTGAAAATATTTCAGTTTTAATTGCATATGTCAGAAATATGAACTATTCAGAACAACTTGAACGGCTGAAAGGTTACAACTGTAGACAAGATAAGGAAAAGCTGCCATACTTTTAATGGTCTTGCAGGCACTGCCTCATCCTCCTCCTCTGCTCAGTGCACAGAGGGAAAAACAGAGAAAGAGTGAGATTATAAATTTATGAAAGTTGAAAATAAAATACGTAGCAACTTATTGGTTCGTCACAAAATATATTACAGATGTTTCTTGTCAGGAGTCTGGGCCTCAGTCTCTTTCTCGGCAGTGTTGGTGACGTTTGAGATAGTTTAGGTGGGTTGTGCATTAGTTTATCTCAGACACAGACTACTTTGTCTTGTCATTTTTTTATTCATTAGAGATTTAGTGGATTACTGGTGTTGGGGCTCAAGTCTAGGGGCCCATCTGCTCGGGTACTACTACAACCATTTGTATTGGGGATGGTGGGTGCTGGTCTTGAGTGGACACACACATCATAGCAAAATTGTATGTTCTATGTTTCTCTGTTTTGTCTTGCAGGCAGAGATGGGCAGTAATCCAATTACTTTTTCTTAAGTAACAAGTAAAATAAGAGATTACTATTGCAAAAAAGTAATTCGATTACTGTTACTTTCCCGTGAGCACGCTGTGTTACTGCTTTACTGCGTTACTAAACTGCGATTTTGTTTGTGACAGTGTCACATGACAATGACGTACAAGCGTGTGACGTCCGTGGCAGCAACAGACATGTGTGGATCAACAATGGATAATATGGAGTGCGGGAGAGAGTACAACCATGTAGCATTAAAAGCTTGGATGTACTGACATTACTTTGGGCACTGGGCACTGGGCAAACCTCCACTGGCCCCACTCCTGATAAACAGGTGAAAAGAAATTTAAGAGCAACAGGACTTAGCACTGCAGAATTTTGGAAACAAAATGTAAACTGCAGCTTTATTTATCCCCCTTAAGAGATGGCTTCTCAGATGGCACAGCCACATCCAAATGCCTTCCGGACAACTGTGCACAGACTATGCACCTTTTTAGTTGTTAACTTATTTATTGCTTTGTTATACATTGCAAAATCTTCTAGATTTATAGTTTACGACAGCAGATCACTTCTCAACATCGATAACAATTTGCACATGTAATCTTGAGCAGTTTTAAACCCGACTGGTCCTGGCTGACTGAGATACTACGTGGCGTGGACAGGACGCTCACCCGAGGCGAAGAACAAAGAAGCGCCGGGAGGAAACGCGCTGGCGTTCGGAACAGACTGAGGCAGCAGGCGACTGTGCACCTCTGACCAATATCCTGCTAGTAATGTTCAATCATTGGAGAACAAACTAGATAATCTGAGGGCAAGAGTCACCTTTCAAAGAGACATGAGGGACTGCAACATTCTGTGCTTCACTGAGACATGGCTGACCCCCGCCATGCTGGACCGTGCTGTAACTGCATCTGATTGATCTGAACAGAACGGCAGAGTCAAACAAAACCAAAGGTGGAGGATTGTGTCTTATGGTAAAGAGAAAGTGGTGTGACACCAGGAGCATATCTACGCTCTCCAGCGGCTGCTCTCCACATCTGGAATACCTGAGCATTAAGTGTCGCCCTTTTTACCTGTCCCGTGAGTTGGTCTACAACCCACCCCAAGCAGACACAGGTATGGCTTTGTCTAAACTACATTATGAGCTGAGTGCATTTCAAAACAAGGATCTGTGTTCACCCCTCATTGTGGCAGGAGACTTTCTGACAAGTCATGCCGAACTTTTACCAACATGTCACATGTCCGACAAGGGGAGACAGAATCTTGGACCATTGCCACACGCCATACAAGCAGGGCTACAAAGCTATTTCACACCCAGCTTTTGGGAAGTCTGACCATAATGCCATCTTCCTAATTCCTCAGTGTAAACAACACATACCAGAGAGATGAAGTAACCACAAGGGAGCTGAAACGCTGGTCTGCCAAACACTACAGGACGCGCTCAATGACGTAGACTGGGACATGTTCAGGGCATGTGCACTTGACATCAATGGGTTTATGGAAGTAGCAGTAAGCTTCATTAGCATGCTAATGGAGGAGATCATCCGCACTGCAAGAGCCGTGACATTCCCGAACCAGAAACAGACAGATCGATCCGCACTGCAGTGAACGCCAGGACCGCCACCTACAACGCAGGTCTCGCGTCTGGCAATATGAGCGCCTACAAAACTGCTTCATACGGCGTGCGGCACGTGGTGAGGGATGCCAAACGCTGGTATCAGGAGCGCGTGGAGTCTCGCTTCCACCAGGGCGACACGCGGAGCATGTGGCACGGACTACGCACAATCACGGACTATAAAGTAGGGGTGGATTTTAATAATCGATTCATCGATTAAAATCAATTCTGGCTTGGATAGCGTGATATCGATTCATTAAAATCCTGAATCGATTTTTTTAATATAAATGTATTTTGCCCAAAATTCCAGAATCTCAGGTGAAATGTCACAAAATTTTGACAACCACCAGACATTTAAAACAGTAAATGAGAGCAGGTACAGACTTCTGCACAAAGACGTAAACACAAAGCGTGGACCCGCAGATCAGAATCAGTGAGATGTCGCCTTTCTCACGGCACGGACACGGTCGGGGCTGAAAGCCGACAGCTCACTGATTCTGATGTTTCAGCGGGCCTGCGCTTTGTGTTTACGCCCTTTTTGCGCTGATTCTAAAGCTGTTAGTTTTATCTCTCTCCAAACAATATTGACCGAACCAGCAGCAAAAGAAGATCCAAACTAAGCTTCACATAAACATTGTCATCGTCATGGACTCCCTCTTACTTTTGTTGTTTTGCTTCCACCACACACTTCATGCACAGCTCTCTCTCTTTCTCAGTGTACTTCAAGAACAGTTTCCCGTCTATCCCCGAAATCTGTTTTCTGTATTATTCGCTTGCTTGTTACGCACAAGACTACCGTTCTTACAGCGCTGTCAGCCGATGTTTTTTTTCCTTTTACTTACTTCCGAAAAGAAAACCTAGTTTCTGCCGTTCAATAGACTTCTGAACAAATTTAAACTTTTTAAAATTATACAAAATGCAAAACGCTTAGCCATGTCTCTAATAAAACCGCTGTAACTTCAGAGGTAATGTTCACATGTTGATTAATGGTTTTCTTTCGTTTTTGATGTACTGCAGAATATTTTTATAAAATCCCAGGCCAGGAAAATCACCTTCATGTTTTTCTGTGTTTTATCTTCAGCTACTTTGACACAAAGGCATCTGCTGTGATGCTTACACCTTTGATAAAGTCTGGAAAGTGTCAGCTTCCTTTTTATAGATACAAAAATATGTTAATATACTGATCAGAATTTTAATATTTCTGACTGAGGTAAAATTTCCCAGATTCAAATTGAATTGAATTGAATCGAATCGAATCAAATCGTGGATCAAATTGATTCAGGACCTTGTGAATCGGAATCAAATCGATTCTAGAAATCAGTGACGATACCCAGCCCTATTATAAAGCCAGGGACACAGCGCCAATCAACGTTTCTGCATTCACCAATGAGCTGAACACGTTCTACGCCCATTTCGAGGTTAGCCAGGCAGCTAATGCTAACTACTGCCTGACAACTGAGGACGGTGACGTCATCAGTGAGGGACCGGTGATCAGCATCGCGAAGCATGACGTCCGAGTGGCACTGAGGAGAGTGAGTGTTAGATTTGTATTGTTTATTGTCATTTATGCTTAGAAATATTTAACCATATATGCTTAGAGGTGTATAATCGATTGTGTAGTGATAGGATGTGTGATCCTTAATAGTCTGCAAAGGCTTGGTGTGCATTCCAGCGTGTTCTGGCATTCACACCTACATCCTGGGAGCATGGGAAGAGGTCGTACCTTGTCTTATTGTTTTATGGTAGGATAAACGTAGCTATGTCAGTTTTAGGCTAAGTGCCTTTTGTTTAGATGGACCGCTAGACTCCTGGCACTAGCTTTGGGGAGTCTTCACAGGGTCACATCTTGACCCCACACACACACACGCACACACACATACTTACACAACGCACAGGCTAGGTACTCTTTGTGTGTATGTAGACGTCATATGTTAATGAGCCTATGTATATTCATGTGAGCTCAATAAAAGGAGTGCTATGGGGAACCTGGCTGAGAGTCTGACGGAGGTCAAGTGGGTGGAACAACACTTGGCTCCAGGCAGGTCTCCCTCATGCATGAGTAACACGAAGAACTTTGCCTACTTGGTGTTCAGTGCTTTTGCTGTGTAGTTAAATTGTCTCGTTCCAGCGGTGGGCCTGTGCTAGAGAGACCCAACAGTGAGCACAAGGAAAGTGGTGGGGCCAGACGGCATCACCGGCCGTCTGCTGCGTTGCTGTACTGACAAACTAGCAGGTGTGTTCACTTCCATCTTCAACGAGTCCTTGGCAAAGTCTGTGGTCCCCACATACTTCTAGACATCCACCATCCTCCCTGTGCCCAAGAACAACAAGCCCTCATGCCTGAACGACTACCGCCAGTTGCACTGACTTCAGTGGTAATGAAGGTGTTTGAGGGGCTACTGAAGAACATCATCTCATCCTCCATCCCAAACACCACAGATCCACTGAGTACATCATCGCCCATGTTCTGCACACCACCAGTTCAGCGTTCAACACAATAGTGCCCAGTAGACTGTTCACAAAGCTGAGGGACTCAACAGCTGTCTGTGTGTATGGGTGTTGGACTTCCTCACTGGCAGAACTCGGGTGGTGAGGGTGGGTAGGTGCGTTTCCGTCAGCATCACCATAAAGCACCACTCTCGCCTCTACTCTACTCCCTCTATACTTCAGACTGTGTGGCTACCCATGGCTACAATACCATTGTGAAGTTTGCTGACGACACAGTGGTGTTGGGTGCCATCTCCAACAACGATGAAGCGGCCTACATGGCTGAAGTGAAGAATCTGGCATCGTGGTGCCAGGATAACCACCTCCAGCTGAATGTTGGCAAGACCAAGGAACTGGTGTTGGACTTCAGAAGGAGTAAGGACAGAGACTACAAGCCCATTGTCATCAACGGAGCTCCAGTGGAGAGGGTGCCATGCTTCAAGTATCTTGGTGTCCACATCTCCTCCTTTCTATACAAGCGCTGTGGAGAGCATCCTCACACAGGACATTGCATCCTGGTATGGGAACAGCTATGTTAAGGAGCAAAAAGCTCTTCAGAGAGTGATCCGTACAGCAGAACACTTCTGCATGGCTGCTCTCTCCTCCCTACAGGACATTTACACCAGGAGAGCTGGTCCAGAGCAGCCCAGATATTGAAGGACCCGTCTCATCCCAGCAATAAACTGTTCCAACCTTTGCAATCAGGCAGAAGTTTCCACACCATCTGAGCAAAAACGGAGAGGCTCAAGAGGAGCTTCTATCCTCAGGCCATCCGTGTGTTAAATCAGGACATCAATCACTGTGTGTTATAGTTGTAAAACTATGCACATGACAAATAAATAGTCTTGAATCTTGAATCTTGAATCAGATGAATTTGAATTGGTCTGATAACAAAAAAAAGTCATCCTTAGATAGTTAGATAGTTTTTTGTTAATTTATGTTGTAATTTATGTTAGGTCAGTCTGTCTTGTCTCTGCTAGCCAGCTAACTAGGCCTCTTAGTTAGCTAGTTTAGAGTTTTTCTGTTAAATTATGTTGGAGGAACGTTGTTTCGCCTCACTGTGTACTGTTAAACTGTATATGGTTGAAGTGACAATAAAGCCAACTTGACTTGAGATGTCCCAGAAAAACAGCCAACGTAAAATAAAAAAAAACAAAACAAAACAAAAAAAACAGAAAACAGTCCAGATGGCCCAGCCTACTAAGTCTAGGGGCAGAGGCCAATGCAGACAAAACTGTTCAGATGATTAGCCAGAAGGGCAGTTGTTTAAAATTGTTGTCTTTTATGATCAGACTGTAATTATTGTTTATTTTGTGTGATATTTATGATTGTGATTTGTGACTTTTACCCTTGTATACCCTACTCAGACAATTCAAAACCTCAACCTTCATGCAACATTTCTCAAAGTGTCCGCAGTGTCCCACTTCCGCTTTCTACAGTGTCAGTAGAGCTAAGTCGTCTGATGGTTTGCAAAAATCCCACTGAGTCTTTGAGTCAGAGTTTCATTCCTTTGGGACTGCCATCAGCTGCCTCTGAAGTCATACAGGCTAACCAAGCACAACGGGACTCCTCCTTCAGAATGATGGTCCCTTTCGACTCCAACCGTCACTTATATAGACGTCTTTCTGAAAGTGTTGTAACTAAGTTTAAAGATATATTTCCTCCATTGATCCTCCACCTTTGCCATGACTCACCTTCTATCAACCATTCTCCGCTCAGTATTAACTGTCCTCTCTCTCTGCTTTCAGTTGAATCCATGCCAGAGGCTCTTGCTTCAGCTAAATATTCAGCATCACAAACCCCAAGTTAAATAAAGCTTTGTTTTCTCACAAACTTGTCTGTCCCTTGAGTCTGCTTTTGGGTCCACCCCACGTACTGGCATTTCGGCCCCTTCTGACACTACATCAATTCTACTCCAACAGAGATTGATTATCTTGTTAGTGTTATATCTTCACTGTGTATGGCTCTGAATTCTTTGGCTAAAGCCTGAAATCAGAGGTGCTCTTCTGCCTGGTATAACTCACAAACCACAGATAACCTGTGAGCTGGAGACGAAATTGTGTCTCACTAATTTAAAAGGTCTTTATTTAACCAGTAAAAAAGTCTGTTGCTTTATATATATATATATATATATATATATATATTTTTTTTTTTTTCTTTTTTTTTTTTTTTTTAAAAGCTTGTAACATCTTACTATTAGTGATTGAAGAAGATAGACAATAGGCAAAAATATTCATAACCATCTGAGCTTTCTGAATTAACTTTTGATAATTATCTTCAAATTATCAATATGTCTATTAGACCCCATTCTTACAAGACAGCTCAAAGAAGTCCTACAACCTTAAATATGATCAATAATAATGGATTGGATTTTATATAGCGCTTTTATAGGCACCCAAAGCACTTTACAATGCCACTATTCATTCACTCACTGGTGGAGGAAAGCTACGGTTGTAGCCACAGCTGCCCTGGGGCAGACTGACAGAAGCGAGGCTGCCATATCACACCATCTGGCCAATACCAGTAGGCGGTAGGGTAAAGTGTCTTGCCCAAGGACACAACGACCAGGACAGAGAGCCCGGGGATCGAACCGGCGACCTTCCGGTTACAGATACGCTTCCCAACCCCCTGAGCCACGGTGAGGTGAACATATGTCAGTTAATGGGTTATAGTCATATTTTTCCTTCAACCCAATTTCTTCCTGCCTGTATGATGAGTTCCATGGGGAATTGAGAAAGACCTTTTCTCACCTCATCTCTGAGGGCAGCACAGCTAAGAAACTGTTAGAGAGTTTTCCTCCAAGCTCTGAATGATCAGATAAGGGATCAATTAGCCTCATGGGACTCCTCTTTCAAGGATTTGGGTCAAAAGGATCTGGGGATACGGATAGCAGATCCATGACCTCTTCTAAACCCTGGTTATTGCTATCAGTAAAACTTAGCCTAAACCAGGTTACTCGGTCACTACAGGCCCTTCTAGATTCAGAGGGTGAACAGAACATCATAGACACGGAATTAGCGAACCAACTGCATCTATCACTCATCCCTTTAAACCCACCTGTCCCGGTTACCGCTCTGAACAATCAAGTGTTTGGCGTAATAATGCATCCATAATAACCCATCCAACCGAACGTGTCTGTCTGGTCATGTCAAGCAACTCCTGGGAGACTCACATTTTATTTTACCTTTTGGCTCAAAAAAAGGCGGCACACTCTGTCCCTGTATAAATTTCCGGAGGCTGAATGAAATCACTGTCAAAAATAAGTATCCTCTGCTGTTTATTAATTCACATTTGAGCCCATCCACAGTTCCACAGTATTTACTGCAGCAAATACCTATGGTACTTTCCCACATCCACCCTCGCCACCATACTCAACTGGATCCACACCGCCAGATTCTCCTGCCACCCTGGCGTGAGTAAAACCATTTCATTATTCACGCATCACTTTTGGTGGGAGTCCCTAAAAAAGGATCTGAGGAGCTATGCAGCTGCCTGCCAAACTGTGCCTGTATAAACACCATAATCGACACCCCACCGGATTGCTCTAACACAGACCCTGGTCGCAGATTGCACTGGATTTTGTTAATGGCCTTCCTCAGGCAGAACTGTAATACTCACCATAGTTGACAGGTTTTCCAAATGAGCTCATGTCATTGCTCTGGACAAATTACCCTTTTGAAATAATTTCAGATTGTGGTCCCCAGTTCATTTTGCAAGTCTGGAAGTCCTTGAGCTCGGCACTCAGGACCCGGTCAGTCTCAGTTCTGGTTATCAACCCCAAAACAACAGCCTAACTGAATGACTGAATTAGGAACTGGAATCCGGTGTCCGCTGTATCACCTCTCACAACCCGGAAACCTGGTCATCATATCTCAAATAGGTAGAGCTTGCTCACAATTCTCTCACTGCCTCTGCTACTGGTCCCTCGCCTTTCGAAGCACCCCTAGGATATCAACCACCGCTTTTCCCAGAGGCAGATATAGATCTGGCGGTTCCCTAATTTCAGTACCACTTCCAACTATGCCAACACATCTGGGCACAGGCCTTGGAAAGGCTTCTCAGTTCAGTCAAACGCCAGCACCAGTATGCTAACTGCCGCAGGACACCCGCCCCCAGGTATCAGGTGGGGCTGAAGGTATGGCTCGCAGGTCATGGACATTCTCCACTTAATGCCCCAAAACATAAGAAACTTGTCTGCTGTAGGGCCAGTACAGTGTTAGTGCTGGCACCTTGTAAGCCATTGTCTTACAAGGTGCCAGCAGTAGAGATAGATGTGTTCAAGCCTTTCATCTCCAGAGGTTTTCCTTCACTGACTGGAAGTGAGGTGGATATGGGCAGAAATCTGTGACATCAGAAACTGAATTTGAATAAGTTAAATTCAAATTTAAATTGCTCAGATTGAATGTGACTTGTAACTTGAATAAATGCTTTTAAAAACTGAATATGAATTAGCCTAATTTGAAATTCAATTTATTGGTTTGAAAATGATCATCACTAAACCGAAATTGAATGTTATAGTTTGAAAATGAATTCATTTGCTTTGAAAATGTATTTTATCCTTTAAAATTTAGCTCTCGAATAATTTCAGATTCACTTAACACATGTTAAATACAATATTACATTTGGATCACTTTTTATTATTGCTGTAATAAACCTTTTGCACTTTTTCCTCGAGTCTGCACTTCAGTCCGTTCAGTCCACCATGACACTGTTCATGTTACTAGTTCATTTCAGCCTCACTTTAACAGGGTAGGATCCAAGGTAACAGGATCCTCATGCTACTTGGTGTTACCTTGAGGCTCAATCATGTCTCTCTACCTCACTTTCACCATTATTATTTTCATCCCTTCCTGTTTCCCTGTGACAATATACAGATAACCCTGTTGCAATTCCCTGTCTAAAAATATGGTATCAAATCCGGCCACACCTTAATTCTGTCTCTGCCTTTGCTCTGGCCCCAATGTGTAACAATCATCTCTCCCCCATCTCCTTTGGAATCTTCCCTCCATATATGTGCAAGAAATGGTATAAAATGTTTTTTAAATCATTTTTTCAAAGACAACACTTTTAGTGATATGTCTTATTTGTACGATTTGCCCTCATTTCATTTATTCCGCTATTCTCAAATAAGATACTGTGCAGCCTCTATTTTCCCAGCTTCCAAATCAGCCCCCCAAGCATTCATGGAAGGACTTATTTTAATTGAAACCTCACAGTAAGACTCTCATATTAAGAATATATACTTTCATTATTGCATTGGGCAATTACTCAACCAAAAATATCACTTCCAGTTGGGAATAGGAACTGTGTCCTAAGTTTGGGGAAGATTACTGGGACACTGCCGCTCCGCTTTTTAACTCCAGCCGATAGGACCATTTCTCACACCCATAAACATAAACTTCTCTTTACTCTTTTTTATACTGCTAACACTTTATTCACTCTTAGTCACTTATAGTTATTTATTCACTTATTTTGTCTCTCTAATTTTAAAACTGTGTATATACTGTATATTCTAAGTATTTTTTTTATCTCATTTTTATTGTCTGTTTATGCCCTGTCCTTATCTTTAAGGTCATGATGCTCTGTTGTCTCTTAATTGCCCCTTGGGGATAAATAAAGTCTCTCTGATCTGATCCAAAAGTAGTTGACAGAATCCATACCTCATCCTCATGTGCAAGACTTACCCTTACCAGTTTAAGACAGTATACAGATTGCACTTGTCAAAATCAAGACTATATAAAATTTATGTTGTAATCATCAATCTCACATTTATTACATTTTATTTTTGCATAAGATTTTCCCTGTGTTATGCTTGCTGACAGATGCTATTTGTAGTATTAATAATTAAAAGCACTGCCATAGGCAATGAATAAGGGAAAAGAGATAGCAGTTAGAGTTGGTGCGATTTGCTTCTCCCGGGCAGACCTGCCAGTTGCTGCCAATATATGACACTGTTAATTAAACATTGGTAAAATTTATTAGCGTGCAATGGTCTTTTTACGTTGTTAACACCGGTTAACACAACTTCCCGGAAGCAGCGCCAGCTGGAACTCTCCCGAGGACGGTGGCGGTGAAAGAATAGCAGCGCTATCCTCGTAGGACACCGAGGACAGCGTTAATCCGAACGGTGAGGTCCGCCGCCTTAACGGTAAATTTGAAGATCCGATTAATGCTCGCAAAACGATTACCGACCTGTCATTTTTACCACCAGCAACCGATTCTCTAACTTCCAGAGAACTTCCTTATACGACGCAACGGTTGGGGAACTGAGTGTGTGGGGGGTTGGGGGGCTGGGGGGCTGCAGATGGTTTCCTTGTTTGCTGGGAAGATCCGTGGTTCGATCATCAGAATAAAGACAACGTTCTCAGTGGTTGTATCAGGAAGAACATCAGCCATTAAGATCTAACAAATCACAGCGGAGTTATATGTAAATGCTGTAATCACTACTACACAACTTCAATAACACGTTTATTTGAGGGCGCACATTTGTCACACCCAAGCACTCTTGTCACTTCCGGTATAACACTGCTCGTTCCGACTGAAAGGAGTGGGAGCGGCCCTCATGTCACGTTGTGGTTGTAGCAAGATTCCAGAACAAGGCTAAAACGATGCAGGAACTTAGACTACTGTACCTCTAAAATAAAAGCACAGACTTTACGCTATGAGTTGCGTTTGTGTGACGCAAAAAAGACAAGATGAATGTAGCCAGCAACAGACACAAAAATACAATTTAAAAAATAAAGGCAAAAGTTAAACAAAACACATTTGTGCTGGGAAATTTACACATCTTGTGTTGAATGTAAGATATGTCAAATTCAATTTTGCAATATTTATAAAGGAATAGAGTCTTCATAGCTCTGAGATGGGCCTGGGAGGTCGAGTGCTATGCTATGCACTACTTTAGTTTTTCATAAGACTACATCCTGAATAACCATTGCCACTTGAAACGATAATCATAAATTAATCAAGAGATATAGTCCTGTGATCTATTATTTTGAGTGTTAATAATATGGGCTACAGTGTCTAATTCTTATATTGACCAAAATAAAAGGAAAGAAGTCGACAAAATTATTTTTACATAATCTCTAACAGTCCTATCTTTGATTACAACACACAGTGATGACATAATCACCTTAAATTCATCTTGTTGTTGGCCGTCATTTTTGTCCAACTGGTCTATTAAAAGAGCATGATTGTTGGGTGTTGATTTTAATTTAAAAGAAAATCGAATACAAGCTGACCACGGAGCTGAAAATCTAGATGTAAATGATTTCATCAATCGTCACTTTATTTTGAAATGTTCCACTGGAAGTATAATGTTTAGAGCATTTAACTTCACACCTATTTTGTTGTACAAAACGTATTGTGCCTCGGGTTTATACAGCTCCTCCGGCTACTCCTAGGGAGTTGCTCTTATTTGACAATTATAAATTTTGAGGATTTATAGTGAAATAACAGAACTATATAGGCTGGATACTTTTCATGCCCATTTTTTTTCCAGCTTTGGACTCTGGGATAGTTCTTGTTTTTGTGTTGGATGTGGACCGAATTCAGTAGGGATCCCAGCAGACATTCCCCTGTGATTTGGTAAGTTAGGACTTTGTTCCCCTCCAACATCCGTCTATATAAGTGTAAGAATCTTGTGTGACCTCAGTCACAGTCGCTTAAAACGAAAAATCTGCCTCCCGGAAACAGTGGTTATATGGTAACTTACGTTCATAACAGGTAGTTCATGAAAACCAGAAAAACGAATAAGTTAACATACGACAAGATCACTGCACACAAAGTAGAAACTTGATCCTTAATCAAACCACAAAGGAAGAGGACGGAATATAATAAGCAGCTTATTTTGTGCAGCTTAATTTTGCAGTTAAAGTTCTGGATGTGTAAAATTAACATGCAAATCAGGTGACATGCACTCATCAGGAAAGACACTAAAACCTATATTGCAGGGGTTTAACTGACAAGTCCAGGACCAAGGAGAAGTGTGTGTGTGTGTGTGTGTGTGTGTGGGGGGGACTAAGAAGAAGCTCGGTATAATAAACATCTTATATAGGCTGTGCATATTCTCTCATCATTCTCTCTGTCTGAAAACATATTAATGAAAAAATAACAACTGTAACTGTTTTCGCTGATTTTTTTTTCTATTAGAAATTTACTTTTTTTTTTCAAATGTTTTCATGCCATTTAATGTTTTGATAGTACAAATTCTGTGTGATTGTAGGAAATGGCAACTGCTCTCAGTAGTCGATATCCTGGTGGACGTGGACCAAATAGAAGTAAGGGGCGAATTTTAGGCATCATTGATGCCATCCAGGATGCAGTGGGGCCACCCAAACAAGCAGTTGCTGACCGGAGGACTGTAGAAAAAACTTGGAAACTCATGGATAAAGTTGTAAGTCTTGAGAAATGACCTTGGCCATCAGTGCTTCTAAAGTGATATGCAGTGCCTTTTGACATCCAAACATGGTATATATTATGTTATCAAAGAAGTTCAATTTTGTTCCCATCTGACCAGACTGTATCCTCACAGACTTGTCTAAATGTTGTTCAGCAAACTTTAAACGCACTTCAACATGCTTTTTCTTCAGCAATGGAGTCTTGGATCATGAGCATCCATACAGGCCATGGCATTTGAGATTATTACTTAATATCTTCTTTAAAACACTTGTACCTGCTGATTCCAAGCCTTTCTGTACCTCTTCACAAATGGTCCTTGGCTCTTGGACAACTCTTCTGATAGTTGTTTTCACTCCTCTGAATTATAGCCCAAACAGTGCTCACTGGAATCTTCAATAGTTTAGAAATTCTTCTGTAAACAATCCCATCATTGTGTTTCTTGCAACAATAAAGTTCCATAGGTCTTGAGAGCACTCAGTGGTTTACCCATCACAAGATATTTCTTGTGTGAAACCTTGGTAATGAGACAGCTTTTAATAGGGCATCAGTTGGGACTGAACCATCAGTCTATCTATCCATCTGTCCAATTTCTTCCACTTATCCTTGTGGTCAGCAGCCTAAGCAGAGAAGCCCAGAGATCCCTCTCCCTAGAACCAACTCCTCTAGCTTGTCTGGGGGGAACATTAAGGCAGTTGAGAGATATAATCTCTCCAGCGTGTCCTGGGTCTGCTACAGGGCCTAGATGCTCTATTCTCAGCTTCTCCCGGATTGTCTATTTCCTCCAGCCACCCTTCAGAGAAAGTTCATTTCTGCTGGTTGTGTCCGCAATCTTGTTTTTTCAGTCACCCCCCAGAGCTCGTGACCATTGGTGAAGGTAGGGATGTAGATCGACCACTAAATCAAGAGCTCAATTTTCACGCTCAGCTCCCTTTTGACCATGACGGCAACACTGCTGCCACAGTACCAATCCACCTATTGCTTTCCCATTCTCCTCTCCCCTCACTTGTAAACAAGCCACAAAATGATGAAACCAAATGAACCACATCCTCTGCAAAAAGCAGAGATGAGTGGAGACCACTTAAGTGGAAACCTTCCCTTACTTAGCTACACCTAGAAATTTTGTCCAGAAAACAGCTGAAGCACTTGATATCAATTTGCATTAATTGGCAGGATGGCTTTCTAATTACTGATAGAGTTTAGCTGGTGTCAGGCTTTCCATGTATTTTTGCACCTCCCTTTCTTCATGTGTTCAATACTTTTTCCCTGTGTTGTTTATCATCATTACACACAACTTAATTAAGAGACATCTGTGGTTTGATTTCTTTGCATATGTGGGTTGGATGGGTTTACCGACATATGGTGAGAATTTCATCTCAATAGAACCTTTAGAACTACATTTATTTACAAAAGTCCTTATCAAAATCCGTCATATACATACCTGAGTTACATAATGAAACTAGTATATGCATAATATTGTTCCTGTTGTTCCTCTCATGCTGCCACAGCTGCTCAGGTAGAGTGGCAGGAGAAAATTTGATGTGCATTGAGAAAACATTGATTTTTCATTTATTGATTAATTCCTTTGCAACAGGTGCGGCTCTGCCAAAATCCCAGACTCCAACTGAAAAACAGTCCACCATATATCCTGGATATTTTACCTGATGCCTACCAACACCTGCGGGTCATACTAGGCAAATATGAAGAGAACCAGATGATCATACAGCTTAGTGAGAATGATTACTTTAAAATCTACATTGATAGCCTTATGAAGAAATCCAAACGAGCTATCCGGCTCTTCAAAGAGGGAAGAGAGAGGATGTACGAGGAGCAGTCACAGGACAGGTATGACGACGGGATATTTCCTGGCTTTTGTGTTTTATGTTAACACAGATTTTCTTGGTTTTCTCTGGAAGACTGCTTTAAGAGAAGTAGCTATCATATGATGTCTCTCAGACAGAATAGGAACAATAATAATTAACAGTTTTGTTTCAGATTTAAAAATTACAAGCTTTTTGGAGGTACACTCTGTTCTGGCCACTTCATTCCAAAGCTATATATATTTGTGTACATTTGGGCTAGATATGCACAGTAGATGCTCCTTGATGCCCTCAGATGTCAGTTTCCTTTTTGAATACTGTACGAGACGGTGCTCTCTTTTTGTTTTACTCATGATAACCATAGTCACAGAGACAACATGACTTACTTACTTACATGTCTTACCATTCACCTTTAAATGTTATTTAAATAACATTTTCTTAAAATCTTAATAGCTCAGTTTTCCAGCCTCTTACAACCAACTCATATGTGTCACACTTGCAATTACAACTGTGAAAGTCAAAAGTTTCCATAAGTACTTCAACACACCAACTCCTGCTCTTTGTCTTAACGCTCAATATTAAGTTGCAGGTTGATTCATCTGAAAAATATGTTGGAATGATCTTGACAACTTTAAGTTGTTTTTTTTTTTTTATCTCAGCCACATCGTGATGACAGATATTTGTAACTGTACATGGCTGGTTAGCCAGCTGAAATACTGTGATAGCAGAATGAAGATGATTCTCTGTGAAAACTTTACCCATTGCAGAGTTACAGGAAGAACACTTCACATTCTTTCCATGGTTCGAGTTGCAAAGTAGTCATATAATCCAAAAAGTAACTATGCAGAGAGTCTCTGCTGCAATTTCATCTGTTTTCAAGGTGCACTGCTTCACTGTACTCTGCAGTCCATATTGGAGCTTAATAAAACACACATATATTAAATTATTTTTTACTGATTTTTTTTACTTTATTCTTTTTTACTGATGTCCAGACAGCCCTTCTGACTGGCTTTCTTCCCAAACTATCTAAGGATAAATGCCACTACACATCTTGCGCATTGCAAAGATTTGATATGAAATTCTGATTTTTTTCAAATGCAAGCCTGTCATGTAACATATACAGAAGGCCCAGCCAGATGCTGTATTCAATTCCAGAAACTTCTTGCTATGAGTCAACAGGTATAAAAACTAAATGATTTATGTCATTTAAAAACTGTTTTTGCAATAGGTAATTTAAATGTGTAAGGCTCCAGTAATTCTCAGGAGCCCTTTCTGATAGCTATGTGCAGAGCTTCAGAGGGAAAATCCCCACACACTTTACATCCGCTTCATATATTTCCTTTTTATCTCAGCTGAAGAAGCATCCAGCACCCTTTTTGATCTGTATGTGTGAAACTCTTTCTCTCTTTTTTTCTTACTTTTATTCTCTTATTGCCTCTGATTGTATAGGCTTAATTTATTGCAGTAAAACACAGTGTTTACTATAAACACTATATGTTGCTGTTGCAATATGGTAAAGAAGAAACCATAGAAACATATATTTCACGTGTGAAAATTTATAAATGTCATATCTGAATCACCTGACAAATTATTTAGCTATTTAGTACATTCTTGGTAGTTACATGACGTTGTATGAGTCAGTATTTCTAGACTTTTAAGATAGCTGTTTTCATTTGCATAAAGCTAAGAGTCATGCGGTGTGTGTGGGTTCGTGATGATTCCTTCTGCTTCAATGAAGTCTAAAAGAACAGTTGAACCAGTTGCAGGGTTTGATTTCTGTGTTAATCAAATTGATTTCCGGTTATATCAAATAGCTTTTGCAGTTACAACATGAGGTTGAGCTTTTACATTATATGCATATGTTGCAGGATGCCTGTTAAACCAGACTAAGTGAGAAGTGTTCCAGCAGTTTTTCCCATAGTTGAATTTTGGAACCTATACCAGTGATTATTAGGGAGAAAGTACATCCTGATATTTACATATCAGCAAATATTTTTCAAAATATTTTCACAAATACTATACATAGATGTTAAAGATGTGAAACTGGAAAATGATAGGGGCATTATTCATCAACTCTTCTCAATGTTCTCAAGTGGATGTTCTGCTGACACATTGAAAGAATGGCAAACAGTTTCAAAAATACATGCATCCTTTTTTGCTGTCTAGCAATGACTCTTTTAACATAAGCAACTCAATTTCACTAGCATACAATGTTTAAATAGACCCTAGCTAGAACAGTGTGAAAAAATATGTAGTTGTAAATATATAGTCCGAGTTTATTCATACATCTTTTTATTCATATCATGAGAAAGTAGACTCTTAAACATACAGGCAAGAGGCTCTCTTTCATCCTACAAAAGACTGAGAGACAGGGTGTCTGTGTGTCTTTGCTTATGTCTGTTTGAGTAATTGTGTTTTAAACTGGAGAAGTACGTTCAAGCACACATCTGTGAAGGTTATGTGAAGAAGAGCATTTCTAAAAGTTTAAGAATGATCTGCAGTCTCTTTTGTATTAAATTTGAGCCTCTCATTAGAAACAGACTCATGGCTGTTTTATTTAATTGAGCAAGTTAACCTCTTCCTTTTCAATTTTTTACTTTCTAGTACAAATCTTTGACACCATAGTACTTTAGTGACTCTCTCTATTTGTCCTGCCCATTGGCAGTTAATGCCCAAAGCAGATGATGTCATTCTTAAGCAAGGGTAAACCCTTTTTAGAAAAGAGCCCATCAAACAGCCTAAAATGACACTGACAAACATGAGTGGTTTCATAATTCATGGCTGAAAATGATAAATTTATTATATAAAATGTCATTTGCTAAAACTGAGCCGTAAAACAAAGTTGCAGTAAATTAGCTCTGCTAAAAAAGATTTTTTTTTCCTGATCTTGCTGAAGGTTGCGTCAACTTATGCTGAAACAACTTTTTTTCTTCTGTGATCCTCATTTGATAGTTCACATACTACACCACATACTTTTGTACTCTCATATACATTTTTATGTAGCCTATATTTCTGTGACATTTTATACCAGAATAGTTAAGGTGTTAAGATTATTAAAATCTCAAAAGAGCATTAGCAAGGACTGTTTATATTTTTTAGCATATGACCACTCAGCAAACTGCCAAGAAAAACATTTATTTAATAGGAAGGGAAGTGATCCTCTCCAAAAATAGGCTTAGCATGGGGCAGTTATCTTCTGTGGCTAGTTGAGAGTTGAGGGTAAAGAAAAGAGAGAATAAAAGTATAGACGGAAAAGAAAAGCATAGTCCATTTTTCTTTGTTTAATTTGATATTCACTGTATCAGTTATTTCTTTTAATTTGTTCATGAGAATGGGCATGCTTTTACTGTACTGTGCAAAAGTTTTAGGCAGGTGTAAAAAAAATGCTGTAAACAAAGAATGCTTTCAGAAATGGAAGTGTTAATCATTTATTTTTATCAATCAACAAAATGCAGTGAATGAACAAAAGAGAAATCTAAATCAAATCAATATTTGGTGTGACCACCCTTTGCCTTCTTCTAGGTACAGTTGCACACAGTTTTTGAAGGAACTCGGCTGGCAGGTTGTTCCAAAAATCTTGGAGAACTAACCACAGGTCTTCTGTGGATGTAGGCTTCCTAACATCCTTTTGTCTTTTCATGTAATCTCTGACACCATCGATGATGTTAAAATCAGGGCTCTGTGGGGGCCATACTATCACTTCCAGGCCTTCTTGTTCTTCTTTACACTGAAGATAGTTCTTAATGGCTTCGACTGTATGTTTGGGATCATTGTCCTGCTGCAGAATAAATTTGGGGCCAATCATACACTTCCCTGATGGTATTGCATGATGGAGAAATATCTGCCTGTATTTCTCAGCATTGAGAACACCATTAATCCTGACCAAATCTCCAACTCCATTTGCAGAAATGCATCCCAAACGTTCAAGGAACCTCCACCATGCTTCACTGTTGCCTGCAGACACTCATTATTGCACCGCTCTCCAGCCCTTCAACAAACAAACTGCCTTCTGCTACAGCCAAATATTTCTAATTTTGACTCATCAGTCCAGAGCACCTACTGCCATTTTTCTGCACCCCCATTTTCTATGTTTACGTGCATACTTGAGTCACTTGGCCTTGTTTCTACGTCAAAGGCATGGCTTTTTGGCTGCAACTCTTCCATAAAGACCACTTCTGGCCAGACTTCTCCAGACATTAGATGGAATGTCCCACTGGTTTCTGCCAGTTCTGAGCTTATGGCACTGCTGGACATCTTCTGATTTCAAAGGGTAATAAGCACTGCTGCAGTAAGTTTCCTTGACCGACCACTTGTGTCTATGATCCTTTACATTGCCCGTTTCTTTATGCCTCCTCAAAAGAGCTTGAACAGCACATCTTGAAACCCCAGTCTGCTTTGAAATCTTTGTCTGGGAGAGTATAACTACCTTGTGCCTTGTTGCTGTGCTCAATCTTGCCATGACATGAAACTGTCTTTCACAACCTCAACTTGGTAGCAGAGTTTGGCCTACAAAATCCCTGACTTTGTGCAATTGTACTATAAGAACTAATGCTTATTTGAAGGCTAAAGGCAGTAACGCCAAATAACTGATTTGATTTAAATTTTTGTTCACTCACTTTGCATTTTGTAAATTGATAAAAATAAACAAACATTACAACAATCATATATTCCTGAAAGCATTCTTTGTTTACTGAATTTTTTCACACCTGCCTAAAACCTTTTGCACAGTACTGTATTTCTGCAACTAACATGTATAGGCTTGATCTGGAATGTACTTCTGCAGAAGGATTTTTATTACGCTTGTTGATGTGTCATAGTGAGCAGTCCTTTGAAATGATGATGTCACATGTTCCCATGGAAGGTCTGAGCCTGAGTAAGCTTCCACAAAGTAGAACCTGGGTAGGAATAAGTCTCAGCATAAATGTATGTGTGTTTGTGAGAGTACATACATACAAAGGACTGGAAAGCTATTTTGAGAGGTTTACTCACTGCCTTCTGACTAAGGGTTTATATCAATGTGCTTTGACCTGCAGTATTATGCCCCCACCCTTCAAACACACATGAAGAAAAAAGAACAGCCCCTCCACTGTTGGATCAAAGCTTGGATTGAGTCATTTGGTTCCAAAGGGCCCATTTATTTCTTTTGTCCACATCCCCCAGCTGTAAATGGGAAATGTAGCCTTTAAATGGTGCCTTTCTACTCTACTGGAGCACTCAAAGTGCTTTATACACCGTGCTTCATTCACCCGTTGACACAGGCACTTTTCTAAATGCTGGCCTAACAGTCATATACATTCACACTCCAGTGAATTGAGCAACTTGCACAAGGATACTTTGGAAACCAGGGATTGAACCACCAACCTTCAAATTGTGAATTAGCTCTACCTCCTGTTCTGCATCCAGTTCTACTTCATGAGTTATATGTCTGTGAAGGTTCGCAGTCATCCAGCTCATTGTAGTCTTAGCTTAGAAAGAAAAGCATGTGGACTTCTTTAAGTTTCCTTGAGGTGAAACATCTTCGAGGAAACTTAAAGAACTCCAGACGCTTTCTTTCCAAGCTTCTGCGGGACACTCAGCTATGAGCACTGAGGTACATGAGAGACAGGGGCTGTGGCAGACAAGCTTTAAACTACAGCATCTTCAAAGCTTTTAACCATAGCAATGCTTTCTTGTGACTGGTATTGACTAGGGGTCACTGCCGAACGGATGCGACCGGGGGACACCATAGTGACTGGTATTGACTGGGGGTCACTACCGAACAGATGTGACCGGAGGATACTGTAGAGACTGGTATTGACTGAGGGTCACTACCGAACATATGCAACCAGGGAACACTGTAGTGACTGGTACTGACTGGGGATCACTACCAAACGGATGCGACCGGGGGACACTGTAATGACTGGTATTGACTGGGGGGCTCTACTGAACGGATGCAGCTGGGGGACAGTGTGAAGGAAATGGTCGAGGAAATCTCTCCCCAAAAGTGTACTGTCAAACCTAGCATTGGCCCTACAATGCCAGACCACGTTTTCCAGTTGATCGCTCTACCCTTTAACATCCAGACTTTATAATCATAGTTATCATCAACCACAGATAACCCTTAATTGCAGAAAAGAGAATGCTTTTTATTAATAAATCTAGAAACATCTTTCTTACATCACCCTTTTAATAGAATACTGTTCCCAGTATGATAGGAAATGTTACATTTATGAATTGATAATAATAGCTTTCATCATCATTCATAAGAGCCTAAAAATGATTCAAATGAAGCTTTTGAATACCAGTACATGATGTTGGAGAAATGGTAATACATTTATCCAGAATGAAAGTAAATACTCAAGACTGAATATTGAATACAGCACAACTGTATGGTCCTTACCATATTACTTTTAATGAACAATTCATTTATTATTTAGAGACTTCTGTTATAGTGACCCTGACATTTAAAGCAAGTCTACAATGTCATAGTGAGTTAGAGGAAGCCGTTTGTGATGGAGACAAATTGTTGAGATGGCAGGAAGCCAATAGAAATTGAGATAGTGAGCAGTTGAGCAGCTGGTGTGCACTTGTCAGCACAGCAGTGTGATAGCAACTGTGTAAGCAAATTTGTGACTTTGCTCTATTTTATTTATGGGGAATCTGAAATTGTTCTTTTTATTTAACATGTTGAAAAGCTGTTTAGTATGATTTCATTTATGTGTTGCTTATAACAGAACAATCAAAAAATTACATAAGTTAGCCAGCAGTTTCTGGCCATGCTACCCTAGACACGCTGAATAAATTAGCCCTAGGCTGCCTTTCATGGGCAGCTTGTCAGATGAGGCAGATTACAGACTGATAGCACAGATCATGGCAAGGACACATGAGAGACTGACCATATATCTGTCTTGTACTTTGCACTGAGCATTAAAGTGGGGTGATGCTGTAAGCAGGGAGAAAATTTACATCCAAAAAATGTATCCATGTATCCATGCATACATTATATAGCGCAGAATACATGCTGCTTTTTCTGTTTGTTTGGGGGTACTTAAGAGCAGAGCCCTCGCCCACAAGGATGTGTGGTCTTTTCCTTTGCATCCCAATGAGAAGTTATTTTGGTTGGCCCTTGGTTGATTAGAGGCCTAATGGTAACCAAAGAAGCATGAAATTACTTTTTTTCAGTGCAGGCATACACACAAGCACACTCACATGCTCATACACATGCAGACCAACTGAAGTGGAACGCTACCACAGAATACTGATGCTCACCTTTCCCACTTTAACCTAATATTACTCAAATACTTTATTCCATTTCCAAGGAAATGGAGAAAGACCGTAGATGGGCAAACATTCCAAAATTAAATCAGAAATAAAGAAAAAGTTGAAAAATATTATGAATAATTGTAAAATTATTGTATAATTTATCAAATTGACTACAGCTCTGATTGACGTTTAACTGTTCATGGTAACTGATTTCTTAGTCAACTAAACAAGGCAACCCCCCCCCCCCCCCCCCCAAAAAAAAAAAAAAAAAAAAAAACTAGACTAACTAGCTAATATAGGAGACTAAGAGACACTCAGATATCAAGTTAATCTTACATTTTATACTCCAAACAGACAATGAAGAAAAACACTAAACTGTGGTTAAATAGGACAAATTAACATCCAAAAAGTGTGATGCAGTGTATGAGTGATGCACGTTGTGCATAACGGATTTGTAGTGTTTCTGAACATGGCTGAATAACATAACAACAGTTTACCATCATTTACCATGAGTGGGAATCAATTAAAATGATAGCAATTAGATAAAAAGAGCCCCAATATGTGTAGTGTTTTATGTCCACTTTAAAGTAGTAATGCAATCACAACACAAATCCTGGTTATCTATTTCTATAAGGGGATTCCAATTAATATTTGCATGTTGTGTTTACATTACAGTTAATAGATGATGTGTTTGTCATCTGACCCATTTTATTGGTAAGACATCAATTAGGGTTCTACTGTTTTAGTGACTCTTTTAAGTCCTTTGATTATTTGTTTGAAATAAAATTTTGACATTGCCATTTTCAATTTTTGTCAACCAGTTCATATTATAGTCATCAGTTGTTGATCATAAAATAATATGTGTGTGATGGCGAATTGTACAAGACAACAACATTAAAACTCATCTGATGGGAAAAAAATCACATGTAAAGCTAAATCTCTTATGATAGTGTTTGGGAAGTTACGAAGTTTCATTTTTGCCCTTCCTCATAGCAAAGATGGAATATAACGTCAAATATAATTGTTCAAATAAACAGGATTTTCTTTGATTGACATTTGGGGTTATGACCATTTGAAAGTTGAAAGTATAGCTATGCCATCTGTTGGTTTTAACCAGGGTCTAATAGGAAGTAATAGTAGCAGGCAACAAAGTGACAGTGTGCAATCTTTCTGTTGAAGAAGCAGCTTCTCACACATAGGTTTTCTTTGCTCTAAGTCATCCTGGGAAGTGTAAAAAACTTGTTGCAATGTGTAGATAGTGTCCATATGCAGTAATTCAAAAACAAATGACATGAATCCATTCCATAGAGCAGAGGTGTCAAACTCAAATACACAGTGGGCCAAAATTCAAAACTGGAGTCGTGGGCTAACAATAATATTTATTAAAAAAAAAAAATCTTCCTCCAGATATAAGAATGAATCTTTTCTTATGGACTCAAATAGGTTTTGCTGGAAAACTGAATATGGAACAAGCAAAGCTTAATACTAAACAATATATATATTAGCTGTATAATACCAGTAGGCCAGCTCTAATAGTAATTTGGTATGGCTTTGCGGGCCAAATTTGGCCCGCGGGCCAGAGTTTGACACCTATGCCATAGAGGGTCTTCTGGATCAACAAGTCAGTGGTTTATTTGACTGATGAATCTTTCTATGTCACATTTATGATTGTCTGGGTTTTGCTTTCAAAAGAAGGAAATGTACCTGTCTATACTGGTTAGTTTTTGTGAATAAGAACAAATTTACTTTCCTTTTACAAAGCACTAACATTATCACCCTTTTTGTACACTCAGAAAATAAGTGGCAATATGTTATTGGATTTTAGGCTGCATAAATAACTGTGCAAAATAAAACTTGACACTGGCTCTGCATTTGTCACATTTATCATTATCAGATGATGAGATCCCTAACCCTAACCCTAACCCTGAGAAAAATGTGTTCTCACATCCTATGCCCACACATCCTTAAGTGTTATAATATGTCTGGTTTTTTTTTAAGTTCAGTTTTATCTAGTGTGTGATAGATGTGATATGTTGTGTGATATAGCACAGAGATCCTTCTGTAGTCATTATTTAAGCCAGTTTGTTTTCTAATGTGCTCATGTAGTTCATATTATAGTTAACTTTTTTAAAGGAAATCCAACATTAAATTATCTATAAACTGTGTTCTAGCATATGTTGGTCTAAGAGAGTGTTCGAAATGTCTGATTTGACCAGCTATTACCAACAAATCAGAAGTCAGGAACATGTACAGTATATTTGTACAGGTCAAATAGTTTCCATGTGGTGTCTGTCAAACATGTGAGGCTATAATTTTACATGAACTATTTCCTGTTTTCTGGCCTCTGCAGGAGGAACCTGACCAAGCTGTCTCTGATCTTCAGTCATATGCTGGCAGAAATCAAGGCAATCTTCCCTGGAGGACAATTCCAAGGAGACACGTTCAGGATTACCAAAGCTGATGCTGCTGACTTCTGGAGGAGATTTTTTGGTGAAAAGTAAGTGTCACCTCAGTATTATTTTTGTTGTTGTTTGTTTGTTTTTTGATAGATGTATATGTTATTCACTTGTCCAAATTGGACATGCACACAAATAGTTGGGAATGACATATTCCATTAAATAATCAACACCATCACTTTTAACGTGTAATGGTAAAAAGTAGTAAAACACCACTACAAATGTACCAAGCCTATTCTAGAGCTGGCTAGCTAAAAGTTTGTCAAATTCCACACTGGTGCTAAATTTCAAGTTCAAGTTCAAGTTCAAATTTTATTTGCCACATGCAGTGGCATGTTGCCCTGCAGTGGAATGAACCCGCCCCCCGACCTTACACACACAACACAGACATCACATGGGGATACAAGTCAGAGAACGGTTGCATTACAGAAAAAAAACACTGAAATGTACACTACAATGGGAAAATGCAAGAGGAAAAAAGAGACCTCTACTCATGCTGGGCTATAGGAGGACAGCATGAGAACAGGAAACAAAAAAACTCCTCTGCACAGAAAGCACATAAATGTCCACAGTACAACATTACAGAGCACGTGACCAGCAACAGGGTTGGGTAGGGGATGAGGAGTAATCCCAGGCAACACAGCAGCCATCCTGCCACTGCACCGTCTCTCCAGCGCGGGCCCAGACCCGCCTCGTGTTCCCAGGAGGCAACAAGCATCGAAGGCATTGGAAGGGGAAGGGGGATGAGTGAGTGCTCATCAGTGTAAGTGTATGTGTGTGCGTGTCCATAGTTCAGCTGAGACAGTGTCCTTCGCCCTACCAGGCTAAGTAAACAGTCTACCAGCCAACCCAGGTGGCCTTATAATGGGAAGGAACAGTCAAAACACAGTCGTTATCAGGGAGTTTTTGTTCGGCTCCAGCCTTAAGCCCACAGCTGGCGCCGAGGGGATATCCGCATTATCATGTTGATGTTGTTGATTTTTCTTTTATGCGAATAACTCATGAGAATTTTAAAGCTGTTCTTTAACACTCCAACACTGGTCTCTCACTCTCCCGTTGGAGAGCCGCGAGCTTCTCCATGATGTTGTCAAACTTGCACTCCGTGGTCTTGTCATTCTTGTGCTCAGAGAGCCGATTCTGAGAACTCACGACTGCAGTGAGCTGCTCCACGATGTAATCCAACTTTCGCTCAGAGGTGTTATTCTGAGGGAACTTCCCCTTGATATAATCCAATATACGCTCGGAGGTGTTATTCTGAGTATTCACGGCAGCCGTAAGCTTCTCCAAGGTCTTAACCATGCTGCATTCAGTGAGCTCTTTCTGAGAAGTCGCGCCTCGTCCCATCGTTTCAATCCCAGCGGGCAGCCTTGGGGGGGTTTAAACAGCTGGTTCCGCTTTCTTAATTCTCCGATAAGCCAGGGCCAAGCCAGCTCCGATCAGCAAGAACCCTGTTATCATGGTTCCGAATAGGTAGATATCTTCAGCGTCCTCGATCGACAGTCCCGCCAGGCACACGATCCTCCATTTCTGCCACCCGTCCATCGTGTATCCGGCAGGGAAAGTCCCTCCAGGGCACTCGGGCTCTCCCAAGCCCAGACTTCTCGTTGAGAAAAGGGTGTCAATAGCATTCAGAGACCAGTTGATCAAATCCATAATTCTCTTTTAGGTTTTAGAGAACAGACTGTGAGAGAGTGTTCCAGGGAAAGTAATACACATGAGACAAGACAAGGACACAAGAGGCTAAGCAGGGAAGATAAGGGGAAGGAGGAGAGGAGAAAAGTGCAACTGCCTTCGCCGAGAGCCAAACGAGAAAGAGTAATTTAGCAGTATTTTTCATTAAGCAGATCATAACCATTTTCCATTCATACTGACAAAAGTCTGCAGTAGGGTAATGGTTACTTCCTTGTGAAGCAGTTTCTAATTCTTTTCAGTTTTATCAGGAGGACATTTTTGGCTAGTATTTTCCATGATTTTACAAATGTCTTAAAAGAATATGTTTTGCTCATATACCTTCCTCATAAAAATGTTTTTTTTATTTGCATAAAAAATGCAAAACTTATTTTGTGATATTCTTGGAATTTTGAGAATATTAGAAGATCCTGTTCCTATCATTTCAATACATTACACAATATATGTAATTCAGTATAATAGTGAATTAAAGTGTTTGTTATGAAAAATGTCATGTTAAAAAAAATCCACTTGTGTAGAGAGATATAAATTGCTACTGGATGCACTATCACTGCTTTATTTTGATTCTGTAAAACCTCATAATTATCTCTAAGACAATGTGTTTTTTTCAATGTAGTTGAATTATCTCTGCTCATCCTACACTGTGTTCAGAGCCACCTTAGAAACTAAGTATAGTATAATCTGTTAGATTATTAGATTTTTGCAAACCGAAGCTGAGGTATAGCCCTTTAATCAGTCAAAGGGTCACACTTGTTACCCATCCTGAGAGAAGATTGAGATGTCAGGACTTGGCTTGAGGCTAACTGCACATAATGTCTTTCAGATGAATTTACTGTTTATATTGTAAGGAAGCTGATGCTGATGCTCACTATAAATAAACATTCATAAATTTAAGCAGAAAACATCACTATGGCCACTATTAGCCAAATTAGCCAACTGTGTCAGATAGGAAGCTGTTGGAGGTATATGAAATGGTGGTGGTCAGAGGGCCCAGTGGCGCCAGTGTCCGGCAGCTGTGTGCTTAGGGTTATTATCCTGTTGAAGATAAACCTTTGCCACATTTCAAAAGCCAGAGCACTTTGAAGGAGGCCGTCATCAAGGATGTCTCTGTAGATTGCTGCTGTCATTTTTTCCTCAACCCTGACTAATCTCCCAGTTCTGCTGCTGATGCTGGCACCACGATGCTTCACTGTAGGGATGGTATTAGCCAGGTGGTGAGCAGTGCCTGCTTTCCATGACACACGGGATTCAGGCCAAAAAGTTAAATCTTTGTTTAAGAGAGACCTGTCATGAGGAATGATTTCCGTCTGGCTGCTCTACCATACAGGCTTGATCGGTGAAGTGCTGCAGAAATGATACTCCTTCTATCCCAACTTGCTCAGACTGGCCAAGTAGCTAACAGTCCCGGTGTTTCAAAATCTTCCTATTATGGATGATGGCGGTCACTGTGCTATACCCCCACCCCAAGTTCTGTGACTTGATACAGTCCTGTCTTGAAAATCTACAGACAACTCCTCTGACCTTTCTTGCACTGTCATCAAAGGGACCTTATATAGACAGGTGTGTGTCAGGGTGCAACTGAGCTCAGTTTTCGGTGTCATGCAAGAATTACACTTCTGAATTTTAAGCAAACTTTTTCCACTTTGTTGTTATTGGATAATGTATGTAGAATTTTGAGTTGAAAAATGAATTTACATTTACATTTTACAATAAGGCTGTAACATAACACATTGTGGAGGAAGCAAAGCACTGTGAATACTTTTCTCTTCCTCTGGGATTAATGGTACAGTCCAAATTACGGTTACAGTTGTGTCATTTTAAAAATGCGATGTAAAAAGGATGACTTAAAAAACAAAAAAACAAATACATTAAACATTGGGCACCAAATTCTGTAAATTTTCAAAATGCCCGAAATGCCAGTTTTGTGTGGATTTTTTTTATCCACAGTTTTTTTTTTTTTACCCTAATAGAAGATAGTGTTTAAGGCAATAGCTTCACATTTTCACAGATACACTGTTGGATATTTTTCAGAAAATGAAATTTAAACTGTGAATCATATATTTTGTTTTAATATGTTAAAACGATATGTTATGAATTAATTAAATTCACATACAGTGGGGCAAAAAAGTATTTAGTCAGCCACCGATTGTGCAAGTTCCCCCACTTAAAATGATGACAGAGGTCAGTAATTTGCACCAGAGGTACACTTCAACTGTGAGAGACAGAATGTGAAAAAAAAATCCATGAATCCACATGGTAGGATTTGTAAAGAATTTATTCGTAAATCAGGGTGGAAAATAAGTATTTGGTCAATAACAAAAATACAACTCAATACTTTGTAACATAACCTTTGTTGGCAATAACAGAGGTCAAACGTTTACTATAGGTCTTTACCAGGTTTGCACACACAGTAGCTGGTATTTTGGCCCATTCCTCCATGCAGATCTTCTCGAGAGCAGTGATGTTTTGGGGCTGTCGCCGAGCAACATGGACTTTCAACTCCCGCCACAGATTTTCTATGGGGTTGAGGTCTGGAGACTGGGTAGGCCACTCCAGGACTTTCAAATGCTTCTTACGGAGCCACTCCTTTGTTGCCCGGGCGGTGTGTTTTGGATCATTGTCATGTTGGAAGACCCAGCCTCGTTTCATCTTCAAAGTTCTCACTGATGGAATGAGGTTTTGGCTCAAAATCTCACGATACATGGCCCCATTCATTCTGTCCTTAACACGGATCAGTCGTCCTGTCCCCTTGGCAGAAAAACAGCCCCATAGCATGATGTTTCCACCTCCATGCTTCAGAGTAGGTATGGTGTTCTTGGGATGCAACTCAGTATTCTTCTTCCTCCAAACACGACGAGTTGAGTTTATACCAAAAAGTTCTACTTTGGTTTCATCTGACCACATGACATTCTCCCAATCCTCTGCTGTATCATCCATGTGCTCTCTGGCAAACTTCAGACGGGCCTGGACATGCACTGGCTTCAGCAGCGGAACACGTCTGGCACTGCGGGATTTGATTCCCTGCCGTTGTGGTGTGTTACTGATGGTGACCTTTGTTACTTTGGTCCCAGCTCTCTGCAGGTCATTCACCAGGTCCCCCCGTGTGGTTCTGGGATCTTTGCTCACCGTTCTCATGATCATTTTGACCCCACGGGATGAGATCTTGCGTGGAGCCCCAGATCGAGGGAGATTATCAGTGGTCTTGTATGTCTTCCATTTTCTGATGATTGCTCCCACAGTTGATTTTTTCACACCAAGCTGCTTGCCTATTGTAGATTCACTCTTCCCAGTCTGGTGCAGCTCTACAATACTTTTCCTGGTGTCCTTCGAAAGCTCTTTGGTCTTGGCCATGGCGGAGTTTGGAGTCTGACTGTTTGAGGCTGTGGACAGGTGTCTTTTATACAGATGATGAGTTCAAACAGGTGCCATTCATACAGGTAACGAGTGGGGGACAGAAACGCTTCTTACAGAAGACGTTACAGGTCTGTGAGAGCCAGAGATTTTCCTTGTTTGAGGTGACCAAATACTTATTTTCCACCCTAATTTACGAATAAATTCTTTACAAATCCTACCATGTGAATTCATGGATTTTTTTTTCACATTCTGTCTCTCACAGTTGAAGTGTACCTCTGGTGCAAATTACTGACCTCTGTCATCATTTTAAGTGGGGGAACTTGCACAATCGGTGGCTGACTAAATACTTTTTTGCCCCACTGTATATGGTAAAGGGGCTGATTCTTATATAGCGCTTTTCTACTCTCCCGGAGTACTCAAAGCACTGTATATAACATGCCATATTCACCCAATCTCGCAAGCACTTTCTTTATACATAGTGCTTTCTAACTACAGTCACACATTCATACGCTGACAGATGCATCAGAAAGTAACTTGGGGTTAGTATCTTGCCCAAGGATACTTGACATGCAGCCTGGAGGAGCCAGGAATCGAACCACCAACCTTCCGATCAGTAGGGTACCTGCTCTACCTCCTGAGCTACAGCCACCCCCTTGTGATTTGGTGTATATTGTATTATGTATACAATAGCAATTATGTATGTATTAACACTAAATCACGAGAGTTCTGTTACAGGGCTTTATAATCTAAGGTAGAGACCCCGAAGTAATAGAGAGAGAAAGCCCCCCACAATTAAACGTCCCTCTATGAGCAAGCACTTGACGACAGTGGGGAGGAAATACTGCCTTTTATCAGAAAGAAATCTCTGGCAGTACTATAAGGTCTTGAAGATAAAATCAGTCCTGGTTATTCAATGCATTGTATGTGAGGAGAAGGATTTTAAATTAAATTCTGAATCTAACAGGGAGCCAATGAAGGGAATGCTCTCTCTTTCGCTGCAGCATGTTGGATCAATGGACAGCTTTTCAGGGAGTTTTTAGGACAAGCCTAGTCCAGCCGAGAAGTAATAAATGCAAAAACTAGTTTTTCAGCTCTATGACAGGATGTTTCTAATTTTAGAGATACTTTACAACTACATGAGCAGTCCTGAACTGGTCATGTGTGTGCTCAATAAACTGGCAAATTACAGCAGGATTTTCCTATCCTCGGTCAGAAGGCACAGGTGACTTATATGATGAAAGAGGGGGTCTACAGCAATGATAATTAGGGTTCCTTTAATCCAAAACATCTCCAGAAGTGAATTCGTATGAGTATATGTATGTGTGTGGTTCTGTAAAATAACAGAAATTACAATTAGCAAACAATTAAAGTCAACCTAACTGGTCTAAAAAATACAGAAAGGGTTGAACAGAAAGTCTAATTCGAAAATGACTAAACCCCACCCCCTGGTGGACACAAATGGGCTGCTGCACAGGGATAGACTCCATCTTTACTTTGGGCAGCTCAGTTCACAAGGGTAGCGCCATTTTGGTCAAATCAGCATGAATATACATTGTCTCGTGGCTACACAAACCGCTGGAAAACTCTATAAAAGCATCACCCAATGTACATAGGTAAGTATTTGATAAGTTACAACCATAGAACAAACAAATACAAGGCACTTACTTATCATTCACGCACACGCACGACACATGTTCAGTACAACAGCCCAGCTCCACCAGCGCTATCACGGTGAACCAGGGCAAACTCAAACAAAGGATGGGAGGAATGTACCATCTTAGCAGTGGTTAGAGGGTGTCCGTGGAACAGTCTATATACACAAATCACAGGGGTTTTATACAGCCGCCCCCTAATGTGTATAGCACATTAGTAAACATTAAAAAACCCATGTGAATATGACTAAGGACATTCAGCTGACAGTTCAGGTAAAGTGATAAGTTTTGACATAGGCCGTTGGTATTTATGTTTCCCAATGGCGACTTCAGCTACTCGCACCTGTCCATCCGGGCTGGGAAACACGTGTGTTACCTGTCCTACGGGCCAGGAAGCCCGTGGGAGCTGATAGTCCACCACCATGACAGTCTGTCCCACTTTCAAAGGTGGAGTAGTCTGGTTCCACTTCTGGTGAGGCTGCAGTCCAGGCAGGTAGCGCTGAATGAACTGAGTCCAGAACTGGTCCGCTATGACTTGGCTGTGACGCCATTTCCGCCTTCCAAGTTCTTCTCTGGTGCCATAAACTGCCTGGGGAAGGGAAGCATCGCGCCGCCCCATGAGCAACATATTTGGCGTGATTGGATCAACATCTGCAATATCCGAGGAAACGTATCCCAGTGGCTTGGAATTAAGTATGCCCTCTACTTCAATAAGAACAGTAAGCAACAAATCCTCTGGCACCGCTTGACCTTTGAGAGCAACTTGAAGTGCAGATTTGACTGAACGGATCTCCCGTTCCCAGGCTCCCCCAAAATGTGGAGCATGCGGAGGGTTGAAGTGGAAAATGATGCTCTGTTCACTGAGCTCCTGCAGTCGTGGCTCCATCACTTTGAATGCCTCCTGCAGCTCTCTGTCTCCTCTGAAATTGGTGACCTGATCACTCAGTATTTCAAAAGGTTTTCCTCTTCAAGCAATAAATCTGCGCAGAGCCATGAGAAAGGAGTCAGTGTCCATACCAGTGAGAAGGTCGAGGTGAATGCAGCGGGTCGTAAGGCATTTAAATATAATTCCCCACCGTTTCTCTTGTCTCCTACCTACTGTATCTTTATAGTGAAAGGGCCAAAACAGTCAATTCCTGTGGACCAGAATGGCGTCTGATTTAATCGCAAGCGGGTAGCAGGGAGATCAGACATCTTCGGTGAAACAGGCTTGGCTCTCCACTTCTTACACTCAAAACAGCGATACTGATGCTTCCTTATGGCCTGTCTGCCTCTTAAAATCCAATACCTGCGTCTCAATTCGGCAAAGACACGTTCTGGGCCAGGATGCAGGAGACGTGTATCCTAGTCTTTGATGATGAGCTGAGTAGCAGGATGGTCTGGTGACAACACGATAGGATGCAGAGTGTTAACATCCATCTGCTCTGCTCGCTGGAGACGTCCACCTACTCGTATGAGGCCAAGCTGACTGTCATATTTGGGAGAAAGGTTGCTCAGTCTGCTGTCTTTGTACACCTCTTTCCCAGATTTAAGTGTGTGTACTTCAACAGGGAAGCTATCTTGTTGTGCCTGTTTGAGAATTTGAACTTCTGTCTCTAAGCGTTGTGCCGCTGACATAGGGAGGACAGCCGCCCCGTGAGAAGACAGGTAGGTGGCCTGCACCAAATCAGCCCAGGTGTTGTATGCAGGATCAGACTGTGCCAAATCTGTAGTGACATAGGCACAGAAAGCTGATTTCTTTAACTCAGTATTATCTTCAGTGTCTGTACTCACAGTAGGTCGTGCTGGCCACTGCTCAGATGCTTGTCTCAGGAAGGGGGGCCCATCCATCCACTGGCTAGGTTTTGACAGCTCACGTAATGGTTTTCCCCGGGTGATGTCATCTGCTGGGTTCAAAGCCGAGGGGACATACCTCCAGCTGGCGGCCTCAGTCAGCTCCTGTATTTTGGCAATACGAGTACCTACAAACATTTTATAGTGGCAGGACTCGGACTAGATCCAGTTCAACACAGTGGTAGAATCGGTCCATAAAGTAGTCTCACTAATGGGCAGAGTAAGCTCACTGAGGAGGAGTCTAGACAGTTGTGCACCAGCCAGTACGGCACACAGCTCTAAACGGGGAATTGACAGTTTCTTGCGGGGAGCTACACGTGATCTGGCCATGATAAAGGCAGTGTGGACCTCATGTTCTGCCGATTTAAATCTCAAATATGCCACTGCTCCGTAAGCACACTCTGACGCATCACAGAATACATGCAGCTGGAAAGTTCCCTCTTGGGTTGCTGGGGCTGTGTAGCATCTAGGCAGACAGATTTCTTGTAGATACTGTAGCTCACTCACCCACTCTTGCCACCGTTGGAGTAACTCGCCCTCGATGGGATCATCCCAGTTCCTGTCGTTCTGCCACAGACGTTGAACAATAACCTTTGCCCGGGTCGTGAAGGGGATGATGAAACCCAGTGGGTCGTATTGAGAGGCGAGGATGCTGTAGATGTTTCTCATGGTTGACTCCTGAGGAACCACTGGCTGACATCTGTAGGCGATCTGGTCTGTGGAGCAGTGCCATGCCAAGCCTAAGGTTGGTTCTTGGGGATGTGGTTGGTGTTCAGTCAACCACAGCTCGCAGGTAGGGGACTTTGCTTCAGAGGGGAGATGAACAATGGCCTCTGGGTAGTTACTGGCCCACTGTCGGATTTCGAAACCACCAGTAGATAGCAACTCTCTGATGATAACATCGACAAGTGGTCGTGCCTGCGAAGCAAAGGGCAGAGATTGCAAACAGTTATCGACATAAAATGAGTGCAGCACGGAGTCTAGTACTTGTTCATTGCCATCTTTATGATCCTGCACATGGCGCTGAAGGGCATACGTGGCACAACAGGGGCTGCATGTGGTTCCAAAGGGCAGGACACACCACTCATAAATGTCCGGGCTCCGATCTCTTTCCATATCTCTCCACACGAATCTCAGCAGGGGCCGGTCATGCGAAAGAAGCCGCACCTGATGGAACATACCTCGTATGTCCCCACTCACAGCAACAGGGTGCTCCCTAAATCTCAACAGGACACCTATAAAGGATGGACCGAGAGTTGGACCTGGTAGCAGCTGATCGTTAAGGCAGTCTTGCCTGTATTGGAAGGAACAGTTGAAAACTATCCTAGGTTTATTGTTATGATGCACAATATGATGGGGAATGAACCAGGATTCATCTGTGCGGTTTGCCTCTTCAGGAGTGAGTTTTCTTACATAACCTGCTTGTTCCAGTTTGTGTATTTCTGCATTGTACACAGCCACTAGATCAGGATCTTTAATCAGGCGCTTCTCTGTGGACCGAAGGAGAGCCATCACTGCCATGGTCAGTTCGTAGTTTAGTGGAGTCTCTGCGGCGGAGCAGAGGAGTAGCATAGCGAGCTATTCCATCCACCTGTACACGTTCTGTGGTTTTCTTCAGTAACTCCAGTGCCTCTTTGTCTTGTTTAGAGCGAGTTACCTCTTTCTCTGATCGAAAGGGGAGCACATCTAACTGCCACAGCTTCTCAACGTTCTGTCTTAGCGCTTGAGAGGGAGTTGGTAACAGGGATGTGTGCAGACATGAAGCTTCAGTAGGTAGATGTAGAAAGGTAGCCGGTCCCTGGATGGCCCAACCGAGGTTAGTGTTGACAGCAACAGGGCTGCCTAGTGGACCAACTTTGACAGGTGACAGAGGGGTGATGAGCTGGACATTATCTGAGCCTATAAGAAGCATAGGCTGCACATCCTTAAATGCTTTGATGGGAACGTCGGCCAGATGTGGATATCTCTGACGGAGTATGTCCACTGGACAGGATTGTTTTGCCAGATTAAGTTCTTTAGCAGTAAAAACACGTCTGATGTGATGTTTGATTTGGGGAGAGCTGGGTGCGCTTAGTTCAAAAGAAACGCATGCGCCTTGTAACTGTGACACCTCCTGCCTGATGGTTCATAGTTTGAGGGACTCCTCTGTGATATTTAATTGCAGGTAATGAACCGCTGCAGATAAAACAATAGTCCACTCTGATCCGTCGTCAAGAATGGCGTAGGTGGACAGAGATCGCCCATTATTGTGGAGGGTAACTGGGACCACTTTAAGCATGACTCTGCCTGAGTGAGTGACTTGGGCCAAATGCACCATGCTGGAGGCTGTACTCAATGTCAGGATACTCTTGTTTGAGCTGGAGAATTATTAAGAATTATGGACTTTAAAGTCTTATTCAGACACTTCACCAACCCGTCAGTCTCTCTGGATGCCGACTCAGGAGATAACCTGAAACACCTTTCGATAGTGAATTGCCCCAATTTTCAATTTTCATCACTTAGCCAAAGCCTAATTTCACAGTGTTGTCAGAAGACTGCTCAAGGGGAAAATCTTCCATGAAGTAAACCATCGGAACTGGGGATGCCCCTGAGAGACTTCCAATTTCCTCCTGCCTGGAGAGTGTTGGAGGAATTTGCATCACCGCTGAACACAGCACAGACATATGTGCCTACCAGTTGTGTGCACATCCCTAAACAATGCCTCATGGGTTTATTAAACTGGAACCATTCCGTTCCCAGAATTAACCGATGTTCCAGAAGGGAGCTAACTGCAGCCTTGACTCTTTTCCCTTGGATTTGGTGGACTAAGATCTATGTGGAACCCTTCTGCCAACATATCCACCACTTCCAGGTTCGCTGACCAACAGAGACCCACTCTACCAGATCTGTTTGTCCCGGGAGCCCCACAAACTGTTCCAACATGGCTAAATCCAGCAGCTGTGTTCCCGTCTCAATCGGCCAGGGCCCGATTGAGACGATGCAGCAACCACCTGGCTCCTGCATCTCAGAGCTGTTGCATGTAGGTGAAGGGTCAATCCTTAAACTATATCCCTCTTCCCTGGAGTTGCCCTGCAGACATTTGTGAATTTGCCCCACAATACCTGCCACTGTCTGGGCCTCCCTCAAAAAAAGGGACAGCATCCGCAACATCCATTCTGCCACTAGACACTGGCACACCTCAACTGTGGCCATGAACATCTCCAGAAATGACTGCTATTTACAGAACACTGTTATAAAATATATCATTGTCTTTGTATTTCCTGAACCTTATTAGTGAATGCCATTGAGATGTTTTGTCCTTTAATAAGAATTAATCACAAACATTTTTTAGATTTTAGATTTTTACATTACAGTGTTCCCTCATTTATCGTGGGAGCTATGTTCTAAAAATAACCCATGATAGGTGAAATCCACAAAATAGCCAGCTTTATTATTTACAATTATTATAGATGTTTTCAGGCTGTAAAGCCCCTCACTACACACTTTATACACTTTTCTCAGACAAGCATGAACATTTTTACACTTTTCTCTCTTGTTTAAACGCTCTGAAAGTTCAAACCTTCGTAGAAAAATAAGTCCAGTATTATAGAATGAAACCAAAGATCAAACCCTGTTTTCAGGTCCACTACATGGGAATAGAGTAGCTGCGAGAGAATTCAACATTAATGAATCAATGGTACGGAAGTAGAGGAACCAAGAAGAATGAGTTGAGTGAAGTTTGACTTATCTGACTGTTTTGTGTCGGTTAATGCGCCTTATGGTCCGAAAAATACGGTAACTTCTACCTTCCTTTAGCATGTCCAGAAGTCCAACTTTTTGTGCGATGATTAGCATCTTCCTCTGCCTTTTGGATGCTACCGCCGGTGCTTTTGACAGTGCAAAACATTTCGTCCACATTGTTTTCATTCAGAAACGTTTTTCAACGCAGAGCTGTGTTCATGAAAACTCGGACATAAGGATATCAGTCTTCTTTTATCTTGTGGTAACTGTGAGAGCATATGGACTCTCCTCCTTTCAACAAATTGAAGGCTTCAGTAGTACCAACAAAACTGAATATAAACTCAAATCTATGGAATTCACATAGTAATATAGATTGCATTTTTTGGGGTCTTTTGGGGTCCGTCTAATGTCCCAAGTTTGCTTCATTTTTTATACACATTGCCAGAGAGCCCCCTATAAAACACAGCCCAAACAGCTGATTAGTTACACACCCATGCACATTTATTCTTAATTTCACTTGAAAGAAGTTTTACTTTAATATTTCTATTTTTGCTGTTGAGTTGCATTCATCATCTTGTCAGTGCAGTAAACATTCTGCCTGAGAGGTCAATAAATCTACTGGTTGTTACCTTATATAGCACTTTTGTACTCTACCTGAGCACCAGTGGTGCTTTATATACACTGAACAAAAATATAAACGCAACACTTTTGTTTTTGCTCCCATTCCCCATGGGATGGACGTAGAGACCTAAAATTCATTCCAGATACACAATATAACCATCCCTCCCAAACAGTGGTCACAAATCAGTCCAAATGTGTGGTAGTGGGCACATCTGCTATATTGAGATAATCCATCCCACCTCACAGGTGTGCCACATCAGGATGCTGATCTGACATCATGAGTAGTGCACAGGTGTACCTCAGACTGCCCACAACAAAAGGCCACCCTGGAATGTGCAGTTTTTTGCGCTATTGGGGGTCTGGGGACCCAGAACCGGTCAGTATCTGGTGTGACCACCATTTGCCTCATGCAGTGCAACACATCGTCGCATGGAGTCTATCAGATTGTCAATTGTGGCCTGTGGAATGTTGGTCCACTCCACTTCAATGGCTGTGCGAGGTTGTTGGATATTCGTGGGAACTGGTACACGCTGTCGTATACGCCGGTCAAGCACATCCCGAACATGCTCAATGGGTGACATGTCCGGTGAGTATGCTGGCCATGCAAGAACTGGGACATTCTCAGCTGCCATCTGCCCTGAACAATGTGAACCATGATTCATCCGTGAAGCGCACACCTCTCCAACGTGCCAGATGCCATCGAATGTGAGCATTTGCCCACACAAGTCTGTTACAGCGACGAGCTGGAGTCAGGTCAAGACCCCGATGAGGACGACGGGCATGCAGTTGAGCGTCCCTGAGACGGTTTCTGACAGTTTGTGCAGAAATTGTTTGGTTGTGCAAACCAATTGTTCCAGCAGCTGTCTGGGTGGCTGGTCTCAGACGATCTTGGAGGTGAACCTGCTGGATGTGGAGGTCCTGGGCTGGTGTGGTTACACGAGGTCTGCGGTTGTGAGGCCGGTTGGATGTGCTGCCATATTCTCTGAAATGCCTGTGGAGACGGCTTATGGTTGAGAAATGAACATTCAATGCACGGGCGACAGATCTGGTTGACATTCCTGCTGTCAGCATGCCAATTGCACGCTCCCTCATTGCTTGTGGCATCTGTGGCATTTTGCTGTGAGACAAAACTGCACATTCCAGGGTGGCCTTTTGTTGTGGGCAGTCTGAGGTACACCTGTGCACTACTCATGATGTCAGATCAGCATCCTGATGTGGCACACCTGTGAGGTGGGATGGATTATCTCAATATAGCAGATGTGCCCACTACCACACATTTGGACTGATTTGTGACCACTGTTTGGGAGGGATGGTTACATTGTGTATCTGGAATGAATTTTAGGTCTCTACGTCCATCCCATGGGGAATGGGAGCAAAAACAAAAGTGTTGCGTTTATATTTTTGTTCAGTGTAAAATGCTCCATTCACACCATCATCCATTATCTATGCGCTTTCTATCTCAACATTCACACGCCGATGGATGCATCGGAGAGCAACTTGGTGTTAGTATGCTGCTAAAGGATATTTAGGCATAGAAAGTATTTGGTTCATGCAATGTTTGTGTTATCTTTACTGTGTTGTTGAAATTTTAGGCTACCTCATTGTTTAGGTTTACCAGTTGCTGGGTAAAAGATGTTGCATATTGCTCACAGTCTTATCCTCACTTATGTTCATAAACATGTTGTTTGTTCCAGAATGCTTAATGTTTAATATTTACTGCCTCTGTGTATTTTCATTTTTGTAATTTACACTGTTAAAAAAAAATCTTAAAAAAATGGTAATATTCCAGCAGCTGGGGTTCCAAAATACTACCGTAAAATAACAGAAAATAACTTCCTCATAAAAATACGGTTATTTCCAGTAATGACAATACAGTTTGTTGCGCTAATTTCACATGGGATCTTGCCTTTTCAAGTGGTTTTAAACATTAAATTAGGAACATGTTAATGTGATTAAACAATGAAATTATCTATAAATAGGAAAAAAAATAAATCCTAAAAAAACGGTAGTATTCCGGCAGCTGGGGCGCCAAAATACTACTGTAAAATAACAGAAAATAACTTTCTCATGAAAATACAGTTATTTTCAGTAATGAAAATAGAGTTTGTTGCGCTAATTTTACATGGGATTCTGCCTTTTCCAAGTGCTTTTAGACATTAAATTAGGAACATTTTAACGTGATCAAACAATGGAATTACCTATAAACAAGGTCAATGAATGTGGCAATATGAATCATAATATGTAAATGTACAGAAATATACAGTTAACAGTTAGTTTAAATAATAATGGATTGCATGCCCTGGGACAGACTGTCAGAGGCGACGCTGCCATATCGCACAATCGGCCCCTCTGGCTATCACCAGTAGGCGGTAGGTGAAGAGTCTTGACCACGGACACAATACCGAGAGTGTCCGAGCCGGGGCTCAAACCGGCAACCTTCTGATCACAAGGCGAACTGCCAACTCTTGAGCCACGATCGCCCTAAATAGCAATGATAATAAAACTTATGTGATGTAACACAAGCTTATAGGAATCATGTTATATACTTTTCCATAGCATTACATTTGAATTCAACAGTTCAATCTTTCAAATAACGGACAGATATTTGTGAAATCATGATACATTTGTGAATGTATTTTAACAATCTAAATATGCATATGTACAGACAGATACATTTAATAGTCATGAAAATTATGTTTTATTGCATTACAGTGATTTAACGTTAATGTACATTTGAAATGTGAAATCACAGTCTATTTACATAACTTTAATGATATTCTAGAAGAACAGAACAAAACTGTAAACTGTAAACTGCACACTAAAATACTTTTATATTAGGATTTTTTCCTACAGTACAGCCATACCCGCGATCTTGTGGTTGTTAGTTCACATTCATTGGCCGATGCTTAGCGTCATGTTATTATGTGTCCCAACATCCAATGGCATGTCACGTTGTTTTCATGGCCACACCCTCACCCCAGGTGCAGAGGCCTATTTCTGTTTAGGAATGTTGTGAATACTTTGAGATTTATATTAATTGCAATTCCTACCTCTACATTTATTTTTTAAAATATATAATTATCACAGCGTTGGCCGTGCAATGTTTTATATGTTTTTTTTTTAGTTTTTATTCCTATTAATTATATTTTCACTTGTTACCTCTGAATTATTGAATCAGACCCAGATGACATGGAATTTTCAGCAAAATTATAAATCAAATACTCCTTTAATTATTGATTATTCTCATTACTGTTCCATAGTTTTACATTTGAATTTCACAGATCATTCTCTCACATAACAGACAAATATTTGTGAAATTATGATACATTTCTGAATGTAGTTTTACAATCTAAATATGTACAGAAAATATATTTAAAAAACAAGTAAATTGTGTTTTACTATATTTACAGTGATGTTATGTTATTTTACCTTTGACATGTAAAATCACAGTCTACTTATGTAAATGTAATGATATTCTAGAAAGACAGTACAAAACTGTAAAATATACAGTAAGATACTTTGACATTACTATTTTTTGTAACAGTGTAGTTAATGCATTTGGCATCTTGGGAACATTTGAATCAATTTTTTTAATTGCTGAATATTAGGTTTTAAACTATGTCAGGGTATAAGATACTGTTGTGTTTAAGTAACTTTGCTGATTTGACTGCAAGCCCAGTGTCTAAAGGCCCACTGTGGCTAATCACAGTCACCACATACATTTGGTAATTTGCACATTTATATCAGTAAAGATGCATGTCTGGATATCTAACTTATATCTCACAATCCTGTATGTGACTTTTACGACTTGGTTCTTTTGCAGGACAATAGTGCCATGGAAAGTCTTCCGTCAGTGCCTTCATGACATACATCCCATCAGCAGCGGTCTGGAGGCTATGGCTCTCAAATCCACCATTGACCTCACCTGCAATGACTACATTTCTGTGTTCGAGTTTGACATCTTCACACGCCTCTTCCAGGTTGGTCAATATCAAGTAAATTAATTTCCAACTACTTAATCTGATTATTTTGACTCATATGACCTTTTACTTTAGACTGTAGTTTGGTTTTATTTCACTTACTTCGGCTTATCCGGGCAGGGGCAGCAGTCCAATCAAGGACACTGGTGCCACAGTTTGTCAATCTCTTGTTTCTTACTCCCTTCTTTCATAACCAAGACACTGAGATACCCAAACTCATCAACTTGTGCCAGCAAGTCATCCCGGACCTGGAATGATCACTACACCCTTTTCCGGCTGAGGACCATGGCCTCAAATTTGGACTTGTTGATCCCCATTCCTGGCACATCTGTGCACTGGAGGCCGCCACCTGATGAACACAGCCACATCATTTGCAAAATTCAGTGATGAGATTCTGAGGCCTCCAAAGTAGAAGCCTCCCACCACATGGTGGGAGGCTTCTACTACTACTTCTACTACTTCTAAAAAAAATCTGTCCATAAAAACTATGAACCAAATCTCTGGAAAAGTGCAGTTCTAGGGGAGTCCAACACACATTGAAAGCGAGTCCGACTTATTGCCAGCAAATTGGACCAAGCTCCTGCAGTAGTCACATAAGGATTGAAAAGATTTGTAGCAACAACCCAGACAGGTACCACTCCAGATCTCCATGCGATATAGTCCGGACATGTCAACCAGGACAACCTTAAAACATCCAGAGCCTTTTGGAACTCAGGGCGAACCTCATCCACCCCAGGGACCTGGCCACCAAAGGAACTGGTTAACTGCCTCAGTGACCTTGTCCCTAGTGAGGGGCGAGTTGTCCCTCTCATTCACAGACTGCTTCCTCTATGGAAGAGGTGTCAGTGGGATTGAGGAGGTCCTCAAAGTATTCCTTTCACCACCTAACTGTATTCCCACTTGAGATCAGTGAGTAGAGCACCACTTTCCCTCCCTGAGTTGCCGAATAGTTTACCAGAATTGCTCTGAGACAGACCAAAAGTTTTTTTCCATGGCTTCACCAAACTCCCCTGAGTTTTTGCTTCAGCTACCACCCCGGGCTGCATTCCAGTTGGCCTTCTAGTACCCGTCAGCTGTTTCCCAGCTTAGTCCCACAGGCTAACCAAGTCCAATAGGACTCCTTCTTCAGCTTTGATGGGTCCCTTCACCTCCAGTTTCCAACATCTGGTTCGGAGATTACCACCATGACAAGCACCAAGAACACCCTCACCCAATGACTCCAAGAAGGCTGGGTGCTCTGAACTGTCGTTAGGCCCATAAGCACATACAACAGTCAAGACCCGTTCTCTAGCCCGAAGGTACAGGGAAATGGCCATCTTGTCCAATGACACGAACCCCAGTGTACAAGCAGCAAAACGAGAGCATACAAGAATACCTACCCCTGCCCATTACGTGTCACCAAGGGTAACTCCAGACTATAACAGAGTCCCGTGACTTTTCAGGAGAATGGTTCCAGTGTCAGAGTCGTATGTTGAGGTGACCCTGACTATATTTAGTTGGTATCTCTCAACGTCACGCACTTGCTCAGGGTCCTTCCCTATAAGAGAGGAGTTCCGTGTCCCAGTAGTCAACCTCAATAGCTGTAGATCGGTTTGCCAGGGCCCCCGCCCTTGATCCTTACCCATGACACAATGCACCTGACACCCCCAGTGCCTTCTGTGGGTGGTAGGCATACAGGAGGCTAAGGCTAAGTTCCGGCCACCGGATGGTCTATGTCAAGTTCCCTCCACAAATCTGACTTAAGGAGGGTGATTGAATATTTTCAATTCAATTCAACTCAAATTGTTTATTGTCATGTGTACAAAGAAAAGCATTTCTCTGTGCAATGAAATTCTTTCTTTGCTGTTCTGAGTCTGATAGCAGTGGGGAAGAAGGCGTTGTTGAGTCGGGATGTTCTGGATTTCACACTTCTAAAACCGTCCCGATGGCAGAAGTGTGAACAGTCCGTGTTGGGGGTGTGTGGGATCTTTGAGGATGGAGCCAGCTCTCCTCTGGACTCTGCGATGGTAGATGCTCTGCAGAGAGGGCAGCGCAGTCCTGGTGATCTTCTCCGCAGTTGTTATCACTCTCTGCATGCGTTTGCGGTCCATAGCAGTAGTGCTGCCATACTATGCAGTGATGCAACTTGGTCAGTGTGCTCTCGGAAATGCAGCTGTAGAAGGTGCTGAGGATCTTGGCCGACATACCAAATTTCCTCAGCCTCCTCAGGAAATACAGCCACTGCTGAGCCTTCATGACCAGCTGTGTGGTGTTCAGTGTCCAGGTGAGGTCCTCAGTGATGTAGATGCCTAGGTATCTAAAGCTGCTCACCCTCTCCACTTAACGCCCCCAGATAAACAGCGGCTGGTGAGCCCTCCTCTTCTTTCCCGTGTCCACTATCATCTCTTTGTCTTATGAGTGTTGAGGGTTGAGGTTGTCTTCACACCATGACACCAGACCGGCCACCTCTCTCCTATAAGCCGCTTCGTCCCCTCCAGTGATGCGACCAATCACTGCAGTGTTGTCCGCGAACTTCAGTATGGTGTTATCCCTATTGGAGGCGACACAGTTGTGGGTCTACAGGACTGAGGACGCAACCCTGTGGAATGCCAGTGTTTGTAATAATGCTGGCTGAAGTCCTGTTGCCGATCCTGTCGGACTGGGAAAGTCCTGTAGCCAGTCACATGGGTGATCTGGGGGATCTGCAGTCCAGTTTCCTTGGTATACAGAGTGAGTCTGCAGTCCCTGGTGTCTACCTGGGCGAACAATGACTTGAAACTCCGGTGGAAGGGTAAAGTCCAGAAGATTGTGTGAGTTACCGAAGTCCAGTAGTGTCTGTCTCGGCTATGTTAACAGTGCACAACACTTATCTAGTGCAAAAAGAACAAAAGCAAACAACAACAAACAACAAGTCGGCATCCGAGAGCAGAGCAAGCAAACATGTCTGCCTCGTGGGGCGCCATGGTTTTGCCTCCTTTATGGATTTCTTTTTAAATCACTCTTTGTCTGGTCCCTCAGCAAGGAACAGTAGGGATGGGTGAAGGAAATCTCCGTCATCCGTAGATCGAGTTTCCTCCTAAGGCGTGGGCACCAATAAGCAGAGTTCATCCTTTAACATATAACAAAATTAAAATATTCTCATGCATGATCAACGGTTAATCACGGTACCGGCCGGAGTACCGGGAGCAGTTTGGAAGAACAAGAAGACGCGGAGACTGTCCTAGGTTGTCATTCCAAACTGACTCAACTTTATTCACAAGTACAACAGTTTATATAGAGGAAAAAGGTTCGTGTGTCAGCAGATTCTCAGTTCAAACCGGTACAGACCAAATAAGGAAGCGTCTTCCTGCCCTCTGAGCAAAGAAGTATCCTTTGTATAGTTCAGCTACAATTTATGATCATCCCAGCGAAATACACTCCTAGACATAGAATACAGAGTTCTTTCATTAGTGAATTCTGAAACAAACCACCTGGCCTTTAACGAGCCTTTTCTAGGAGATAAAGAAGGGAGGATGGGAGTAAGGGAGTGATCTCTGTGGTGTTTTCGACCTTGAGGTACCATCCTGTGATTCTTACACATTAATTCTTGGGTCACAGAGAAAGAGAAAAATAACTAGTAAATGGGCCTTATTGAGTAACAGTTTTCCTGTATAATATCACTATAAAACAATATCCTGTAAATGCTACCATGGTATCAAAATATCACAACAATGGGTATCGTTTAGGTTTTATCCGATACCAGTACCAAACTGGTACTTTTGAAACGGTGCTGGTGTTTAAACGGTGCTCGAACCGGTGCTTAAAAAATGAAGAACACAAACTTTGTCCAAAAACCTCTCATGTTTTTTTTGTAAAAAGATAACAATGTTAGCCTTTTCTGCAGCTATAGGGGATTTATGGTATCACTCTTGGCTGGAAGCAGTGCTTAATCAATGGAAAAAACACCAACTTTGTCCAAAAACCTCTTATGTTTAGCTGTTTTCCACTTTTTCTTTGGTCATTTTAGCCTTTTTGGCCAGGGTGAAGGGAGTATCTGCCATCAAACAAGAAGACAGCCGCATGTAACTATGACGGTGTTTGCTAGTTCACCTTAAATGCATTAATTTAATAACGTGGTTAGCTTACTCAACGTAAATTACACACGGACAACATTAAGCTACTGACCCAGAGAAGAACGGCTGCTGCTGCCATCATCATCCGTCATCATTCCTGCTACACTGGCAGGGCTAGGGGCCAGGACTCTCCTCTTCGGGTTTTTGGGGGATGTTGCTAACTCCAGGACCGATAACAGGAACCACACCCGCAGTAGATGTGCACGGTGTGAGGTCTCGCAGCAAGCTATCAAATACGGCGCATTTCTCGGCTTTTAAAAAAACGCTATGCGTCGCCAGGTGTTTCAACAGATTCAAGGAGTTACCTCCTTTGCACAGTATCACCTTAAAGCACTTGTTGCAGGCTGCTGAGTTTGCATCTTTTGCTGTGAAGTACAGCCAGACTTTGACCGCTTCGCCTCGGGCATTTTTAATCTGTAGCTCTGCTCTAAAAGAACGTACGTACCTGGCCCCGCCTACTACGCTTGCAAAGGTAAAATGATTGGCTGGAATCCAAAGTGTCTGACATCTCAGGAAAAAAAAGCACCGAAATAAAGCACCGAAATGTGTGCTGCTTTACGGTCTGGTTACTAACGTTTATGTCAGAACCGTCAGATAGCCGTACCCATCCCTAAGGAACAGTTTACCTTGAAGAGGCAACGCAATGAGTGTATGCTGTTATACATGACCCAACTTCCGTTTACTTTATGTTTACAATATAAAACATTAATACTTACAAAAACTGCATAACCACAATAACATGGTTTTTTTTTTTCAGCCTTGGGGATCGATTCTGAGGAACTGGAATTTCCTAGCGGTGACACACCCTGGCTATATGGCCTTCCTTACTTATGATGAAGTCAAAGCTCGACTGCACAAGTACATCAACAAGCCTGGCAGGTATGTAATCCTTCAATTTCAGCATGCAGAAAGGGCTGGATCACAGAGGGTCTCAGGATGAATGGATACTGTCATTGCTTCCTTAACTTGTAAAAATTTTATTTTGCCATTTGTTCTGTCCCTGTTACTTATTTTACCAAGCTGTAGAGCGGACTTTCCAACTGCTATGACACTTCTGCTTAATGCAGTTAACTCTAATTTAGCTTATTTCGGCTTAGAATGCTCAAAAATACTGGCATAAAGAATATGACACAAAATATGGCACAGAATTTTAACCAGGTTTGTACTTTGAGCATTTGTGACTTAATATTCATAGTATGAACACAGAATTTGCATTAAAGCTAGTTTTCAATGAGTCCTGCTGGTCCCTTTGTTTCAGCTGGGAAAGTTTCTATCGTATATCGTTTATATCGCCCACCCCTAATAGGACCTTCCACTTCTGTCCCCATTGGTTCTCCTCTTTTAAGCCACAGCCATCAGTGACTGTGTCTCCTTACACCTTTAACACCTAATAAGCCAAAGGCTTTAGATAGAAGTTGATCAGCAAAACACTTTATTCAACCTCTAAAAGGAAACTCCTTGCTCTGTCTCCAGGTTGTTGTCAACCAATGACTTCAGATTTATGTGTGACAAAACAGTTTTCTAGAAGTACTGCCTCATATTTCCAGTTTGTAAATATTAAATAAAAATATTTTTACACCCCTTTTTACTAGTGGTTTGTTCATTCAGTCAAGTGTAGTAGTGTAGTGTTCCCACACAGTACTAATCCCTAGACTTGTAGTCAAGACCGCCTAATCCGAGACCAAGACCAAGACCGAGACCAAGTCGAGACGAGACCAAGACCAAGACCGAGACAAAAAAAGTATTTAAACTGCAGCCAGATGCTGCTTCGTTTACAGGTGTCAGGCATATTTATGTGTTTTTGCTTTCGCACAGCCCTCCTCACCGCTGTCTACTGTCTCACTCACTTACTGAGAGGACAGACACACGCTGCACTTGACTGTCGCATCTCTCACCCTCTCTGTTTTTCACATAATGATATTATCCTATATCCTTGCATGTGATTGGCCACAATATGGAGGGATTGGAGCATAGCTGAGCCACTGTGTGAGAGCTGAGCAGCGAAAGGAAATTAAGTGAGGGTAGAAATGACTGAAAGATTATTAGGCTCCTTTTTGAGTTTTGTTCAAAAAAGAATGACTTCATGTAGGAAAAATATATATATGTCACATATGCAGGACGCCTTAAACTATTTTTTTAATTAAGCAGCAAGGCAGAACAAAGTCAGGGCTGTATCAAGACACAGGGACTAAACCCCAATTCAACCAGACCCAGAACTGATCCGGAATTAAAACGGGACTACAACAGTTCAAAATCAGGACTACTTGGGACTTAATCAAAACAGAACCAGAATCAAAACTAGATGATAGTAGCACTAAAAATCATCATAGATCTGCACTACACTTATTTTTTAATTCTACCAAAGTAAACTATTTAGATTCAGAAAAGTTTATATAATTATTTAGCCTTGTTGTGCAAACAAGCCTGCATAACTTAATAAATATAGAATTTGAAAAGTAACAAATGGTATCTAAAAAGTTACACTAGGTACTAGATACATATTCTGATGAGTTTTGGCAAACAACCATTTGACTAACATGTGTCTCACCTGCTCTTGTTCCATCTCTGTTCTGTCCTCATTCTCCTCTCTCTCTCCCTCTCTGCTCCTCTCTCTCCCTCTTTGTGCTGACAATCAAGCCAAACACCAACATCATCAAATATACAGTGGAAACCTGATATTTACATGCTCTTCAGATAAAAACACAAACACTTTTTCAATTGTAACATCAAATCACACTAAATGTTTATTTTTTTAGATTGATAAATATAAAAACATATTTGTTAACTTTAAGAGTAAAGAGAGAAACTGTCTGTATTTCTTAATTGCAAATGGACCCAAAATGTATACAAAATTGAGCCACGCTTATGGAGGTCCACAATTCTTTTCCTGGTGTTTTGGTTGACATCTCTTGATTTTCCCATGTCAAAGAAACAGGCTCTGTGTGTTGGGGGGCCTTATATGCATCCACAGGTGTGCCACCAATTTACTCACATGGACTCTACTAACCTATCAGAAGCTTCTTAAGCTCAGAATGGAATCGCCTGGCGTTTTCGTATTAATTAACTTAGTGTATATGTACTCCTAAATTTGATGAAAGTGATTAAAATAGACAGCGCTGTCTCTCTTTATTCTGACATTTAACTAATTCAAAGATATTTCAACATTTATTTATCTAAAACAAAACAAGTTTACTCTAAATTCATGTTTAACAGTAAAAAGAAAAGTTTTTATGTTTTCTCCCTAAAGTGTATGTTGATATCTGGTTTCAACTGTGAATATACTGCTGTGTATTGAAATTCCTCTTGTTTTGCATAGAAATATACTGAACAACATACAAAGCATAATATATAAAATAACATCTACCTGAGTTTTGTCTTTGAAAGAAGCTCCTTATGTCCATTGTTGTGTTCATCAGTACACAACTGAAACTGATTTAGAGAGTTTGTTTAGCCGTGGAGGGTAACAACTGTAAATATGAAATGTAAGCTAAGACTCTCTAAAAAATTTGCATTGTTGTTCGGCTTTTTATTTATCTATTTGTTGATTCACTCGAAGAGCAAGTAACGCAACCAAGTGATCAGTTTGATATCAATCTTTTGTGATACACCGTCATATTTACATTATTTGTACAGTACGAATGATTTGCTTTGGTACCTGGTCAAACTTAAGCTCTCCTCTGTCTGCAGCAAACTCGCAGGCAGCAGCTTCTCCCCCCTCACTCACATGGGTGCTGTGCTCCTAGTGCCTGAACTCTGTGCTTCTTGTATTGTTTTTGTTTTATACAGTTGTCAGTCAGGCATCTAACTAACAAATTACACTCCAAAAGGACCCCATGCTTCTGAAAAAATGACCCGGGCTTAAGCCCAGTAAGCCACCCCCTCGCTCCGCTGATGGTTGACTCCAAATCTCCCGAACACTATGTCGATTTGAGAACGCAAGACCGAGACCAAGACCGAGACCAAAGTCACTCGAGACCAAGACAAGACCAAGACAAAAGTCAGTCGAGACCAAGACGAGACCAAGACCACGTAAAAGACCAAGACCGGTCTCGAGAAATCCAACTCTACTAATCCCTAAGCAAAATATTAACTGAAACCAAAACCTCAAGACAATGATCAAGACAAACAAAGCTCTTTATTGTCATTATATATGTACAACACAATTATGGGTGTTCCACACAAGCTGTGTGGAAATAAAATATAAATGGTAAGACAGTAGGAATAAATAACAAACTATATATATATATATATATATATATATATATATATATATGTATATATTAGGGTTGCAACGATACACAAAATTCACGGTTTGGTTCGGTTCGATACTTTGATGTCACGGTTCGATATTTTTTCGATACAAAAAAAAATGTTCATGCCTTTTTAATTTGTCATTTATTACATTTTCACGGCACATTCCGCACCACATCTCTGTGCGTTCATCATTTGTTTGAAGCCAGCTCACCTCCTGCAACTACTTTTCCAAGAATACGTGCTTCTTTTGTGGTTCGGACTCCTGACATTTCTTTGGAGGTGGAGGAACATCACAGTAATTGCTTAAAGGAGCTTCTTCGACATCTTTAAGAGTTCTAAACAAATGTCTGTCCTCCTCCTGAAAATCTTATGTACGCAAACACGCGTTGCAAGTTCTTATCTTGTGTGCGTTTTTTATTTTGACAGCGAATGCGCACCTGCGGACCACTTATGTGCAGCCCTGGTTATTTAGCTTGTCATATTGCAGCCACAGAAATTCTTTTGTCCATGAAACCATAAAGCTGCACTTTCTTTTTGCCTTATAGTCTGATTTGTCATAACTTTTCCGTTTTGTGGTAAGCTTTTCTTTGGCTGTCACTTCTTCACCCTGACCTGTCTTATTTGGCTCAGCAGAACTAAAATGTATATCCTGCTGCTTTTACACACGCACTCACATAACGCTCAGCGATTCTCTGCGCGATCAACCTCTCACATGTTTAAGCTTGCTGCGGGAGATTTCACTTGTCATGTTTGCTTGTCATGTTTGCAAGCTAACGATTGATAAGACGATGTCAGAGGAATTGGTGCGCAAATTATCATCACTCACCAATCAGTGCTGTCGCTCACAGTCCGCGCGATTGCAAAGTGAAAGCAAAAAACAAGCGCAAATTCAAACGCGATTTCAATATGTCACATATTGACAGTGGCTCACCGATGCCAATGACATAATTACCCAGCTACATTTCCGAAAGAATGCAAAAGCATTGACATATATTTTTCCTTCCTACAATAGGCCGACGGGCAGGGCAGAGATAGATTTTGGTAGCCCGACTGGAAAAATGGACGTCGGGCTAGCGATTTTGCGAGCCCTGTATCTGATTGAGGAATCCCTCATCTTTGGAAAAGAGAGTTTATTACAGAGAAATGGCTCTTTCCAAAATAAAAGCTATACTATACGCTTCTTCTGGGCTATATTCTCAGCAGCATATTAAACATATCAGGTCCCCATAAGGAGAATCATGTGCTAACGGCTGTCTAAATGACTCGGGTAAAGTTTGTAGCATGCTGCTTGTTGTTTTTGTCTGCTTCCACTTGTCTTTGCACTTGGATGATGTCGGTGTAAATGTGCAGTCATATTCGTTGTGTTCCCACTAGTGCTGTCAGCGTAAATCTAGTTGAAATGACATTAACGCCACAACACGGCAAATCTTCGTTAACAAGCTACCGCGGGGCGTGCATGGGGCTGGACAGCCAACACGTTAACGAGCTAACTGCGCTAACACACTAGCTCCCACCCATGTAATTGAGCATTGCATGGCACATCCAGCATACTGTTTTACTTTAGTCCATGACGCGCTTACCTTCAGGGTCATACGTCACATGAAAACCAAAATAGTTCCAAACGCCACATCTGAATGAGGGTGGGGGAGGTTCAATTTGCCATGTTGCAAGGAGAGCTTAACTTCTGTCTCGCTAGCTTGCCCTGCGCTCAGTGAATCTGCGTTCGACTACTCCGCCTAGGCTGCACTGTCGAGCGCAGATCCACTGAGCGCTCAACACAGACAGCATCGTCAGAAGGAAAGTTGATAAAATAAATTAAAAATTTTATATTGTTCGATACATATGCATACCGAACCAAAAGCACTGTATCGGTAGTCAGATAACTCAAAGTTTATTCAACTCATTCTTCTTGCTTCCTCCACTTCTGTACCATTGACTCATTAATGCTGTATTCTATCACAGCTTCTCTATTCCCATGTTGTTGCGGTATCTTAATGATTAACTTCGTATTGTGGAAGGATTTTCTCAGTTGTTCTCCTGACTGAAGCTTGGTTCGTTTACAGCATCCAGCCATGCGATTGCATTTGTCCCTAACCATTAGGAACCCTTAAGTTTTATCAAGTTCAGTTTTCATGGATGCCTGGATGTTAAACTTAATTGTTACACCTGGTAAAGCAGCAATGCTGATCACTTTAATAAAAGATGACAGAATTTAGACAATTTTTAACTCTAAGTGTGCTGCAGTGTTTGTTTGACTTTGGGACCTGAAGCAAACTGAGTTTTGGGACCAGATTACTCTGCGAGGCCATGAGCCGTAATGCCCAGAAAATCTATCAAAGTGGTGTGGCTTTGTAGCTTACCAAAGTCGTACTAAAACATTTTTTGACAGATTTTTGAGCGCCGTGCACCACATAGAATCCGTTCAAGGTCAGTAAACTCAACCAGAATTCATATATAAGGCACACTGGATTATAAGGTGCAATGTCGATTTTTGAGAAAATTAAAGGCTTTTACGAGCACCTTATAGTCCGACAAATACGGTAATAACGACAGCCCGCTTGTATGTTCTACAAAAAATGTGCTTTGGTGGGTATCTGACGGACAAGCACCAAACCAGTTCCACATCACTGAAGTTGCAACATTTTTACAAAACAATTCTGGTTCGTCCATTTCACTCAACGATCCGCTTTTCCCCTTCTCATTCTCCATTGGTGCCATGCTTTTTCGGCCACTGAACATGTAACCCGTTCAAGTGTTACGCCTGTTGTTCTTGCGTTGTGTTCTGGCATGAAAGTAAGAGGCAGGCGACAGTACTGGGTCTTTGGCTGTTTACTGCACATCTGCAACATAGAAATACACTCAACAAAAATATAAACGCAACACCTTTGTTACTGCTCCCATTCCCCATGGGATGGACGTAGAGACCTAAAATTCATTCCAGATACACAATATAACCATCCCTCCCAAACAGTGGTCACAAATCAGTCCAAATGTGTGGTAGTGGGCACATCTGCCATATTGAGATAATCCATCCCACCTCACAGGTGTGCCACATCAGGATGCTGATCTGACATCATGAGTAGTGCACAGGTGTACCTCAGACTGCCCACAACAAAAGGCCACCCTGGAATGTGCAGTTTTGTCTCACAGCAAAATGCCACAGATGCCACAAGCAATGAGGGAGTGTGCAATTGGCATGCTGACAGCAGGAATGTCAACCAGATCTGTCGCCCGTGCATTGAATGTTCATTCCTCAACCATAAGCCGTCTCCACAGGCGTTTCAGAGAATATGGCAGCACATCCAACCGGCCTCACAACCGCAGACCTCGTGTAACCACACCAGCCCAGGACCTCCACATCCAGCAGGTTCACCTCCAAGATCGTCTGAGACCAGCCACCCAGACAGCTGCTGGAACAATTGGTTTGCACAATCAAACAATTTCTGCACAAACTGTCAGAAACCGTCTCAGGGACGCTCAACTGCATGCCCGTCGTCCTCATCGGGGTCTTGACCTGACTCCAGCTCGTCGCCGTAACAGACTTGTGTGGGCAAATGCTCACATTCAATGGCGTCTGGCACGTTGGAGAGGTGTGCGCTTCACGGATGAATCATGGTTCACATTGTTCAGGGCAGATGGCAGCTGAGAATGTCCCAGTTCTTGCATGGCCAGCATACTCACCGGACATGTCACCCATTGAGCATGTTCGGGATGTGCTTGACCGGCGTATACGACAGCGTGTACCAGTTCCCACGAATATCCAACAACCTCGCACAGCCATTGAAGTGGAGTGGACCAACATTCCACAGGCCACAATTGACAATCTGATAGACTCCATGCGACGATGTGTTGCACTGCATGAGGCAAATGGTGGTCACACCAGATACTGACCGGTTCTGGGACCCCAGACCCCCAATAGCGCAAAAAACTGCACATTCCAGGGTGGCCTTTTGTTGTGGGCAGTCTGAGGTACACCTGTGCACTACTCATGATGTCAGATCAGCATCCTGATGTGGCACACCTGTGAGGTGGGATGGATTATCTCAATATGGCAGATGTGCCCACTACCACACATTTGGACTGGTTTGTGACCACTGTTTGGGAGGGATGGTTATATTGTGTATCTGGAATGAATTTTAGGTCTCTACGTCCATCCCATGGGGAATGGGAGCAGTAACAAAGGTGTTGCGTTTATATTTTTGTTGAGTGTAAGTGTCTGTTCGGTGTGTGTCACACGACTGCCAGTACACTTCTCCTCCGGCCATGCTGAAAGGAGCTGTGTCTGCAGCTTCATTAACACTACAATAATATAATAAATCAAATACAACAAATTGTTTTAAAACATTAACTTAAGCTCTCAAAAACAAAAAGCACAAAATAAATAATATGTCATTAAAAAAACATCAAAAACAACTTATAAGAACAATAAACAAAATAATTCAAAAACAAATAAACAGTCAGATAAATACAATATCTGACCAAGATCCAATATTCTGGTACTTATAGTTCAAACATTATACTTCAGTACAATTATATTAATAACCGCCATCTAGCAGGCAATACAACACTGTACTCATAAAAACGAGTGAAAGACTGCATCTCCAAAACATGAGAACATCTCCATACCTGCAACACAGAAATATGTGTCTGTTCTGTGTGTGTCACGCGACTGCCAGTACACCTCTCCTGACGAAGGAAAAAAGGAGTGCATGCTGTTAAAAAAAAGACTGCCGCGAGTATGCTCTCAAGCCGATCAGGCTAACTTAGCATGCTAGCATTTCAGCTGCGTTCTCGGCTAAAACTCATTATAAGCGTATATTAGCGAACTCCGCCCTCCACAAAACTTATCCCGAATGAGTCTCTTAATGACAAACAAAAATGCGGCGGTTCGGCTGTATTCACATTGCAGCTTGGGATCTGAACAAACTTTAATTTGCAGAGAGCAACGTGGCAGTGACTTACCTCCGGCCATGCTGAAAGGAGCTGTGACCGGGGCACACAAGCACGCGCCTACGTCACCACGCAGCGCACACACACACGAACGCACACAGACTCAGATCACACAGGTAGGAGACCGAGATGCAAAAATGACATATTTAATCCAAAAAAAAAAGTGTTTTGGGTGAAATTCACAAGTATTTAACACGTATGTTACATTCACCCCCCCTGAATTTCACCAAAATCACTACACATCTGAATGGTACTGCAATACCAAGAGGCACAACGATGCTGAACTACCATCACCTCCGGACCAGGCAACCCAAGGATCTTATCCCATAGTTCAGTTAAAAAACTATCCGTAAATGGATTAAAAGAAGTTGGATAGGTTGATCAGGCCTCCAACCCTTTCAGAACACAAAGGTGCAGCCTACACCTCATCAAACGTGGTCCCATTAAAGACGCACAGGGCGGGTGTCATGATTCAATTCAATTCAATTTTATTTATATAGCGCCAAATCACAACAAAAGTCGCCTCAAGGCGCTTCATAGATACAGAGAAAAACCCAACAATCATATGACCCCCTAACAGGAAGAAACCTCCGGCAGAACCAGGCTCAGGGAGGGGCGGCCATCTGCTGCGACCGGTTGGGGTGAGAGAAGGAAGACAGGATAAAGACATGCTGTGGAAGAGAGACAGAGGTTAATAACAGATATGATTCAATGCAGAGAGGTCTATTAATACATAGTGAGTGAGAAAGGTGACTGGAAAGGAAAAACTCAATGCATCATGGGAATCCCCCGGCAGCCTACATCTATTGCAGCATAACAAAGGGAGGATTCAGGGTCACCTGGTCCAGCCCTAACTATATGCTTTAGAAAAAAGGAAAGTTTTAAGCCTAATCTTAAAAGTAGAGATAGTGTCTGTCTCCCGAATCCAAACTGGAAGCTGGTTCCACAGAAGAGGGGCCTGAAAACAGAAGGCTCTCCCTCCCATTCTACTTTTAAATACTCTAGGAACAACAAGTAGGCCTGCAGAGCGAGAGCGGAGCGCTCTAATAGGGTGATATGGTACTACAAGGTCATTAAGATAAGATGGGGCCTGATTATTTAAGACCTTGTATGTGAGGAGCAGGATTTTGAATTCAATTCTGGATTTAACAGGAAGCCAATGAAGGGAAGCCAAAACAGGAGAAATATGCTCTCTCTTTCTAGTCCCTGTCAGGACTCTTGCTGCAGCATTTTGGATTAGCTGAAGGCTTTTCAGTGAGTTTTTTGGACATCCTGATAATAATGAATTACAGTAGTCCAGCCTGGAAGTAATAAATGCATGAACTAGTTTTTCAGCGTCACTCTGAGACAGGATATTTCTAATTTTAGAGATGTTGCGCAAATGGAAGAAAGCAGTCTTACATATTTGTTTAATATGTGCGTTGAAGGACATGTCCTGGTCAAAAATGACTCCAAGGTTCCTCACCGCGTTACTGGAGGCCAAGGTAATGCCATCCAGAGTAAGAATCTGATTAGATACCATATTTCTAAGATTTTCAGGGCCGAGTACAATAACCTCAGTTTTATCTGAATTAAGAAGCAGAAAGTTAGCGGCCATCCAGGTCTTTATGTCTTTAAGACATTCCTGCAGTTTAACTAATTGGTGTGTGTTATCTGGCTTCATGGACAGATAGAGCTGGGTGTCATCTGCATAGCAGTGAAAATGTATGCTATGTCTTCTAATGATACTGCCTAAGGGAAGCATGTATAATGTAAACAGAATTGGTCCTAGCACTGAACCCTGTGGAACTCCATAATTAACCTCAGTGTGTGAAGAGGACTCTCCATTTACATGCACGAATTGGAGTCTATTAGATAGATATGATACAAACCACTGCAGCGCAGTACTTGTAATACCTACAGCATGTTCTAATCGCTCTAATAGGATATTATGATCAACAGTATCGAACGCTGCACTGAGGTCTAGCAGGACAAGCACAGAGATGAGTCCACTGTCAGAGGCCATAAGAAGATCATTTGTAACCTTCACTAAAGCTGTTTCTGTGCTGTGCTGAGCTCTGAAACCTGACTGAAACTCTTCAAATAAACCATTCCTCTGCAGATGATCTGTTAGCTGTTTGACAACTACTCTTTCAAGGATTTTTGATATGAAAGGAAGGTTGGAGATTGGCCTATAATTAGCTAAGACTGCTGGGTCTAGAGATGGCTTTTTGAGTAAAGGTTTAACTACAGCCAGCTTGAAGGCCTGTGGTACATAGCCGATTATTAGGGATAGGTTGATCATATTTAAGATCGAAGAATTAATTAATGGCAGGACTTCTTTGAGCAGTTTTGTAGGAATGGGGTCTAAAAGACACGTTGATGGTTTGGAGGAAGTAATTATTGAAGTTAACTCAGAAAGATCAATTGGAGAAAAAGAGTCTAACTTAATATCAATGGTACTAAGAGTAGCTGTAGATAATATTACATCTGTGGGATGATTATTGGTAATTTTTTCTCTAATGATAAAAATTTTATTTGTGAAGAAGTTCATGAAGTCATTACTAGTTAACGTTAAAGGGATGGTTGGCTCAAAAGAGCTCTGACTTTTTGTCAGCCTGGCTACAGTGCTGAAGAGAAACCTAGGGTTGTTCTTATTTTCTTCAATCAGTGATGAATAGTAAGATGTTCTGGCTTTGCGGAGGGCTTTCTTATAAAGCAGCAAACTATTTCTCCAGGCTAAATGATGATCCTCTAGATTTGTGACACGCCATTTCCTCTCCAGATTACGAGTCATCTGCTTTAGGGTACGTGTTTCAGAATTATACCACGGAGTCAGGTACTTCTGATTTGAGGCCTTAGTTTTCACAGGAGCTACAGTATCCAGAGTCGTACGTAGTGAGGAGGTGAAATTATTAACAAGATAATCGACCTCTGTTGGGGTAGCGTTCAGATAGCTGCTTTGCTCTGTGTTGGTACAGGGCATTGGAGATGATAACAGTGGGTGGATTATATTCTTAAACTTAGTTACAGTGCTTTCAGAAAGACATCTACTTTGATAAAGTCTACTCTTCACCGCTGTGTAATCAATTATTGTAAAAGTAAATGTTATCAGGAAATGATCAGACAGGAGAGGGTTTTCAGGAGACACTGTTAAATGTTCAGGTTCGATGCCATATGTTAAAACAAGATCTAGAGTGTGATTAAAGTGGTGGGTGGGTTCTTTTACATTTTGAGAGAAACCAATTGAGTCTAATAACAGATTAAATGCCATGTTGAGGCTGTCATTTTTAGCATCTACATGGATGTTAAAATCACCCACAATAATTATTTTATCTGAGCTCAGAACTAAATTAGATATAAAGTCTGAGAAATCAGACAGAAACTCTGTGTAAGGCCCAGGTGGACGATAGATGATAACAAGTAAGACTGGTTTCTGAGTTTCACAGCTGGGGTGGACAATGTTAAGCATCAGGCTTTCAAATGAATTAAAAGTCTGTCTTGGTCTTTCATTAATTAATAGGCTGGTGTGAAAAATTGCTGCCACACCGCCCCCTCGGCCTGTGCTTCGAGATTTCTGGTAGTTAGAATGGCTCGGGGGTGTTGATTCATTTAAACTAACATAATCATCCTGCTGCAACCAGGTTTCTGTAAGGCAGAGTAAATCAATTTGTTGATCAATTATTAAGTCATGTACTAACAGAGACTTGGAGGAGAGAGACCTAATATTTAATAATCCACATTTCACTGTTTTACTCTTTGGTTCAGATGTGGATACTGTATTGTTCTTTCTTTGTGATTGTTTATGTTTAAGTTGTTTGTTGCTGGTTTTTAGTTTGTTTTTTGTCTTTTTGGAAGCTGACACAGTCTCTATGGAGATGGGTTTTTGGGGGGGTAGCAGGAGGAGAGAAGCTGCAGAGAAGCGTGTAAGACTGCAACTCTGCTTCCTGGTCCCAACTCTGGATAGTCATATTTTGGGGGGTTTAATAAATTTGTCCATATTTCTAGAAATGAGAGCTGCTCCATCCAAAGTGGGATGGATGCCGTCTCTCCTAACAAGACCAGGTTTCCTCCAGAAGGTTTGCCAATTATCTATGAAGCCCACATCGTTTCTGGGACACCACTCAGACAGCCAGCAATTTAAGGAGAACATGCGGCTAAACATGTCACTCCTGGTCTGATTGGGGAGGGGACCAGAGAAAACTACAGAGTCCGACATTGTTTTGGCAAAGTTGCACACCGATTCAATATTGATTTTAGTGACCTCCGATTGGCGTAACCGGGTGTCATTACTGCCGACGTGAATTATGATTTTACTGAATTTACGTTTACCCTTAGCCAGCAGTTTTAAATTTCCTTCAATGTCGCCTGCTCTGGCCCCTGGAAGACAATTGACTATGGTTGCCGGTGTCTCTAGCTTCACATGTCTGAGAACAGAATCGCCAATTACCAGAGTTTGACCCCCGGCGGGTGTGTCGCCGAGTGGGGAAAAACGGTTAGACACATGAACGGGTTGGTGGTGTACCTGGGGCTTCTGTTTAGGACTATGCTTCCTCCTCACCGTGACCCAGCCGCCCTGATTCCCCAGCTGCTTGGGACCTGCCGGGGAACAGCTAGCGGGGCCTACGCTATTTTCGGCTGCACCAGCTACAGGGGCCTGGCTAGCTGCGGGTGAATGAAGGGTGCGAAGCCGAGTCTCCAATTCAGTAATCCTGGCCTCCAGAGCTGCAAATATGCTACATTTGTTACAGATATCATTACTGCTAAAGGAGGCCGAGGAGTAACTAAACATCTGACACAATGAGCAAGAAAGTGCAGGAGGGACAGGTGAAGTAGCCATGGTGCTAATGAGTCGGCTACGAGCTAAGCTAGGCTAGCGAGACAGTACAGAGACAGTGAGTGAATACTTTGGCTATAAATTAGGTAGTGAGTACACAGAAAGTGTGCTTCGGAGGAAGCACGTGAAGATTATACTATGAAAGAAGAATGTATTTAAAAGTTGTTAATTAAATCGCTAAGCAAATAAGCTACTCAGAAACACCACTGTGTTTGAGCAGGAACAGGAAGTGATACTCTACCACAGAGCGAGCGAACACCAAGTGACAGCGCCACCAAGAGTCAGCAAATTGGAAAGCAAATACAACACATTCATAATATGCAATGGGATGACCAAAAACAGTCTATGTCAGAGGCCGAGTCTCCCGTGGCGGTAACAGGCCCCATGTAATAGGCTTCTGGACCATATTTTCTGTCAGCCTGTTGACTGACTTTACCACCCGACCTACTCTGGTAACCACTCTGCCTCGAACATTGGCATGGTCAGGGTCATGTCTTGGCAAGTTGGATGGCTGCCCAGTATACGGCTGACCAGAGGTCTGATTCATGTCTGAGCCAGAAACAGGAACAGTCTGCGGAACAACAGCGTCCCCATGACAGGCACCTGGAGCAGAAACTGTGCCAGACTGTGTCAAATCAGAGGTAGCGGAACAGTCAACCGGAGTAGGAAGAGCAAAGTGCTGGGCCTGACCAGAAGGGCTTGCTGAAGTGTGCCTTGTGCAAGTCTGAGAGTCAGGTAAGGCATTGTCCACATCTGCACCATCACATGAACCGTGCCGACGATCCGTGGCCTGTGAGGCATGCTCTCCTGCCACAGAATCCACATCCACTCCATGGCTCAAATCCGAAAGGACCCACAAGGAAGTCCTTGCTGCGGTAGACTCTGTCTCTAGACTGCCAGGATCCTCCAGATCCCCACAAGCACTGAGATCCCCCTCACTGGAGAAAACGTCCAGGGACTGACTTCCCAATGAATCCTGAACAGGAAGGAAACTCACGTCCAACAGAAGGTTTCTGTGTACAGCCTTACTTTGGCCTGAAGAGTCACTGATCCTGTAAATGTGGGTCCTGGGATGCCTCTCCACAACAGTATAAACCTGAGGCTCCCACTTGTTTGCAAGTTTCTTCTTGCCCCGCTCGCCTTTATTGGCAAGCAGGACGCGATCCCCAACATTCAGAGACACACCTTTGATTTTCTTATTATATTGATGAGCCTGATGCTCCTGCTCATTGCTGGTGTGCTCCTGGGCGATCTTGGCAGCCTCAGACAAGTATGACAGAAGAAGCTTGGAGTAGCTGTTAAAGTCCACCACAATGGGATCATGCAAAACAGACTTGAACATAACGTCGACCGGTAGTCGTGGGACACGGCCGAACATCAAGTAGAATGGGACATATCCAGTAGTCTTGTGAACAGTTGCATTATAAGCAAAGGTCAATGTCTGAATCTGCTGCAGCCATTCCTGTTTGGCTCTGAGAGGGAGAGCGCGCAGCATGTTGCCAAGTGTGCGGTTGAACCGCTCCGTGCCACCATTGCCCATAGGGTGATAAGCAGTAGCGTGAGACTTGGCAACGCCCGAAATCTGCAGGAGTTCAGAAAATAATTCACTTTCAAAGCTGGGACCTTGGTCTGAGTGAATACGCTCAGGGAAACCATATACACAAAAAACACAGTCCCATGACTTTCTGGCAACCTGCTTGGCAGTCTGATTCTTGCACGGGAAAGCAAAGGCCGTTTTCATGAAGTGGTCAGTCACCACAAGCACATCAACAGAGCGCTTCTTTTTGTCCTCTGCTGACCAAAAGTCAATGCAGATGAGCTCCATGGGAGCAGAGGTCTTAATGCTCTCTAATGGGGCTCGTGCTGCAGGCTCTGGAGTCTTGGCAAGTATGCACCTTCCACAGCACCGAACATGCTCCTTCACATCCCTCTCCATATTGGGCCAGAAAAAACGTTGCCTTGCTAGGTGGAGGGTCCGAACTTGACCCTGGTGCCCTGCCAAATCGTGGACACCTTTCAAGGCCTGCGCCCGTAAATTCAGTGCTTCAATAAGGCCAGTGCCCTGGAATCCATATCATGTCTCTCACGCCTGGAAGGGCGCCTCCTGCAGGCTACGAGTGGCAGGACAGCGGAGATGATAGGATCTTGAAGTTGGTGGTCCTCCAGCTCATGTATGGTAAGTGAAGGCAGTACCTCATTGCCAACTGGTTGCAACTGCTGAACAAGGTGGAGAAGGGACGCAGCTCTATTCTCCGCAGCGGTTTCCCAGTAATCATGGTGAACCAAGGTAGCTGTGACTTCCGACGAACTGTAGGAATCTTCTGAGGTCAGAGCTGGAACAGGTTGTTGGGCAACCTGAAGATTTTGGACACCAAACCTGAAAGCGTCCTGCACCTCATGAGCCGCCGCACCTTCTCCATTCCGCACCAAGTGCTCATAGGGCTCCTGAAGCAAGCGCCCACCAATAGAATAGGTGAAGTGGTCACGACTGAGTGCATCTGCTACAACATTCTTTCGACCCGGGATGTACCTCAAATCAAAGTTGTAGGATGACAGCTTGGCCACCCACCTTTGTTCATAAGCGTCCAGCTTGGGCTTGGTCAATATATGAACGAGCGGGTTGTTGTCAGTCCACACTGTGAACTTGTGCCCCTTCAACCAATGGCTGAACTTTTCACAGATGCTCCACTTCAGGGCCATGAACTCAAGGCGATGGGCTGGGTATCTCTGCTGTGACCTGCTTAGCGCTTTGCTCGCGAAAGCAATAGGGCGTGCCTTGTCCCCGTCGATAGGCAATTGTGATAAAACCACTCCCAGTCCATCCAGAGAAGCATCCACAGACAAAATGAACGGTCGTGAAAAGTCAGGATGAGCCAACACGGCACAGTTAAGGAGGTCGTCCTTCAGTTTATGAAAGGCCTTGTCACATGCAGGGCTCCAATCTGCAGCAGTCAACTTCCTGAACATGCCAGCACCCCTCTAAGCCTGACTAGTCCGTCCCTTCCTCTTCTGGCCAGCCGTCAGAGCAAACAGAGGCTTGGCAATGGCTGAGCAACCAGGAATGAAGCACTGATAGAAAAAGTCCATTCCTAAAAAGGACTTAATCCTTTTCACAGAAGGAGTGCAACCATCCTTCTCCATTAGAGCCTCCTTTGGCATCTTGGAAATCACTTCCACCTTAGCTGGGTCCACAGCGACTCCGGTCTGGTCGATGACATGACCAAGAAACCTGACTGACTTCCGCAGCAGATGACACTTTTTTGGACTCAGCTTGAGATTGTTGTCTCTCAACCTTTGAAAAACAGCTCGGAGCCGGCAGAGGGCTTCCTCTTCAGTGGGAGCAAAGACCAGGAGGTCATCCAAGTTGCAGAGCAGACTGGTGAAGTTGAGGTCACCAAAGATGTTCAGCATCATGCGCATAAATGAAGCTGGGCTATTGCAGAGCCCTTGTGGCATCCGGTTGTATTCGTACAGGCCAACAGGCGTTGTGAAAGCGGTGTACTTCTTATCCTCCTCACACATTGGAATGTTCTAAAACCCAGAGGTTAAGTCCATCATGCTGAAGAAGGCATTGCCCCCAAGCGCGGCAAGGTAATCTGCTTGGTGAGGGAGTGGGTGCGCATCCTTAAGAGTTCGCGCATTCAACCACCTGAAGTCCGTACAGATCCTCAATCCACCATCCTTCTTCCAGACCATGACGAGGGGGGATGCATACTCGCTGATGGATTTGCGAATAATCCCTTTCTCCTCCATGTCAGTGAGCAGGGGGTACTCTTCTGTAAGGCATGCGGAATGGGCGTTCATCAGTCAGGTGGATCCGATGTACAAAGCGTTTAGCTTCGCCACAGTCAGGCGGGTGTCTAGAGAAGATGTCCTCATACTGCTCAATTAGCTCAACAAGCTCTCTCTTTGAATGTAAGCTGGCTGAGTCAATGTCAAGATCACCCAAACCTAGGGAGCACAACCTGTCATTCAAGACAGCCTCAGTAGCGGCTGGCCCACTGACTGGTACCTGGGCCATACTCGCCATCTTGCAGGAGTCCTGCTGGAAATCAAGGTCCTCCACCGCAAGGCAAGATGAAACAACAGCAACCCTCGAGTTGCGTTTCAAGGTTAGCGGTTTTGAGGAGAGATTGGTCATCTTCAATGGCACCCACCGATCACCCCACATGGATGTGATCACCCGGCCAACAAGAATGTCTCTCGGCCCAGACCCAGAGGTGCAAGGTTCCACGATAATCGTGCTGCCTGGAGAGACTGGCACATTGCTGGGCAGCCTGCCCCATTCCAGATGCTCATACTGTGGGAGTAGTGTCACAGCACGAGGCAGTTTCACAGTGCCAATTTTGTCAGGAACCTCCTCACCCCTCCATCTAGTGGTGCACGACATCATGTCCAAGAAGTGCTCATAGTCAAGAAGCAAGTGCTTGCTCCCCACAGACACAAGCTTCCAATAGTCATCAGAATGTTTCATAACTCGCATCAGGTACTTGAGGACATTGGAGCCAATGATGAGCTCATCACGCTGGCCCGACACTACCAAAACTGGTACAATGCATTTTACACTGTGGACAGTAAGTGTCAAGTCATAAATGCACTTTGGGTGGGTCTGCTTCCCACCACAGCCAACCAGTACAATACGTTCGGCCGACTGCGGTCCACTCACAAGAGCTCCAGCCTCTCTAAGTGACTTCTCGGCCTCTTCACTCATAGTGCAAGCCATGGACCCGGAATCCATCATGCCCCTCAAGTTAACCTTGTCATTCACTGCAACTTGGGTGTAGAACAATTCACTAAATGTAGGCACTACTGCTGGTCCCTGAACCACGACACGGTATCCCTCTGGAATTGTTGAACAGGTGTTGACATAAAGAAATTCAAGATCCGATTCATCATGATTGAGGGTATTAGGTTCATCCCCCACACTGCCCCTCTCCAAGTGTGGGCGATTCAGTTTTCCAAAGGCCAACTCTGCCTCGCGACAGCTCCAGCCTCCCGTCCCTCACGACGACCGTGAGAGTCCTTTTTCCAATGACCAGGAGCAAAGCATGCAAGACAGAGATTCTCTCTCCTGCAGTGCATGTGAGTGGAATGACCAGTGTTGCCACAGACCTGACAACTCTTCTTAAGAAAGGGCCTGCGGGTAAAATGCTGTGAAGGTGCAGATGCAGGGGCTGCAGTCTGCACATTCTGACATGCAATCACGCGATCCAAGAGGCTGATCAGAGCGCGCATGCCAGTCACGTCAAAAGCTTGGGTGTTAGTCGAACCAAGCTCGCAACCAACTGACTGCTGACTAGACTGAGTGGTCACAGGGCTTGTTGGTGACTGTTGGAACTGAGGAGTAGGTGTAGGCACCGGACAAGAAGACACTGATGTCCCAGAAGGACAGGTTGTCGAAACATCAGCTAGAACAGGAGTGAAGCAAACTGCTGTGGGCGAAAGCTGATAAGCGAGGTTTGAGGCTGGTGCTGTAGGCTGAGACTGCAAGCCGACACTCTCCTGCACAGGCTGTGATGCCATCGCTTCTTGAGGCACAAGAGAGCAGTTGTGGCTAACCTCTCTCCTCTGTGAGGTGTGGAAACTGCCCTGAGTTCACGCTGGAAGCTATCAATGCGTTCTTGAAACTCAGTGGTTGTCCACTCCTCAGCTGCTTTGATGCTGAGCCTGTTCAAGACGATGGGGTCAGGGCAATACTTGATGAACATCATCGAGACCTCACGCCCTGGATCCTCAACATTACGCCCCTGCCTACGCAAGCACTCGTCAGCAAAGTCAATAGCATTGTTTAGCCTTATCCAATATTCCATCACTCCCTCATGTTGTAATGGTTTGGTGTTATAGAAGTCAGCCATAGGCATAGAAGAGTAAGTCAGTACACTAAAGTGCTGTTTCAGAATGTCAAATATCAATTCAGGAACCTGGACATGGTCAAGTGAGGGGTTGTGACGTAGGGTGACCCTCACTACATCCTTAGCCTTCCCCATCAACCTAGCCAATATGTCACGTGATCGCTGATCTGTTGGTGTGTTGCGTTTTACAAAGTACATTTCCATCATTTCAACCCATTCATGAATGGAGAATTTATCACTGCCATCACCCCTGAAAACTCAGCCTTAGAGGTTTCAGTAGGCATACTGGTCCCCTTATCACCCTGCAGCTGGGCTGCAATGGACTGACCAATCTGATTGGCCAAATTTGAAATGAGTGTACTCAACTCAGCATTGGCAGCTGTCTGCGGGGTCTGAATGTCACAGGGGGGAACCTGGAGACGAGTGGAACAAAACTTGGGAGCAAATGACACACCAACTTTAGGTGTCTGAACCCCATCCCCAGGAAACCACCCTCGCCCCAAACCAACATTAGAGGAAACCTCCCCATCAGGAACACCAGTTGCCTCTGAACCAGATGCTGACTCCATAAAGATGAATAAAGCACAATCACAAGAAACAAGATTCCAAATAGTGCAACTGTACAAAAGCAAACACAGTATTGGTAACTAACACTTAATGTTATTCAGGATGAGAATTGAGCAGATTAAATGTACAAGCTCATTCAAAAAGTCCCACACAAGTTAGGAAAAGCAACCAACTTGGAACAAGGGCAATTGCGAAGAGCTCCCCACGGTGATCGAGATGACGTCGATGCTTGATGAATCCAAAGGGTCACGGCACCAATGTAACCCGTTCAAGTGTTACGCCTGTTGTTCTTGCGTTGTGTTCTGGCATGAAAGTAAGAGGCAGGAGACAGTACTGGGTCTTTGGCTGTTTACTGCACATCTGCAACACAGAAATAAAAGTCTGTTCTGTGTGTGTCACGCGACTGCCAGTACACTTCTCCTCCGGCCATGCTGAAAGGAGCTGTGTCTGCAGCTTCATTAACACTACAATAATAAATCAAATACAACAAATTGTTTTAAAACCTTAACTTAAGCTCTCAAAAACAAAAAGCACAAAATAAATAATATGTCATTAAAAAAACATCAAAAACAACTTATAAGAACAATAAAAAAAAAATTCAAAAACAAATAAACAGTCAGATAAATACAATATCTGACCAAGATCCAATATTCTGGTACTTATAGTTCAAACATTATACTTCAGTATAATTATATTAATAACCGCCATCTAACAGGCAATACAACACTGTACTTATAAAAACAATGAATGAAAGACTGCATCTCCAAAACATGAGAACATCTCCATACCTGCAACACAGAAATATGTGTCTGTTCTGTGTGTGTCACGCGACTGCCAGTACACCTCTCCTGATGAAGGAAAAAAGAGTGCATGCTGTTAAAAAAAAGACTGCCGCGAGTATGCTCTCAAGCCGATCAGGCTAACTTAGCATGCTAGCATTTCAGCTGCGTTCTCGGCTAAAACTCATTATAAGTGTATATTAGCGAACTCCGCCCTCCACAAAACTTATCCCGAATGAGTCTCTTAATGACAAACAAAAACGCGGCGGTTCAGCTGTATTCACATTGCAGCTTGGGGTCTGAACAAACTTTAATTCACAGAGAGCAACGTGGCAGTGACTTGCCTCCGGCCATGCTGAAAGGAGCTGTGACCGGGGCACACATGCACGCGCCTACGTCACCACGCAGCGCACACACACACGAACGCACACAGACTCAGATCACACAGGTAGGAGACCGAGATGCAAAAATGACATATTTAATCCAAAAAAAAATGCGTTTTGGGTGAAATTCACAAGTATTTAACACATATGTTACACACAGGCATGTTTTACCCATATTCTATCGCGATATTTCAATTTTTTATCGTTTTTATCGTTGCGATTGAAGTCTTGTGGCTCCTACACCTTAAGAGGTCTTTTTCACTCAGAGAAAAGATCCCGTGTTGGTTTATACAGGGAGTGCAGAATTATTAGGCAAGTTGTATTTTTGAGGAATAATTTTATTATTGAACAACAACCATGTTCTCAATGAACCCAAAAAACTCATTAATATCAAAGCTGAATGTTTTTGGAAGTAGTTTTTAGTTTGTTTTTAGTTTTAGCTATTTTAGGGGGATATCTGTGTGTGCAGGTGACTATTACTGTGCATAATTATTAGGCAACTTAACAAAAAACAAATATATACCATTTAAATTATTTATTTTTACCAGTGAAACCATTATAACATCTCCACATTCACAAATATACATTTCTGACATTCAAAAACAAAACAAAAACAAATCAGCGACCAATATAGCCACCTTTCTTTGCAAGGACACTCAAAAGCCTGCCATCCATGGATTCTGTTAGATGACTTCTGTCACTGGAAGTCATCTAACCCCTGTTGTTTCAGGGAATGGACTGAACAAATGTCCAAGATGGCATTATATGAGCAAGTTACGCACAGAGTTAAGGGGAGAGAAGATATTTTTGATCAGGTCTGGGGTACCTTTTTGTGGTACATCAACAATGTATTTTAGATAATGGGATAAGTTGTTTATTTTTTAGTTTATTTTTATTTTTATTTGTCATTGTTATTGTTGTTGTTCTTTTTCTTTGACAGCCAGTAGAGGAAAGAAATTGTTTAATATAACCAGTGTCCAAGATCGAGTTTAGTTTCCAGGCTAAACTAGTTCCGTCCAGCCCTAATATAAACTACAGGTGTGTGTGTGTGTGTGCGTGCGTGCGTGCGTGCGTGTGTGTGTGTGTGTGTGTGTACGAATACATACATACTAAGAATTCCAGTGGAGCTTTAAATGATTAATAAATAATTCAAAAGTCCAAAACCTGTAACCATGACATTTATATAGTGTCAAGCCTACATGTAACTGTCTTTTGATTTTCACCTTCCCGTTCTCATTCTTTGATATTTTTCATCTTTTTTCCTCTGAACCTATTGTTGCCATGGCTTGAAGTTTCCTGCCAATATCTCCTATCATGGTTGCTTCTATAATTTGGACCATATCATTGCCAGACTCAAGTTGACTTTGGGTGACTCCAGGCCTCCTTCTCAACAGAGTGAACACCTGTGTGTTGTGTTGTTTGGGGGGCCACCTTACAGAAGACACAGACTCTGTTGTAAGCCTGATTTGCGCTTAATGCCATCGTTCCAAGGTGTCACTGACTCGCCAGTAGTCACTGCATTCTTTTCAGTTGTTACCAGATTTTTCCTTGTCAGTGATGTTTTTAGTGTGAGTCATGCATATCTTTCTCTTTCTCTAATAGTTACATCTTCAGACTGAGTTGTACACGTTTGGGCCAATGGGCCATTGGCTATGTGACCACTGATGGAAACATACTGCAGACCATTCCCAACAACAAACCGCTGTTCCAGGCTTTAATCGATGGCTACAAGGAGGGCTTGTATGTAACCTGTCACACATCTCTTTTTCTAACTCACTCTCTGCAGGTATGTGGTGAGCTTGTCGCTTTCTACAAACAGAAAGTCACAAATTGTATCTTCAGTGGTCACATCTGATTCGCTTTAAATGTTTAGCAGCAAACCAGAGATTTGTTGCTAATCTCTGGTTTATATATATGGATCAAGAAAGGGTTTTTGACCCAGAAGTGTTTATCTGATGTTGTCTGTTTCAATAAACCTGATAATATTAAAAGCCTTCAAAAAAGTTAGACATATATATTTAATTCAAGTGGTGGAAAAAACAGGTTATATTACTGATACAAACAGTACTACTAATCCATTTTTTCACTTTACTCATTACATAATTATACCCACTGTTTTTAACTAGACAGAATTCATGATTATTGAATTGTGCACAAGTTAAACTCTTATAAATATAACATATAATGAAATGCTGTTCTTTGTTGTTTGGTTGTTTGCTTTAAATTCACAGCTACTTATTCCCAGATGGTCGCAGTTACAATCCTGACCTCACTGGTTTATGTGAGCCGACACCTCACGATCACATCAAAGTCACACAAGTGGGTTTGTCTGTGTGGTTATGTGTGTGTGTAAGCATTTCTATGTTACTGGGAAAAAAAACATGTATACGTGGAGAAATTTATAATACTCTGCAAATTTCCCACTTGTAATGGCACATAAATAATTGTGACATTTCGGTGAGTAGTATGATTCGCCAGGTAGACTTTGTGTTTCACAGCATTCAGTAAATCGACATGACTTACAGCCTCTCCAAACTATTAAATGTTGAAAATCACTGTGTAAAAGTGTGGTATTAAATGAGGTAATACAAATCAATGGCTTTTTATACTCACTTCTGATTTATTACAAAACTGAATTTTCCATATAGTGTGACAAAAACTTTAAGTTTTCTAGAAGTGAAACCACATTTTTTCAATTTCAAAATAGTACATAAAAGTTGTTTTTAAACCACTTTTTACTAGTGGTTTGTTTATTCATTCATGTGTAATGGTGTAGTGTTCACTGTACTTTGACATTTTAATTTTCTGAGAAAATTATTCCAAACGAGATCAGTTAGGGAATACTGGGAAACTTCAAAGGTGAATGACAGTTGCCCAGCAAGCAGTCTGCTTATTATTTATTTGTTTTTCCTGCACCAGCAAGAGTATTATCTGACAAGGCCACTTTAAGAAAGTTATCCAGTTCTACATCACCATCCAATGAGATCCTCTTTTTCAAATATTTACATCACTGCACAATTTCATGGAATTTGGCTTGGTAGTTTTTGCTTGCATCATTGAAAACATCACTGAAAACATAGCTCCACCAAGGCTTCCGCTACAAAAGCGATTTTCTTCTTGGTAGATTATTAAATGGTCACAATGGAAGTAATTTGGGAAAATTTCTCTAGAAAATGCTTAAAACCATTTTGGTTTATGCTACATGCTGACTCGGGTGGAAATTCTGATTATTCTGTGGTTTCAAAACTGTACAGATAAATTGTAGGTTTTTAGTAGCTAGCAGTTCTTACACAGCTATACCTGTTCTTGTACTTATTTTTGTTTAGTAATGGTGACAAATCAGACTTGGTTTTTCAGGGGGAAGCCTTTAAAATTAAACCAATAAAAATAGTCTGTTTCTGTGAATTTGGTGCAGCACCATTCACTATGAGAAAACATGTTTTTTTCTTTTGAACTGAACACTTATTCAGTTAGATCCCCAAATAAAATTTGGGACTTTAAAGATAAAAGGTTATGGAATAGCTCTGAACGAGTGAGAGAAGAAAAACACATTGTACAAGACGAGATGGGAAACGTGTGTTGTACGGATAGTGCATGTTTATATGTTTCTCATGACTTTTATATGCCATTTGATGACTAACAGCAGTATTTTCTGCATGAACAGGAGCAGTATGAGCTGTACTGTGAAATGGGCTCTACCTTTCAGCTTTGTAAGATCTGTGCTGAGAATGACAAAGACATCAAGATTGAACCATGCGGTCACCTCATGTGTACTTCCTGTTTTACTGCCTGGCAGGTACCGTAACAAATCTTATCACAGAAGTCCATTTCAAAGTTATTAAATATTGGTGGTATTGCATGTGTTTATGCATTTGTTCATTGTCACACTGAGAAATGTTCTGTCCAGTTGGGTAATATAATGTTTTATTTGTGAGCCTGCATTAATGAGCCTGCATAAAGTTTGAAAAGACTTCTGAAAAATACAGTCAAAGCAGCTTTCTTCAGCAGTCAGTCCAACAAACCCCCCCTCTCTTCCTTACTCCTTCCCTGTACACATGAATATGTCCAAATTGAATTTCCACATATCAACAGAAGTGAAAACTGAGACTCTATGCACACAATATATTCCAGTTTTTCTGCTTGTGGTTCTCCTTGTGGTTTTCTGCTTCCTGTTGTCTTTGTATGTAGTGTCTCTCACAGCAACCTGTCCTACAGTAGTGTATTTATTGTGCCTCTTGTTTGTGCGCTGAAAGCTGTATGAGCAGTGTCTGTAAATGTTACTCTCATATGAGTCATTAGTATGTCCTGTTCTCCCTTTTTTCATACGTATCCCTTCGCTGACCATGGTGTTGTAGTCATGTCTCTTCAGACTTGCTAGAGTTCTGCACTGACCCTGATGTTATTAATCTCTGGGCAGATTAATAACACATAATAACATGTGACAGTCTACACATTTTACTCTGAGGGGCTTAAAACAAGACCAAAAATGTGGCAAACATTCACAGGACCTTTGAGTGTTTTTTGCAACACTACAAACACATTATGGCTTGTACAAATGCACCTAACAGCCAAGCTTACAGCCTTGAAGAGTCGGACAATAACTTCTTTAAAATGCACTGCTGAAAAGTTAATACAAAATGAGTCCATGGTTTCCCATTTTCATTATAACTCTAGAATGCTTTAGGCTATTCATATAAAATACCAAACACTGGCAGATCTATAAAGTGTGTGTTTAAACCTATCATTTTCCTTCCCATTTAATGTACTGTATATATACAGTATGTACAGTGGTCCCTCGTTTACCGCGGTAGTTACGTTCTAAAAATAACCCACAATAGGTGAAATCCGCGAAGTAGCTAACTTTATTTTTTTTTACAATTATTATAGATGTTTTATAGCTGTAAAACCCCTCACTACACACTTTATACACTTTTCTCCAACAGGCTCGAACATTTCCACACTTTTCTCTATGGTTTACACACTCTAAAAGTTCAAAACTTCGTAGAAAAATAAGACCAGTATTATAGAATAAAACCGAAGGCACCCACGGTTGCCTTTGGTGCAAAATGTTTCATCGACATTTTTGTGTTTGCTGGAGAAAACTTACAAACATACAGTGCAGCACTTCGGAGTCACACTGCTAGCGATCGACGATTTATGTAAAATTGACAAGCTGAACGCATTCTGTACTTAACAGGAGAAACAGCACGGAGGAGATTGATTGACAATGGTCCACAGCTGATCAGGACGCAGAACACAATGCTCTGTAAAAAAAAAAAGGGGGGGGGGGGGGGAACATGCAAAGCTGCACAAAAAAAATCGGCAAAAGGTGAACTGCGGACCACTGCATACAGTAAATTAAAGTTATATTTAAAAATTATCTTTAAAATGGAAAATGATGAAATGTTTTATTCATTATTTATAATTAATTATCCCATAACATATTTCCTAAACAAGATAACAATTTACATTAAGCACCCCAACAGCATCCTGTGGGGATTACCTTGGGACTATGGGATTGTTCCTAGCATAACCATAGAAAAGCTTGGTTCGCATTGCCAGTAGTAAGTGAGCACATTTCCCAGTGAGAGTTGGACTCCACCAGGCCCACCCTCCTTCAAGACTATGTTCATAACTTTTATGGACAAAATGTCTAGGTGCAGATGTGTACTTTGGTGGCCTCTGGATCATGTTTCTGCTATTCCCAGATGTGGCTCTTCTGGCTTTATCAGGCGGTGACCTCCAGCTTGTACTTGGGAGGTCTGCAGCCATACAGTATATGGAGTAGCTGGAGAGAAAGATTTCCCAATCTTCATTTAAAAAACTTGGGACTGCAGGTACAGCAGGAGTTACAGTAAGGAGTTACTTCTGGTCTTCAAAACCAGGTTTGAAAAATAGGCAGCTCTCGCAATTCTAACAAGAAGGTGAACAGCAAATACTGTCATTTAATCATCGATGAATGAAAAAGGAGCTACTGTTTTTACAAGACCGACTTTATCTAAAATAGAAAGACAATGATTATTAAAACGATCTGTTAAGAGATCCACGCCATTATAAGAGGGTAAACATAAATGAAAAGCTTAAAAAATTTTTTTTAACACTTTATTTGTAGTTTTACAATTATTATACATAGCATTCTTATTATTCTACAGATAACCACAAAACAACAATCCCCACAGATCATAAAGACAGATAATGCCAAGACAGGAAAAGGGAAAAAAACAAACAAAAAAAACCCTCACACACACACACAGACAAAAAAAAACAAAAAAAAGGGCGGTGCACCTCTCAATTGTTTTTACAGGACTGTTCTAGGGCAGACAAAAACATTCAAGGTTCCATTTAAATAAAATCAGGCGTCTCGCTAATAATGACAAAAAGGCAATGACCCTCTGTAAATGGGCAGGGGGAACAGAAGTCGCGATACCAGAGAAACAACCAAAAATTGCCACAAAGGGGGAAGGCGAGATGTTATAGGCATAGGCTTTAGAGATGACTTTAAAAAATGATGACCAGAAAGGAGCAATTTTCGGACAGGACCAAAACATATGAAGGGAAGTAGCTGGAGTCTGTTTGCATCTATCACACGATGTTCGGAAATATTTTTTGCTAGTTTAACTGTGTAACACTTTAAATTGTATTAGGGAGTGTCTTGAACATATAGAAGACAAATGGACTCTGGTAAGAGCCATATGCCACTCTTCGTCAGACAGCTGGGTACCCAAATCATTCTCCCACTGTTCTCGAATGTATGAAATAGACAGGTTACAGCTGTCCATGATATGTGAGTAAATAAATGATATTGTGCCTTTTTTCATCTCATTGACCCTTAGTATAGAATCCAAACAGGAAGGAGGGGGGAGAGTAGGAAAATTAGGAACCTTTTTACGTATAAAATCTCTGATTTGCAAGTATCGCAAAAAATGGTTATTAGTCAGACCACATTTCCTAGATAGTTGTTCAAAGCTAGCAAACGTATCATTAATATACAAATCCTCAATACTCTGAATGCCCCCGTCGTGCCAAATTTTGAAGCCATTGTCCATTAGGGGTGGTTGAAAAAGATGGTTATGTATTATTGGAGAGTGAATAGAAATACTCTGAATACCCAGATGTTTTTTTTAAACTGATTTACAATGCTTATCGATTGAGTAACAATTATGTTATCTTTAACATTATTAACTAGAGGTGGTAGGGGTGCACAGAGTAAAGCTGGGAGTGAATGCGGCCTGCCTGTGACTCTTTCAATCTGTAGCCACGCAGGGATCTGATCATTCCAGTCCTTTAGCCATAGAGAGATGGTATTGAGATTTGCCACCCAATAGTATGTGTGCAGGTTTGGCAGTAACAGCCCACCTAAATTTTTTGGTCTTTCCATAAATGCTTTTCTTATATGAGGCGTTTTATTATTCCATATAAATGAAGAAACCATTCGATTAAATGACATGAAAAAAGATTGTGATATGTAAACAGGTAACGCCTAGAGCAGGGCGATATGACCAAAAATATTTATCACGATATAGATTTGAAAATTTGCGATAACGATATAACTGACGATAATTGACACTAGACAAAATACTTTACAACTCCACAATTTTATTAGTGCAAAAAAAAACCATCAATGTATTTTCACTTAAACAAGCAACTGTTTTTTGCATTAAAGTTATATAAAAATGTATCAGTACAAATGCAAATTCCTTGCTGACAGTTTAACCAAAAGGCATTTCCAGTGGAAATTGGCCGACATATCCTCAGCATAAGCAAGTACAATATCCACAAAACTTAAAAAGAGCTTATACACACGCAAAACGGAAATATTATGTTGAAGCACCGTACGTATCACTCCGCCAGGCTCCTGCCTACGATAGCCGTAATGCTCCGACAATTCATCAAGTGGTGCGGGTTCGTAGCTTAGCAAAGTCGTACTAAAACATTTGACAGATTCGTTTCGAGGTCAGTAAACACAACCAGAATTCAAACATAAGGCACACGGGACTATAAGGGGCACTGTCGATTTTCAGAAAAATCAAATGATTGATTTTAAGTGTGCCGTATTTTCCAAAAAACACGGTAATAATGACGGTCCTCTAGCATGCTCTACCAAAAGTAGTGCTTTGTTGTGTATCTGACGGAGGAAAGCTAAACCAGTTCCACACCACTGAAGTTGCAGCATTTTTACAAACCAATTCTGGTTCATCGGTTTCATTCAACGATCCGCTTTCGCCCTTGTCATTCTCCGTCGCCGCCGTGCCTTTTTCGCCATGTGCGTATGAAAACAAATGCACTGCACATGCGCTTTTTAGCCATATTCTATCGTGATATTTCATTTTCTTGTCATTGCCCAACATTATACCGGTATTACCGTGAACGGTATGATATGGCCCAGCCCTAGTAACACCTGAAATAAATACAGAAATTTTGGCACAATATTCATCTTTACAGAATTAGCTCTCCCAATGAGAGATAATGGTAAAATAGATCATCTTTTAACATCTTGTTTGCACTGTTCCAATAGAGGAGTGAGGTTACTTTTAAACAGACTGTCATAGGATTTGGTGACTTCTACACCCAGATATGTAAAGGACTCGGTAGACAACTTAAATAGCAGATTGGGGTATTCTCCTGCATTATTACTGATGGGGAAGTATTCACTTTTAGCTAAACTTAGTTTGTATCCAGATATGCTTCCAAATTCCTGTAAGACTGAGGATTTCAGGGGTAGATGTGATTGGATTTGTTACATATAACAACAAATCGTCCACATGCAGTGAGACAGTGTGAGTTATGCCACCACATGAGATACCTTGTGTTCTGCCCTCCCTGTACGTTGATGCCCAGTTTGGAAGATAGATAAACAGTTCTTCAAAAGGAAAGGCAAAGGCTTCCAGTTCTCATTGCAGGGTTTATTTGTCTCCCTAATGAAGGCACTGTGAAACTACAAACATAAGAAAAAACATATTGAAACATACATTTGGAGCATAATATATTTCTCACATTACAAGGTACTGACTGAAGACTTAACAAATAAAATTGCAGCTGATATAACCAAGAAAAATAAATGAAAACATGTTAACTCCAAATCCCGCTGGCTTGATGCTAACACATAATGGAATTTCCTATTGACATGCTAACACAATTAGCATAGGCAGTGCAGCTAACATGCCGGCTTCAAATATGAGAGTCAACAAACCATTTTACATCACATGCTTAACATGAACACAGAATATAATCGTACTCACAAGCATATATTTCTCATGCTCCAGTACAGCCAACTTCCGAGCTAATATTTCGTGTGCTGGTATCAACTTAGCCAGACTCCATTAACTTTTCCTATATTTACTAGTGATGTGTCGGTCGCGAACGAAATGGCTCTTAGAGCCGGATCTTTGAGGTGAACGGCGCGAGCCGGCTCCTTATTGCGAGCTGTGGGGTTTTTTTTCTTTCTCGCTCTATCGCAGCGGTCCCCAACCCCCGGGCCTCGGACCGGTACCAGTCCGTGATGCATTTGGTACCAGGCCGCGAGAGTTGAGGCTCAGGTGTGAAATGTATAGTTTTCAGGGTTTTTATCGGTGTTCAGCGTTATTTTGTTATTGTTTTTATCGTTTACTCGGTTTTCCTGGGTCTTTTCACGTGTGTTATGAATAATTTTTTTTTCCGGTACCGGTACTAGTTTTAGTTTGTTGTATTTATCCGCGACACCTTAAAGGCCAGTCCGTGAAAATATTGTCGGGCATAAACCGGTCCATGGCGCAAAAAAGGTTGGGGACCGCTGCTCTATCGCACTATTTTCCCGCTTCACTCCAAGAGCACCTGGCTGCAGCCACTGTGGAGCTCCACAGTAACCGGAAACACGTGACCTCCACAGTAACCGGAAGCACGTGACCTCCACAGTAACCGGAAATACGTGACCTCCACAGTAACCGGAAATACGTGACCTCCACAGTAACCGGAAACACGTAACTTCAGTTAAATCGACTTTGACAGCGAAAACTAAATTGCGTTTTTGTTACTATTGATGCTGCTGAGAAATAAAAATGGTTTTAAGTGGGGTTTTTTTTTAAACACTCTGGGTTTGTTCAAAAAAATTCACCATCCCCTAAATTGTTCGTGGCCAAAAGTGACACTTGCTGTTTCGCTGATTTATTTATTTTTTTACAGTACATCGTGTTGTGCGTTCTGATTGCTGTAGACCATTGTCAATCAATCTAGTCCAGTGTCTCCTGTACAGGAGCGGTCCCTAATAGGCCCACGGACCGGTCCCGGTCCGTGAGTCTTTTGGTACCGTTCCGCGAGAGTTGATCCTCCAGTGTAAAATGTATGGTTGTAGTTGTGTGTCTTATTTTGAAAGAACTATTTACGCGTTACCATAGCGACCAGAGAGCGTTAAGAAGCAGAGAGGAGGATGTCACTGTCATTGTTGCTGGCGCACAGCTCAAGTCACGTTTATTATTATATTTACAAAATACCACAGTTTCTTTTTTTTATTCTTTTGTTGTATTTTTTCGTTCCCTGAAAATATTGTCTGACATTAAAGTGGTCTGTGGTGCAAAAAGGTTGGGGACTCCTGCTGTACAGTACAGAATGCGTTTAGCTTGTCGAATTTACATAAATCTTCGATCGCTAGCAGTGTAACTCTGAAGTGCTATACTGTATGTTTGTAAGTTTTCTCCCAAACAAACACAACAATGCCGACGAAACGTTTTGCACCCTCAAATGCACCTTTAGGTTTCATTCCATAATCCTGGACTTATGTTTCTACGAAGGTTTGAACTCTAAGAGTGTTTAAACAAAAGAGAAAAGTGTGAAAATGTTCATGCCTGTCTGAGAAAAGTGTATAAAGCAAGTAGTGAGGGGTTTTACAGTCTTAACATCTATAATAATTGTAAAAAATAAAGTTGGCTACTTCATGGATTTCACCTACCGCAGGTTATTTTTTGAACGTAACACCAGCGATAAACGAGGGGCTGCTGTATTATTAATAGTAGTGTCTGGGACATCTAATTGATTAACATCAACATTGATTATTATGCACTATTATTTTTGCTCAAGGAGAGCAAAAAATATAAAACTCTCTCTCAGCTTGTTTGTTGCCAAAAATGGCCACTTTTTGTGTATGTTCACAAAATGCTATAAAATGTATATTTCTTAAAACATTTATCTACTTTTGCCGACGTGACTCTTTAAAATAGCACCAGTCCTTTTCATCAAAATCAAAATTGTATCTGAGCATCGGGGAAAAGGCTGTCTTGCAATTGTTGAGGTCACTAGTGTGTGCCCCATTTCTTCCGGGATCACTCTCTTTATAGGTTTTAGTGGACTCCTAGTACTGCGAAGTGGTTTCATGGTACAAAGGGATTGTATTCCAAGATCTGGGAGACTGTAGAAATGAGCAGTGATGCCCTTCCTACCATCTTTTCAGAAAAATAAGTGATCTGGAAGCTGTTAGGCTTACTTACAGCAGCAGCACTTTCTGCACCTGCATAAACTCCAGGACACATTTACTAACGGTGTTTGTTGCTGTATGTGCTGCAGCTTTGAATTTTTTAATAATATATATTTTGTTAATATTTTGGCTATGGTGTCTTGTTTTGAAATGTACAAGAGTAAAAGTGTTTTTAGCATGTGCTTCAAAGCTAAGTTTGACTGGGAAACTCAAAGCTCAATAGGCTGTATCAACAGAAATTCACTGCAGCCTATGTAATATTTCATGCGTCATAATTTATTCTACTCTATCTTGCAAATACATATTTGTGTGGCAATGTCATGCACAACACACACAACTATTAGATCCTTAAGATCAAACCCGTGTCATTCTTTTGGTCCACTGCAGTGCAGTAGTCAAAAAAAAGAATAAGTGAAGTGTCCACAGATGGCCAGGATAGAGCCCAGAGTGTTAATGTTTAAAATGCATAAAAATATTATTGATTGCAATTCTTTACTGTTAATATCAACAATAAGCTTTTTATTTTGAAATTACAAGTTTAAAAAAAATGCTGTTACATTTACATTTAATGCTGTTACACTGTAATCCTTTATTATAAGTATGGACACAGAATAAAGTGAACAACATTTAGAAATAAGTTTAATTGGAATTTTGTACTACGCAAAAAACAAAACAAAAAAACAACAACATATTAAACAAACAAACAAACACAGCCAGTGCCTTCATTTGTCCATTACATGTCAAACATAGCACTGACCCTTAGCCCCTGCTCATTGGCACATGCTTTCAAAAAGAGCTCCATGTCCTCTGCAAACTGAAAAACAAAGAGGAACAAGTCCCTTGCTCCAGTGTCTTCTTCCTCTGACATGTCTATTAAGACCCTCTGCTGGTCCCCTTGATTTAAGGACAGATATTTGGGCATTGTTACATGTCCACAGAAAAGTGCCTTATTTTGGACAACCCACTGCACAGCAGGACGCAGATCTTCAACAACTGCTGGCTCCTGTGTCAGGCAAATGGGGATGAAAACATAGTTATTTCTCTGTTGCAGAACAGTTTTTTAACAGTTATTCAAATTTCACTAACCATATAATTACACTACTGGTTAAAGTGAATACTGACTTGACTGACTTCCTGGAACTTGCGCTTTTTCAGTCTGAAAATGGGCACGTGTTGTCCTTCAAGCACAGCTTTGGCTTCCTCTCTCCAGTGTGCAAATAGCTTGCCAGAGCTATGAAGAGTAAGGCCACAGTGAGGGCATGTCATTTTCATGGACTTTCCATCAGCTGCAGTTTTATTGAACACAGAGGGTAGAGCCAATGAATGTTCTAACAAAGACTCAGAAAATGGTTCAGATACCGAAGACAAAACCTTGGGGGGGAAACGGGGCTCCTCGAAGAGTACTGCCGGAGGAATACGGGTCTCCTCGGAGAGTTCAGCGGGGAGCAGTCCTGATAATGGTGGCTGACTTGGCATTGAAGAATGCTGACAAGACAATAAATGCCTTGCCATATCCCCACGCCGTATGATTGTAATCTTACAGACAGGGCAGTGAAAGTGTCCTGTTGTCCTACAAGGCAGCCTGCACCGGCATATCATTTTATCTGTAAGAGAAAAAAACAAACAAACAAACAGATGTAATTTAAATGTAGTTGTATAGAATGCAATCAATTTGTCTAACAATCAGATTGTACATGTTAACAAAAACATCCAAGCCAACCTCAATAATGAAAGCAAAATGGTATGGATCACAAAACTTATGTCAAGAAAAGTGGTGAAAAGTAAATAAAAATATATTTTATAAAAACACTATTTTTGTTGCAGATGAATGCACTGAACTGTACAATATCAACAGCAACTTTTAAGTCAACAAAGATACTGCAGAAGTGCTTAAAAAAGTGCATATTTATAACTATAAAGTATATTTAATACAAACATACCTTTGAAAGGCAAAGCATTTTTTTTATATGCACACTTAGATGCTCCTCAATCTTTGCCCTGACAGTAGGGCTGAAAGTGGGGCACAGAGGGCAGTGAAAGAGTCCTCTGCAACACGTGTTGCATTCCTGCAATTCTGACTTTAAGCCCGAATTCCAGATTGATGTGTGCATCTAAAACAGAGAGAGAAACAGATAAACACCATATATACATTTAAGTTAAGGATTTAGCAGAAATAACAATTTACAGTTGGCATGTAATAGATTTGGGAAGAAAATTCTTGAAAAAAAAAACCCACAAATATTTTACAAGACACTTTAATTTGTGAGACATGTTTCTATTGACATATAACAGTCAATTGAACAGGGGCTAACTAAAATCTGGGCAATAAAAAAGCTGTACAGAAAAGAATAACGAATAGAAGTATTGATAAATCTATAAATCTGTTTGTGACGAAATTTACAGTGTTGACGCTAACCAAAGGTGTCACAAGTACACACGTTCCTTACTACAGTTTAGATACCTGTGTTTAGAAAGCACTGACTCGACTTTTTAGTCAAGTCGAAGTAAGAAGTACAGGGTCTAAAATATAATTTATGTACAAAATTTTGAAGTAATCTTGCGTCCAAAGCACGCGTGCGGGGGACTGATTTACAAATGTACGGATTACAAAGTACAGATACGCGTGCTAAAATGTGAGAAGTAGAAGTATAAAGAAGTATACAGTAGGCACAAAAAAGTACAGCAGTAAAGATACCAGAAAATTCTACTTAAGTACAGTATTGAAGTATTCGTTATTTTGCATCTCTGACGCCAACAATAAATCATACTCTAATGCAAAATGTGGTTTTTGCTTCTTCTCGCCCACAGAAGCCGTTAATCCAGCTCTCTTACTTAAACCAGGCCCAGGAAAAAGCATATTTGTGTGTTTCTCTGCCATGGAGCACGATGAAAAAACATTAAAATAAGGAGGAATGTGGTTGTAACGCAAAATAAGTGGCAACATGATCATTGTAAGAAAACTAGACGATTCCTAGAATTATAAAATCACTAACGGCAAATTTATTTAAGAAAGACTTAACCAACCTTTGTGATCAACTTGCAAGACTTCCACGGTATCCATGCGTGTTTACGGCTAGTGTGGAGGTCACGTGCTTCCGGCTACTGTGGAGGTCACGTGTTTCCGGTTAGTAGTGATGTGCGGATCGATCCTGAAATATCGATTCCTCCGATACCAATCATTTATGTTCTAGAATCGATTCTCACATTAAAATATCGATATTTTAGTAATTTAGGGTAAATTTGTAGTTTATCATTAAAATGAACGCAGTGGAAAGAAACTATAACATTCGGATTGTCTACTTTCAAAGGAACTACTTCCTCTTCCGCCTTTCATAGTCATGTGCGAAATACGGCTGTATAAATGTCTTGCAGCCCCCTGGCGTGCGCATTCACAACAATGGCTGAGCGTAACTGGAGTCATGTGTGAACGTATTTTACCTCCACAAACAGCTGAGATGTGGTTTGCGATACATGTGGCAAAAAAGTGAGGTCTTGTAGCCATACTTGCCAACCTTGAGACCTCAGAATTAGGGAGACATTCAAAAGGGCTGTTGGGGGGGGGGGGGGGGGGGGGGGGTGATAGATACATTTTACAGGGTTTATTTATCGGGTAAAATACGTTAAATGTCACTGTTATTATTGGCCGGCTCAGAAACAGCGGGGGTGTCCAAATTCAGAGGCTGCTTCTACCTGAGGACCCGGCCTTCGCGGTCTAAAGAAAGCCGGGTAGCACGTCACGAGCTCCCTCAGTGGAGTGAAACTGCCGTCTTCTCCTTGCTATCTAAAATATAACCGGGCGCTGACGTAAACTCTTCTGTTTGATCATTTTCTGTTTGATGTTTATTCAGCTGTGTGAAAACCCTGGAGGAACCCTCCCGAGGGATTAATAAAGTTACATTTAAGTTAATGTAAACTTTAATCTCAGCCAAACCGATTTACTCACGAACAAATAAACCACTGAAAAAGTCAAACAATAACATTTTTAAGTTATCAAAGTGACTTATATATCATGTTTAACCCGAGTAGTGAAAGACCGCGGGGGTTTGAAAACGATGTGTAGGTCAGCTCAGATATTTGAAGTTTACACAGCTACATTCTCACCTGAAAATATGTTAAAAGGTTTTTTTGCGACCCAGAAAGAGAAATAGGAGTAATATTAAAACTAAGACGCTGCCGCCATTGTTGGAAACTGGAATTGGCTGGCCGCGCTATGAATTCTGCGATATGGTTTTTCAATTTTGTTGTCCGGGTGGAAAATTGGGAGAAATTCGGGACAATGGTGGCTCCGGGAGATTTCCGGGAGGGGCACTGAAATTCGTGATTCTCCCGGAAAAATCAGCAGGGTTGGCATGTATGGTTGTGGCAACATCACTAACCTTGTCAAACACCTCAGAGTAAATCACATCACAGAACATGACGAGCGTATGTTCAGGCGAACTGAAGTGGAGGAGAGGGACAGGTGCTGCTAGGGCGAGACAGACGTCTCCCACGGAGTACTTTAGTGCTGCAGGCAGGCAAGCTGTTCAAATAGCACACAACTTCAGTTTTTTTTTATTTCTATATGATGAATCCTGCGTTATTAAGTGATAAGAACAAGTAATCTGATGTCCTGTAATCATTATGACGCTATAATTTGAGATACAATAAATAAAATAAGTTTTTGTACAGAGTATCGGTATCGGATCAGTATCGTCGATATCACCCTGGATATTACTTGGTATCGGATCGGAAAGGAAATCAGTGGTATCGCACATCACTACCGGTTAGTGTGGAGGTCACGTGTATCCGGTTACTGTGGAGCTCCACAGTGGCTGCAGCCAGACCCTTCTCCTTCACTCCGCATGCGAGCCTTGTGCTTTGCGCTGGGCAGAGGGGGGAGGGGCGGTAGTTACACTCGCAGTAGCACAGGAACAGAGCGGGAGGGAGAAAGAGAGCCAGGGATTAGAAAGATTGCGGATGATAAAGGATTCAGAAAGTTTATTCGTGCAGGTCCATATGACAGAGAATGTTCCATGTTGTTTTTGTTTTCTTATTTTAATTTATACTTAATTGTGTTGTGGTTTGCAGTGTTTTGTGTTGTTTCATTTTTAATTTTTTTAAAAGGAAAAAGCTGAAAATTTAAATAGCTAAAAGTTGAACTGTGACTAGTTGGTTTTTGTATTATATGATTTATTTATTACATTTTATGTGGAGTGAATAAATAAAAGTATATTTACGGTGGCCCCTAGAGACAAAGCACGTACGAACTCTGAAGCACGTACAAACCCTGAAGCATGTACAAACTCCAAAACGTGTAAAAACTCCAAAACATGTAAAAACTCCAAAACGCGTAAAAACTCCAAAACACGTACAAAACACAACAGAAGTGCTCCAGAATGCTAGGCGCAGTGTTTAGCTTTTGTTACCTAGTGGCTACACAGCCAGCAAGTACCAACGACTTTTTTTTATTATTATTATTTGAATATGTATGAGTGCTTGTGTATAAATACACAAACCATACACATATGCTTTCAATTGTGTAATTTAACTGATCTAGGTAGCTCTGTTTTGGAAGTTCAGTTAACTCTAGGAATGTGTTTTGGAGTTTGTACGTGCTTTGTCTCCAGGGTCCACCACATATATTTATATATAAACATATATAAATAAAACCACTTTTTTTTTTACATTAGTGATTCCTTTTGTGCATAATTTTATATTATGGTTAATAATAATGTAATTAAAGCAACAAAACAACCTGAAGAGCCGGTTCAGAGCCGAAGAGCCGGCTCTTTTTAGTGAGCCGAGCCGAAAGAGCCGGTTCTCTAAAAAGAGCCGGAAATCCCATCACTAATATTTACTAGAGAAACTTGAGTACACAAACCCGCTTCCTCCCCCTAGTGGGGTGATGGAGCTACTGCACCCCAGCAGTGGCAGCGCACCTTGTATGCTATTATTGCTTCTAAGAGCTATTGCAAGTGCCTGTATAGCTAAAACAAAAAGTAATGGACTCACTGGATCCCCCTGCTTGGTCCTTCTGTGAAGAGGAAAAGGTTCCGATGAGATACCGTGCCCAGGGGTCGGCAACCCTGGGCACGGTTAGTTAGTAGAGTTGCCAACCGTGCCGTAAAAAACGGAATCGTCCCGTATTCAGAGAAAAAATCACGCATTTCGTATTGAGCTGAAAAGGAACACAGTTTGTCCCGTACTTCAGCTAGGATGAAAACAGACACAAAGCTGGAGTTATTCTGCATCTTTACGCTGTCAGCTGCCTTTTCTTCTCTCATTCAATCATGAAACTGATCAATGATCAGCTGATCGGTATTTGTGACGCAAGTCTCTCCTTTGTTTATCGCCGACTGTAGAATATATATATACTGGAAGTGCTGGGTATACTAGTCTGGCCTAAGTCTTCGGGCAGAAAGACTGCAGCAGTCCAGGAGTTTAGTTCACCGTCTTTAATGAAGCTTCACAGAAGAACTGGTTACAGCAGGGCTTGCCATGATAAATCCAACTGTGATACAGCCAGATATGCAATTATAATTGTGGCAGATGCAGTATAGGTGACTATAAGCATGGTTGTCTGGAAACAGAAACAGGTAATACTATAATTAGCAGGGTCAAAGATAAATAAGAAACAATCAGAACACATCATCTACTCTGACACAGCAATATTTTACAATGTCCACAGGGGGTCGCCGTGAGACCAGAAGTTGGCTAAATAGCACATATCTTCCTAGTTGCTAGTACTAAGGCAAGAATGTGGTAAGCTAACAACAGTTAAACTAAACAATAAACAACAGAAAAATCCTTTAACCGCAGGATGTAATCATTGGAGGAGATTCTGGCCACTGGTATTAACTTAGTGCAAATTAATTACATAATTAAATAAATCTACTAATGTGATATCAGTGTACCGGGGCATAACTTTAGCTTTAACATGCACAAACAACTATAACTCTTATCATACCAGTTAACCTGTCAAAAGTAATAACTTACAGTTTCATTAACGCACACAGAATCACACAAACTGCGTTAAAACTGCCATGCTCTGCCGCTGCCTTTCGCCTCTCACTCTCCCTCTGCGTGATGCGCACATGATCACTGATGCGCTCCTTTGGGTGCGCTTGATTCTTGCCTCTAGACATCCTGAGGCCGAGTCAGCAGGGAATTTGCACACCGACTTTGCGCCAGAAAGATGAAACCAGCGGCTGTCGCGCTAAACAACCGCAGCGCGTTTAAGCTTGATGAGCTGCTGTTAGAATGTATTTAATATTAATTTCTAGTATCAGCTGATGCTTGCTGGAGCCACAGCTGTAAAAGCTGAAGGTCATGATATCGGTTTGGATATCTAGTGAGAGGGAAACATGAAGATGAATCATCAGAGCTGAACAGGTGATGGACAGGTTTACCTTTTAGGTGACATGAATAAGTTGAAGGAAAGTTATGAACTGTTTCTGAGAGACAAATAACACCAGGATCCTTTTCTAAGTAGCTGACAGCTGGTAACTGTGCAGGGGCGGCTCTAGCAAAGTTTTGCCAGGAGGCCAGGTAGGGCATTAACAGGGAAAGGGGGGCACAAAGAAATACTTTTCTTTCTTATTCTCATTTAAAATGTCTAGCTTTTATTAAATAATTATCTGAATCTTACAACCAAAGTTTTTATCTGATGTACAACGTATAGAAATCATACATATACCAACAAGACAGTGTACATCACTGTCATAACAGCGTTTGTTTTCATTCAAAGGCTTTATGGTTTTTCCTATAATACCTGGTGGGGTGGTCTCCAGTCAAAATGCCTGGGCTGATTTTTTGTCCCAGTCCAGCCCTGGGTACGACATGCAGTGAATTAATCTGGGAGGGTGCATTAAAAACAAATGGCCGGGCCAGCGGTGCACATCGCAAATTAGCTCACATAGACACATTAGTTGTGCCGCTTCTTAATGACGGTATCTTAGCTAACACCCCCAACTACCAGATTCAACTTGTAATTGGCTAAAAATCACTTAGCCTACTGGTGTGTGAAAAAGATAATCCCACTCAATCCGATCAAACGCCTTTTCGGCGTCAATCGATATTTCGGCTTCTGGGGATGGAGTATCAGCCTCAATATAGATGATATTAAACAATCGCCTCAGGTTAAAATAGGATTGTCTACCCTGGACAAACCCAATCTGGTCCCCTGAAGAATTTTCTCAAGTCGGAGTGCAATGGCTTTTGAGACCACTTTGCCATCACAGTTTGTTAAGCTGATTGGTATATAGGATGTGCAATCTCGGGGGTCCTTATTCTTCTTTAATAAGAGTGTAATAGATGCCTGCTGAAGCGTAGGCGGAAGAATGTTATTCTCTATTGCTTCCGTGCAAACCAAGAGAAGAAGAAGGGCAAGTTTGTCCATAAATTTCTTATAAAAATCAGTTGGAAACCCGTCCGGACCAGGGGCTTTTCCACTCTGAAGGGACATTATTGCATTTTTAATTTCTTTCAGTGTCAGACTTTGTTCCAATTGTTCTTTCGAGTCAGAGACAATTATAGGAATATTCAGATTAGAAAAAAAAGCGTCAAACTTATTTTGAGCTGGTGCTGAATCTGAGGAATATAATTTAGCATAAAACTCTCTAAAATAGTTGTTAATAGCTTGATGATCCTCAGTTGATGAGCCATCTGATAAGATAAGTTGTGAAATAACACGGGATGCTGCTTTTTGGTGGAGCTGGCTAGCTAATAATTTGGATGGTTTATCTCCCTCTTCGTACAATCTACTACGGGATTTTAAAATGAGCTTCTCTGCTTGGGCGGTAGTTAATAGATCAATTTCAGCTTGTAAGACCACTCTCCTCTTAATCAAATCAGGGGTCGGAGAACCAGATATGAGTCCGTCCAGGGTCTTGATTTCTGAGGATAATTCCTCAAACTTCTTATACTTCTTCTTCCTCATATAAGCAGAATGAGAGACAATCTGTCCCCTGAGATACGCTTTAAGCGTCTCCCAGAGGGTTGAAGCTGAGATGCCATCCGTCCTATTTACCTGTAGAAAAAAATCTATTTGTTCTGTAATGAACTTCAGATTAGAAAAAAAAGCGTCAAACTTATTTTGAGCTGGTGCTGAATCTGAGGAATATAATTTAGCATAAAACTCTCTAAAATAGTTGTTAATAGCTTGATGATCTGAATCAGCGAGTAGGAGTGGGTCCAGTTGCCATGTCCACTTTGTCCTCTGAGTCGGAAGAGTTACCTTAATACTAACCGAGGCATGATCAGAAATGACCATCATATTTACAGTCTGTAATAGCACTCAGTAAGTAGGGGTCAACCAGAAAAAAATCTATCCTAGAAAATGACTTGTGCACATTAGAGTAAAACGAATACTCCCTTTTAGTGGGATATTTAAATCTCCAAGGGTCTACAAGTTTATGTGCCTCTACGAATGACTGAATTGTTTGCACAGATTTAGACAGTCTTAGTAAAGATTGGGAAGAGTGATCCCAAACAGAATCCATTACCAGTTTGTAATCCCCAGACATAATCAAATGATAACTATCCAAATTGGGAATAGAGCTTAGCATCTTTTTATAAAAGTTCTCATCGTCAAAGTTTGGACCATAAATATTGACCAATACTAGGGAAAGTTGAGACAGCTCTCCCACAACCATCACATATCTGCCATTAGGGTCCAAGATAGTATCTGATACGATGAAAGGAATTTTTCTGTGGATGAGTATAGCCACTCCTCAGCCTTTACAATTAAATTGTGAATGAAACATTTGGCCCACCCATTCTTTGCGAATTTTAGACTGATCACAATTCCAGAGGTGGGTTTCCTGTAGGAAGGCAATACCAACCCCAAGATGTTGTAAATGAGAAATGACCCTTTTTCTCTTGATTGCCTGGTTCATACCCTTCACATTCCAACTTATAATTTTTACGTCAGCATTATCTGGGTCAGGGTCCAATCTACTCTTTGTCAGAACTATGTAATTCAAAAATATAGATGTTTGCCCAATTTAAACGATAAAAAAATCACAGTAGGTGCACACAGTGAATACAGAGCAAATGCCACACCAAAACAACACATAACACATAAACAGGCCTTAAAAAGGCTACCACCCCAAAAAAACTTGAAACTTTTGCAAACCTGCATTTGCATGCTGCCCGCAATAAAGGATACATGTTTGAACCATTAATGAACCTCTCCAACAGGGTATTAAACAAACTGTAACGCCCTTTCATAATTTGAAAAAGAGAAAAGAGAAAAGAAAAAAAGGGCAATAACATCAGTAATGAAGAAAAGGAAGGTGCTCATGAGTGGCATTATGTGTGGTGTGTATTTACACCATCAAATATAAAACGTTCATTGCCACTATGACCAATGATAATAGAACACAATGAGAGTAAAGAAATATTCAAAATATGACAGAGTAGCCATGTCTAATGATGCCACCTTCTGTGAAATGATTTTCAATGTTATTAACCCAATCGTTACCTTACCTCAGTCACCAGTCTCTGCAGGGTGCGAGGCGGGGCGTTCGTTATCAACAGTGATATTAATTATTAACGTAGGTCAGCGCCTCTGCAGGGTCGGTAAATCTCATGCATTTCCCGTTGTGTGTGAACTGCAGAGTGGCTGGGTAGAAGAGACCAAACTTGACCTTTGCACTGTGGAGCTTCCTTTTGGACTTGGAGAAGACTTTTGTCTTTTGTTGACTTCTGGGCTGTAGTCAGGAAATATGTGGAATCTTGATCCATTGAATAGGAGCGGGCCCTTCTGTCTGGCGAGGCGTAGGATCAGCTCTGTGGTTTGGAAGTGGTGGAGTCTGACAATGAACGGACGTGGCTCTAGCCACCGATGGCGGCCTCTCGAAGTTGTTCTCCCCAAGCACATCAAAGAGTAGTTTGGTGATGAATTTCGTTGGTCGTGGGCCCTCCGCCTTCTCTGGTATCCCCACAATGCGTATATTCTGCCGTCTGGTGTAGTTTTCCAAGTACACCACAAAATGTCCACAGAAGAAACAGAATCAATATTTAACACATACAAGGTCCAGTGTGTGTGCTGATGCATGCTAGGTAAAGTGAAAAGACTCCATGATACTGATAAAATGTCTGATAAAAAATCTATTTACTGCTCTAAGGCAAAAGACCTGTGATAATATGTCTACCTGCACTCATTTTGGTCACCTGCCTGCACACATACACCCCTGTCATCACAGTCATCTCTCAGTTCTTCCTCTCTTCACCTTGCTAAGAACACCACTACCCAGTTAGTGTATAAGCTGTCCGTGTAACGCTGATTGCAAGTTTTCTTTAAAAAGGGCCCTTCAGGTTCCCATTCCTCCGGTGGAATGTGTTCTCACGCCCTGAGGAAAAGAGAGACCCTTAGTGCCATATGCCAAGGAAAACGTCCATAATCCGGCGAGTTAACCTCTGTTTAGACAAAGCTCTGACTTGGGGCCCGTTCTTCGTACGTCGCTTACTACATCCAAGATCAAATGACACATCCAAGACCAAATCATCGCGCTAACGTTGAGCTCGCTAATCCGATTCTCCGAACACACCTGCTGTTGACGATTAGTACAGCTGGATGAAGTAATGTGAGATCACTGGGTGTGGTAAATGGTAAATGGCCTGCATTTGTATAGCGCTTTACTCAGTCCCTAAGGACCCCAAAGCGCTTTACACTACATTCAGTCATTCACCCATTCACACACACATTCACACACTGGTGACGGCAAGCTACATTGTAGCCACAGCTGCCCTGGGGCGCACTGACAGAGGCGAGGCTGCCGGACACTGGCGCCACCGGGCCCTCTGACCACCACCAGTAGGCAAACACAGGGTTAGTATCTTGCCCAAGGATATTTGGCATGCAGCCAGGAGGCAGCCTGGGATCGAACCACCGACCTTCTGGTTAGTGACTGACCTGCTCTGCCACCTGAGCTACAGCCACCCCAAAAGGGGCTACGCATCGATCGTAGAAACATTGATCGGCAACCCTCTGATTGGTCGGCGAAAATGTCGAAGGAGCGCTCTCGGTATTTTCCGGCAGCAGAGCAAGAACTCTTGATTGAGGGATTTCAGGAGTTTCAGAGTTTAATCAGAACGCAAGGGAACACTGCAAAGGCTGCAAAAGCAAGGAGAGAGGGCTGGCAGGAAGTTGCTGACAAATCAAACTCGTAAGTAAGTTAATAATAACAATAATAATGGAGTGGATTGATATAGTGCTTTTCAAGGCACCCAAAGCGCTTTACAATGCCACTATTCATTCACTCTCACATTCACACACTGGTGGAGGCAGCTACAGTTGTAGCCACAGCTGCCCTGGGGCAGACTGACAGAAGCCAGGCTGCCATATCGCGCCATCGGCCCCTCTGGCCAACACCAGTAGGCGGTAGGGTAGATTTATTATATTACACTATATTATCCAATATTATATTACATTATATTATATTATGTTATATTATATCCCCTTTCACATTAGAGCCACAACAGGACCCACTAGAACATGGGAACAAGTAAAAGTGAAATATAAGAATATTCCACAGAATGGTAATATTTATCACTTATATTGCTTTTAGTCTCTTGGAAAGAGACCCTGAAATACTCTGTTTGTTTGTTCATAACAGCAACCAAGAAAAGGGCAGAGCAAAAAAAGACAGGTGGTGGTCCTGCACCCCCTCGTCAACAAGTTGGTTAAGTAAATAATACCCTCACGGGAATATCGATATCTCTCAATGAGCACACTGTCGCGCTGAGCTAAAGGATCCTGTCTGTCCCGCAATATACGCTGAATTCTGAGGACTCTCCTTATCAATCTTGCACCTTCCGCAATGGGTGGCTCGCGTAGACGGACAGGACATGGCTGCGACAGGTTTCCCAAATCCACCTTCACTTTTATAGCCGTGGTCTCCCATCTTGTTGACGCAACAACATTGTCATCCCCTATGTAGCCGGTGTATCAGAAAAACTCAGGAGAGTTTTCTCCAAGCATGACATCCCGGTGCATTTCAGACCCACCAACACGCTCAGACAAAAACTGGTTCACCCGAAAGACAAAACGCCAAAACACAGACTTAACAATGTGGTGTATGCTGTACAGTGCAGTGAGGAATGCCCAGACCTCTACATTGGAGAGACCAAACAGCCACTTCACAAGCGCATGGCACAACATAGAAGAGCCACCTCCACAGGACAAGACTCAGCAGTCCATCTGCATCTTAAGGATAAAGGACACTCTTTGAGGATGCCAATGTTCACATTTTGGACAGAGAGGACAGATGGTTTGAAAGAGGAGTGAAAGAAGCATCTATGTCCACTGTGAGCGACCATCTTTGAACAGAGGCGGGGTTTACGACACCAACTCTCTGCCATCTATAATCCAGTTTTGAGATCCCTTCCCAGACGCCTTAACGCCCACTCACATCCTGGGCCATCTGACCTCAGGAATTCGCATGATAAGGTGGGGCCAGGTTTCACAATGAACACACCCGAAACTCTGGCTGATTGGGACCCACACCCAGTTTCACACCTTGGCTCAGGCGATTAGAGGATCATCAGGGGGTCCTTTTGTCCCTCTGTGGGGGGTTACTCCCACTAGGTTTATATCTGGGACTCTCCACCATTTGACCTTAGAACTGAAGAAGCTTCTCGGATGAGAGGTGAAACGTCTTCAAGTAACTTAAAGAAGTCCAGACGCTTTTCTTTGCAAGCTCCTTTGACTACGATGACCTGGATGACTGAGAACCTTCACAGACGTCTCCCATCTTGATTACACGAAGTAATTTACAATTACTACTCTGAAATATGAATTACATCTGTAATAATCACATACATGTAACAGAATGATTAATAGTACATTTCCCTTTTTTAGGAAATGACCTGTATGTATCTGTGTGACATCAATAAAAGGATCAAGTGCTGCATTATCTTTAGTTACATTGATGTTATTTATTTATGGTGAAACAGTGGTGGAATATCGCTGTTGCTTTCGTATAAATGAAGCGGACATACCTGCGTGGCCGCGATCTAATCCTGTTTACATAAAGTAAACCTGCTCCCGAGCAGGTTTACGCTTACGGCTCTGTTGCTATGACAGCAAGTCCCGGATGAGCTTCGGGGAACCGAACGATCCAAGATCACGCGAAATCGTCAACAATCTAATCCAGCTAACTTACTTAGCGAGGTACGAAGAACGGGCCCCAGGTTAGCGAAGCAGACAAGCAACTGGACTTAGACAGAGAGAATCCAGCCTCCTTTTTTCCTCAAATGCGAAAAGAGAAAGGCAAGAGCTCACAAGCTCAAATTCTATATAGTGCTATAAGCCACAGGAATAATTTTAGGAAAACTCAGCATTCTGTCATTCACTGTGTGAGGCACGCAGGTTTGAAGAACCCAAAATGTAGACCAAACTCAAGTGGCAGCTTTATTGCTGGACTGCAAAAACTGTTCAGGAACTTAACTAACAGGCAGAACACAGTGGGGAATGAGGGCGATCGCGACAAGGGCAAACGAGGGAACAACTCACAGGAGGGAACACAGCTGAGCGTAATCTGTCTGTCAATCTAAAAGAGGTAGTACAAGAAACACATACAATTGGACACAGACAGATGAAACCCAGGGGAAGGAGGCAAGACAGTGAGGATGAGAGAGCAAGGGATGAGAGAGGGCGAAAGAACAAGGGACGAGAGGGACACAAGAACACATGTCTAGGGAAACAGGCAGACAAACATGAAGACAAGACTGACCTAACAGGGGTGGACACACAAAGGCAAGACCAAGGCTAACAGGACAGAGACGAGACCAGGACATGACAAGGGAACTAATAACTAACCAGACAACCTGAACTAGAAATACAGATAAGTCAACTAGGAAAAAAGTCACACAGAGAAAACAACAACGAATAAACAAGAGTCAAAGAAAAAAAAAAAACACAACGATCCAGGTACCCTAACATATTTGGACGTAATACGACCCTAAGGCTGTCAGAAGAGAACTGTGTGTAAGAAGGATGCACAAAAAAATGCATGAAGCCTACCCACTCACTTTGCAGACCCTAAAGTGAGAAGCAGTACTCAAGTCAAGTCGAGTGGCTTTATTGTCATTTCAACCATGTGCAGTGGTACAGTACACAGTGAAACCAGACAACGTTCCCCCAAGACCATGGTGCTACATATGACATATACAGACAATCAACACAGAACTATATAAATTGCAAGTGTGCAAAAATTGCCAAAAACCAAACAAAAAAACAGTGCAACACCAGACAGAACAGAATAATGCAGACACAAGACAGTGCAGACACAACAGTGCAATAGAAAAGTGCAACAATGACAGTGGGTTGTGCAAAAGACTGAGCATTGTACAAAAGGTAGCTTGATGTATGAAGGTGTGCGTGTGTGTGTTTGTGTATATGAGATTGTGCAGTTAAATGCTTGAGGTAGTGACATGTATTAAGGTCCAGTTACTGAGTGTTCAGGAGTCTGATGGCTTGGAGGAAGAAACTGTTTCACAGTCTGGCAGTGAGGGCCCGAATGCTCTGGTACCTCTTGCCAGAAGGCAGCAGTGTGAAGAGTGTGTGTGAGGGGTTTGTGGGTTCCTCTGCAGCTTTGCGGATGCAGTGGGTGCGATACGTGTTTGTAATGGAGGGAAGAAAGGCTCCAGTGATCTTCTCAGCTGTTCTCACTAGCCAATGTAGGATATTGCAATCCAATACGGTGCAGCTACCATACCAGATAGTGATGCAGCTGCTCAGGATGCTCTCAATAGTCCCTCTGTAAAAGGTGAGAATGGGTGATGGGAGATGGGCTTTTCTCAGCTTCCGCAGGAAGTAAAGATGCTGTTGGGCCTTCTTAACTATGAAGCTGGTGTTGAGGGACCAGGAGAGGTTTTCCACCAGGTGACCACCAAGGAATTTTGTGCTCTTGACGACCTCCACAGAGGATCCATTGATGTTAAGTGCACAGTGATCTCTCTGTGCTCCCATGAAGTTGATATTCAACTCTTTTGTTTTGTCCACATTCAGAGACAGGTTGTTGACTCTACACCAGTACAGCGTACTTAAGGTACACCTTAAGTCACCTCATCATATCCAATATCAAAAGCAGATATAGTTGCCAAATAAACCTTAGTTGTAGAAAAAGAAAGAACTTTATCCAGGAATGTTAAAACACCCACAATAGATTAGAGTCACAAAGGGAGTGTGTGCCCGCATGTCTCCATCAATAAGACATGCTGGTCCTTCCAAACTAAAAATTGACGAGAGCTCACATGCAAGATGTGGTTATCATCAGCTTCTCTAGGGATGTTGGGGTGGACACAGGGAGCTATTTGTTTAAGTCTTGCAGTTTTTCCCTTTTTTTTTATCTACTCCTTCTCTTTACTATCCCTGTCACCTTCAGCAGTGTATAACCACAGAGATAATAATAAGAATAATAAAAGAAAACAAGTAAATAAATAAAAGAAAAAGATTAACGTTGAATAAAATAAGTGTTGAACATTTCACCAAGTTTCAAAGTAAATATATTTTTGAAGGCAGTATTGACGTGACATTCTCACCAAATGTCAGTAGCAACCCATCCAACCTACAGATGCAAAGAAATCAAACCATAGATGTCCATGAAAAAAGTTATGTGTAATAGAGAAATTATACACGGAAGAAGTATTGAACACATAAAGAAAGGGAGGTGTAAAAGGCATGGAAAGCAGTGACACCAGCTGAAATCTATCAGTAATTTCCAAGCAATCCTGCCACTTAATTCAAATTAAAATGAGCTGGTTCAGTTCCAGCTGGTGGCCTATTAAGGTCTGTCATTACCAAGGTGTCACACAACAAACATCTCATGACTGGTAAAACCAGTGAGTTCTCTCAACACCTTTGTAACCTTATTGTTGCAAAACAAACTGATAGCACTGGTTGCAGAACTGATCACTCATTTACCATAAACTGGCCACAAGTAGGTGCTCCCTGAAAGACAGAGGAGTGAAAAGAATTATTAGAAGAGTTGTCCAAGAGCTAAGGATGATAAAAATCTGCAGGTTTATTTATTCAAAGAAAACAATAAGTAATGTATGCAACCGGCCTGCATTTTTTTTCTGTGATAATGGTAATAGTGATATAGTAGTGTGGTAATAAGCCCACAGACAATAATCATTTGACTCAGAATTCTCCCAGTGTGCTACTGAAATGTTGACTTATGAATGAAACAATCACTCAAAAATAAAGTTTAAATGTGTGTCATAAAGGTAAAGCTTTTAATTAACGGACATCAGTTCCCACAAGTCCACAGTCACATTCCCAACTATATGGCTACCAAAAGCATAGCTTTGTTCTGTCTTTGTCAGATAGATGCTCGAAATACTGCTATTTTTTTATGTTTTTGACAGGGTCTTTTACAATGAATGCACAATAATTTCATGATGTTACTGAAACAACATGTGGCATTTAGTTATATTTTTTGGTTAAAATGTCACCACCTGTGTTTTTGTATGTTTGTGTATGACTAGCCTGTTATATCTATTCAGGAATCAGATGGCCAAGGATGCCCTTTCTGTCGCTGTGAGATCAAAGGCACAGAGCCCATTATTGTGGATCCCTTTGACCCACGAAATGAGGGCTCCAAGTGCTTCTTCCTGGACCAACACAGCTCCCCCTTGCTGGACCTGGATGATGAGGAAGACCGAGAAGACTGTCTTGTCATGAATGGACTGGCCAACATCAGGAAGGTAATCTACACAGGATCAAAAGTATTAATACAGACTTAAATACACTGCTCAAGAAATTATATACAGTTATATATTATATGTCTAAGGAACTTGGAAAGAAAAATGTCTGGACTTCTTTAAGTTGCTTGAAGATATTTCATCTGAGAAGCGTCTTCAGTTCTTAGATGGTGGAGAGTCTCAGAATTAAGGCCTGTGGGAGTGACGCCCAAGAGCGACATGGACATAGAGCCCCTATTGATCCATATGCTATTTGGTCCATTTGACCGTGTCCCTTGGTGTGCTGTTTGAGGTGCTGCGGGAGTATGGGGTGTCCCTATACAACTGTAGCAAGAGCTTGGTCCACATAGTCGGACTCATTCCCGAATGGGTGTTGGGCTCCGCCAGGGCTGCCCTTTGTCACCGATTCTGTTCATAATTTTTATGGACATAATTTTTAGGCGCAGCCAAGTGGCAGAAGGCTTTCACTTAGGTGGTGTCAGAATCTCATCTCTGCTTTTTGCGGATGATGTGGTTCTGTTGACTTCATCTGGTGCTGGCCTCCAGCTCGCAATGGAATGCTTCGCAGCCGAATCTGAAGCGGCGGGAATGAGGATCAGCACCTCCAAATCTAAAGCCATGGTTCTCAGCCGGAAAAGGGTGGAGTTTTCAAGGTATCTACATTGAGGCTGTGGATAGCTACAGGTATTTTGGTGTTTATTTGAACAATAAACTGGACTGGACTCATAATACAGAAAAGGGTATTAGGTATTAGGATTCTCTCTAATTTACACAGGGTCAAAAGTATAGGATAGAAGACTAGAATAATCCTTTAATTGTCCTACAAGGGGAAATGTGGTTGTATCAGCAGCAAAAACACACATATACAAACAGAACAGGACACAGAACAGAAACACAGTTTTTACATATTTACATCATGGACAATAGTTACCAAAGCAGAGTACTGTACAGTTATTAAAATTAAAGTATAGATAAGTGGCAAACCCAGGTTGTAGTGTGCAAACAGTGCAGGATACTGAAAGATGTTTAAATGCTTATTGGGCGACTGTGGCTCAGGGGGTTGGGAATCGCATCTGTAACCGGAAGGTCGCTGGTTCGATCCCTGGGCTCTCTGTCCTGGTCGTTGTGTCCTTGGGCAAGACACTTTACCCTACTTGCCTACTGGTGTTGGCCAGAGGGGCTGATGGCGCGATATGGCAGCCTCGCTTCTGCAGCTGTGGCTACAACTGTAGCTTGCCTCCACCAGTGAGTGAATGAATAGTGGTATTGTAAAGCGCTTTGGGTGCCTTGAAAAGCGCTATATAAATCCAATCCATTATTATTATTATTAAATAGTTAAGAATATTTAGAATAATTAGAAAAGTGTAGATTGCGTATTGTACCTGTGCATTAAAAAGTAGACATGTAACTTGTGTATATATAAACTGAGAAAAGTAATGTGCAATGTAAATGTAACACAGTAAGGGGAATTGTTGAAAAGAATATATCAATGGACCAATAGGCTCGACTATAGGAGCACAGGGGTGTGTTCAAATGAGACACAGACGCAAGAATGTAACTCAAAAGAACCGGCCAATTTTAGTGACATAAACCATAAGGTTGACAAGCACAGGTTAAAGACACTTTACAATGGTAGAAAGGAAACTTACAAAAATTAAAAGAAAAGTAAAACACAAACTACTAAAGCAATGACTTGGCCAAGTGTTATTTTTGGTTTTCAATGTTCGGGTTTCAATGCTCGGGTGCACCCTAGTAACCTGACTCCTTAACTCTTATAGAACAGATTACACAAATCCAATGTACATTCAAATGAAAATCTCACACTCTTTTCACATGTGGAGAATGTTCTACACAACAGCTCATTATTTAAAGTCCCAAATAAAAAATGTCCAAGGGGTAAAGTCCAAAAAATTCCCAGGGTGTGAAAGAAAATAGGGATGAGAGAATGTCAGTCAGTGGTCTTATGTATAACCAGCTGTGCGTGAAAGTGTGAGTGATACAGTCCTACCACACCGCAAGGTGCAGCAGATCATCAAGTGGAAGGTCAAGGTCAAGGTCAAGGTCAGATTTATTTATATAGCACATTTCCAACAGCCGATGCTGCACAAAGTGCTTAACAATAACAATAAAATTAAAAACTACAGTGTAATACAATAATAACAATAGAAACAATAAAATAGAAGAATTGAAACAATACTAACTAATTCAGATAAATCCAAAATGCTTGGGTCATAATGTGTTAAAAGCCAGAGCGTAAAAGTGTGTCTTTAGTAAAGATTTAAATTGCTCAAGAGTTTGAGCAGATCTAATATTAAAGGGGAGACTATTCCAAAGTCTGGGACCTGCCACAGAGAAGGATCTATCACCACGAGATTTGAGGTTAGTCCGTGGAATGGACAACAATAGTTTTGAACTAGATCTCGTGGGTTTTCCTGGAGCATAGGCAGAGAGGAGCTCTGACAGGTAGGGGGGGGCTCGGGCGTTGAGTGACTTAAAAACAAAAAGTAAGAGTTTAAATTGGATCCTGTAGGGGACAGGGAGCCAGTGTAAAGAGGCTAAAATTGGGGTTATATGCTCTCTCCGTTTGGTACCAGTTAGCAGGCGAGCAGCAGCATTTTGAACCATCTGAAGGCGATGGATGGTGGCATGATCTAGGCCATAATACAATGAATTGCAGTAGTCCAATCTGCAAGTAAGAAAAAGGTGGATGATACGCTCGAAGACGTCAGCCGGAAGGTATGGCTTTATCCTGGCTAGCTGTCTTAGCTGAAAAAAACAAGACTGAACTACTGCACTCACCTGCTTATTCAATTTAAAAGAACCATCAATGTAAACTCCGAGGTTTTTTACATGTGTTTTACAATACGAGGAGAGGGTACCCAACGTGCTGTCGATATGATTGAAATTGCCAAAAATGACAACCTCAGTTTTGTTTTCGTTTAGCTGTAAAAAATTTAATGATAACCACTGTTTAACGTCGTCAAGGCAGCGTAATAAGAGCTGCGGTTGATCTGATCCTGATTTTAAAGGTAGATAAATCTGTAGATCATCCGCAAAGCAATGAAATGAAATGCTGTACCGCGAGAAGATGGAGCCCAATGGCAGCAAATAGAGTGCGAAGAGGGCGGGACCCAAAATAGAGCCTTGAGGAACGCTGTATTTAAGAGGAGCTAATTTGGAGTTGTGGGGGCCCATATTGACATAAAAGAACCTTTCTGTCAAGTAGGAGCGAAACCACTGAAGGGCAGATCCTTTTAGGCCAGCATGCGATTCTAGCCGTGATAACAGGATGTCGTGGTCAACTGTGTCAAAAGCTGCTGACAAGTCCAACAGTAAAAGGGCAGCAGGGCTGCCAGAATCCATAGTTAAGAGAATATCGTTAAAAATCCTTAAAAGTGCTGTCTCAGTGCTATGTAATGATTTAAAACCAGATTGAAATTTTTCTGAGATCATATTAAAATCGAGGTGTGCCTGCAACTGTAGATAGACCACTTTCTCCAAAACTTTAGATAGAAAAGGAAGCTTTGAGATGGGCCTGTAATTGGACAGAACAGTTGGGTCCAGGTTTTGTTTTTTAAGAAGAGGCTGAACTACAGCTTGTTTGAAGCATAGTGGGACGCAGCCTGTAGTAAGGGACGTATTAATCAATTTCAGAATAAAAGGGCCAACAATATTAAAAGTGTTTTTGAGCAGACTCGGGGGAAGAGAATCAGAGGGGCAGTGTGATGATCTTAGGCCACTAACTATCGCGGTCAGGTCCTTAAGGGAGACGGGATCAAACTGCTCTAAGACAGCTGAACACACAGGTGGAGGGCTTTGAACTGAGACAACAGACAACGAAACAAGGGCCCTAATTGATAAGATCTTGTTATTGAAAAATGCTAAAAAATCATCGCACATACTTGGTGAAGAAGTAATTCCAGGATTATCACATAAACTAAAAAAGCGATTAAGAATGTTAAAAAGTACCTGAGGCCTATGACCGTTTGCTGATACTAAGTTTGAGACAAATTGTGTTTTTGCAGTTTTTACAGCTTCTTGATAAGCGGAGAGACAAGTCCTTAAAATCTGTAAGGAAACATACAATCTGTCCTTTTTCCATCTCCTTTCAGCGCGTCTGTAGTCGCGTCTGAGGGAGCGGGTGTAATCGTTCAACCACGGTTCTGATGAATTCTTAGCGCGCACAGTTCTGAATGGTGCAATAGAGTCCAAGATATAAGTGCAAGTAGAATGAAGAATAGCCGAAAGGTCCTCAACATTTTTACAATTGGAGTTCAATATTCCAGAGTCCATAAAGGCAGCAGAAAAGGAAGGTGCTGTTAGTACATTAAGCGCTCGCTTTTTGCGCAGTGGGGCGTTCGACTTGTCCATCGAGCAGCGCAGTGTTAGAGTGAACAACACAGGAAGATGATCGGAAATGCGTAATTCGGATATATCCGTAATGCACACTTCCAACCCGTGGGAAAGCACCAAGTCCAGTGTGTGACCTTTTTCGTGCGTGGGACCAGAAACCCACTGGGTCAAGTTAAAGGAATCAATAATATTTAAAAAGTCCTTGACCAAAAATTTCGAATCACAACAGACATGAATATTAAAATCGCCAAGGATCAAAAAGCTGTCGTATTTAAGAGCGATTCCAGCCATAAAATCAGAAAACTCTTTGATAAAATCCTTATTAAACTTGGGAGGGCGATATATAAGGGCACACAGCAGAGGCGCAGCAGGATTAAGGTGTAACTCAAACAGCTGGAGTTCAAAACTAGAAAATGAGTCATGCTGTAATATTTGATGGCAATGAAATCGAGGATTGAACACAGTGGCTAGGCCTCCCCCCCTGCCAGAGGACCGAGGGAGGCTGAAGAATGAGAAATTGGGAGGAACCAGTTCCGAAAACGCTACAGACTCACTGGGTTGGAGCCATGTTTCCGTCAGAAATAGAAAGTCCAACTGTTGTGACTTTATGAAGTCGTTTAATACAAACGTCTTGTTTGCTAATGATCTTACATTTAGCAAAGCCATTTGGAATGTGTAGATCCTAGCATCGGACGCTCCAGCTCGGTTAAGTGTGCGAAGATTTCTGTGGTCCACACCGCATCCACGGGTCCGAGGCCGCTTAGGAAAAGAAGCGAATCTCAGTCTCTCTAAGTCCAGGTGGGAAGGCTCGCCATCTATTTCACCGGAGGAATCCACCTCAGGAACAATTCAGCATACAAAAAAAACCTGACCTGTCAACGGACAGGGTCAGAAGAGCAATTCAAATATTAATTATGCTGTTCTAGCTATAATTCACAACTTAGGATTTTGTTTAAATCACATTCAACATAAATTTGCAATAAAAATACTCAAATTTGCAAAAATAAAACATTTCTCTTACACAAACTATGCATTAAACCAAGTAAAGTCAGTGCATATGCATATATGTCGCATATGCGACAATTATTAATCAAACAATTGAGATTAATTCAGTTTCTCAACAATAAAATGTGAAACAGACGTGAACTAACTGAGACATACAACATGTGCTCACCGATCTCAGCGCATCACGGCCGAAGACAATGGCATAGTGTCTCTCGGTCGGAAAATGCAGGGCTCTAAATAACGTAACAGGACATGTTTTCTCTTTAATAACCGTAATACGACATGAAGGAAAAATAAACATAAGTTGCGCTTCAAGTGTTACCTTACTTCTGGAAGCAGATTGAGATGAACTTCCAGGCAGTTGATAGCAACCAGAGCTAACAAAGGCTAACAGTTTAGCTCCACGCGGTACTTTCTAAAGTCACCAGAAAAATGCAGCATTTGCCTATTTACTCACTGTGGCTACTTTTAACATGAAAGGTAGCTGATAACCAGTGAACTTATGTGCAACACAGTTGGTTGCAACTTATATCTAATACTTTTTTCCAGCTCAAAAGCTTCAGTCTCTCTTTTCTCCTGCCAGCGCGCGACTACCTCCACACATAGCAGCAAACACAGAGCACGTAGGTGGGACATACAGCGGCAGACTGCTCTCCCATTGGTCAAAACATACTGGGACCTGTGCATTTCGATTGGTTGGGCAGGCTGTCCATCTCTCCTCATATCAGTCCTTAAAGTGGTACCCTCATTGTATGTGGGTTACACCCTCCCCTCTTGATGGTATGCCCGTCCCTGGGCATCTGCAGGGTGGCAGTCTTGGTTGTCTCCCAAACATCAATTCATAGGGGGAAAATCCAGTCACGTCACTCTTCGTACAATTATATGTGGGTTACATAAACATTAGGGGTCCAACGATACACAAAATTCACGGTTCGGTTCGGTTCGATACTTTGGTGTCACGGTTCGATATTTTTTCGATACAAAAAAAAATGTTCATGCCTTTTTAATCTGTAACTTATTAAAATCATAAATATATATTTTAACTCAAAAGTACAGTTTTTAAATTTAATGTTGCTGAAACAACAAAGTAATTAAAAAAATAAATCTATCTGATGGAGAAATCCCTCATCTTTGGAAAAGAGAGTTTATTACAGAGAAATGGCTCTTTCCAAAATAAAAGCTATACTATACGCTTCTTCTGGGCTATATTCTCAGCAGCATATTAAACATATCAGGTCCCCATAAGGAGAATCATGTGCTAACGGCTGTCTAAATGACTCGGATAAAGTTTGTAGCATGCTGCTTGTTGTTTTTGTCTGCTTCCACTTGTCTTTGCACTAGGATGATGTCGGCGTAAATGTGCAGTCACATTCATTGTGTTCCCACTAGTGCTGTCAGCGTTAATCTGAAATGACGTTAACGCCACAACACGCAAGTCTCCGTTAACGAGCTACCGCGGATCGCCCCGTGCGTGGGGCTGGACGGCCAACACGTTAACGAGCTAACTGCGCTAACGCACTAGTTCCCTCCAATGTAATTGAGCATTACGTGGCACATCCAACATACTGTTTTACTTTTGTCCATGACGCGCTTACCTTCAGGGTCATACGTCACATGAAAACCAAAATAGTTCCAAACGCCACATCTGAATGAGGGTGGGGGAGGTTCAATTTGCCATGTTGCAAGGAGAGCTTAACTTCTGTCTTGCTAGCTTGCCCTGCGCTCAGTGAATCTGCGTTCGACTACTCCGCCTAGGCTGCACTGTCGAGCGCAGATCCACTGAGCGCTCAACACAGACAGCATCGTCAGAAGGAAAGTTGATAAAATAAATTAAAAATTTTGTATTGTTCGATACATATGCGTACCGAACCAAAAGCATTGTATCGAACGGTTCAATATCGATACGAGTATCGTTGCACCCCTAGTAAACATCTATGTTTGTTGGGAGCAGTTTTGATTGTACAGTCTGACAGCTGCAGGGAGGAAGGACCTGCAGAAACGCTCCTTCATGCATCTAGGATGCAACAGTCTGTCACTGATGGAGCTCTGCAGTTCAGCAACATTTACATGCATGGGGTGGGAGACTTTGTCCATCAGAGAAGTTATTTTGGCAAGAGTCCTTCTGTCTCCCACCACCTGCACTGGATCCAGGGTGCATCCCAGAGCTGTCCTTCCTGATAAGTTTATCCAACCTCTTCCTCTTAGCTGTCGATAAACTGCTGCTCCAACATACAACACGGTAAAAAATGATGGATTCCACCACAGAGTCATAGAATGTCTTTAGAAGCACTCCCTACACTCCAAATGACCTCAGCCGCTTCAGTAGGTAGAGTCTGCTCTGACCCTCCCTGTAAAGAGCATTAGTGTTGTGGCTCCAGTCCAGTTTATTATTCAGGTGAACACCCCGGTACCTATAAGAGTCCATTATCTCAATGTCCACTCCCTGGATGTTCACCTGTGTCAGTGTGGTGGGTCTGTCTCCCCGGAAGTCCACCACTAACTCCTTGGTTTTCCCAGTGTTGATCAGCAGGTGGTTCTGCTGACACCAGTCCACAAGTCCAGAGTCCACTGTCTGTACTCTGAGGCTACGTCCACACTAATGCGTTTACTTTTGAAAACGCATGGTTTTCTCTCTGTTTTGGCCTCCTGTCTACACTGAGACTGTGTTTTCCCCGAAGGAAAACGCATCATATTGAAAACGCTCTCAAAAACAAATACATTTAAAGACGGTGCTTTCACATCGCAGTGTGGACAGTGAAAACGGAGACTTTTGAAAATGATGACACATGTTAGTTTTATGATGCAGTCATGTGACCAATTAAACAAAGATAGCGGAGGGCATTATACAGCAGTTGTTTTGTTTGCTCTCAATTTTGACAGCCCTATTAAAGATTAATAATGGATTGGATTTATATAGCGCTTTTCAAGGCACCCAAAGCGCTTTACAATGCCACTATTCATTCACTCTCACATTCACACACTGGTGGAGGCAAGCTACGGTTGTAGCCACAGCTGCCCTGGGGCAGACTGACAGAAGCGAGGCTGCCATATCGCGCCATCGGCCCCTCTGGCCAACACCAGTAGGGTAAAGTGTCTTGCCCAAGGACACAACGACCAGGACAGAGAGCCCCGGGATCGAACCGGCGACCTTCCGGTTACAGATACGCTTCCCAACCCCCTGACCCACGGTCGCCCATGTACAAAATATCAGTTTGTACATGCTTCAGATAGCTTTTCTTCAAATTCTTTAATTCTCACTCGCTTTTGCAACTTTGTAATTTTGTGTTACTCGTAGCAACAACTCCACCTCATTGTTAGTCCATTTAAAAAACCTGGTGCTTTTCCTCGACAGTTTGCCGTGACGTTTCAAAGAGCCGGAAAGTAAATAAAGGGCAGACAGAAATGAGGCAGGCCGAATCTTAGTGTTTCACGCACGTGCAATGCTTGAACGTAAGCGTTTTCGGCCGTTTCAATGTGGACGCACATCTCTGTGAAAACGACTGAAAGTGTGGACGCAGAGCGTTTTCAGACCTTTTCACCTTTTCAAATCTATTCAGGATGTGTGGACGTAGCCTGAGTCATCCTCACCTGTGATGAGGCCGACTATGGCAGAGTCGTCAGACAACTTCTGTAGGTGGCAGCGTGGGGTGTTGATGTAGAAGTCTGCAGTGTAGAGGGTGAAGAGGAATGGTGCCAGCATAGTTCCCTGTGGGGCCCCCGTACTGCAGACCAGCATATCAGAGACACAGCCCTGTGCCCTCACATATCGTGGGCGTCCTGTGAGGTAGTCCAGTATCCACTGGGACACGTGGTGGTCCACTCCTGATAGCTCCAGCTTGTCCCTCAGAAGTCGTGGCTGAATGGTGTTAAAAGCACTGGAGAAATCAAAGAACAGGGTAGCTGGGGACCAGGAGAAGATGAGCAGTGACTGGCTGTCATTGTTGACCAGCCAAGCTAAAAGCATTGTGGTTCATGGTTAAAAAAACTGCTGATGGTTTGACACCATCTGATGACATCTTCTTATGGTTGTTAGTCATAACCATTGACTACAATTGGTAGTAACGCTAAGACGGAGACTTATAAAATTTACAGAAGTTAGGATGGTGGAGCCATTTGAGCCATTTCTAAACAACTGCAGATTCCAAGGCTTACTTCCACAGTCCAAAAAAGAGCATTGGCCAAGCATGTGTGAACATGAGTGTTAATGTTTATCTGTCTCTATGTGTTAACCCTGTGACAGACTGGCAGTCTGTCCAGGTTGTACTCTGCCTTTTGCCCCATGACAGCTGATGATAGATAGTACAGTACTATTGAAAATTGAATACTGAGCTCTAGGTTATATCTAACCTTCTCATTATGTTGGCTATGATACATCACTTCTGGAGCAGTGGCGAGAGCATAATCTCGGGTAATCAAAACGGGAAATAACATTTTACCACATTTTAAAGTGGTGTAGATTTGCTTCCATCTATCCCCTATAAAGAATGTGGATTCTAGCAGTCTCTAATCAGGATAGAACTGGTAATAAACGACTAAGATTTTTTTTTTAAAAGTTTATTTACCTTTTCCCTTAGCAATGTGGCGAGCATCAGAAATCGCCAATGGTGTCGCCCAGTTCTTCACCTGTCAGCCAACACAGAAAAGCCCATGGGGGAAACTCCAGCCAATGTGTCCAGCACCTCAGCCTCCCACCTGTCCCACCACGACGTGACCTTATCAACAAAGGTGCCATTCGCTCCCCATCTGCCAGTCCCATCTGCTCCCCCAAGGTCAGTCACAGTTCAGCACACTGCCACTATGAAACCCCTCATATGTTCACCTGGCACACAAGTGTTTAAGTTTATTTACACAGTTTCGACAATGTTTACTGACCAGCAGAGAATTTACATGACAATCCACAAATTACTCCAAGTGCCCCAAATGCTGCTAATTAAATCCACTTGATTCACTCACTGATCATGATTATCAACTGTTACCATCTCTATAAAAGTAGCAGTCTTGAGTATTAAGGTACGTGTTATCACAATGCTATGGAGACCCAGAGTTTACTGACAGTACTATTTGAAAAAAAAAACCAAACTGAACAAATATGGCTTATTTGGAAGGTTGCTCTCTAAAAAGAACATGTTTGCATAGCTTAGGTTTTTTTTTTTTAAAGTTCATCTGAACAAGCCAGAAGATTTCTGGAGCAGTATCCTTTGGACAGCAAAAACCAAAGTGGAGATGTTTTGCCATAATCTACAGTGCTATGTCTGATCAAAAGCAGACACTGAATATTGGCAAACACACGTCATTCCAGCTGTCAAGCACCGTAGCTTGAGTCAGTCATATGAAAAGGAATATTTTTGTAATCTATGAGGAGTTCAGGGCTGGATGTAATTGTAATTATAATGGTCTGTATAATTATTTAATAGTCTTTGCCACATTGTTGCTGCTGCTATCTCTCCTTGGTTATCGTTTGAAAAAATGACACTTTAATATCTATATTATAATATATATATTTAATATCTGGACAACAAAGATTTAAGAAACACTTCATTTATACAGTGAAATACAGTGGGGCAAAAAAAGTATTTAGTCAGCCACCGATTGTGCAAGTTCCCCCACTTAAAATGATGACAGAGGTCAGTAATTTGCACCAGAGGTACACTTCAACTGTGAGAGACAGAATGTGAAAAAAAAATCCATGAATTCACATGGTAGGATTTGTAAAGAATTTATTCGTAAATTAGGGTGGAAAATAAGTATTTGGTCACCTCAAACAAGGAAAATCTCTGGCTCTCACAGACCTGTAACGTCTTCTGTAAGAAGCTTTTCTGTCCCCCACTCGTTACCTGTATGAATGGCACCTGTTTGAACTCATCATCTGTATAAAAGACACCTGTCCACAGCCTCAAACAGTCAGACTCCAAACTCCGCCATGGCCAAGACCAAAGAGCTTTCGAAGGACACCAGGAAAAGTATTGTAGAGCTGCACCAGACTGGGAAGAGTGAATCTACAATAGGCAAGCAGCTTGGTGTGAAAAAATCAACTGTGGGAGCAATCATCAGAAAATGGAAGACATACAAGACCACTGATAATCTCCCTCGATCTGGGGCTCCACGCAAGATCTCATCCCGTGGGGTCAAAATGATCATGAGAACGGTGAGCAAAGATCCCAGAACCACACGGGGGGACCTGGTGAATGACCTGCAGAGAGCTGGGACCAAAGTAACAAAGGTCACCATCAGTAACACACTACAACGGCAGTGAATCAAATCCTGCAGTGCCAGACGTGTTCCGCTGCTGAAGCCAGTGCATGTCCAAGCCCGTCTGAAGTTTGCCAGAGAGCACATGGATGATACAGCAGAGGATTGGGAGAATGTCATGTGGTCAGATGAAACCAAAGTAGAACTTTTTGATATAAACTCAACTCGTCGTGTTTGGAGGAAGAAGAATACTGAGTTGCATCCCAAGAACACCATACCTACTGTGAAGCATGGGGGTGGAAACATCATGCTATGGGGCTGTTTTTCTGCCAAGGGGACAGGACGACTGATCCGTGTTAAGGACAGAATGAATGGGGCCATGTATCGTGAGATTTTGAGCCAAAACCTCCTTCCATCAGTGAGAACTTTGAAGATGAAACGAGGCTGGGTCTTCCAACATGACAATGATCCAAAACACACCGCCCGGGCAACAAAGGAGTGGCTCCGTAAGAAGCATTTGAAAGTCCTGGAGTGGCCTAGCCAGTCTCCAGACCTCAACCCCATAGAAAATCTGTGGCGGGAGTTGAAAGTCCGTGTTGCTCGGCGACAGCCCCAAAACATCACTGCTCTCGAGAAGATCTGCATGGAGGAATGGGCCAAAATACCAGCTACTGTGTGTGCAAACCTGGTAAAGACCTATAGTAAACGTTTGACCTCTGTTATTGCCAACAAAGGTTATGTTACAAAGTATTGAGTTGTATTTTTGTTATTGACCAAATACTTATTTTCCACCCTGATTTACGAATAAATTCTTTACAAATCCTACCATGTGGATTCATGGATTTTTTTTTTCACATTCTGTCTCTCACAGTTGAAGTGTACCTCTGGTGCAAATTACTGACCTCTGTCATCATTTTAGGTGGGGGAACTTGCACAATCGGTGGCTGACTAAATACTTTTTTTGCCCCACTGTATGATGAAACCTTTGGACTATGTCTTCCTTACAACCCTCACATAATTAATGATAAATTTAAAACAAAAATTCACAAATTATTAGCATATTCAGAACATTTTATTAAATATTAGAGACAAATTGCTGTGTACATCTCGTTACTATCCAAATAACCTACAGTTACCGTATTTACATGGGTAAAAAATGTTTCTCAAGACTCGAGCCCCAAACCTCGAGTCTAAGTCTCAAGTCTGAAGGCTTTGGTTTTTGCAACTTAACTGTGACTCGAGTCTAAGTCGCGAGTGCAAGTAGCCATCTCTGGTTTGACACCCCTGTCTTGTGATTTGTTCAGATTCAGTTTTGCAATCCTAAACCAGGGCTCGCAAAATTTCAAAATCCCTGGTAGCCCTTCGGGCAGGGACTCTTCAGTTTTTGGTAGCCCAAAATAAATTTAAGTAGCCCGAATAAAAACGAGAGCAATTTTTTGATTGATGATTTGTTTCCTGTTTTGTTTCCGTTACAATATTATACTTTAATGTATAATATTGTAACGGAAACAAAACATTAATCAAAAAATTGTTGAAACACAAATTACAACATTGTATAAAAATTGCAATCATCAACTCAAATACTTGGTTCTAATTGAACAGAAATTTCTATGAACTTGTAAGAACTGTGTAGGACATGAATCAGTCTGTGTCAGATCCTGAATTTGAAATTTCCACTGAAGTCACGGGTAAGAGGCAAGTGGAACCAAGATCGAGGCCATTTGCTTTTTGAAGTTTGCAAAGACTACTAAATTTTGCCAGTGGTAGTTCACTCTTTCCAACATAGTACGGTGTTCTAAACAGATTTTTCAGGTTTATTTTTAGTATGTTATTTGAAATCGGTGTTTGTTCTGGGAAAGATATTGCAGACTGAGCAATAATGCATTTCTTGCATTTTTCATGGGTTCTATTGGGGGCCTTTCTTAAAATTACTGGTCCCAGTAACAAAGGCGCTTGTCGACTCAGAAATCAAGGGAAAACCAACAACATACCCGGTAGAACATTATGTTATTTACACGGGTGCACATAAGTGGTCCGCATGTGCGCATTCGCTGTCAAAATAAAAGACGCGCACTAGATAAGAAGTTGCAACGCGCGTTTGCGTCCATATAATTAGTGCGCATGCGCCAACCAGCGTGCAGCCTGTTACAGTCGCTCCTGCTTTTTCTCTTAGTTTAGCTCTTTTTTTCTTGCGTATTCTTTTTTTTCTGACTTGTATTTTCATCCGTTTATTATCTTTTACTCAATCATGTGGATTGAGAGAGTTTTTGTTCTTCTGGTGGCCGTGGAACTGTTACTTTTATCAAGGAACGGGACCGCGGCACATCTCCTACACTCACGGACTGTTTACTCCAGAGATCAGCTGATCGCCCTGATGCCGGCCGGCTCGCTGGCCAGGCCCGCAGAAGTACCAGCTGAAATTTGGAGTAAACACATCGATGCAGAGGTCAAGGACAGAAGAGAAGAAAGAAGGAGATGGTGAGACAGCGGAGGCTCGAAGCGAGGAGGAGGTATAAACCGTGTCTGCCGTCTATCGTAATGGGAACTGTCCGATCGTTATCGAATAAAATCGACGAGCTCTCAGCACTGGTACGGAGTCAGAGGGAATACCGAGAGTGTAGCCTGATTTGTTTCACCGAATCATGGATGCACCAGGACATTCCCGATGAGAATGCTTCCGTGGAAGGCTTCCACACTGTTCGCGTGGACAGGGACAGCATCGCTAGCGGTAAGCGGAAAGGAGGTGGGCTTGCTGTTTTAGTTAACAACCGGTGGTGTAACCCTGCCAACATAACAATCAAAGAAAGGATTTGTTGCCCGGACATTGAACTGTGTGCTGTTGGACTCAGGCTGTATTATTTACCCAGGGAATTCTCTCACGTCATCTTGGTGGCTGTTTATGTTCCTCCCTCTGCTAACCCCACAGCTGCATGTGACACTATCCACTCTGCCATAGCCCGGTTACAGACTCAGCACCCGAGTGCCTTTATTGTGATCTCGGGTGACTTCAACCATGTATCACTGGACAATACACTAACAACATTCAGACAATATGTGGACTGTCCCACCAGGGGAGAAAAAATTCTAGACCTACTGTATGCTAATGTCAAAAATGCATACAGCTCCTCCTCCCTCCCCCCACTTGGTAGGTCAGATCATAACCCGATTCACCTCATCCCCCGCTATGTGCCAATTGTGAGGAGGGAACCTGTGACCATGAGGACTGTTAGGAGGTGGTCAGAGGAGGCCTTAGCGGAACTACAGGGCTGTTTCGAGGTGACCAACTGGGAAACACTCTGCGAGCCTCACGCCGAGGACATCAATGGGCTTCCTGAGTGTATCACAGACTACATAACTTTCTGCACCGACTCCATTGTTCCAGCTCAGACTGTTCATTGTTACCCAAATAACAAGCCGTGGGTGACTAAGGACATCAAAGCCCTCCTCAACAAGAAGAAGAGGGCTTTCAGAGGGGGCAATAAAGAGGAGGTGAGGAATGTCCAGGTGTTACTAAAGGACAAGATCAGAGAGGCTAAGGACAATTACAGGAGGAAGCTGGAGTGGAAACTCCAGCAGAACAGCATGAGAGAGGTGTGGAGGGGCATGAAGACCATCACTGGATTCAGGCCAACCAACAGCAGGGGAGCTGAGGGAGGTGAGAATAGAGCTAACGAGTTGAATCTGTTTTTCAATAGATTCGACACCACACCCCCACAACCGCACCTGTAGTCAGCCTGGAATCCAGAGCCACACCACTGTGCCAGCCTCTCTCTTCACATGGCGCTGTTGCCTCCTGTGAGATTCCAGACACCCCTCCCCCACCCATCACCTTCACTCAAGAGATGCAAATGAGGAGACTTCACTCAGGCAAGTCTGCTGGACCAGACGGAGTGAGTCCCCTCGTCCTCAAGACCTGTGCCCCCCAGCTGTGTGGAGTCTTTCATAAACTGTTTATGCTGAGTCTGAGTCTGCAGAGGGTCCCAGTGATGTGGAAGACATCATGCCTCGTCCCTGTACCAAAGACACCACGTCCCAGTGGCCCCCAGGATTACAGGCCCGTGGCACTGACCTCTCACATCATGAAGACCCTGGAAAGGCTCATCCTGGACCAGCTGCGACCCATAGTAAGACCACATCTGCATCCCCTTCAGTTCGCTTATCAGCCTCGTCTCGGAACTGAGGACGCCATCATCTACCTGCTCAATCGTGTCTACACCCATCTGGACCAGCCGGCGAGCACTGTGAGGGTCATGTTTTTTGACTTTTCTAGTGCTTTCAATACCATCAGGCCGACCCTCCTGGGTGATAAGTTAGCAGCGATGCAGGTGGATGCTTCTCTGGTGTCCTGGATTGTTGATTACCTGACAGGAAGACCACAATATGTACGTCTCCCACAGTGTGTGTCTGACAAGGTAATCAGCAACACAGGGGCACCACAGGGGACTGTCCTCTCCCCCTTCCTCTTCACCCTCTACACCACAGACTTCAGCCACTGCACAGAGACCTGCCATCTTCAGAAGTTTTCTGATGACTCTGCGGTGGTTGGATGCATCAGCAGGGATGATGAGACAGAGTACCGGGCTGTGGTCGACTCCTTTGTCACGTGGTGTGAGCAGAATCATCTGCAGCTCAACGTGGCAAAGACCAAGGAACTGATCGTGGACTTCAGGAAGACCAGGAAACACTTGACCCCTGTTTCAATCCAGGGGGTCAGTGTTGACATTGTGGAGGACTATAAATACCTTGGAGTACACATTGACAATAAACTGGACTGGGCTAAAAACACCACAACACTTTACAGGAAGGGCCAGAGTCGTCTCTATTTTTTGAGGCGACTGAGGTCTTTCAACATCTGCCAGAAAATGCTCAGGATTTTCTATGAGTCTGTTGTGGCCAGTGCGATCCTCTATGCTGTTGCATGCTGGGGAGCAGGCTGAGGGTAGCAGATGCCAACAGACTTAATAAACTAATCCGTAAGGCCAGTAATGTTGTGTGGATGGAGCTGGACTCCCTCAAGGTGGTGTCGGAGAGGCGGATGCTGTCCAAGATAAAGACAATGTTGGATAACACCTCCCACCCACTCCATGACATGCTGGTCAGTCACAGGAGCACGTTCAGTGAGAGACTGAGATTACCGAAAAGCACCACTGAAACGACACAGGAAATCTTTCCTGCCTGTGGCCATCTCCCTGTACAACGCATGCACTTAACACACTGGTTACTGCTACAACTACACATGTTTCTTTTCCAGCTATTTATTAAGGAGTGACTTATGTATATGTATATATATGTATATATTGTACTATTCTTAGTTAGCGTATTGTCTGTCTTGTTAATGTTGGTTTATGTTGGTTTATAATAGAGCACTGTAACAAAAAATAATTTCCCCCAGGGATCAATAAAGTATTCTGATTCTGATTCTGATATAAAAAGGCACTGTTTTTGTCCGCTAGAGTGGGATTTTCACGGCACATTCTGCACTAAATCTCTGTGCATTCATCATTTGTTTGAAGCCAGCTCACCTCCTGCAACCACTTTTCCGAGAATACGTGCTTCTTTTGTGGTTCGGACTCCTTCTGACATTTCTTTGGAGGTGGAGGAACACCAAAGTAATTGCGTAAAGGAGCTTGCTTCTTCGACATCTTTAAGAGTTCTAAATAAATGTCTGTTCTCCTCCAGAAAATCTTATGTACGCAAACACGCGTTGCAACTTCTTATCTTGTGCGCGTTTTTTATTTTGACAGTGAATGCGCACCTGCGGACCACTTATGTGCACCCCTGGTTATTTAGCTTGTCATATTGCAGCCACAGAAATTCTTTTGTCCATGAAACCATAAAGCTGCACTTTCTTTTTGCCTTATAGTCTGATTTGTCATAACTTTTCCGTTTTGTGGTAAGCTTGTCTTTGGCTGTCACTCCTTCACCCTGACCTGTCTTATTTGGCTCAGCAGAACTAAAATATATATCCTGCTGCTTTTACACACGCACTCACATAACGCTCAGCGATTCTCTGCGCGATCAACCTCTCACATGTTTAAGCTTGCTGCGGGAGATTTCACTTGTCATGTTTGCATAGTAAGCTAACGATTAATAAGACGATATCAGAGGAATTGGTGCGCAAATTATCGTCACCAATCAGTGCTATCGCTCTCTATACACAGTTCGCACGATTGCAAAGTGAAAGCAAAAAACAAGCGCAAATTCAAACGCGATTTCAATATGTCACATATTGACAGTGGCTCACCGATGCCAATGACATAATTACCCAGCTACATTTCCGAAAGAATGCAAAAGCATTGACATATATTTTTCCTTCCTACGATAGCCCGACGGGCAGGGCAGAGATAGATTTTGGTAGCCCGACTGGAAAAATCGCTAGCCGTTGGGCTAGCGATTTTGCGAGCCCTGCTAAACCATGTTCTTTTAAGTAGAAAAATGCTTTTTTTCTGGCAACCCTTTTAATCCAAGGCACAGTCATACGTGTTCAGTCTTTTGCAAACTGAACTTTAACATTTAACTAATAATAACAGAGTCCTGTAGAGTCTGAGATTTGGCTCTTGGGTTTTCTGTATTTTCTCTGAGCATTTTACAGAGGTAAATTTATGGAGATTTTTACTCCTGGGAAGATTATGGCATTGTGTTAGCACACACCTGAAAGTGTGAATAGTTATCTGTCTCTCTGTGTTGGCCCTGCGATCTGTTCAGAGTGTACCTTTCCTGTTGCCCTATGGTAGCTGGGAGAGGCTCCAGTTTCCCCATGAAGAGAATGGATGGACGACCAGATTAATTAAAAGAATTTAAAAAAATGTAAATCCAGGTATCAAATTAGTTGTCTCATTTAATTGAACAACTTTATCTTTCTACCCCTTTAGTCTTCACCAGGCATATCTAGGAAGCAAGACAAGCCTCTTCCAGCCCCACCTCCTCCACAGAGGGACCCACCACCACCTCCTCCTCCCGAGCGTCCTCCTCCTGTCCCCCCTGAATCACACCACTCTTCGCTCCCCAGTTCCTCGTACATGTCCTCTTCTTCTACAGGCATGCTGTCAGAATTCCAAATTTCCTCTGAGACTTGGTGCTCCAAAGACAGCCATTTGACAGATGCACACAAGACTGGAGGGGAACACCAACTCCAGCTGGGACCCACTGTGCCTTGTCACTTGCACCGAAGACCACTCAGTTGTCCATCTGTGGAATTTGTGAGGTTACATCAAAGGTTGGACGGGGCAGGAAATTCAGAGAGCTCCAAGGTAAAGATTACGTGTCTTTTAAATATTTAAAATGATAAGCCAGTACTGGACTGTATTTTTTTGAATTTACTAAGTAAAAGAAAGGATAAACTCTCACAATTCTGGGAGGAAGAATCCTAACTGTGACTTTGTTTAGTCTCTTCATTCTGCCCCGTGAGGTTCGATGTGTCCAGAACTGTGGGATGGGTTTGTCATGGTTCTTTGACCCAATGTTTTGTTTGTGTGGACTTTTGAAGCTTGTTTATTATCACTGTTGTATTCTTAAAGACTGATTTATTTTTCTTAGTTTAGTTTCCATGTGCTTATGAGTTTCTGATTATTGTTTTACCTCAGGGATTCATGTTAGTTTGGATTTTTTAGTTTTCTTTAGCATTTTCCCTTTTGTCTTACCCTCTGTCCTTGTTTATTACCCTTCAGTAGGGCTGCCACAAACGATTATTTTGATAGTCAACTAGTCACCGATTATTTTTGCGATTAGTCGACTAATCAGATCATGCATCCATTAGACGTACAGCTTATTGCACCAGCATGCATCTGCTCTTATATAACTATCATTAGCTTACAGCTTTAAGTGTTTAAGGTATGTGCTAACTAAAAATAAAGACAAGATGATAGTTTATTAAATTTTAATGAAATTTGCAGATTGTTTCGGTGAAGTTTAATAAACTCCTTGCTATCTAAAATATAACAGGACACCGGAGTATATTCTCCAGCATCTCACACTTCTGATAATCAGTTGTCTGCTTGACGTTTATTCAGCTGTGTAAAAACTATAACTTTAATCTCAGCCAAACCGATTTACTCAGGAACAAATAAAATACAAAAAAAAAAAAAAAAAAGCTAAACAATAACATTTTTAAGTTATCTAAGTGACCTATATATGTTTAACCTGAGTAGTGAAAGTCCACGGTGGGTTTGAAAACGATTTGCAGGGAGTCCGGTGTTCTCACGGGCTCTAGTGAGCCTTGCTCCCGGCTAGCTATCGAGCTAGTGGGTAACAGACATCTCCGAAAACGTCGGGGCACTTTTGAAAATATGTGGTGTCTTGATAAACTGAGCAGATATTTGAGGTTTACACAGTTACATTCTCGCTACAGACTGGCGACCTGTCCAGCGTGTACCCCGCCTCTCGCCCTATGACAGCTGGGATAGGCTCCAGCCCCCCCCCCCCCGCGACCCTGAAAAGGAGAAGCGGAAACAAATGGATGGATGGATGGATGGATGGGTTTATTTTGTGACCCAGAAAGAATAATAAGAGTTATATTAAAACTAACTAGCTGCCGCCATTGTTGGAAACTGAGCTGGGCTGCGCTATGAATTCTGGGACACAGCTTCTTCTTCGGGTTTTAACGGCAGCTGGCATCCTTGTACATACACTGCTGCCATCTTCTGTTTCAGTCCGTTATTACACTCTTAAATTCTACTACTTATTCCTGCGTCTTTTGTGATCTTACAAAGCTTCAAACGACGCGTCGACTATTAAATCAGTCGTCGACGAAGTAATCGTGACTAGTCGACTAACCGTGGCAGCCCTACCCTTCAGTGTCTCTTTCTCTCTCTATCTACATCTGTGTCACTTCATCTCTCTCTCATCCCAGTCAGACCTCGGTGTTCTGTCTCCCTTCCCATGTTCTTCTCTGTATTTTATCCTTTGCCTCCCCAGTTTGTTATGTGTTTCCATGTTTGTTAACCCTCAGGTTTCTTCAGGTTCCATGGGCTCTGTTGCTAGCATGTCACGGTTTAGTTTCTCTGTTTTAGTTCCCCATTCCGTTTTGTTTTTTTATTTTTGTACCATTCAACAATCAGCCTTAATAAACGGCTCACCTCCAGTTAACTCCTTCCTGCCTCCCAGTGTTTGCATTTAGGTCCTCACTTCAAGCTTCCCTGAGTCTGTACACCTTGAGACCTTAATAGGATTACATGGCTCTGTAGCGTGCCGCTGTGTTAAACTATGTAAATGTGAGCATGTCACTGAATTTGCAGCTAAAAAAAGAACTTCAATATATGTGTATTTTGGAGTGGTGTATAATAAAAAGTCTGACCATAATATGGTAATGCCATATTAATTTCAAGGCTTTCATAACATGTTTTAGATCAAAAGGTAAATCATATAAAATACTTATTATTAAATTACATTAATATTTAAAAATACAAATATAAAAGGTTTATTTCACAAGCCAATAAAAATTTACATGGGCCATTCCACTGACCTGAGGGTTGTAAGGTTGGACACTGATTTATTATTAATACTACCACGTCATAATGTCTGTTTTCGGCAGCACAACACTTGCCTCCTCATGTCAGAAAGCCTTCCAAGAAGAAAGTTTTTTTTTATGCCTTAGTTTAGATTGTATGTATATTATTTTATTTGACTTTGACTGTACTTTAGATTATTTATATATTTTTGCATTTAAAAATGTTTTCTTTAAAAGCTTAAATTTCAATATGGCACGTACAAACAATCACAGCATTTAGTTGTTGTTTTTTGACAGATATTGTATGCAGCTAAACTTTAAAACATTGCAGTTTCTAAAATGGAAACCAATGGGTTAGGGTTAGGTTTCATTCTAAAAGACCAGTGTTTTTTCTCGTTTTAATATTTATTATTACTTGTTAACAAGACAAAAGTACTTCTTGCAAAATTACTTGGTTAATCAATGGAATAATTGATAGATTATACTAAAATAATAGGTCGCTGCAGCCCTAGGTTACTCTAACATTTGGTTAAATCTTTTCTTGAGGACTATAATGGTAAATCTAAATATTTTTGGAGATTCTCTAACATTTCTCTTAGACCCAGTGTCAGATCAAAATTTTGACCATTACAAAAATAAATGTTATCTTAACAGCCTCCATTGGACGTTCTATCTCACTTAACTAAGATGGGGAATACTCTAAGATTGCTCGAAAGTTTGTAATAAGCACAAGCTTAACAAGCATCATGATCACTGATCAGTTTACTTTTTATTAAACACAAACTTTTCCTGGACTGCCGTTGGTGGATTCATGGATGTAGTCACTAGTCATTGGGCTCCTTCCTTCCGCTTAGTGTATAGCTTCAGGTTGCTGGACCCTCCATGCATGGTCAGTAGTTTTCTTGTCTTGATGTCCGTGGCTTCTATCTCCTCCTTTGGCCAGCTTATTATCTCAGAAAGGTATCTGACAATTGGCAGGGCATAGGTGTTGATTCCTTAGATGTTGTTCTTCCCATTCAGCTGACTCCTCGGGACTTGCCTTACTCTCTGCAGGTACTTGGTGGGTGCAGCTTTCCAAACAGCCTGTGGGAACACCTCTCAGCTGTTGTTTTGGCCCTCTGGTGTTTCTACCTCTTCCTTTCTATGCCCCTTTCATGTTTAAAACTGTGTGCCCATTCATCTTAGCTTCCCTTCTGGGGATCCTTGGGGATCAGGACTATCCGGCCTTCAGTTAGCCATTCCATTCCATTGGTAGCTGGTTCATTTGTACTGCCAAGTGGAATGTAGTTAGCCAGTAGGCATGAATCATGTTAGGGCCTGGTGCTGTCCAACTCTTCCTGCTTGAGTCTCTGGATGTCTGTCACTTTGACGTCACTGGATCCTGATCAAAACCGTATTTGTTTCAATTTTGAAAATAAAGTTAATTAACTATTAGGAACTATTGTTTCCTGTGTAAAAGTGGAAATGCTGACAACTGACATTCGACTTTTGTAATGCTGAAGAAATCAATAGATTAATGGGACAGCAGAGGCTTCTGAACATGTCTTTGAATTCTCTGGTTTTAAAGATTTCTTCTGTCCTAGGGGGCACTGCTTTTACATTATTGCAAGTAATAATAATAATAATTCTCAAAAAGTAATTCATCTTTCTCAGAACACTTTTTCAGTGACTGTAGGAAACATTATTTGAAAAAACAGTTTTTACCCCATAGCAATAAAATGCTGATGGGGTAAGCAACGCATGATTTTGATATTTATGCTACAGGTGAATCTACTAAAAATTTATGAGGATTTTGAATCAGGGTCTATTTTGGGAATGATATAACTCAAGAAGGAAGTCCCCTTGGATTTTCAAATTTATACCATAAATGTATCTACTTGCAATGACAGCTGCCAATATTTTTACAAAAGGTTTTTTTTTTCATCATTAAGGATGGGTTCTTCTACATGAAAGATATTTTGATTTATTTCTGATTGCCACATCACAGATACCACATCCATTTTCTCTTTTGTGTGTCTGTGCAGCCCTTCTGTAATGGCGAGCAAGTCAGTGATGAGTACGACATCGTTCCCTCACGGCAGTTGCCAACTCAGTCCAAACTTTGTAGTAGCCACAAGTGAGTATCACATCTCTCACACACACACACACACACACACACACACACACACACACACACACACACACACACACACATAAATATTTATCTAGCTGGATATGAACAAATATTCCCAGAAAATATCCTGGAAATTTCTGGTTAATCTGCATTTTTAAGTCAGTTTTGATGCTGCTCTAAAACTGTAGATTAACCAGCCTTTGACAAGGCTGTGTCTCAGATTTTGAGTCAAGATTGTGTGCTTTTAAAAAAAATGAAAACATACTGTTATGCTGTGCATGCTATAGACATCTTGGATACTCAGCTGTATCTGAGAAACTACATGACTTGTGTTTTACCTTATTTTCAGCAAGTGAGCGTTACATGTATGGATTTGAAGTAGATAAAGTGCTTAAAGTGTAAAACACTGTATACATGGACAAATGGGACAACTGTAAAATGCCTTGAGTGGTCAGTAAGATTAAGAGTGCTCTAATACATGTATAAACAAAATCTCTCTACTCGCCATGTGGGCTGTTTTTATTCTTTAACCACTTAAGCCCCACGCCCCCGGTACCGGGGGCAAAAAGGAGATCACGTCAGTGTTGCCAACTTAACGACTTTGTCGCTGTATTTAGCGAGTTTTCAGACCCCCTTAGCGACTTTTTTTCTAAAAAGCAACCAGCGACAAATCTGGCGACTTTTTCTGGTGTTATTGGAGACTTATTTATGACGACTTTTTGACGTGAAAGTGCGTATCGCTCCTACTCTCAACAAGCAGCGTGTGCTGCCGTGGGCACCTCGCCCGTGCCAAAGCGCTCACGGGTGGAGGATAGTCCTCCCCCAGCTGCTATCAGGACAGGAGACGTCCACGCCTATGAGTCCAAACTGCAAATGAATCGCGCATGAGCGAAGCCACTGCTCCCGCACTGACTGTAACGCAGTGGAATTGAACTCAGGACCTTCTTGCTGTGCGGCAACAGTGCTAACCACCGTGCCACCGTGCTGCCTCGTTATAGTACTGAGTTAATAATTCAGACAGTTCTTTACTCACAAGTTTATAAAATTCAGAAGGGAGTCCATCCAAACCAGTTGATTAATTACTGATTCCACTTCCTCTCTTTTAATTTCCCCAACCGAGGTCTCATAAGTGACAGAATTTAATAGTTCAACTTCACTTAGAAGATTGTTAACAGTGTCACTATGGGTGAAATATCTCCGAACAATAGTCCCTAATAACTTCTAACTTCTAATCTTTTCCCTTCTTCTTTGAAAACTGACTTTCCATGTTTGTCCTTAATTGAGACAATGAAATCATTTCCACATTTCTTTTGATTATTTAAATGGTAAATGGTAAATGGCCTGTATTTATATATAGCGCTTTTACTAGTCCCTAAGAACCCCAAAGCGCTTTACATATCCAGTCATCCACCCATTCACACATACATTCACACACTGGTGATGGCAAGCTACATTGTAGCCACAGCCACCCTGGGGCGCACTGACAGATTAGAATCATATAATCGCTATTCCCATGAAATTCAGTACATCTCAACATATTAAATAAAACTTCTCTGTTGACTCGATCAATGCTCTCCTTAAGAGACATCCTTTGATTTTCTTCCTCTTCTTGTTTCTCCTTCTTATTTCTTAAATATATATATATCTACTTACATCTTCATTGTATTTCATATTCTTAGCATGATTTAATTATCTCGCAAAGTTCTGAGAAAGAGGCAGTAAAAATCTGAAGATGTAATATTTTCTTAATTTCAGATTTAACTTCGGGCACAAGCAAACCCGTCTGGTAACAAAGATGTATTCAGTTTCCAATAGTTCAAAAATTTGTGGGAGCAACAGGATATTGTTGCCATAACCACCATGTGATCAGAAAAGTCTGGGGGTTTTTTTGTTTTTGTTTTTGTTTTTTGGGTTTTTTTTGTTGTCCCGTTTGGATCTTTAGCCATCAGAATTGTTGTCTTAAGGCCACGAAAGATGCCAAGCGGATTTATTTTACCAAGTGGATCATCATGGCCTTGCCATATTGGTCCATTTGATTGACCTTTATTATAATTATGTATTTATTTTATTTTCGGTTGCTACAAACGGGACAGACATGACTGGGGATAGGACAGGGAGAAAGAATGAAAGAAAGAGAGGGAGAGAAAGAAAAACAGGGGAGAAGAGACGGTGAGAAAGGGGGGAAGAAAGAAAGAAAAACAAACAAAACACCTGGATCACCTGTATGGAGAAAAAAAACAAGAGAAAGCAAAAAAAAAAAAAGAGCAACATAATAAATACAGCACTATCACAATAAACTAGCTAGCAGTAGATAACAGTAGATACTAAATATTAAACGCTATTGTGCAGCACGCAAGATACACAGCGCACAATGTGCTTTGAGGCAGCAGCCAAGAAAGGTGTAGTCTGCGTCTGTGAACACCCGTGTCTACACCTGTGTGCACACCTGTGTGGATCAGCATGCTTGTATTCCAAAGGTTTCTCCATGTAACGATCTGTTAGGGAGTGTGGCGAGCCACAGCCCCATCCCCCAGGGTATGAAGCAGGTATGGAGGAGATCCAGGCCCCAGACATCCAGAGGGCCCAGAGTACAAGGACCCGAGGAGGACCACCAAAAAGGGGGGGAACCGTGCCACCCTCATGGGAAGAGCTGAGTAGAGCCCCAAACGAGAGGTCACCCAGCAGCTACGGAGCAGAGGCCAGAGGAGGTTCCAGCAGTGGCGTGCCCGCGGGCTCTGCCGGCAGCCAGCTGTGTCAGAGAGGACCGAGCTTCAGGTCCAGGACCGTCCAGAGGCCCTAACCCTAACCCTAACCAAAACCCCTAACCCGCTCAGCCCCAGTCGACAAGAACCACCAACACACCAACGTCTGAGGGCATCAGCCAGCGGCAGGGAGTGTGGTGAGGGGAGATAGGCCTCCGTACTTAGGAGGGCCTGAGATGTACCCAGAGAGGTTGAGTCTAACACCCAACCTGACATATAGACACAGACGAACAGGCGCACGCGGACACAAACGTGCATTCCCACCCCCATATACACAACCAAATACTTGGCACTCACCCAACGTGTAGACAGACACAAATAGACACTGCAGAGACAGTCACACTCCCCAAACATACTCTATATCCCAGGTCCAGGTACCCCCGCCCCCGGAGGGGCAAGCCACACCTAGACCCAGGAGATGTTACCCTTCTCTCTGTGGTGGAGGCAAGCGGACCACCTGCTTATCTGCAGTAGCAGGGAGGCCCCGCATCCCAGACCCCAGTCTGACGGCCAGCACCTCCTCCCAGCCCCCCAGCCCTGACGGCTAACAGAACCAGGGTGAGTGAAGACCCCAAACCTCCCTACCCCCGCTCATATGTAGTGTTGCTGTGTGCTGTTCTAAAGTGCATTTAAAACATCAGAGAGCAGCACAGCTCCTCCCGAAAACCCTTAGTGTCTATATGCATTTAAAATTGAGGGTAGGGCACGGTGGTTAGCACTGTTGCCGCACAGCAAGAAGGTCCTGAGTTCAATTCCACCATCAGGCCGGGGTCTTTCTGTGTGGAGTTTGCATGTTCTCCCCGTGTCTGCGTGGGTTCCCTCCGGGTACTCCGGCTTCCTCCCACCGTCCAAAGACATGCAGTTTGTGGGGATAGGTTAATTGGATAAATCCAAATTGCCACTAGGTGTAAATGTGCGAGTGAATGTGAGTATGAATGGTTGTCTGTCCTTGTGTGTTAGCCCTGCGACAGACTGGCGACCTGTCCAGGGTGTACCCTGCCTCTCGCCCTATGACAGCTGGGATTGGCTCCAGCACCCCCTGCGACCCTGAAAAGGATAAGCGGTAGCGAATGGATGGATGGATGGATGGATGGATGGATGGTAGGGCACCAGCGCCAGAGGTGGGTTGGAATACACCGACCATCCTCTGGATGCTGTAAAACGTGCCCACCCCCAAGGCCCTATATGTATGTGTTATGTGAGAGTGTGAGTAATGTGGATGTCTAGGTTGCAGAATAAAATTGAGGCACAGGCGGCCAGAAGGGGACAGAGGGGGAGTGCCTTCCCTGCACCCTGGTGACATACCTGCACCTCAAGCCCTTGGTGTGTGGGTGGGTGTGGTAGAGCGGGAATAGGGAGGCAGCTGAGGATGGGGAGGGAAGAAAGGGAGGGGCAAGTGGCCCCTCCCTGGGGCCAGCTCCCCCGCTGACCCCAGTAGGCACCCCCACACTCTGGAACCCACCAGGGCAAGAGGGCCCAGGCCCATCCGGACCAGGGCCCGCAGCAGCAGCACCGCCCAGCCCCACAGAGTCCGGGGCAGCCCACCCAACTCCACCCCAGAGAAAACTGCACCCACCCCATCATCCAATCATCTCCCAAACTACACAAGACAATAGACACCCAGGTTGAGTTCATTCTCTACCTCTCCTATATCTCTCCCCCACCTGCAGAGTGAGCTCCTGTAGAGAGACTACCTGCAAAGATATAACAACCTCCCCACCAGTTAGAGAGCCCCCAAGTTGGGCCGATGCACCAGAGGTCCCCTGCACTGGGGCTGAGCCCCCCTGCACCCACCCGCCCACAGCTCCGGTGACACAACAGCCAGGACCCAAGCCCCCAAGGCCCAGCCAGCACCCCAGACCGGGGGCAGAGCGCACCCAGACCCCCAAGCCTCCACGCCCATCCCGGACCCGCCCAGGGGCAGCCAGGCTACCAGGCCAGTAACCAACATCCGCCAGCACAGACCCTCCCCCATCTCCGCTGTACGCAGCCACAAGGAAAACACCATCCACCAGAGCCCCTAACCAGGTCATGGCCACATCCCCCGGGTTAGGCCCTCCAGGGAAAACGTCCCTAGGGACTCCCCAGACGCCCTAAGGCCGTCCTCAAAGGAGCTTGCAAAGAAAAGCGTCTGGACTTCTTTAAGTTGCTTGAAGACGTTTCACCTCTCATCCGAGAAGCTTCTTCAGTTCTAAGGTCAAATGGTGGAGATTCCCAGATATAAACCTAGTGGGAGTAACCCCCCACAGAGGGACAAAAGGACCCCCTGATGATCCTCTAATCGCCTGAGCCAAGGTGTGAAACTGGGTGTGGGTCCCAATCAGCCAGAGTTTCGGGTGTGTTCATTATGAAACCTGGCCCCACCTTATCATGTGAATTCCTGAGGTCAGATGGCCCAGGATGTGAGTGGGCGTTAAGGCGTCTGGGAAGGGATCTCAAAACTGGATTATAGATGGCAGAGAGTTGGTGTCGTAAACCCCCACCTCTGTTCAAAGATGGTCGCTCACAGTGGACATAGATGGCTTCTTTCACTCCTCTTTCAAACCATCTGTCCTCTCTGTCCAAAATGTGAACATTGGCATCCTCGAAAGAGTGTCCTTTATCCTTAAGATGCAGATGGACTGCTGAGTCTTGTGGCTCTTCTGTGTTGTGCTATGCGCTTGTGAAGTGGCTGTTTGGTCTCTCCAATGTAGAGGTCTGAGCATTCCTCGCTGCACTGTACAGCATACACCACATTGTTAAGTTTGTGTTTTGGCGTTTTGCCGTCCCCACCCCCATATCAACCACAATAGTGAAGGCAGGACCAAACCATGACCCCCCACCCCCACTAGGTGATGAAGCCGATCAAAGGAACCCAAAGAGATTGATCAAATGTGATGGCAGAGGCTGTATCAAGACTAATGTGATCTATTAGATGGTTTTTATATTGGTTAGAATTAAGATTATTTTTATTTTTCCAGTTAATGAGGACCATTTTCTTGGCAATGCATAGGGCCGTAAAAACAACTTTATTTCTGCAGTGACCTCATCCAAGTTGCCCAGCAAGCATACTAAAGGGGAGGCTGGAATGTTACGTTTCAGACACTTTGATAAGTTTTCACATATCTCACGCCAAAACTGCTGAACTGGTGGACAGAACCAAAGAGCGTGGATGTAATTGTCTGGTGTATTTGCTGTGCAGTGTGAGCAGTTGTTGGAAGGCGTATAGCCCATCTTGAACATCCTATGACCAGTATAGTGCACTCTATGTAATATTTTGTATTGTATTAATTGCAAACTGGGATTTCTGATCCATTGAAAGGTTTTTAAGCATATCTGAGACCAAAGGTTTTGGTCTAAGCTGATCGATAAATCTGCTTCCCATTTTGCAATAGGAAGGGATATTGATTCATCTATTTTAGAAAGTGTTCTGTGTATTTTAGACAATAATTTGGGGGGTTTTAGACTAAAAAATTGTACCACACTTGGTGGTGTTTGTAATTCAGCTTCACTGGGATTAAATTTCTTTTTTACTATGGATTTAATTTGTTGATATTCCAAAAATCGTTTCTTGGTGATTCCATATTGTGTAACTACTCTGTCAAATGAAATAAAGTCTGTTCCTTCCAATATATGTTCCAAGTATTTAATTCATTTGCAACTCCAATCTGGAAAGTTGATCATATTATTGTTTTGTAATATGTCCGGATTGTTCCAGATAGGTGTACGTTTTCATGGGATTAATGAAGACCCTGTCATTTTTAGAAACTCTCACCATGCTGTCAGAGAAGAGCTGATGTTGCTGCTTTTAAAGCATTCATGTCGTTTGATGTTTGAGCTGATAAATGGTAGGTCTGAAATTTGTAGGTTATTACATAGTGCCTGTTCTACATCTATCCAAGGTTCATCTAAGAGGGTGTGTTTAAACCATGTAGCAGTGATGGTAAATTTGATTCTTTTTACTGAATCGAGTGTTAATGAGTCACTCACCAAAGTGAATCGGGTGTTTTGAGTCATTTGATTCACTGAGTCAGTTGACCAGAGAGTGCAAAAATTTTACATTTTCACTCAAACTTAATTTGTTTCCCTTTTCATGTAAATCCCACTGCTAAGATGAATGATTAAAAAAAAAACCAAAACTATTTTATAGAGAAAAAAAGAGCAAAAACATTTCTAAAATTAAGCAATTTCCTATCAAAATTGCTTAATAAACATTTATTTTGTTTATTTGTATTTTATTAGTATTTTCCTTAAGTGTGTCAAATATATATTTTCTCATCTAAATGTCCACTGCGCTGTGAGCCAGGGGGCGGCCTTAACATTGGTTGCCAACCAAGAAGAAGAAGAAGCTGTGAGCCAGCACAGGAGGGAGGGGGTGAGTGAGTGATTCGTTCGTTCGCTCTATGATTCAGCACAGGAGGGAGGGGGTGAGCGAGTCCTGAGTGATTCGCTTACGCTTACGATTCAGCACAGGAGGGAGGGGGTTAGTGAGTCCTGAGTGATTCGTTCGCTCTTTGATTTGCAGAGGAGGGAGGGGGTTAGTGAGTGAGTGAGTGATTCGTTCGCTCTATGATTCAGCACAGGAGGGAGGGGGTGAGCGAGTCCTGAGTGATTCGCTTATGCTTACGATTCAGCACAGGAAGGGAGGGGGTGAGTAGCTCAAATGTGTTGTTTAGCATGTTAGCAGCGCGATGCTACTCTGAACCGAGGAGCTATTTTCTTGATGTGAGCTTCTACTCAGGGTTTTTTCTTCCAGTTCAGAGCAGAAATGCTTTTGTTACGAAACTGGCTGTTGTTTTTCCCCCCCACAATTTTAATTATTAGCTAAATATATTTCTACTAATGGAATTAGTTTGCTAACAGCAACAGGGATGAGTCAGTGAGTCAGTTGGGCTTGTGAATCATGATTCACGAGTCAGTAAAGTGATTCTCGAGTATTGAACGATTCGTTCACGAATCGAACATCACTACCATGTAGAGATGAACTGAAGCCTGTTGGCTAAAAAATAGTGATTAAAGTTAGGCAGATCTAATCCTCCTTTATCCTTGGTCTTTTGTAGTGTTTTTAAGCTGATACATTGGGGTTTATCTTTCCAAAGGAATTTAGAAATATACGAGTCTAGAGATCTGAACCAATCTTGTGATGGCTTATTTGGGATCATTGAAAATAAATAGTTTATTTTTGGCAAGACTATCATTTTTATAGCGGCAACCCTTCCCATGAGTGATATGGATAAAGATTTCCATCTAACCAGATCGCCTTCTACTGTCTTTAAACGTGGGATATGGTTTAATTTAGTGAATTCTGAAAGCTTAGGAGAGACATTAATACCTAAATATTTTATATTTCCAGATTGCAGTAGGGAAGGAGAAGAATTATGGAAGGAGCAATTAATCGGAAGAACTGTAGATTTTGACCAGTTAATTGAATAATCTGAGACACTTGAGAAAGAATTTATCAATGCAAGTACCCCAGAGAGATTGGTTTGTGAATGTTGGAGAAAAAGTAACACATCATCCGCATAAAGGCTGATTTTATGTTCTACATTCTTACATTTTATGCCCTTAATTGTTGTAGCCTGTCTAATTGCTGCTGCTAGTGGCTCAATAAAAATTGCAAACAGTGAAGGGGAGAGTTGGCATCCCTGTCTGGTGCCCCTCAGGAGAGAGAAGCTGGAGGATGTTTGGTCATTTGTTCTGACACAAGCTGTTGGGGAGTTATATAATATTTTTAACCAGTTTATGAAAGAGGATCCAAAACCAAATTTGTGTAAAGTTGCAAATAGAAATTTCCAGTTAACTCTGTCAAATGCTTTTTCCGCATCTAAAGAAAATATTATGGTTTCAATGTTTTTACTGCATGAGTAGTCTATTAAATTAAGTAATCTATGTGTATTTGTTGATGAGTTCCTACCTTTTATGAAACCAGTTTGGTCAGGATGAATTAAAAGGGGGGTTATTTTCTCTAATCTTTTTGAGAGAGCTTTGCAGATTATTTTAAGGTCTACATTAATAAGGGATATTGGACAATAGCTTGAAGGAAATACAGGGTCTTTGCCTGGTTTTAGTAAGAGACTGATATTTGCAGAGTTCATATTTGGTGGTAGTCTACCATTTTCTTTGATTTCCTGCAACATCCTGTGAAAAACTGGTGCCAGAATCGTCCAGAATTCTTTGTAAAAATCTGTTGGAAAACCGTCTGGACCTGGAGCCTTATTATTGGGCATACTTATCAGAGCTTCCTGGAGTTCACCTGGCGTCAGTGGCGAATCCAGTGCCGTTGCTTGGGTGTCTAATAATTTTGGAAGAGTTATGTTGTCGAGAAATTGATCAATTTCATTTTTAGATGGGTTTATTTGTGGTGTATATAAAGTTTCATAGAAATCCCTAAAAAATTTGTTTATTTTTTTAAGATCATATATTGTATTCCCAGATAAATCTTTAACAGCACATATAGTTGTTTTTTCTTTATTGAGTTTTAACTGGTTAGCAAGAAATTGTCCGGATTTGTTACCGTGTTCATAATTTTGCAGACAAAGTCTTTGTACTAAGAATTTAGTCTTTTTATTAATAATTTCATTTAATTCTAGTTTTGTCTTGCATATTTTGTTTAATATTTCTTGATCTTGGTGTGACACAAAGGCTTTTTCTAAGAATTTGATGTTTTTTTCTAGTTCCTGAATATTTTTGTTTTCTTCTTTCTTCTTATGTGATGAGAAAGAGATTATTTTACCTCTCATCACGGCTTGCCCTGCTTCCCAGAGGACAGATGCTGATGTTCCAGGAATGTCATTAAAGCCTAAATATAGAGTCCATTCTTTTTTATTAAAGTATTTGATAAACTCTTCGTCTTTGAGCAGTGATGTATTAAATCTCCAGTTTTTACTTGGTGTAGTATTATTCTTCTGTATTAGTGTTAAAGATACAGGAGCATGATCGCTGACAGCTATAGGATGAATCTCAGTGTCTGAAATGTTACTCAGCAGTGAGCTGCTGACCAGAAAATAATCCAGACGAGAGTAGGAGTGATGAACATGTGAGAAGAAAGAATATTCCTTTCTGTTGGGGTGAAGGGATGAAAAGTCTGTTAAGAATGTGTCATATTTAAGACTTTGAATGTTAGATGATATGTAAAGTCTATCAATCCTTGTTTTGGTTAATGAGTCGAACCTAGTGTAATGTATGGTATGGGGATGCAAGACTCTGTACAGATCACTAAGTGCTGCTTCCTTACAAATTTGAACCAACAATTTACTTTCTCGAGATTCTCTAACCTCAACATTGGATATCCTGTCAGTTGCTTCAGTGGCTCCACATAAAAAATCTCCACATAAAAAATATTAAAACCAATCTCTAACAAATACTTCATTTTTTTTTCAGCAATTGCATCTTTTTCGTTCGATCGGGTGCGTTATATACATTAATAATATGCAACTTTTGCCCGTAATAACAGCAATCAACAAGGAGGAGTTGTCCCGGTATTATGTCTCTTCTTTTGATTATATTCACTGTATCCTTTTTGAAGAAAATACCCACTCCGTCAGAGCTGTCTTCCCCCATTGATATTATTGAATGGCCAGGGTTCCACACTTTATTTAATTCATTTATATCTGCATGTATTTTTAATCTCATCTCTTGAAGGCACAACATATCATAGTGTAGCCGTTTTAAGAAATCAGCCTTCGTTCCTCTGCTCTTTTCTGTTCTATCTTGCCATGTCCAGATGTTTGCCATCAAGGAATTGTTAGCCAAATGGCTGAGAAATTTGCATACCATGTTTACACTAGTTACTTTTAATCAGATCAGGGCTATAGAAAAGTTTGAAAGTCAGCAATTCATATACACCTTTCCTGTGTTTGTGATGTTTGGAGAGTCATGTAAATTTATGTCATCTGTGAAACAATTAGAAAAGTCACACCAATGACCACCTTAACTTAAAAAACACACTGAACTTTTCAGGCAAAACTGCCTGACTGTTTTATCAGGTGTTTTCTGCGTTCCATCGCTGATCCCCTCGTAGGTGACACAGAGCCTCGCTCTGCAAGTCACTAAGTTGGGAGCTTGTCACGCCCTTGTTGGAGGAGGGTGCTTTTTCACCCCTCACTCTCGCGTTCCAACGCAGCTGTAGGATGAAAGGGCAGAGCACGCCATACACCCTTGTCGTCTTCCTCAGCGTCTAACGTAGGGATCTTTCTTAACCTTTGTGGTTATTGCTGTGGCTCTGGAATTTTCTCGTTATGACTACTGTGACCCCAAACGACAGGACTCTTGACCTTAACCGCTGTCTGGGTTGTCAGCTTTACGTGGACTGGTCCCTGCTTCCTGCTGGTTCTCTGAAGATTTCTGATCAGCACCCAGTCTCAGTCTGGAGATTCTACCCTTCAGATGATTTCTTCCAGCAATACTCTGGCTACTGCAGCTGTATGTCCTTACTAGAAGGAAAAACTTCTAACCATTTTGAAAGCATCCAGCAGCAGCATTTTACTTTCTGTTCAGTGAACTTCACATGTGGGTTATCAAAAGCTTATCTGTACTAGTGATGTTCAATACTCGAAAATAACTTTACTGGCTCGTGAATCATGATTCACAAGCCCAACTGACTCACTGACTCATTCCTGTTGCTGTTAGCAAACTAATTTCAATAGTAGAAATATATCTAGCTTATAATTAAAATTGTGTGGGGAAACAAACAACAGCCAGTTTCTTAACAAAAACATTTCTGCTCTGAACTGGAAGAAAAAACCCTGAGTAGAAAGCTCACATCAAGACAATAGCTCCTCAGTTCACAGTAGAATCGCTCTGCTAACATGCTAACAGCACATTTGAGTTACTCACCCCCTCCCTTCCTGTGCTGAATCGTAGGGTAATCAGTCACTCAGGACTCACTCACCCCTCCCTTCCTGTGCTGAATCACTCAGGACTCACTGTCACTACCCGATCCGTACCGGAAACCCAATCGATACCCCGCATGCGCGAAAGGTGTCTACTTCCGGTCGAAGCATTTTATGATAGTTACAGGTCAGAGTATCTGTTAAGATGTTAAGAATAACAAGTATCTACGATGGCCCTGAGAGGCCAAACGGACTGCAACTTCAGAAAACACTTGCAAAAAGAAAAATGCTGCAAAAAGATAAACGCTGCAAAAAGAAAAATGCTGCAAAAAGAAAAACGCTGCAAAAAGAAAAACGCTGCAAAAGCACACACAACACAACGGAAATAGGAAAAAAGACAACGGAAATGTATCTGGGGAGACAGTAACCGGACGGACCAGTTGCACAAACCAAAACATGCTAACAAGTGCACTGGGACTGGGAGACACTTCAAAGAAGCTGAGCGGCCAAAGAGTAAACTTTCAAAAGTAAGTTCTGAATATTATGTCACTTATTTATGTGCAAATGTTTAATAATGAGGAACATTAAAACATTACTGTTGGCCACATGCCGGCAAAGTTATGTGACATTAGCGATGTTTGTACTTTCAGCATTTACTTTGTTTTAAAGCCTTTACTTTATACGCTGTTAGATAGTCGACCTTAATCTTACAGAGAATCTGATGATTTTGTGGATAATTAAAGTCAGTCATATATCCAAAAACACAACAAGCTGAAAGTCAGTGATGCTGTTTGGTTTGCAGTCCTGAATATCACGGCACAAGCAGGATTCACTGCACTGTTAATGTTAGCTATGTTATATTGTTGCCTCTGTTCGGTGGTGTCGAGCCAAACGGACTTTAACGTGTGTTTGAACGAGCTGACGGTTCACTCGTTAAGCTGAAAGAAAGATGCTTTAATCACAGGAGTCACACATGTGTCCACTGTACCATCTGGGAACTCTTCTTGTTTAGCACTCGTAATAACACAAACACTAAATCCTCCTTCTCTTGTGTTGTTTTGTAGCAGTGTATACACCTGAGACTGTCACCTGTCTGTCTGTCCTGCACTCTCTCTCTTTTTCTTTCTCTCTGATTGTGGAATAAAAGTATGAACATGTATTTATAAGTTACACTTGTGTCTGAATCCTGCAGCTTATCTCACATTTGATTTCCATGTGTGACAACTGCAAGTGTCCAGAGTGAGGACAGACTGAGGGACCCACTGCTGCACATCATCTGTGAGGCTTTGCACCCCTGATGATCCACCAGGACAAACTCAGCAGTGTGTGAGGAAGAGGAGGAGGAAGAGCCAGCAGCAGCTGACAGATGGAGAGAATAGACAGACTGTTCCCTGTTTGTGAAGGACTGCTAGAAAAGTTTAAAATCCCTAACTGTCTGTCCTGAATCAGTCTTATTAGGTAATGTTCAAATAATTGTATCAGTGTGGGAGAAAGTACTCAGGGCCTTCAGGTTACACACTATGAAAGGCAGCAACAAGTTTAATGTTCAGAAACCTAAAGTATGTATCAGCAGCAGAATGGAGCTAAAAATAAATGTTTGTTTCAGTTCTATGAAGCTTTGAGTATTTTGGATTAGTAGCACTGCTGTGTTTGTTGCATCATATTGCTGTAATTGTTTATTTGCTTTATATATTCTGAGGTAAGTTAATCTATAGTGTTACATCATATTTTATAAGGATGTTATGTGTTTGTATACTTTCTGCCCAGTTTGACCCATTTAGCAGAAGTCAGCCTGTTTAAGGCTCTGATATCTATTCTGTATGACTTAAAAGAAGTTATGACATGTTCTGATTTTCTCACCCAATAAAGAAATATTTAATATATCAGTCTACTCTTCATTTTATCAGAAACAGTTATCACAGCTCGTACATTTTCTTTTTACACATATATGTAAGCATTGAGCCAAATTTAGTAATGCCAACATACTGAAGGAACAACATTTGTCTCTTATATATAATACATCTGTCAAAGATACTTGAGTGTCTTTGAGTGAAGATTTAAGGTGATAGGACATATAAATAGCTGCAACTTGAATCTTTACTGAAGCTCAGTGTTTGGCACAGAGTTCATGTTCACTGCTGTAATAACTAATCAGAATCAGAATACTTTATTGATCCCTGGGGGAAAATATTTTTTGTTACAGTGCTCTATTATAAACCAACATAAACCAACATTAAGACAAGACAGACAATACGCTAACTAAGAATAGTACAATATATACACATAAGTCACTCCTTAATAAATAGCTGGAAAAGAAACATGTGTAGTTGTAGCAGTAACCAGTGTGTTAAGTGGATGCATTGTACAGGGAGATGGCCACAGGCAGGAAAGATTTCCTGTGTCGTTCAATGGTGCTTTTCGGTATTCTCAGTCTCTCACTGAACGTGCTCCTGTGACTGACCAGCATGTCATGGAGTGGGTGGGAGGTGTTATCCAACATTGTCTTTATCTTGGACAGCATCCGCCTCTCCGACACCACCTTGAGAGCTCCATCCCCACAACATTACTGGCCTTACGGATTTGTTTATTAAGTCTGTTGGCATCTGCTACCCTCAGCCTGCTCCCCCAGCATGCAACAGCATAGAGGATCACACTGGCCACAACAGAAGATTCTGAGCATTTTCTGGCAGATGTTGAAAGACCTCAGTCGCCTCAAAAAAAAAAAAAAAAAGACGACTCTGGCCCTTCCTGCAAAGTGTTGTGGTGTTTTTTTTTTTAGCCCAGTTCAGTTTATTGTCAATGTGTACTCCAAGGTATTTATAGTCCTCCACAATGTCAACACTGACCCCCTGGATTGAAACAGAGGTCAAGTGTTTCCTGGTCTTCCTGAAGTCCACGATCAGTTCCTTGGTCTTTGCCACGTTGAGCTGCAGATGATTCTGCTCACACCACGTGATAAAGGAGTCGACCACAGCCCGGTACTCTGTCTCATCATTCCTGCTGATGCATCCCAACACCGCAGAGTCATCAGAAAACTTCTGAAGATGGCAGGTCTCTGTGCAGTGGCTGAAGTCTGTGGTGTAGAGGGTGAAGAGGAAGGGGGAGAGGACAGTCCCCTGTGGTGCCCCTGTGTTGCTGATTACCTTGTCAGACACACACTGTGGGAGACGTACATATTGTGGTCTTCCTGTCAGGTAATCAACAATCCAGGACACCAGGGAAGCATCCACCTGCATCGCTGCTAACTTATCACCCAGGAGGGTCGGCCTGATGGTATTGAAAGCACTAGAAAAGTCAAAAAACATGACCCTCACAGTGCTCGCCGGCTGGTCCAGATGGGTGTAGACACGATTGAGCAGGTAGATGATGGCGTCCTCAGTTCCAAGACGAGGCTGATAAGCGAACTGAAGGGGATGCAGATGTGGTCTTACTATGGGTCGCAGCTGGTCCAGGATGAGCCTTTCCAGGGTCTTCATGATGTGAGAGGTCAGTGCCACGGGCCTGTAATCCTGGGGGCCACTGGGACGTGGTGTCTTTGGTACAGGGACGAGGCATGATGTCTTCCACATCACTGGGACCCTCTGCAGACTCAGAGTCAGACCCCGAATTGGGATACAGCCTATGTATGGCTGTATCCCAATTCAGGGACTGTTTCCCAATTCAGGGTCTGCAGCCTTAAAGTACGCAGCCTCCACGGTCCTCAAGGGCCGCGTACTCAAGGCTTCCGCTAAGGCCGGAAGTGTGACGCTTGTAGCCTTGTGAGATGGGATGGTCTAGCCTCTGCCCAGGTTGCCTAGCAACCATGATACTAACAGCTGGAAACTTTTCATACAACTTTGTTTGACAGAAATGAAGGAGAACATATTTTGTACATTTGTTTCTACATGAGCTTTGTGTGATTTGATAAGTGTCTGAGGCTGAGACCACAGAACTGTAAAACATGATTTTTGGGCTTCATTTCTGTACTGAACAGTCATTTAAGATTAGTTAGTAAATAACAATTAGCTAATGTTGTTCATGAGACTAAAGTCATCTCACTTTGGTAATGTAAATATAATATGGCCAATATTATATTAATCATTATTAGTTATTACAGCAGTGAACATGAACTCTGTGCCAAACACTGAGCTTCAGTAAAGATTCAAGTTGCAGCTATTTATATGTCCTATCACCTTAAATCTTCACTCAAAGACACTCAAGTATCTTTGACAGTGTATATATAGATGTATTATATATAAGAGACAAATGTTGTTCCTTCAGTATGTTGGCATTACTAAATTTGGCTCAATGCTTACATATATGTGTAAAAAGAAAATGTACGAGCTGTGATAACTGTTTCTGATAAAATGAAGAGTAGACTGATATATTAAATATTTCTTTAATGGGTGACAAAATCAGACCATGTCATAACTTCTTTTAAGTCATACAGAATAGATATCAGAGCCTTAAACAGGCTGACTTCTGCTAAATGGGTCAAACTGGGCAGAAAGTATACAAACACATAACATCCTTATAAAATATGATGTAACACTATAGATCAACTTACCTCAGAATATCCATCCATCCATTCGCTTCCGCTTATCCTTTTCAGGGTCGCGGGGGGCGCTGGAGCCTATCCCAGCTGTCATAGGGCGAAAGGCGGGGTACACCCTGGACAGGTCGCCAGTCTGTCGCAGGGCAATACCTCAGAATATATAAAGCAAATAAACAATTACAGCAATATGATGCAACAAACACAGCAGTGCTACTAATCCAAAATACTCAAAGCTTCATAGAACTGAAACAAACATTTATTTTTAGCTCCATTCTGCTGCTGATACATACTTTAGGTTTCTGAACATTAAACTTGTTGCTGCCTTTCATAGTGTGTAACCTGAAGGCCCTGAGTACTTTCTCCCACACTGATACAATTATTTGAACATTACCTAATAAGACTGATTCAGGACAGACAGTTAGGGATTTTAAACTTTTCTAGCAGTCCTTCACAAACAGGGAACAGTCTGTCTATTCTCTCCATCTGTCAGCTGCTGCTGGCTCTTCCTCCTCCTCTTCCTCACACACTGCTGAGTTTGTCCTGGTAGATCATCAGGGGTGCAAAGCCTCACAGATGATGTGCAGCAGTGGGTCCCTCAGTCTGTCCTCACTCTGGACACTTGCAGTTGTCACACATGGAAATCAAATGTGTGATAAGCTGCAGGATTCAAACACAAGTGTAACTTATAAATACATGTTCATACTTTTATTCCACAATCAGAGAGAAAGAAAAAGAGAGAGAGTGCAGGACAGACAGACAGGTGACAGTCTCAGGTGTATACACTGCTACAAACAGGAGGATTTAGTGTTTGTGTTATTACGAGTGCTAAACAAGAAGAGTTCCCAGATGGTACAATGGACACATGTGTGACTCCTGTGATTAAAGCATCTTTCTTTCAGCTTAACGAGTGAACCGTCAGCTCGTTCAAACACACGTTAAAGTCCGTTTGGCTCGACACCACCGAACAGAGGCAACAATATAACATAGCTAACATTAACAGTGCAGTGAATCCTGCTTGTGCCGTGATATTCAGGACTGCAAACCAAACAGCATCACTGACTTTCAGCTTGTTGTGTTTTTGGATATATGACTGACTTTAATTATCCACAAAATCATCAGATTCTCTGTAAGATTAAGGTCGACTATCTAACAGCATATAAAGTAAAGGCTTTAAAACAAAGTAAATGCTGAAAGTACAAACATCGCTAATGTCACATAACTTTGCCGGCATGTGGCCAACAGTAATGTTTTAATGTTCCTCATTATTAAACATTTGCACATAAATAAGTGACATAATATTCAGAACTTACTTTTGAAAGTTTACTCTTTGGCCGCTCCGCTTCTTTGAAGTGTCTCCCAGTCCCAGTGCACTTGTTAGCATGTTTTGGTTTGTGCAACTGGTCCGTCCGGTTACTGTCTCCCCAGAAACATTTCCGTTGTCTTTTTTCCTATTTCCGTTGTGTTGTTTTTCTTTTTGCAGCGTTTTTCTTTTTGCAGCGTTTTTCTTTTTGCAGCATTTTTCTTTTTGCAGCATTTTTCTTTTTGCAAGTGTTTTCTGAAGTTGCAGTCAGTTTGGCCTCTCAGGGCCACAGTAAGTATCCCTTAAAATGTTTCCGATAATGAAACATTTAATATAATGTAGACTAAAACAAAAAAATAAAAAGATAGTGACAGATCGGGACTCCCGATCCTTACTGCGCATTTGCAAAATCGGACCGTACAAATCGGGTCTACCCGATCCGTACCGCGCATGTGCAGGGGTTTTCTTCTTCTTCTGTTCGTTTAATGGCAGTGCACGAGGATACCGCCACCTGCTGACTGAGTGAATGAACCCTATTGTAAACTGAATTAGCGTCATTACAAACGTGTGTTAAATTTGATTTAGTGATAATCGAGTGTGTTTATGCTTGTCTGTGAGGAGAGGATTGTTGGAATAGTGATGATGATGTGCGCTATCACTGTCAATTGTCAGTAAAGACTTCATCTGGCTGATGAATCTACACGTGAGATATTACAAAGTCTGCATTATTAACTCTGTAATTAGGCGCCATTCTTCTTATTTTACGGCGCTGTTGCTCAATCAGGGGACACTCTCTGTTGAGGAGAAAAGCATGAATTTCTTTGTATACAGATTATCCATTGTTTAAATGTCCCGGGCAGTCGAAAAGGAGGCAGAGCTGTTGAGAAATGCTAGGAGCTAACTGGGCGCTAACCGTATCATTCAAATTTTTATTTATTACTAATAAAAAAAAATAAAAAAAAATGTTCCCTTTAGAAATCTTTAATTTTTTTTTTTGCTCTTTTTTGAGAGCAAAAATAGTTGTTTTTCTTTTTCAGTCACTCATCTTAGCAGTATTTACATGAAAACAAATTAAGTTAGGGTTAGGGGTACATTTTTTGCACTCTCTGTTCAACTGACTCAGTGACTCAAATGACTCAAAAACCCGATTCACTTTGGTGAGTGACGCATTCAAACCCGATTCAGTAAAAAGAATAGAATTTACCATCACTAATCTGTACCACCTGTAGAGTTTTAATACCTGTACATGAATTGTTAGTCACACAAATCATAGAAAAAAATAATTGAAAATCATAGAAATATCACGAAATAGTTTTAAACCTGTGCTAGGAAATGAAATTAGCATGGTTTTCATGTTAATTCTGCTTAACTACTGGTTTTACCACCGCATCTGCTCTGTAATTGCCTAGAAAACAGAATCTTGAGTTAATATAAACTTCACATTTACGAACAACTGTAGGTCAGAGGAGTAATAAGGCATCCAGCACTGCAGCCACAAGTTTGTCATGTGCAATGGATTTTCCTGAATCATTAAAAAAAGTCATTGTTCCCATAATATGCCCAAATCATGGATCATCCCGTTTGTATTTAGAATTAGGTATAGTGACTGGTCATAAGTAATGTCACTCACTTGTTTCAATGTTATGAGCTCAGCAACTTGAGATAAATACTGATATAATAATTAGCCCAACGCTAAGATGTTCTGTGATTACTTCACATCCTGCTTTATTTTTACTGTCTGTGTGATGCCAAATCCTCCACAAAGACCTTCAGGAAAAAAACAACATTAGCCAGTTATGCATCCTGTAGATCAGATCTGGACAAATAGATTCTAGAAATAGCTGCAACAAAATCATGTGGTTAGCCATCAGCTCCTGTGAAATAAGTTATTCTGGGTTTAACACAGTACATTCTTCAACTGTGACATTTGGCATTTTCCAACAATACATTATGGCATCATAAACAACAAAGCTAGTAAATACATAGATTTCTCTACAAGAAACAGTTACACTGAAAGTGGCAGTTAAGGGTTGAGTTTGCACGGCCCACAAGCTTATGTGAACCTAGATAGTCTTCCCATCTCTGGTCGCTGCCCGCTCCTGTGAAAACAAAACCAAACAACGCACAAACATCCACCCTTTTCTAACTGTTTTTTGTGAATTGTTTAACAGCATTTACTAATCCTAAACTTGGTGCAGTCTTTAATCTCAGTTTCAAGTCAGTCAAAGCTTTATTTACATTATCAGTCTGTCACAGTCCAGTCAGTCCCTTCACATTTGTCATTGCTGAGAGTGGAGCCTCTCGCGCACATATTTGAGTATCCACTAATAGCAATACGATGTCATATCAAAAAAAGAAAAAACAATTCTTTATGATTTTGGAATGGATTGAATCGCTACAACCTTTTTACACAGAGGGACTTACTGTCGCGTGAGATCACGTGTCCCAGACGAGTGAATTTCTCCAAAGCCCATTGTAATCTGAAGAATCACACTTTGCAAATGTTTCCAGTAAGGATGTTTCATAGCGCTTTCGTATCAATCTTGCAGGCCTGCTGAAAAGAGAGCTGATTGTTAAATCATCAGCACACAAAATATCATGCCCTGGAGGGGTGACACCTGACAGGTTTTATTTAAGTGCACTGTTACAAAAAAAACCCCTAAAACATTAGGTCTAGTTTTAGGACATGTCCAAGCATAAGGCTGTCATTCTCTTAGAAAGAGAAAACAGACCCAAACTGACTTATAGGATCAGCCTAACACTAAAACAAAACAAAAACGTCAGCCAGATAAATCACAGAAAAAATGTGTTTTTCTGGTGGAACAGTATGGTGTGAGGATTAGAACTTCAGGTGCCATGAGATGCAGTAGTGCATTCACTGTTTCTGGCTTTTTTTGTTGTTTATGCTTACTTAGTCTGAACTCAGACTTAAGACTCACTACCCCGTTCATTTCCCCCGCATCATATCCACTGGTTGCCCACAAGTGCTCTGAGATGTCACACAGTTCTGGAGAGTCTGGGGTCAACTGGCATAGTTCCACCAGATAAATTTTTGTTAGCAGCTGCACAGTTCACACAACACTAATGTTTACTGTCAGATGCTTCCTAAACACCTCATTGCAATGTTTCATCCCTGGAATGTGAGTTTCTTCCTCAGGTCTGTACTGTTGCACTAATCATAAACCCAATCATTTTATTTAGCATTTAAAATAAAAATATGTGAGATGATGTCATGTATTTCACTTGACAAAGCAAGTTTGTTCCCATATAATCAGGTGTGTGTGTATGTCTATGTGCAAGCTTCACATACATCAGAAACCGGAAACTCAGTCTGTTAGTCTCCACTCATTCGCAACATTCTGCTCACTTGTGTTATAATTAAATGATCGTTCCCTGATCTAATAACAATCAACTAATTTACATATCAATTCATAACCCACTAAGTTTACAGGACAAGATGATAACAGCTGGTTTGCAATCTTTAATCAGTCCCACATCGTATTTAGACTTGGCCCACAGGCCGTCAGGCACCTCTGATCAACAGTGGGATCAAACAGTTCAAATGAGCAAACAGTGAACAGTATAACAATAGACAGCATAACTGTTTTATAAGCAATCATTTTTTAGGGTGAACAACACTTTTGGGTCCTCCCTGACTTGCCAATCACAAGCTCTTTTACAATTGTGCACAAATCTGCCCAGGTCTTCCCACCTGTAGTCAGCAGACCTAGCAAGGAAGATGTGTGGGGTGGATGCATCCATTATAAATAACCTTTTGTTCTTTAGTGAGGGAAATCGCAAGTGCAGCAAATGTAAAGCTCTAAAATAAGCATTTCATTGTTAGTTTATCATGTTCAACTCTTTACCACTCCTCCCCATGTCTCTCATCAGGGCTCTGCGAAGCACAGTGAAAAGTGCAGTGCAGGCCATCAGCGGCCAAAAATGGCATCTGGAGGCATGCAGTCACGTGCTTTGTAAAAAAAAACAAACAAAAAAAAAACTTTCAGTGAGCAGCCCTGCCCCCAGCTTCCATTCATACACGAAGGCAGGGGTCACAGGGCTGTATTTCACCATTGCATGGTCACATTCTGACTGTGTGATTGTAATGCCATCATGGCAGGAGATCAAATTTATGTTTAATTTACACATTAAGTAAATTTACTGGACATGAGTCTGACAAAACTTTTAACTTTTGGCCCTGTCCGTCAATTCAGGACAGGGGAATGGTGAAATTATCTCTTTGAACATGGCCTGTTGCAGAGACAGTGTGGGTGTACCTTCTAATGTTGGCTGGAATTTCAGGGTGAGAGTGTAACACAGAGTGGCTCCGTAGTCTACAAGAAATTCCACCTTCTCACCACACACAGACATTGTATACATAGGCAGAGATTTATAGGCTTTGTTTGTTAAATGCACATATTTGCCCTTTGGATGGCATGAAATGTGTTCTAAGTGTGGCTTCTTGCAGCAGTCTCTGTGTTTGTGTATGTGTGTGTGTGGAGCACTTTTTTTCCGTAGCACTTGTTAGCGAAGCTTTCTTCATTGCGTCAGCATGTGTGTGCGTCCGTGTTTGTGTGTGGCTCTTGTATCACTCCTCACTGTATCAGTGTGTGTATATATGTAGGTTTGTGTTTTTGCGTCACTTCCCTGTTCTGGCGTCTTGGGAAAACCATGACCTGAAGCGTCCCCTGGGGTCCTGCCCTGCTCCTCTTAGTCTGCTTGCAGCCACCACTGCTGCTGGTTCTGGTTCTGGTTCTCCCTCTCTCCTCCTTTTTCACATTTTTTTCTTCCACTTTTTTTCCCTTCCAAAACTGCTTTCTCTTCTCTCCACCCATACTTTCAAACACCTCTCTTTCATCATTCATTCAATCCACATCAACTGACTTTCTTTTCAACATTTCTTTTTCTTTCTCACGACATATTTCATGCTTTCTTTCTACATTTTTTACCATTGAGTCAAAGACTGAGTTCTCACTTTGATCACCCGGTTGAGCGTGCGTGACAGTCCACGCCCCAGCCCTTAATTCGGCCGTGCTGACTGTCATCCCATGTTATTCGGTAAGCGTCCTTAGCAAAGCCTTTTGCCTTCTACAGACCAAACATGCTAAAATACTGCCGCCTAACGCCAGTCCCCCGGCGCCTAGGGTTTTTTTCTGCAGACTCTAAGCTACTCGGCCGACCTCCCATGAGCCACTGCCCCAGGGGCCATTAGATCCTGTGTGTAGCTGAGACCTCAGGAAATTGCTCTGTACTTAAGCCCAGAACTTCTCCGTGAAATATCACGGAGGTGCGCCATGACTCACCCACCCTTTGGCCTGACCAAACGGAGAACCCAAGTGACTTATACATCCATATATGACATAGGTTGGACACAGCTCACCAGTGCAGATTCTCCCCTAGTTCTTTTGGATGATCTCGGTGTTTCGCTGAGGACTCGCCTCACAACTCCCCCTTTTTGAAGCTTTAGTGGGACCGAGGATTGACTTTTTGCCTTGGGGTGATCAGCCGTCTTTGGAGTTCCCACACTCGGAGCATCCTGTTTGTGATGCCAAACTTGTCATGGAATTTTGTAAATAAAGTCTGCAACACAGAAAGAGCTGTGGTCAAGCTATTTATTACTGCGCAGGAGAGCCAACACACACATCAAACATCACAGTTCACAGTCGTGCCAGCTCTACCCTTGGGGTGTCTCAGCTCCTCTTTTATACCCCCTCCCCACACACAACTTTCTGTATCTTTTAGTTACAACAGGCTTCTGTCCCATGGGCAGTGGCTGGGCAGAGCATCTTCCACTATCTTTTCCCAGGAAGCTGCTGGCATCTGTCATCTTGGGAGTTTCGTCCTTCTACACCCTAACAGTTAGCAGATAACATAGTGAAACATCATTAGGCCTAGCTAAGCAGTTCTTTATGAGGTCATACTGACACACACTTGCTTCATCTTAAGCAGGCAAAGGTTATACAAAAATCATACACTAATTTACTGTGTACTGTGAGGATTTAGATTTATCCTCACATAAATCTAAATGTGAGGATAAACTAGAATTTTCCATAACAGGGAGTATATATGAAACTCTTCTTTTGTTTTCTCTGTGGTTTCAGATCTTTTACCAATGATGTCTACAGGTTAAGGCAAATCTGATGGTTAGAAACTGCCAAAAGTAATGGCTGAATGATAATAGCCTTTTAGCTTTTAGATTAGATATTCTGTGTATCCAGATGTACTGGAGGCAGGAGATAGAGCTGATACTTCTGATGAAGATTTAACCCAAAGAGGAGGCTAAAACTGAAAAAGTATTGTGTGATTGTGCGATTGATGTACATATACTTTCAAATGTTGGCATCTGCCTTCCACTGAAACCAAAATTGAGTACTTTGGCATCAACTCAAACCACTGTGTTTGGAGGAAGAGAATTGCTGAGTATGACCCAAATAACACCAGTCCCACAGTCAAGTAAGAAGTGGAAACATTATGCTTTGGGGCAGTTTGTCTAAGGGTAGAGGATGACTTCACTACATTGACAGGGAAAAGGACCGGACCATGTTTCTTTTTACTATAGAAAGTAAAATGTTGGATGAGAACCTCCTTCCCTCAACCAAATCACTAAAGATGGGCCGTGTATGGCAGCGGTCCCCAACCTTTCTTGCACCACGGACCGATTTAATGTCAGATAATATTTTCATGGACTGGCCTTTAAGGTAAAATGATACGACCAAGACAAAAACTGTGGTATTTTGTAAATATAGTAATAAACACAAATTCACTGTGTAGTTGTGTCCTCCTCTCTGCCCCTTAATGCTCTCTGGTCGCTATGGTAATGTGTAAATATTTCTTTCAAAATAAGACACACAACTACAACACGGGAAAAGTTAACAATAAAAACCCTGAAAACCATAAATTTGACACCCAAGCATCAACTCTCGTAGCCATCAACCAGACCACTCACGGACCTGTACCGGTCTGTGGCCCGAGGGTTGGGGACCGCTGGTGTATGGGACTTGTGGCTATAGAGTGGCTATAGAAGAAGGTTGTGAAGTAAATAGCCTGCATTTGTATAGCGCTTTTCTAGTCCCTAAGGACCCCAAAGTGCTTTACACTACATTCAGTCATTTATCCATTCACACACTGGCAAGCTACATTGTAGCCACAGCTGCCCTGGGGCGCACTGACAGAGGCAAGGCTGCCGGACACCGGCGCCAGCGGGCCCTCTGACCACCACCAGTAGGCAAACATGGGGTTAGTATCTTGCCCAAGGATATTTGGCATGCAGCCAGGAGGCAACCTGGGATTGAACCACCGATCTTCTGATTAGTGGCTGACCTGCTCTGCCACCTGAGCTACAGCCACCCTGGCCTTATCAGTCTCCTGACCTCATTACTATAGCAAGCTGAAACTTGAAGCTGCCAACCAGGCAACCAAGAAACCTAAAAGACCAAAATCCCACCTGAGAGATATGAAAACCTGATAATAAGAAATTATGCCAAGAAAGTTAGTATTCTTGACCAAGTACTAAAACAAGTATTTGATCTTGTGGAGCAAAACCTAATTTCACTCAATGACATGCAAATCTGTTTATAATAACTTTTCAGGGGGTTTTAACTCTTATTTTTTCTGGGTTGTTTTTTTGGTTGAATTCTGTCTCTATGCAATTAGAGACTATTCATTGTTTTGGAAATGAATAAACTTACAAAGTAGCTCGAATAATTATTCCTCTGACTGTATCTAAACTTTCCTTGGTCTGACAAACCTAACCAACATAATAAGACATCTTGAACAATTTTTGAGAGAAATACACCCCTTTGACAGGAGCAAACCTCTGACAGAAAAAGGGTTAGAAAGGGCTTTTGCATAAGATTCCCTCTTATAGTTAACCATTAGACAAACTAGCTAATGTAGTCAAAGGTTGTTTTGACAAATCAAATGTCATCTTTGCAGATCCTCCAACCCTTTTTGCAGCCCTGTGTTAGAACAACATCAAGGGGCAATGGAAGGACCGGAGGGCAACTATCACATTCCTTCATCCAGTCTGTGCCTGAGTCAGACTCCTGTCTGCATCACTGTAGCAAGCAGGTATTGGTCTTCACACACATGGTATATTGTTAGTTCCATAGGTAGTTGGTCAGACATAATTTTTGTAGTTTTGCCTCTATTCACCACCACAGTGAATGAAACATTCATAAAGATAAAATTGATTGAATGCAGATTTTCAGCTGTAACTCAAGACTTTTAATAAAAATGTTTAGCAATTTTTGCCTTTAGAACAGCAGTCATTCTTCATGACATAGATTCAGCAGTGTATTGGAATCATTCCTCTGGGTTTTTGGCAAACCCAGAGGAATTGGCGAAACACCAGAAGGACAAAACATCAGCTACTGCTAGACAGAGCAGTTGCCCAAGACTTGTCTTCACCTTTGACCTTGCTTCTCCAGCTCCTCTCTCTGTCCTTAGTATTTCTCCAGCTTCTCACGTTCTTCTTCACATTGTTCTTCCTGATGTAGCTATCACTTTATATAGCTACATCTATTATTACGGCCTTCTTCCTCTGCTTGTCCACCACTACTATGTCCAGTTGGTTTGCCTTCAACAGTTTTCTGTCTGTATGTCATTAGAGTTTAGTTGGGGTGCTGTGATTCAGTTACATTTTGTTGCTCATGCAGGTCCTTGGAAAATAGCCCTCCAGAGCTGTCCTTTGAGGAGGAGAAGCCCTGGTGCCTTGAGCCTGGTGAGTCTTTCAAGTGTTAATTAATTTACATTTTTGGCTCATATATTGTTGTTATAAGCAGGCCAGGCTACATCGTTTTTTCATGTTTTGATTAAGGGACCCGTTGAGGCAGAAATTACCTTCTGTATAGTTAAAATAAAAGAGTACAAGAAAACTTTCTGGAGAAATCGTGGTGGGATTGTTGCTACTGGCAGACTACAGTGGGGCAAAAAAGTATTTAGTCAGCCACTGATTGTGCAAGTTCCCCCACTTAAAATGATGACAGAGGTCAGTAATTTGCACCAGAGGTACACTTCAACTGTGAGAGACAGAATGTGAAAAAAAAATCCATGAATCCACATGGTAGGATTTGTAAAGAATTTATTCGTAAATCAGGGTGGAAAATAAGTATTTGGTCAATAACAAAAATACAACTCAATACTTTGTAACATAACCTTTGTTGGCAATAACAGAGGTCAAACGTTTACTATAGGTCTTTACCAGGTTTGCACACACAGTAGCTGGTATTTTGGCCCATTCCTCCATGCAGATCTTCTCGAGAGCAGTGATGTTTTGGGGCTGTCGCCGAGCAACACGGACTTTCAACTCCCGCCACAGATTTTCTATGGGGTTGAGGTCTGGAGACTGGCTAGGCCACTCCAGGACTTTCAAATGCTTCTTACGGAGCCACTCCTTTGTTGCCCGGGCGGTGTGTTTTGGATCATTGTCATGTTGGAAGACCCAGCCTCGTTTCATCTTCAAAGTTCTCACTGATGGAAGGAGGTTTTGGCTCAAAATCTCACGATACATGGCCCCATTCATTCTGTCCTTAACACGGATCAGTCGTCCTGTCCCCTTGGCAGAAAAACAGCCCCATAGCATGATGTTTCCACCCCCATGCTTCACAGTAGGTATGGTGTTCTTGGGATGCAACTCAGTATTCTTCCTCCTCCAAACACGACGAGTTGAGTTTATACCAAAAAGTTCTACTTTGGTTTCATCTGACCACATGACATTCTCCCAATCCTCTGCTGTATCATCCATGTGCTCTCTGGCAAACTTCAGACGGGCCTGGACATGCACTGGCTTCAGCAGCGGAACACGTCTGGCACTGCGGGATTTGATTCCCTGCCGTTGTAGTGTGTTACTGATGGTGACCTTTGTTACTTTGGTCCCAGCTCTCTGCAGGTCATTCACCAGGTCCCCCCGTGTGGTTCTGGGATCTTTGCTCACCGTTCTCATGATCATTTTGACCCCACGGGATGAGATCTTGCGTGGAGCCCCAGATCGAGGGAGATTATCAGTGGTCTTGTATGTCTTCCATTTTCTGATGATTGCTCCCACAGTTGATTTTTTCACACCAAGCTGCTTGCCTATTGTAGATTCACTCTTCCCAGTCTGGTGCAGCTCTACAATACTTTTCCTGGTGTCCTTCGAAAGCTCTTTGGTCTTGGCCATGGCGGAGTTTGGAGTCTGACTGTTTGAGGCTGTGGACAGGTGTCTTTTATACAGATGATGAGTTCAAACAGGTGCCATTCATACAGGTAACGAGTGGGGGACAGAAAAGCTTCTTACAGAAGACGTTACAGGTCTGTGAGAGCCAGAGATTTTCCTTGTTTGAGGTGACCAAATACTTATTTTCCACCCTAATTTACGAATAAATTCTTTACAAATCCTACCATGTGAATTCATGGAATTTTTTTTCACATTCTGTCTCTCACAGTTGAAGTGTACCTCTGGTGCAAATTACTGACCTCTGTCATCATTTTAGGTGGGGGAACTTGCATAATCGGTGGCTGACTAAATACTTTTTTGCCCCACTGTAGGTCTGGGGCTATTGGTGGCACTAAAAACCTTGTTGCTACAGTTTGCTGCTGTAAAGTGAAAACAGGCATACCTACTAAAGAGGCAGACATTTTAAAAATGGCATATGTGCACCTTACCCATACTGTATATTCATAATGGGAAACTGAGAAACAAAGCAGCCCCAGACCATCACACTATGACCCCTATATTTTACTGTTGGTTGATGTTCCTTTTCTGAAATGCTGCATTACTTTTACGCCGGGACACACACCTTTGGCGGGGGGGGGGGGGGGGCAGCACAAATGATCTAAGAAAACCATATATCACTTGACATGTTTTCTTGACTTTTTTTTTTTAACAAATACTACCATCAGATTAAATTTGAAAACGATAACTGTGGACACTAACATGCTAACAAAAAGATAGACAGACAAACAAATAAACCAAACTGATTACATACTCCCTCCCTTTGGTGCAACAATGACCCTTTTTTTTACAATGTAAGATGGAATTTAACATAGACTGAGTGGCACACTGCTTAAACCTTGTATAGAGTACATGCATAGTTTAATGGGGAACTACAAGTACTGGAATTACCACTCATTTTTGTTTGTATCTTTCTTTGTCTCTGTCTATGTACACTACATTATCAACTGTGCCTGTTTTTGTTCTCTGCATTACCATTTTACCAGCTCTAAACCAAGCTTAGTGATGTGTGACTCACCATTCATTTCACTGGTGACTAATTTAGTTTTAACATTTAGGGAATGTTCTAGTGCACAGGCCCAATTATGTAACACAAGCACCTGTGGAAATTTCTAACATGTCAGGGCCTAGCATTCTTGACTCCAAAGAAAGGTAAGTAAGTAAGTAAGTAAAATTTTATTTATATAGCACATTTCTAGATAAAAGATCACAAAGTGCTTCACAAGGTATAAAACAAAAACAGTCAAAAGTTAACAAAATGCAATTTTAAAACGATGTGTTTTTAGCTGTTTTTTAAAAGTAATCACTGAGTCTGCGGATCTTAAGTTCTGAGGAAGAGAATTCCACAGTCTGGCAGCCACAGTAGCAAAAGCTCTATCACCCTTGGTTTTCAGTCTTGTATACTGAATAACAAGTAGGCCCTGATCACAAGACCTCAGGGACCTACTAGGGGCATAGGGCTGTAAAAGTTCAATGATGTACGCTGGTGCTTGTTCTTGAAGAGCCTTAAATGTCAGAACCAGAATCTTAAAATGGACTCTGAATTCAACAGGGAGCCAGTGCAGCTGTATAAGCAATGGTGTTACATGAGAGTATTTCGATGTTTTTGTCAGAAGCCTTGCTGCAGCATTTTGGACAATCTGCAGACGCTCCAGGGAGTTTTTGTTTAGACATGTAAACAGTGAATTACAGTAGTCCAATCGTGATGAAATGAATGCATGAATAACAATTTCCAGTTCAGTATGAGATACTATGGGGCTCAATTTAGAAATGTTTCTTAAATGATAGAAGCAGGACTGAACCAGAGATTTGACGTGGACATCCAGGGTAAGAGCAGAATCAAAGGTTACCCCTAGGTTCCTGATAGACGATTTCACAAATGTTGAAAGAGGACCAAGAGCATTCATTATGTTAGGTACATGTCTGTCTGGAGCACATACAAGGACTTCAGTCTTTTTTTCATTAAGTTGGAGGAAGTTGTCAGCCATCCAACCTTTGATGGTTTCTAAGCACACATTTAGAATCTGCAGCTTAGAAACATCTTCAGGTTTAAAAGATATATATAGCTGGATGTCGTCTGTGTAGCAGTGGTAGCAAATGTCCTCAAAGGGGCTTAAAATATGCTGGAGAGGAAGCAGATATATTAAAAACAATAAGGGCCCCAGCACAGAACCTTGTGGCACACCATAGGACAGGGACGTGGAAGATGACCTATACTTAGAAACCACCACAGAAAAGTATCGTTCATAGAGATACGAGGAGAACCACTCTAAGGCAGACCCAGATACACCAACCCAGTATTTCAGCCTTTCAAGCAAAATATAATGGTCAACGGTGTCAAAGGCTTGACGTGAGGTCCAACATTAGGAGTACAGAACACTTTCCTGCATTGTTTTGCATCAGAATGTCATTGGAAACTCTAAGAAGGGCTGTTTCAGTAGAATGAGCTCTACGAAAGCCAGACTGAAATTTGTCAAAGATATTATGTTTGTCTAAAACTGCTGTAAGCTGCTTAGCCACAACCTTCTCTAATATCTTAGCAATTAACGGTGTTTTTGAGATTGGTCTGTAATTGCTAGTGAGAGATGGGTCCAGCATAGGCTTTTTTAACAGGGGGTGTATAACAGCAGTTTTAAAATAAGCAGGGACTTTACCAGATCCCAGTGAGGTGTTAATTATGGTGAGCACACAGGGACCAATAGAGTGGAAGACATTTTTGAATAACGATGCGGGTAAAATGTCGAGTGAACAGGAGGATGCTTTTGTTGCATTAACTATTTTTTCCAGCTCTGATAGTGAGACAGGTAAAAAGCATTCTAAAACGACAGGCCGAGCTGGCGTAGGAACTGACAATGCAGATGTTGATGGGGACAATTTTTTCCTTACATTACTAATTTTTTCTAGAAAGAAAGAAAGAAATGTTTCGCAGTCTTCATTAGAAGAAATAATGGCAGCAGGTGGAGCAGGAGTAATAATATCAGTAATAGTGTCAAATAATACCTTAGGATTACCTCTGCTCTTTGCAACCAGATGAGAAAAATAAGCAGCCCTCGCATCTCTAATTGCATTGTTAAAAGAGGCTAAAAGATCCTTTAAGTAAAGGAGATGAACATTTAAATGAGTTTTCCTCCATAAGCGCTCAGCTTTACGACAATCACGATTTATGGATCAGATGTTGTCATTTAACCAGGGTAAGGACTTGGAAACAGAAACTGGTCTCATTTTAACCGGACAGATTTAATCTAAAATCGAAAAACAATGGTTATTAAATAGATCTGTTAAGAAATCAACGCCATTTTGCGGGGATATTGTTAAATTAAAAGCATCCGAGAAATTCTCCGCTGTGGAGGAATTTATGATGCGCGAGATAATTGTCCGGTGAACAGGAGACAAAGGCTCATGAAAATACATGTTAAAAAGAATACAGAGATGATCAGAGATAAAAAAAAATGTCCTCAGACACCACTGGAACAAATTCCAGTGGTGTCCACCCTTGAAGGAAATGTCATAGAGATAGTTCATGAATATAATATTGGTGTCTGGATTGATGACTCCTTCACCTTTAAACCACATATAGAGAGACTAGTAAAGAAACTGAGACTTAAACTTCGTTTTTTCTTCCGTAATAAACAGTGCTTTTCTTTTGCAGTAAAAAAACGTCTTGTCACTGCAACCTTTTTATCTGTGTTAGATTATGGTGACATTCTGTATATGAACGCTTCTTCTTCATGTCTTCTAATGTTGGACACGATATATCATGCTTCCTTGAGGTTTATTACCAATTGTAAATACCTGACCCATCACTGTGATTTGTACTTAAGAGTAAAATGGCCTTCTTTGGCCATTAGAAGACAGGGGCATTGGTACACTTTTATTTACAAAGCTATGCTTGGATTGCTGCCTCCTTATATTTGTACTTTGGTCACAAGGACAAATAGTGGTTCTTACTCCTTGCGCTCAAATGATCAGCTGCTGTTGTCTGTTCCCCTTGTCCGCACAGAGCTGGGTAAGAAAGCCTTTGTCCACTCTGCGCCTTTTTCATGGAACATGTTACAGAAAGACTGGAAACTAACTGAATTGTTGTCTTTAAATGTTTTTAAAGCTAAACTCAAAGGCCTACAGGCTGCCTCAATAATGTGTAATTGTTTTGTGTAATTTTAACTTTGTTTGTTCGTATGTATTTGTCTTGAAATGTGCTGCCTCTTGGCCAGGACTCCCTTGAAAAAGAGGTCTTTGATCTCAACGGGACATTCCTGGTTAAATAAAGGTTAAATAAAAATAAAAAATAGAATCAATATTCAAACCCAAAGTAAAAACAAGGTCCAGTGTGTGTCCTTTGTTATGTGTGGGGCCGGACACATGCTGGGTAAAATGAAAAGAATCCATAATGTTGATAAAACCTCTGGCAAAGAGGTCGGAGTCATCATCAACATGTATGTTAAAATCCCCAGCTAAAAGCAGTCTGGACAACCTCATAGTAGAGGACAGGAAGTCGCTAAACTCCGATAAAAACAAGCTATTTGGGCTGGGTGGACGATACACCACAGCACAATAAAAAGGATCCTTACTTCTGATTTTAATAAGCTGTAATTCAAAGGAAAGAAAGTGTCCAACTTTCACTGAACGGCAGTTGAAACGGCCCTGAAATGCCACCGCGAGACCTCCTCCACGACCAGATCCCCGAGGCTGGCTGATGACGGAATAGCCGTTCGGGCACATTTCAATGAGAGACGAATAGTCCAAGTCCCGCTGCCAGGTCTCAGTCAGAAATAAGAAGTCCAGTTTTTTAGAAGATATAGAATCGTTAAGCACGAACGATTTATTAGTCAATGATCGGGCATTAAAAAGTGCCATGTTCAGCGGGGTGGAAGCATCATTTTTGGCAGAGGCTCGAGTTAAAGGACGTAAATACTTGGGGTTTGAGCCTTCACGCTCGTAGATTCCACTCACCGAGGGGATGAAAAGCCAGTCAGCAGGAGAGTCTGGATGAACCCTTCTGAGGCAGCACGGTCTCGGAGAGCCGGGCCCTGCATCTCCAAGCAGGGACGTGGAAAACAAATTCCTCTCCATGGAGCTGTTCTGAGCATAGGTAACAAAGCACGCTCGACATCGCTTTCTAGTCAGACCCCGCCGCCAGAAAAGCCTAAGCTTCACCTGGATACCTGCTCTTCTTCCTCTCCTTCTCCGTGGTCTGCGGGGAACGCTGAGGACGCTGGCCGAGGATCCAGCCACTGGCGGAGGATCCAGCCACTGGCGGAGGATCCAGCCACTGGTGGAGGATGGAAAGTGCCAAAGGAGTGCGGAGGATGGAAAGTGCCAAAGGAGGAGGAGGATGAGACATCTTGAGCCATCATTGAAGATCGGATGGATAACAGCGTCAAACGATCATAAACCAAGGCAGCCAGTACATCATTGATACAAATAGAAAACAGCAGAGCAGAGAAAAACAGCACGACAAAAGAGCGTGACAAACTGCACCCGGCAGCGGCAAAGCCAAACACAGGCGCCATCATACCGGAAGTGTACAGCCTTTACTTGTCTCATCAGGTATGGCTTGTCTCATCATTTCTGCCAGTTTTAGGGTAATTCCAATATTTGTGTACATCTTTTTTGTGACGTCAAAATGCAAGAGAATTAACAACTCTTAATTAATATCTTTTGGATCTTTTTAGTCTGGTGGTTCTCTTTTACAGAGCTTACAGAGCTTGTAAGCAAAGCTCTGTGTTCCTTGGACATTGGATCAGGCCTTTGACATTGATGTGGTTCAGCATCTCAGCAAAAGAAATCATCCTTTTGATGTCAGTAAATTGTGAATGTCTAAACATTTCCACACCAGGTCAGTCAAATACATATAGCAGTTCAGCCCGTCCAAAAGGCGGTAACTTTTATTTGTTTAAATCTCGCAACAGCTTAGGTAAAGATAACCTTTAAAACCTTGGATAATCAATGCTTAGTATTTCAGCTTTTGATAACTCATCCTGTGTGTTCCCAAGGACTTGGAACATTGGTTTGAGACTGCTCAGTAACTTGAGCAGACTGCAGTGTTGACTAGGGCTGCAACTCGATTATAAAAAAAAATCATCATAGATTTTTTGCTTTGACCAAACTTCAGTGTTCACTGTAGCCACCACATACTCCTTACAGACACATAAACTCACTCATTCACTTGCACACAGAAGGGAGATGCGTCCTGCATGACACGTTGCCACGGATCTTAAAATGGCTTAAAGGCAACACAAGCCAGATGCTAGAGTTTAAAACGGACCTGTTCATTTTGTTGAGCCTTCAGTGTACGGCCATTGGCATTTTGCCAGAAGTGTTAGCAGAAAGGAGGAATAACAAAACCTTTTGACAGTGCTGGAAATCACAGTGCCTTGCCTGCTGGCCATACCAGGTTTTCTGGGTTATATAAGCCTTGGACATGTTCCCCCAGCTTCCTTGCAATGTCTTGCCAGATGGTGCTTCATTTCGAGTACATAGTACTTTATCACTCCAAGTGAAGGAAGGAGACTCCCAACCCTTCGAGTGTAGATCCAAGGGCCCATGTACATCCCAGCCATAGAGTAACTTGTAAGGGGAGAACTCCGTTAAAGGTAGGGGAACTTCTCTGTATGCAAACAGCAGGAAGGGCAGCCACGGATTGGTTCCCTGGTCTTTTAGAAATGAGTGTAGATAACTGGCAGTGACTACAGGAGGTTTTGGTCTGACTTCCTTGGAGGACATGTTTTCTGGCATATGGAGCATGCACTTCAGGATTTCTGTATGTCTGCAAACATTAAAGACCCAGGGAAGGGTGTGTGTTAGGTACATGATAAAGGACCTAGGGACCAGGGATCTCAAGATATTGGTGGTCACAGTCAACTGCGTATAACACATGCTTATTAAAAATGAACTTTTCATTTCCCCTCTCACTTTCCATTTTCCCCTTCAGTAACCTTAGCAATCAAGTTTTTCAATGTCTCATCCTCCCTAAAACTCCATTCCTGGGATAACATCAACAGGCAGGCTCTGTACCACCAGAAAAGAAAACATGTAGGACTGTTCATTAATGGTTCAAGGTTCAAGGTTCTTTATTTGTCACATGCATAGTTATACAAGTATAACACACAGTGAAATGTAGCCTGACACGCTCCTCGACATGTGCAAAAAAATTGGGGGGGGGGGGGGGGGTGTAGAGGAAGAACATTATATATATATATATATATATATATATATATATATATATATATATATATATATATATATATATATATATGTAGTATATACATTGGGTGAATGTGCAGCAATGTAGCAGCAAGCAGGTGAATTCTGTACATTAATATGAATGGACATCTGACTATTTTACAGGATAGACAATATAAACATATTTAAAATTAAAGGAATTGAAATGTACATTGTTCCTTGGTTTAGTGTCTGGAAGAGTCCTGTCTCAGTCAATTATAGATGATGTGAGAGGGCGGGTGTGTGTGTTTAGGGCACGGATGGCTTGGGGATAGAAGCTCCTCTTGAGTCTCTCTGTCCTTGCCCGGAAGATGCGGAACCTTCTACCAGATTGCAGAAGTTGGAACAGTTTGTTGCCAGGATGGGACGGGTCCTTCAGTATCTGCGCTGCTCTAGTCCGGCATCTCCTGGTGTAGGTGTCCTGAAGCGGGTGGAGAGCAATCCTGCAGCAGCGTTCTGCTGTACGGATCACTCTCTGGAGAGCTTTTTGGTCACTGTCACATCAGCTTTGGGGTAACGATGCTTAGTAGCATGTACACACAAAATTTCCTCCTGTCTGCTATAATCCATATTGCTCACTGGTACCATACAATGGTTAACCAAAGACATTTCCAACAAAGCAGTAACTCGCTGACTATTGACATTTACCATTTTCTAGCACTGCATTTCCACTGTCTTTCCCTGTGGGCTCCATCTTCTGCTGGGGTGCATAGCAATCCCCTGTGACCTTAGCTTTGCAGATGGGGCACACAGAAGTTTTGTGGCCTGGCTGCTGGCAATAATAACAAACAAGGTCCTTACCAGAGGTTTCTGAGTTTAGTAGTTTTCTTGTGGCTCTGGTTTACTCTCTGTCTTTAAAGGACCTGGCAGAGAAGACTGGAGCACTGTTTTTTAGTGCCCAGTGGAGCATGAAGCCAGAGCCCCTTTACAAGCATTGCAATACTGTACCTTAGCAGCCGCTTAGCAGCCGTAAGTCCATCTGCTGGCTTGTGCTCCCTCACCAAGGTCCTCACTTTCACTGTGAGCACCCAGGTTTTCTGTCAGAAAAATGGTCTTATAAAGTGAGACACAGAACAGCAAGTTTAACATATTTAAAAAAAATAAAGGGTAAAAGACTGGGTAAAGACATATCAGGCAGTTTGTACCATCTGTTTGTACCAGAAACAATCCCATCAAAGGCCTTGGACTGAATGGTGTCTCCAGGATTGTGGAACGGGTTACACATTATGTCAGTAAACGAGTTGTGCAACTTCCTGAACATACTTCTTATTTCATTACTTGCAAGCGAGCAACAGCAAAGTCTATGCAAGTCTTCGTCAGGGTGATCCTGTTGAGACTTTTTATACATTTCACTAATCACACACTTCTGGGAAAAGATATGTGTGACTTATTGCTGTAATAACCATATCGAACGCTGCACTGAGATCTAGCAGGACAAGCACAGAGATGAGTCCACTGTCAGAGGCCATAAGAAGATCATTTGTAACGCTGTTTCTGTGCTGTGATGAGCTCTGAAACCTGACTGAAACTTTTCAAATTAAGCCATTTCTCTGCAGATGATCTGTTAGCTGTTTGACAACTACTCTTTCAAGAATTTTTGAGATGAAAGGAAGGCTGGAGATTGGCCTATAATTAGCTAAGACCCCTGGGTCAAGAGATGGCTTTTTAAGCAACAGTTTAACTACTGCCAGTTTGAAGGCATGTGATTAGGGGTGGGTTTTAATAATCGATTCATCGATTAAAATCGATTCTGGCTTGGATAACGTGATATCGATTCATTAAAATCCTGAATTGATTTTTTTTTAATATAAATGTATTTTGCCCAAAATTCCAGAATCTCAGATGAAACGTCACAAAATTTTGACAACCACCAAAAATTTAAAACAGTAAATGAGAGCAGGTGCACGGCTTCTGCACAAAGACGTAAACACAAAGCCCGGACCGTGGATCAGAATCAGTGAGATGTCGCCTTTCTCACCCAACGACACGGACATGGTCGGGGCTGAAAGCCGACAGCTCGCTGATTCTGATGTTTCAGCGGGCCTGCGCTTTGTGTTTACGCCCTTTTTGCGCTGATTCTAAAGCTGTTAGTTTTATCTCTCTCCAAACAATATTGACTGAACCAGCAGCAAAAGAAGATCCAAACTAAGCTTCACATAAACATCATCATGGACTCCCTCTTACTTTTACTGTTTTGCTTCCACCACGATAAAATCACACTTCATGCACAGCTCTCTCTCTCTCTCTTTCTCAGTGTACTTCAAGAGCAGTTTTCCGTCTATCCCCGAAATCTGTTTTGTGCACAGTGTTGGGAAGGTTACTTTTAAAATGTATTCCGTTACAGAATACAGAATACATGCCCCAAAATGTATTCTGTAACGTATTCTGTTACGTTACTCAATGACAGTAACGTATTCTGAATACTTTGGATTACTTAATATATTATCGTGCTTTTTACAACAACGTGAATGTACTATTGCTGTGTGATTTATTACTATTACTGAAGGTCCGCGACTCCGAACTGTAGTAAAGGGACCTCTGACTAATACGGTGGGGTCCCTGTCGGCTCATAGCCGAAAAATAGCTTTACTTTGTTGTGTGGGTCAATTTTTCTTGCGAGAGACAGAGAGAGGCGTTGAAAGACTGCTCCAACGGAACTTATTGTTTTCGGAGGAAAACACGAACACGGTGTACAGTCGAGTCTTAATAGCTTACTTACAACTGGGCTCGTCAGGCACTCTTCTTGGCTGCAGTGGTTATTATTATATTTACATGTTTCCAGCTCCCGTTTTTCCTCGACGACAACTCGTACCTTTCCACTCGCCTTTTTCTCCCTCCTCGCGCTCACAGACACATAACGTGTATGGCAGTGCATTCTCCCTGCAACACGGACTATACTGCCAATGATGCTACATTCTTTAGAGCTATGCTTGTAGCATTCTGCCTGTTAGCTTAGCACAACAACAACAACAACGAAAAGGCGCTCTCTCACCCAGGAAACACACAGTCGCAGAAAGAGAGAGAGAGCGTCGCCCTGTAACCATGGCAACCGTAACGCTGCCGCCTGGAACGAAAGAACGTAGCTGTCAAACAAAACCCAAACAGTCCTGACCCGCGACAAAATGAAACAGGAAAGTACCGCAGTGTAATCCATTTATTTCAACAAAGTAACTGTATTCTGAATACCACCTTTTTAAACGGTAACTGTAACGGAATACAGTTACTCATATTTTGTATTCTAAATACGTAACGGCGGTACATGTATTCCGTTACTCCCCAACACTGTTTGTGCATTATTCGCTTGCTTGTTACGCACAAGACTACCGTTATTTACAGCGCTGTCGGCCGATGTTTTTTTTCCTTTTACTTACTTCCGAAAAGAAAAACTAGTTTCTGCCGTTCAATTGGCTTCTGAACAAATTTAAACTTAAAATTATACAAAATGGATCGAATCGATTCAGGACCTTGTGAATCGGAATCGAATCGATTCTAGAAATCAGTGACGATACCCAGCCCTACCTGTGATACATAGCCAATTATTAGAGCTAGGTTCATCATATTTAAGATTGAAGCATTAATTAATAGTAGGACTTCTTGAGCAGTACAGTAGGAGCAGTAGGAATGGGGTCTAAAAATAGTAATAACTTCTGGTTTGGAAGAAGTAATTACTGAAGTTAACTCGAAAAAGGGTACATAAACATCGATGATATTGAGAGTAACTGTACGTTATTTCTGTGAGATGATTATGATTAATTTTTTCTCCAATGGTTAAAATTTGATTAGTGAATAAATCCATGAAGTCATTACTATTTAATGTTAAAGGAATGCTTGGTTCATCATATATATATGTGTGTGTGTGTGTGTGTGTGTGTGTGTGTGTGTGTGTGTGTGTGCGTGTGTGTGTGTATATATATATATATATATATATACATATATATATATGTGTGTGTATATATATATATATACATATATATGTACAGGGAGTGCAAAATTATTAGGCAAATGAGTATTTTGTCCACATCATCCTCTTCATGCATGTTGTCTTACTCCAAGCTGTATAGGCTCGAAAGCCTACTACCAATTAAGCATATTAGGTGATGTGCATCTCTGTAATGAGAAGGGGTGTGGTCTAATGACATCAACACCCTATATCAGGTGTGCATAATTATTAGGCAACTACCTTTCCTTTGGCAAAATGGGTCAAAAGAAGGACTTGACAGGCTCAGAAAAGTCAAAAATAGTGAGATATCTTGCAGAGGGATGCAGCAGTCTCAAAATTGCAAAGCTTCTGAAACGTGATCATCGAACAATCAAGCATTTCATTCAAAATAGTCAACAGGGTCACAAGAAGCGTGTGGAAAAACCAAGGCGCCAAATAACTGCCCATAAACTGAGAAAAGTCAAGCGTGCAGCTGCCAAGATGCCACTTGCCACCAGTTTGGCCATATTTCAGAACATCACTGGAGTGCCCAAAAGCACAAGGTGTGCAATACTCAGAGATATGGCCAAGGTAAGAAAAGCTGAAAGACGACCACCACTGAACAAGACACACAAGCTGAAACGTCAAGACTGGGCCAAGAAATATCTCAAGACTGATTTTTCTAAGGTTTTATGGACTGATTATATCTAGCTGGAGAAATACCAAGGGCTCAGAGAAGAGCTCGAGAGGATGTGGAGGGTGAAGGTAACGGTGGTCCCCGTGGTAATCGGAGCACTAGGTGCGGTGGCTCCCAAGCTAGGCGAGTGGCTCCAGCAGATCCCGGGCATAACATCGGAGATCTCTGTCCAGAAGAGCGCAGTCCTGGGAACAGCTTAGATACTGCGCAGGACCCTCAAGCTCCCAGGCCTCTGGTAGAGGACCTGAGCTTGAAGGATAAACCGCCCGCAGGGGCGTGCTGGGTGTTTTATATATATATATATATAAAACTACGGACGATACCTACAACCACGATTACCGACACTAACAAGCTGATCTACAATACGGCAGCAGTGATCAATGAGATGCTTGGCTACAAGTTGAACAGCCACAAGGGGCAGTACCCTCCATGGAGAAGGAGGCTAGAGGGCAAGATCAAAGTAGCACGGAGGGAGGTTAGCCAACTAACGGAGTTGCAGAAAGGTGCGACAACGAAGGTGCATAAGAAATACAGCAAGCTGTCCATACCTGAGGCCTTGGAAACTGCCAAGCAAAGACTCACAGCCTTGGCCAGCCGCTTGAGGAGGTACACCAGAGAGATAGAAGGCAGGAGAATAAACCAGCTGTTCTCCACAGAACCAGCAAAGGTGTACTCTCAGTGGCAAGGGAACAATAAGAGAACAGCACCACCAAGGCTGGAGACGGAGCAATACTGGAAGAGCATATGGGAGAAGGACGCAACCCATAACGGCAATGCTCAGTGGCTAGTGGATCTGAGGGCAGACCACAGCGACCTCCCTGAACAGGGTCCAGTAACCATCACAGTGGCAGATATCCAAGAAAGGGTCTCCAGTATGAAGAGTTGGACAGCACCAGGGCCCGACATGGTTCACGCCTACTGGCTAAAGAAGCTGACTGCACTCCACGAGCGTCTGGCAGCACAAATGAACCAGCTGCTAGTTAACGAGAGACACCCGGAATGGCTAACCGAAGGTCGGACGGTCCTGATCCCCAAGGACCCCAAGAAGGGACCGGTCCCCTCCAACTACCGACCAATAACCTGCCTCAGTACTACATGGAAGCTCCTGTCAGGCATCATATCGGCTAAGATGAACAGGCACATGGGTCAATACATGAGCGGGACACAGAAAGGGATTGGCAAGAATACCAGAGGCGCAAAACACCAGCTACTGGTAGACAGAACAGTCAGCCGAGACTGCAAGACCAGACTGACCAACCTGTGCACTGCCTGGATTGATTACAAGAAGGCCTATGACTCAATGCCCCACAGCTGGATACTGGAATGCCCAGAATTGTACAAGATCAATGGGACCCTAAGAGCCTTCATCAGGAACTCAATGGGGATGTGGCGTACAACACTAGAGGCCAACTCCAAGCCCATAGCACAAGTCACCATCAAGTGTGGGATCTACCAAGGAGATGCTCTGTCCCCACTGCTGTTCTGCATAGGCCTGAACCCCCTCAGTGAGATCATTAACAAGACTGGCTACGGATACCGACTACGGAACGAAGCAGTTGTCAGCCACCTCCTGTACATGGATGACATCAAACTGTATGCCAAGAGTGAACGAGACATCGATTCACTGATCCACACTACCAGGCTATACAGTAATGACATTGGAATGTCATTCGGACTGGAGAAGTGTAGTCGGATGGTAACAAAGAGAGGGAAGGTAGTCAGAACTGAGGGGATTGAACTACCAGAAGGCAACATTGCAGACATAGAGGACAGTTACAAGTACCTGGGGATCCCGCAGGCGAATGAGAACCATGAAGAGGCCGCTAGAAAAGCTGCAACCACCAAGTACCTGCAGAGGGTCAGGCAAGTCCTGAGGAGTCAGCTGAATGGTAAGAACAAGATCCGGACCATCAACACGTACGCCCTGCCCATGATCAGGTACCCTGCTGGGATAATAGGCTGGCCAAAGGAGGAGATAGAAGCCACTGACATAAAGACAAGAAAGCTCCTTACCATGCATGGAGGGTTTCACCCCAAGTCCAGCACCCTGAGGCTGTACGCTAAGCGGAAGGAAGGGGGCCGGGGACTGGTGAGTGTCAGCACCACAGTCCAGGATGAGACAACGAACATCCAAGAATACATTGGGAAGATGGCCCCAACTGACCGAGTGCTCAGTGAATACCTCAGGCAGCAAAAACCCAAGAAAGAGGAGGGAGACGAGGAACCATCATGGAAGGACAGGCCCCTGCACGGTATGTACCACCGGCAGATAGAGGAGGTGGCTGATATCCAGAAATCCTACCAGTGGCTGGACAAAGCTGGACTGAAAGACAGCACAGAGGCACTAATCATGGCAGCACAAGAACAAGCTCTGAGCACAAGATCCATAGAGGCTGGGGTCTATCACACCAGGCAAGACCCCAGGTGCAGGCTGTGTAAAGATGCCCCAGAGACAATCCAGCACATAACAGCAGGGTGCAAGATGCTAGCAGGCAAGGCATACATGGAACGCCATAACCAAGTGGCCGGCATAGTGTACAGGAACATCTGTGCCGAGTATAACCTGGAAGTCCCGAGGTCAAAATGGGAGATGCCCCCAAGGGTGGTGGAGAATGACCGAGCTAAGATCCTGTGGGACTTCCAGATACAGACGGACAAAATGGTGGTGGCTAACCATAGTGGTGGTAGACAAACAGAAGAAGACGGCCGTAGTGATCGATGTAGCGGTTCCGAATGACAGCAATATCAGGAAGAAGGAACACGAGAAGCTGGAGAAATACCAAGGGCTCAGAGAAGAGCTCGAGAGGATGTGGAGGGTGAAGGTAACGGTGGTCCCCGTGGTAATCGGAGCACTAGGTGCGGTGACTCCCAAGCTAGGCGAGTGGCTCCAGCAGATCCCGGGCATAACATCGGAGATTTCTGTCCAGAAGAACGCAGTCCTGGGAACAGCTAAGATACTGCGCAGGACCCTCAAGCTCCCAGGCCTCTGGTAGAGGACCCGAGCTTGAAGGATAAACCGCCCGCAGGGGCGTGCTGGGTGTTATATATATATACATATATAGTTTTTAGTTTGTTTTTAGTTTTAGCTATTTTAGGGGGATATCTGTGTGTGCAGGTGACTATTACTGTGCATAATTATTAGGCAACTTAACAAGAAACAAATATATACCCATTTCAATTATTTATTTTTACCAGTGAAACCAATATAACATCTCCACATTCACAAATATACATTTCTGACATTCAAAAACAAAACAAAAACAAATCAGCGACCAATATAGCCGCCTTTCTTTGCAAGGACACTCAAAAGCCTGCCATCCATGGATTCTGTCAGTGTTTTGTTCTGTTCACCATCAACATTGCGTGCAGCAGCAACCACAGCCTCCTAGACACTGTTCAGAGAGGTGTACTGTTTTCCCTCCTTGTAAATCTCACATTTGATGATGGACCACAGGTTCTCAATGGGGTTCAGATCAGGTGAACAAGGAGGCCATGTCATTAGTTTTTCTTCTTTTATACCCTTTCTTGCCAGCCACGCTGTGGAGTACTTGGACGCGTGTGATGGAGCATTGTCCTGCATGAAAATCATGTTTGGCCAAACTGGTGGCAAGTGGCATCTTGGCAGCTGCACGCTTGACTTTTCTCAGTTCATGAGCAGTTATTTGGCGCCTTGGTTTTTCCACACGCTTCTTGCGACCCTGTTGACTATTTTGAATGAAACGCTTGATTGTTCGATGATCACGTTTCAGAAGCTTTGCAATTTTGAGACTGCTGCATCCCTCTGCAAGATATCTCACTATTTTTGACTTTTCTGAGCCTGTCAAGTCCTTCTTTTGACCCATTTTGCCAAAGGACAGGACGTTGCCTAATAATTATGCACACCTGATATAGGGTGTTGATGTCATTAGACCACACCCCTTCTCATTACAGAGATGCACATCACCTAATATGCTTAATTGGTAGTAGGCTTTCGAGCCTATACAGCTTGGAGTAAGACAACATGCATGAAGAGGATGATGTGGACAAAATACTCATTTGCCTAATAATTTTGCACTCCCTGTATATAATTTAGTGTAGTGTAATTTTAGCTTGCTTTCCAGATTGGTGTGGTCTGCTTTTTAAACAATCCCAGTATGGAAAAGAAAGAACTGACAGCTGGAGCATCTCAAAAAACAGATTTTAAAACTCACCAATGGAAAAATTAAAGGCTACAATAATTTGTATGTCGATTTGTTTATATCTATTTATAGAGCTCCATTTCATTTTAGCGAACACATTTTATCTATTGTCACATAAGATCCTGTTTGACCTGAGACATGAAAAAATAACAAACATAATGATTTACTTCCATTTTATGAAAAGTACTGATGATTGCAAGAAAATCGTAACAGCTAGGATTTATATATAACAATAACAACCATTAAATCCCACATTGTTGTGAGAGGAGAAAGACAGGATAAAAGACATGCTGTGGAAGAGAGCCAGAGATTAATAACTAGTAAGGTGTAAACACATTGTGAGAAAGGTGATTGAAGAAGAAACACTCAGTGCTGTAAGATAATTACACTTCACAAGATATCTTGGAATAAGAAAAAATATCTAGACTTTAGACAAGTGAGAAATATCTTAAAAGAAGTGTTGAGACACTCGTTCCAAGTACTTTATTAAGTCAAATAAACTCAACACTGGCCCATCAATGCTTCTTTCAGCATCACTTCTTTCTCACTTTGAGAGGACGATTATTGTGGTCACCAGTCTTTCACAAGGGTAACAACCATTCTCACTATTGATAATTTAGAATCAATCAACCAATTAACCTAACTCAGTTAAGTGCATGTCTTTGGACTGTGGAAGAGAGCCCATAGGAAGAGGCCCAAGTCAGATGGTGGAGTCAAACCCAGGACCTTCTTGCTGTGAAGTAGCAGTGTTAACCACTGCACAATTTTCTTGACTGTGTGTTAAAGTTTGAACAACAAAAGTTTAAGTGTGGGAATTATTACTAAAAATGGTTGTAAGATAACAGTGTCATCTCAAACAGTTTGTTGGTGATATGCATGTAAAGTAACAAATTTTATTATTTATAAACTAAATAAGAAACAAAAGACATTCTCAAAACAAGATTAATAATTTTATTCTTTGTGTTCTTAGTATTTCACTGAATCAGCATTCACACCAATAATAAACAAAATGACCAACAGCAATAGCATATATTGCTTTGGAACAATCCATTAACTTGCTTCATGAACAGTAAAACTAAATGACATGTCTTACCATACCTTATTCAATAAAACTTAAAAAAATATAAATTAATTTAGAAAGAAAAGATGCAACATTGTGTCAGACTGGCTGTTTGAACGTTTCTTTGCTTCCACAGGTGGATGTTCAGAATCCATCGGTGGGTTAGTCTCGGGGGCAGCACATACTACCCTCTGCCCCTTCAACATCCAAAAGACACCATCTGACTATGACTTTCTACTTCCCCAACCAGGTAGCCCTCCCTAACAGTGCATGTACCTTCTCTCACTCAGCCATAGCTTCCTGTGCATGTCAGCTGTTTCATGCTGCCTGTCCTGTCTGTGTTCCTCCTGCAGACATGACAATGCGTCTGTGCCGTTTGCTGTGCTAACTATAAGTGCCCTTTGAAAAATGTTGTATAACTCATTGTTTTTGTTCAGTAAACACAAATGATTACTATATAACACTGTACGGTTTTTACTAAGCTAACTACCTTTAATTTAGTAAACTCCCACCGTAAGGGTGTGTTTTAACTGATGAAACTGTGTCGTACTCAGGCTCGGACATCTGATTGCTGCCTTTTATAAGTTTATTCCACAACCATAAACTAACACCAGTACAGTAACCGTGCCTTTACAGAAGCCAGGTAATCAACTGAAAGACACAAAATAAAACAACCATACAACATTAACAAAGCAACACTATTAATGACAGTACAGTTTAGTAATAGTCATATTTATAGCTTTAACACGTTACTTGGTTAACAAAGAAACTCACCAGCTCGGCTTCATCAGTCATAACAGCGATATCAATGAAAAGAAGATCCGGCAGGTAGGATCTATGAGCGGCCGTTAACACGTACCATCCCAGACTTAGATAAATCACTCCGTCTTAAATAAATTTGTCATTTAAAGCAAATATGAGTCTGGCTGATAATAAATCACAACAAACAAATTGGCATGTTAGTAATATGGGAAAAACCCACACCTCCCACTTGGGCTACGTGCCACAATAACCAGTAGCAATAAACACCAATATAGAAAACAAAAAGTCTTATAACAGTGTTTTAAACAGGTTGGGCCTGGTCCCCACACCCAAGAGTCCCCAATCTGCAAGTATTTCTTGGGTACTCAGGGGGATGAACCACGTTCCTCTTGCTCCTCTACTGGCAGTAACACCACTGGCAGTTATGATTTTAACCACCTCTATTTGAACTTTACCTGACAAACGTCCCTGTGGAGAATGGTGGAATGACATGGTTCCCTGTCCTTCCTTGCCTGAGACCAGTTGATGGGACGACTACAACAAATCCTTACTTTGACATCTCGAACAACACCTAGGTGATCCGGATCTGCCTCTTCCACGCGGCCCAGCTTGAAACGACCCCTAAGTGCGTTCTGATCTGCCACCCAGACAAGGTCCCCAACAGAAACATTTCTCACCGGGGAATGCCATTTTTGCCGAACAAACAGGTGCGGCCCGGCCAACTGACTCCAGCGTCTCCAAAACTTGTCCACTTCCACCTGGACTGCACGTAGACGACTGAATGGGTAGGCAGGGAACTCAAAACCCATGTTGTCGCCCCTGGGCCCTGCCCGACCCAACAACAAAGAGTTTGGTGTCAACACATCTACAATTTCTTCCTGAATTTGAGCTCTGGCCCCGATAGGCCTCTCATTGGTGAGGTTGGCCGCCAAATAGAGGAGGGTTTGGAATTCCAGAGCAGTCAAGTTTCCCTCCTCACCAACGTTACTCAACGCCCTTTTCAACACGCGAACAGCTGCCTCTGCTGCTCCATTCCGGTGTGGGGAGTCCGCTGGACTAAACTCCCACATCCAGTCAGACCCAACTACGGCTGCCTTTCTTTGGATCTCTTCTTTGTCGATACTCGCAAGGAAATCATAGAGCTCCTTCAGCGCAGGTTTAGCTCCCACGAAATTGGTCCCCTGGTCAGACCAGAGTTTCTTGGGGTGACCCCTCAGGGCAGTAAACCGCTGGTATGCCTTCAGGAAGCCCTCAGTTGACAGATCTTCAACTATGTCTGCATGAACGGCTCTTGAGGCCATACAGCTAAAAACCACGCCCCAAACTTTCTTCTTCACTCGTCGTCTTACTGAGTCTCTGACAAAATATGGACCAAACAAGTCCAAAGTAGTGTACTCAAAAGGGGCTGCTGGCGTAGTGCGTACGGGAGGAAGATCACTCATCACCTGAGTGCATAGCTTGGCCCTGCACTTTCTGCAACTTACGCACGAATCAATCACCTTCCGTACGATCCTGGGACCTTGAACTACCCAGCCCCTCTTCCTCATCCGAAGAAGGGTGGCAGAAACACCTTCGTGGTTGACACGATGGGCGTCCTCAGCGAGCAGAGAGCTTAACCGACACTTGTAGGGGATCAAAGGGACCCCGGACCTCTCCTCCTCAACGGATTGAATCCGGCCATAGCACATCAAGAGCCCCGTTGTTTTATCCTTGCGCACAACCAGGCGGTTGAGCGTCGTCGTAGGGAAACTCACACCTGCTTGAGCGGCAAGGCATAAGTCCTGAAATGCCTCTACCCGCTCTTGAGCCGCGGGCACCGCCTCCCACTTTAATCCTACAGCAGTCCGACCCCTGCCAGATAACCAAAAGCGCAAGGCTCTGTGGACATAAGCTATGACCCCACAGAGCTTGGCTAGAGAATTGAACCGTGAAAGATCTACTTGATTTATCAAGGCTGAACCCCAGCACTCCTTGATCCTGCAGACATTAGAAGCAACAGAAGGAGACCCCTTAGTCTCAAAAGATGTAACCTTGTTGCTGAATGGTAAGAGCTCCGGACTTACTCGGCCGCCGACCACGGCTTTGACGCTATCAAAGCCATCTGGAGTAGTCTGCGCCCTTTGCTGCGACCTTGTTAAGATGGCTGAAAAAGCCTTTCTTTGGAGTCGACTGACGACTTCTCTAGTCCCAGAGGCCACCTCTGCAGCTGACTTTATGGGCCATTCCTCTACTGGCTTGGTTAGGAACATGGGACCGGTCTGCCATGAAGAGTCCTCACCAAGCTGCTCAGGGGAACATCCTCTTGTGACCAGGTCAGCCACGTTGAACTGGCCAGGAAGCCACCACCAGTCGGTCACAGGCCCAGCCTTCTGTATCTCTCCCACTCGATTGGCAAAGAAGGTCTGGAACCCGTAACTCTCCCGTTGGATGGCACCTAACACAGTCTGACTGTCCAGAAAATGGTACCAACGATCTATTTCCAACCGACTGTACTTCAGAAAGTAACCTTTCAGGCGAGTGGCAAAAACAGCTCCACAAATCTCTGCCTTGACAGCATCTCCCTTTTGTTCGATTGGAGTCAATTTGGCCTTGGACTCCACGAGCCGGGTCTTAACCCCTCCAGATGTTTCCCAGCGCAGGTAGAGGACTGCTCCGTATGAGTCACAACTTCCATCAGAGAACGTGATCCCCCAGGGTTTACCCACCCAGCCGGATGGTGTAATACTCCTGGGAAAGGTGATGGTACTCAGCCGCGCGTACTCCTCAAAGAGCTTGATCGCTCTCCCACGTAGTTCACTAGACAGCGGCTTATCCCACGTATCCTTAGTCAGTATCCCGGCCTCCTGAAAGGCTCTTCTGACAAGAATAACACCTTTCTGCTTCAGGGGCGTCGCCAGACCAAGGGAGTCATAGAGCCCTGCTACTTGACTTAGAAGCATACGGCAGGTGAGGGGATTTGGCGTCTTCTCCCCTATGTTCTCTTCAGCGAGGTCTACTTGAGTACGCATCTTTTTCTTTCTTGCGGAGAAGTTAATAGCCACCATGAGGAAGAGCTTGTCTTCTTCCATGAGATAACCCACACCCAAGGCCTTGTTGTCCTCGGTCCGCAGCTGGTTGGGCAACATGATGGTTTCTGGTTCGGCAGGAACAGCACCTTGCCTCCCACTAAAGCCAGACCGCACCCAAGGTTTGAGGTAAAACCCACCATGCTTGAGAATGGTTTCAACCCCCTCAAGGATCTCGCTCAGTCTCTCAGGGTCGTTGTGGGACACAAGGATGTCATCCACGTAAGTATCCTCTTCAATGACACGTCTTTCTTCCACTCTGTTGACAAACTGTGGCAGAAGGGCAGTCTTTCGCATGGCAACCTGAGCGATACAACCTGCAGGCTTGTCACCCATGTTCACACGCACCACAGCATAATCCTTGATGTCCTCCTCCAGGGAATGCCTCCACAAGAAGTGGTGAACGTGCACCTCTTGATCCTCCAGCCATACAGAGTTATACATTTTGGAGACATCCCCTATTGCTGCATGCTCTCCCTCCCGGAAATGGAGCAGCACTGCCCTAATGGGATTCAGGACATCTGGGCCTTTCATCAAGATGCTGTTCAAACTAACACCTCTGTACACCTGGCTGCTGTCCCAAACGAGCCTCACTGGCGTGGTGTTGGAGTGTGGGTTGGGCGCCATCAAATGGTTTATCCACCACACGGCTCCTTTCCACTCGTCCAACACCGTCCGGGAAAGCTGGATAGCGGCCCCCCTAGCCAGCATGTCACACACCTGCTTAGCATAAGCTGCCTTCCATAATGGATCTTTCTCGAGGCGCTTTTCTGACTTCAGGAAAGTCGCCTCCACAGCTTTGCGGTTGTTAGGTAGGGTCGCAGGGTCCTCTTTCCAGGGATATTTAGCATCCCAATGGGGCTTGTCACTATGATTGTCACTCAGCTTGAAGGTTAGACCCCCTCTGATGATCTCCAACTCTCTTTCATCAGCAAGTGACATTTCTTTCCCTCCAGGGGCGCACTTCCCGCAGCGGCACCCGCCACACATGGGATCACAGGCGGCACCAATACTGTCCCACTGCAGCCATTTGATGATCTCAGTGTTGGATGTAGCCGTGGTACCGACTTCTACGCTGTTCTTTGGTTTTGGGCAGCAGTTATGGAGGGCCACAACTCTCTGAGACTCCGCCCTCATGGAGCATGCCAAATGGGTCGATGAGAGTCGTGCAGTCACCTCCACATCTTCAAACAGATCTGGGTGTGCGCCACTGATGGTTTTCCCCAACGGACCATCCCACAGAACCAAGTCACCGCACCTCATCATTCTCTGGGGGGCTAGACGACCCTCCCGGGTGCTGATGAGTAGCTCAATCTTTTCCGGGCGGATCAGTTCCCCGGGTTCGACGGAGCCTGGGAAAAACTTATCCAGGCGCTCCGAGTCCACGACGTGACCCACATTGGCAATCTCTTCTAATTCGTAGCAAACCATCTCATGGAGTCGCCATGTTCCCTTCTTTGTGGCTACTTTTATGCTCACCAGGTATCTCTTTGTCTCTACTTTTGCCTCCATGCCACCAACACCATGAACAACTAAGGTGATTGGTTCACCAGGCAGACCAAGCCTCTCCGCTGCCTCGTGGGTGATATAATTCGTGTCAGAGGCTAAATCGATGAGTGCTCCAATCCAGTCTCCCCTCTTGGTGGTGACGTCCAACAACATCATGAGGACCGGGAGCTCCTTCAGACAACTCTCATCTTCCGAGCCTCTGCCAGCCCACAACTTTGAAGTTACTTTGTTTGTGCAAGCCCTTCGAACAGCCTCCAGCTGCTCCGGGGACAGACCTAGGCCAGCAAACACAGCCTCTTGCTCTTCCGTCGGGCCTCGGGGTTCTCTCCTTTTATCCCCTTTTGTCCCTTGCCTAGCTGCATCTTTCCTGATCCGATGAGGCATCACCCCTTCTGCATCCTTCATTACGACACAGAAAGTTTTTACTACAAGGGTCATCACTCCCATGGGAGTCCAGACACCTGGGACACACTTTTGTCTTTTTCACGTAAACTCTCCGCTCTGACGGGTTGGCCTTTTTAAATGCCTTACAGCGGTATAAGCGCCCTGTGTGACCCTCTTCGCCACACAAACAGCAAGGATTCTGTGACAGCTCACCTCTCATCTCACTCGCAGTAGCCTTGGTGAACGAACGTCTCTCCATCCTCCGATCAGGTCTCTCTTTTGGTTTCTCGCGGGGGCTCGGATCGGCTGCCCTGGCAGTATTAGACTGTCTGATGGATTGCAACTGCTCCAGTTGCACCAGAACTGTCTTCTGATCTTTCAGGAACTGCCATAGCTTATCAAACCGGTTCTGTGGACTGACATCATTGACAGGATCACATCGGTACAAAAGCCACCTTTCTTTCATACTGTCCGGCAGCTTACTCTCAAGTGACCGGATCACTAACTGATTTTTTATGGCATCTTCACAACCTAGGTCTATTAAGTCCAACAGCGCCCTCTCTACAGTTTGGATCAACTGTAAAACCTCTCTGGGTTTGTTGTTGCGCACGCCCGGTAACTCCTGTAGCTCAAGTACAATGTCATCTGCTATCTGTGATACGTCACCATAACAGTCCTCTAAAACTCGGAAAACCTCACTCGCTGTACGGCAGTGAGACAGCCTAAGTTCACATTTTACTGGATCAGCAATACTGTCCATCAGGTGGAAGAGCCTGCACTCCGGGGAACCTGTGGGTTCCGCCAACGCTTGGAGGGTCCCCCAGTTACTCTTCCAGCGCCAGTAGCTTCTCCTGTCCCCAAAGAACTTTGGTAGGCTCAGGGGTGCGAGTGCGATCCTTGTTCCGAGTGATCCTTGAGAGACGGTAGACGTGCTCTGTCCTACCCCAGCGCCATTGGGTCTCACACCATGCACTCCTCGAAGCTGCTGTGGCGTGCCTGAGGGGCCAGGGTTAAACACAGGACTCCCCAGACCCTGGGATAGTGGTCCCTGTGGTGGCGCTTGAAGGGCTGCAATGGAAGGACTTGTAGTTCGTGCTCCATCGGGGCCACCTTCATCAATAACCTGGTTACTACTGCCCACTGCGGCACTTTGGCATGCAGCAGGGTGCACGTCAGCATCTAGCGCACCACTGGCACGCGTTGGGCCATCATCTCCACCGGTCGCAGCGGGCCCACTGGGCTTGCTAGTGCTGGTCGTCACTCCACCGTCAGTGCCACCTTCATCACTGCCTTCACCTTCACTGCTAGTCCTGCTCCTGAGGTCGCCACACCCAGATCTCCTTCTCCCATCTAGGGTGGTAGCCAGCACCACCATAGCCACTCTCCTCCTTTCCTTGAGCTCTTTGAGACAAGCTCGCATAACGTTCACTTCTTTCTCTGGAACATAACGATCCCACTTATGCACAAACTCACTCAGAGCTTCCTCTCTGCCTTCCACAGCAGGGAGCATTGAATCAAACTGATCCTGTTTTATTTGACCCGTTTTGAGCGCTTCCACCTGGCTAATCGCATCTTTTAGGTCAACTCTTAGACTGTCAAACTGACCTGATGCACAACGAGACCATGACGCTTCCTTTAGCTTCATTTCTGTGGTCTGGTATTTTGAGCGGCAGTCCTGTAGCTTCTTCTCCACTCCAGCTATTTCTGCTGCAAGCCCACTTGCATCTTCTTCTTCCATAGCAGCAATGTAATCAAAACTGCTATCACAAACCTCACTATAACTGTCTTTGAGTGTCCTACTTTCAGACATGAGGTCATGTTCAGTCAGAATGTCAATGTTAAAGGCAATGGAATTGGCTTTCCTAGTAAAAACTGCTTGCGCAGAGGACCGCCTTTTCTTTAATTCTTCTCGGCATGCCATACTGACTTTTTTGTTCGTTTTTACCGGCGTTATTCCTATGCCCTCAGCAAAGATGGCGGCGACCCACTTCCGGTCGCTTAGCGGCTAGTAACTGAATTAAAAGTTCGTTTTCGGCGGCTGGCTTATCCTATGCCAGTGCCCTATTAGTTCCAGCAAAGAAATCCACACACAGTCTCTCACGTACGAGGTGTTAAGGTTCAAAATTGAGGAAGGAGAGTACAAACCACCCATGGTCCAGAAGCTCTTGGTCAAACAATGATTTTAATGACTACACACGTGTGGGAAGACACTCTGTACGCAGACAGCAAGTAGTCTTCAACTTAATCAAAGCATGAACAGATATTTTATAGCATCAGGGTTTGATTTACTGACGCCCCTTCATGCGTCACAGATACATTTTATACATAGATCAGATCAACACCACAATGACTTTTAACCCAGAAGATCATCTTCTATTTTCATGGCTGGTACTTTCCGTTCTTGTCTTAAAGTGAATTGTTCCTCTTTCTTGCCGAGACAACGAGGACGGTTCCTCTTTTACCGAGACATGACTAATCTCTCCTCTAAATAAATCTAACTCATGTGTGTGTGTGTTGACCTCACATGCTCTTTGTGTCACCTCTTCACCTGTTGCACTTCTGACCTTTCACTAGACCAGAGGCTCACTGAGACTATGTGTATGTCTTCTACTAAATAAATGTTTTAACCAAGAACCTCTACTAAAACCTTAATATGAAATGACCTGATATATAAGTGTTTTGTAAGCATGTATTGCAATTCCTTCTATGTTCTAGTTTTCCCTCAGCATGTATCACCTGAACAGTCACGTCAGTGAAGCTTAAGACCTTTAAAGAACCTGAACATCAACTCAAATAAGCACAGATATGCATTGTGTACACAATAGTTATAACTGCATCTGAAATACAAAATTAACATCATCATAAACATCTTAAGGCCATCTTAAAGCTATCTGTTACATTGTTAAAGCAATGATCATACTGCAGATTATATTATTAATGCAATGGTAATAATGATGATTATTTAACAATAGCAGTAAAATAATTTCCCTGCTCCACAGAGGGCTTGACGGTGTTTTGAGAACGAAGTCACATCGATCGGCCGTGACGATCGGCCGGGCTCCGTCTAATTGCTGGATTCTCCGTAGTCGACACAGACCCTCCTGCACTTCTCCGTCGCGGGGGGTGGCTAAGTGTTGATTACTTTACGGTTTTTACTAAGCTAACTACCTTTAATTTAGTAAACTCCCACCGTAAGGGTGTGTTTTAACTGATGAAACTGTGTCGTACTCAGGCTCGGACATCTGATTGCTGCCTTTTATAAGTTTATTCCACAACCATAAACTAACACCAGTACAGTAACCGTGCCTTTACAGAAGCCAGGTAATCAACTGAAAGACACAAAATAAAACAACCATACAACATTAACAAAGCAACACTATTAATGACAGTACAGTTTAGTAATAGTCATATTTATAGCTTTAACACGTTACTTGGTTAACAAAGAAACTCACCAGCTCGGCTTCATCAGTCATAACAGCGATATCAATGAAAAGAAGATCCGGCAGGTAGGATCTATGAGCGGCCGTTAACACGTACCATCCCAGACTTAGATAAATCACTCCGTCTTAAATAAATTTGTCATTTAAAGCAAATATGAGTCTGGCTGATAATAAATCACAACAAACAAATTGGCATGTTAGTAATATGGGAAAAACCCACAAACACGATATTTAATTACACAATTTTATTCTGTGAAGTTAAGTGTGGTACCCTAATTATTGGAGCCAATTTAATAAGCTCCCTGCTATGGTATGATCTGATTATGAGCAGGAAGCATGTGTATGTCTTTGTGTCATGAATGGATGGGTATGTGTGAGTGAGTGAATGGCCTGGGTGTGTGTGTGTGGGCACGGCTGGGCACAGCCCAGTGTTTGAAGCTCGCTGTCCCTTTGGGACATTGCTGCAGTTCCCCAGGATGTGGCCCTGCCTTTGGTTCCAGGGCGTGTGGCTGGATGTTCGGGCGTGGTTGTTGATCTGCTTCATTGGGGGTAGCTTCTTTGGCGTGGGGGTGGTTCTCCGGAGCCTGGGGCCCTGGGGGTGTAGTGACCAGCCTCTGGTGGAGCTGGCGTATTTTGACTTCTCAAGTGACAAAGACACATACACTGAAACGAACACACACGCACAATATCTATAAAAAAAAATACAGTGGGGCAAAAAAGTATTTAGTCAGCCACCGATTGTGCAAGTTCCCCCACCTAAAATGATGACAGAGGTCAGTAATTTGCACCAGAGGTACACTTCAACTGTGAGAGACAGAATGTGAAAAAAAAATCCATGAATTCACATGGTAGGATTTGTAAAGAATTTATTCGTAAATTAGGGTGGAAAATAAGTATTTGGTCACCTCAAACAAGGAAAATCTCTGGCTCTCACAGACCTGTAACGTCTTCTGTAAGAAGCTTTTCTGTCCCCCACTCGTTACCTGTATGAATGGCACCTGTTTGAACTCATCATCTGTATAAAAGACACCTGTCCACAGCCTCAAACAGTCAGACTCCAAACTCCGCCATGGCCAAGACCAAAGAGCTTTTGAAGGACACCAGGAAAAGTATTGTAGACCTGCACCAGACTGGGAAGAGTGAATCTACAATAGGCAAGCAGCTTGGTGTGAAAAAATCAACTGTGGGAGCAATCATCAGAAAATGGAAGACATACAAGACCACTGATAATCTCCCTCGATCTGGGGCTCCACGCAAGATCTCATCCCGTGGGGTCAAAATGATCATGAGAATGGTGAGCAAAGATCTCAGAACCACACGGGGGGACCTGGTGAATGACCTGCAGAGAGCTGGGACCAAAGTAACAAAGGTCACCATCAGTAACACACTACAACGGCAGGGAATCAAATCCCGCAGTGCCAGACGTGTTCCGCTGCTGAAGCCAGTGCATGTCCAGGCCCGTCTGAAGTTTGCCAGAGAGCACATGGATGATACAGCAGAGGATTGGGTGAATGTCATGTGGTCAGATGAAACCAAAGTAGAACTTTTTGGTATAAACTCAACTCGTCGTGTTTGGAGGAAGAAGAATACTGAGTTGCATCCCAAGAACAACATACCTACTCTGAAGCATGGGGGTGGAAACATCATGCTATGGGGCTGTTTTTCTGCCAAGGGGACAGGACGACTGATCCGTGTTAAGGACAGAATGAATGGGGCCATGTATCGTGAGATTTTGAGCCAAAACCTCCTTCCATCAGTGAGAACTTTGAAGATGAAACGAGGCTGGGTCTTCCAACATGACAATGATCCAAAACACACCGCCTGGGCAACAAAGGAGTGGCTCCGTAAGAAGCATTTGAAAGTCCTGGAGTGGCCTAGCCAGTCTCCAGACCTCAACCCCATAGAAAATCTGTGGCGGGAGTTGAAAGTCCGTGTTGCTCGGCGACAGCCCCAAAACATCACTGCTCTCGAGAAGATCTGCATGGAGGAATGGGCCAAAATACCAGCTACTGTGTGTGCAAACCTGGTAAAGACCTATAGTAAACGTTTGACCTCTGTTATTGCCAACAAAGGTTATGTTACAAAGTATTGAGTTGTATTTTTGTTATTGACCAAATACTTATTTTCCACCCTGATTTACGAATAAATTCTTTACAAATCCTACCATGTGGATTCATGGATTTTTTTTTTCACATTCTGTCTCTCACAGTTGAAGTGTACCTCTGGTGCAAATTACTGACCTCTGTCATCATTTTAGGTGGGGGAACTTGCACAATCGGTGGCTGACTAAATACTTTTTTGCCCCACTGTACATTTCCACTCGCCCCTGCGGGTGAGCTGTCCTTCAAGATCAGGTCCTCTACCAGAGGCCTGGAAGCTTGAGGGTCCTGCGCAGTATCTAAGCTGCTCCTAGGACTGCGCTCTTCTGGACAGAGATCTCCAATGTTATGTATGTTCCCGGGATCTGCTGGAGCCACTCGCCTAGCTTGGGAGTCACTGCACCTAGTGCTCCGATTACCACTGGGACCACCGTCACCTTCACCCTCCACATCTTCCCGAGCTCTTCTCAGAGCCCTTGGTATTTCTCAAGCTTCTTGTGTTCCTTCTTCCTGATGTTGCTGTCATTCGGGACCGCTACATCGATCACTATGGCCGTCTTCTTCTGTTTACCACCACTATGTCCGGTTGGTTAGCCACCACCATTTTGTCTGTCTGTATTTGGAAGTCCCACAGGATCTTAGCTCGGACATTCTTCGCCCTTGGGGGCCTCTTCCATTTTGACCTTGGGACGTCCAGGTTATACTCAGCACAGATGTTCTTGTACACTATGCTGGTCACCTGGTTATGCCGTTCCATGTATGCCTTGGCTGCTAGTATCTTGCACCCTGCTGTTATACATACATGTATATATATCTATATCTATATCCATCCATCCATCCATCCATCCATCCATCCATCCATCCATCCATCCATCCATCTATCTATCTATCTATCTATCTATCTATCTATCTATCTATCTATCTATCTATCTATCTATCTATCTATCTATCTATCTATCTATCTATCTATCTATCTATCTATCTATCTATCTATCTATATATATATATATATACACTCAACAAAAATATAAACGCAACACCTTTGTTACTGCTCCCATTCCCCATGGGATGGACGTAGAGACCTAAAATTCATTCCAGATACACAATATAACCATCCCTCCCAAACAGTGGTCACAAATCAGTCCAAATGTGTGGTACATCTGCTATATTGAGATAATCCATCCCACCTCACAGGTGTGCCACATCAGGATGCTGATCTGACATCATGAGTAGTGCACAGGTGTACCTCAGACTGCCCACAACAAAAGGCCACCCTGGAATGTGCAGTTTTGTCTCACAGCAAAATGCCACAGATGCCACAAGCAATGAGGGAGCGTGCAATTGGCATGCTGACAGCAGGAATGTCAACCAGATCTGTCGCCCGTGCATTGAATGTTCATTTCTCAACCATAAGCCGTCTCCACAGGCGTTCATGCTTTTTTAATTTGTCATTTATTAAAATTATAAATATATATTTTAACTCAAAAGTACAGTTTTTAAATGTAATGTTGCTGAAACAACAAAGTAATAAAAAAATTAATCTATCTGATGGAGAAATCACTCATCTTTGGAAAAGAGAGTTTATTACCTGATATGTTTAATATGCTGCTGAGAATATAGCCCAGAAGAAGCGTATAGTATAGCTTTTATTTTGGAAAGAGCCATTTCTCTGTAATAAACTCTGGAATTTCATGTTCAGGCATTTTACTTTAACTGTGATGATGTCATTCCAGAACTCCAACATATGGTCCTCATTTGAATACTCAGATATATCTGACTGATTATAATCATTTTTGTATATTTGATGTCTTAGCACCACCTCAGGGTGTAGAAGAGTCACACATTCATGCCGATTTCAGCCTTTTTGTACTTTCTTTCCCAGTCCTCCAAGCATGCCTTTAGTATGTAATCCGTAGGACTGCACATAGTTTAGAATTCTTAGTCAGCTACCTCCTCATAGAATAAGTAGATACTGTCAATCAGGACCAAGCAAAAAACCCCAAAACAGAACTCTAGCATCTGGCTTGTGTTCCCTTACAGTATTTGAAGACACCTTAAACAGCTGCCCTCCATCCCAGCCTCCTCCTCCTCCTCCACCTGTGAGACACAGCTTTACTGAGCTGCCCTCATCACCCTCATCCTGTAACTCTTCCATGTCATCCAACTCTGTTATCACTCAACTACACATGCCCCCCTCTGGACACGAGCATGTCCTGTTAACTCCAGGTAAAGTTTTTCTTTTAAAAACAAGCTAAATAAATCGTTTTAGGGCATTATATTTCTCAGTGTAATAAGTGTTAAACTTATTATTTACAACATTGCTTTGCTCGTGTTGGCTTGTGTGCCTGACTTTCTCTGTTGTCCAGACTCAGTTTTTGGAATGGTGAACAGTGCTGCTCCCTCGCATCCAGCCAAAAGGCAAACGGACAATGTGAAAAGCTCCAGAGGCATCCTGGAGTACAACCATCCAGGTACAACCTCTCACTAAAGAGACCATCCTGTCTCTTTAGTGAGTGTTCACTGAGCTCATGGGCAATTAGTAATACTGAAAACATATGTAAGTAGTATTAAAGTTGTTAAATTGTAGATAAAGTCACAGAGGCAGAACCCTGTGCTGGGCAAGCTGGATCCGTGGATTCGTGCAGTTGATGGTAAACTCCATGACTAAGCAACAGGGGATCTTAATATAGTGCTCGGTCAGTGTATAAATGACTGCATGTTTTATAGGTTTCAAACTTTTCATGTTGGGAGTGGAAGATCATTTTTTTTAGATCTAGATGCCTTTGAAATTGTGCAGAACCAAAAATTTCTCCTTTGGTTAACCAAAGGAGAAATTTTTGGTTAAAAGGTTCAAAGAAGAAAAGGTGTTTTTCATGTGTTGACTCGAGAAATCTCATCAACATGGATTCTTCTTTATGTCCCTAGCAACTTTTCAATGAAGACAGCAAGACGGCTTTTGTACAAATAGGCTTGATTCCTTTCAGTCAGAGGAGTAGAAATAGGGCTGCTCGATTATGGCAAAAATGATAATCACGATTATTTTCACTGAAATTTAGATCTCGATTATTTGACAATATTTATTTAACAATAACAATGTATTGAATAATGGCTTAAAAGATTGTCAAAAAATAATATAAAATAGTGTGCAAATACTGATAACAGTGCAAATGTTTGCAATATAAAAAAGAAATGAAAAATGTAAACATCTATGTTTAGTGAACTTTGCAGTGTTGCTCTGTGGTGCAGCTACGACACCGTAGCAAAGTTTACACACTATGTCTACTTGATCCACGTCTGACTCCACGAACCCATAATGTTTCCACACCACTGAAGATTTTTTTTTACCTCTCTTTTCAACCAACGGCAGTCACTCTCCTCTCCAAATAACTTCTGCTTAGCTTTCCGAGCTTCCCTCGGGTCCTCTTACTTGTTGTGACGCGTGTTCGAAATGCAGAGAGGTGCGCTCAATTTGCCACACGGAGCAATGCGAGAGTAAAGCACGAGGGAGGTGCTAATAATCAGCTCAATAATTTTTAATGATCGTTGAAAGCCCAGATCGTAATTTAGATTAAAATTCGATTAATTGAGCAGCCCTAAGTAGAAAGGCAGTGGAACATCTAGGCGATTTCTACATGATTAGAATCTCATGACTTCATGAAAAATGTCTGAAATCTGAAGGTGCAGGAAAAAGATCAGTACGCTGATAAGCAGTGTTTAGTTTTCTCCTTCCCAAGTTTTCCACTGACATCATTTCTCTCCTCTTCCTCCAAGTATCACTGGACTGTTTGCAGGCACCAGCGAGGCCACCCAAGCCATATCCGAGGAAGATTCCTCCAGAAATACAACCAGAAAAACCACACAGCCTGGAGCTGGAGAGTGAAGATGCAAAGATAGCTAAACTGATGGGCGAGGGTTTCGCTTTTGACGATGTGAAGCGAGCACTGATGATTGCTCAGTACAAAGTGGATGTGGCCCGAAACATCCTGCGAGAATTTGCCTTAGTGGCCCCCAGACTCAACCTCTAGTCCTAACAGAGTGTGAAAGTGGAGCACAGCGATGAAGCCGTGCCTCTAAAAAGGGCTTCTTTATTCTCTTTGTTCTCAGAAATTTAGGGGAAAATAGTGAGGGAAAGAAACAGAAATATTTCAAGGGAGACTTAGTTTTTTGTTGCCAAACAGAGATGACACGCATAACAAAGTGGCTAAAACCAAATCACTGTAGAGCACAGAGAATCAAAAAAGGGAAAGATATGGATGTGAATGATTAAACCTGTGAAAAAAGAAGAGGCTTGTTATGTTTACAGTGAACTTTGCCAGTGCTGGCCTCTGGATTTAATTCTTCTGTGTGTCTGGGTGCGTAGACCAGATCATGCTACTGCTGCTACTGTCGTATCACATTACTCAGATCTGAAAGATTCTTATAATAGCAAAACAGTTTCAGCTGCACGTTGTCAGAGGGTCAGTTTTCATAACCAGTGGGGTGAGCCTTTCTCCAAGATGTTTCTTCTCTAGCTGCTTTCCACCCTCTCCTCTATTTAGTGCCTTCTGTTTTACTTCCTCCTCCTCTTCCCGTATGTATTTTTCAGAATACTCCATTTTTTGCCCAGATTTTGACATAGTAATTGTCAAATTATGCTCCTAATTATGCGAGGAGCATAATTAGCGAGGAGCTAATTATGCTCCTCGCTTCTGTTCCTACACCGGGGGATGTTTATTATTATGTTTTTCATTTTTGGGCAGCAAGCCTAGGAATGTATTTGTTCTCCATAAGTGACCTTTACCTTTTTTCATTCCCTCAGGCCTAGTTTTTTTCTTTAAGTGATGCTGTGTTTAATGTTTGTGGATGTTTGATTTGTCTGTGTCTAAAGCCAAGTTTAAAGAAATGACAGGAATGGGTGCAGTTCCATAAAACATACATATCTGTTAGATCTTAAGAGATGAGACGATCCACAGCCACCTGTCTCCCACTGCTCACACTGAAAATGTTCACATGATGGAGGAAGCACTCTCAGCCTGATTTTGAGAGAGTGTGACTTGATAGCTTGCACGTGAACACAATGGAGAAGAACAAAATACTGCACGGGTTTCAAAACGCAAGACCAATTATATGCACGGTCATTGTAATGTTAAAAACCCTTACCTCACAATATGGCATCTGCTACAGGAAAAAAAGCATAAAAACTTGTAGCAGTTTGTGAAGCACATGGTGCTTCACAAACTGCTACAACAACTTCAGTGTTAATCAACCAAAACAACCACAGGTTAAAGCCTAAACCAAGAAAAGACACAATAGTGTCATAATAAAGAAACTTATCATGGGATGCCCCTCGGCGCCCTGAGGCTAACTAAGCGGTGTTTCAGGGTTTCTTTATCACAAAGAAAAGTTTAAAGCCTAATCTTGAAAGTGCAGTGCCTGTCTCCTAAATCCAAACTGGATGATCTGCTGCCCATTCTGTTTTTCAAAAGTTACAATTTTAGCCAAACACATGGGGTTGCATATTAAAAGATATCTGGTGTAAAACTCAAATCAAACATGTTGTGCTTCCTAACGTGGTGATCCCTTTGTGATAAGGGAGCAGCTGAAGACAGCTTTTATACAGAGTATGCAGACCATAAAATCGAAATTGTATGGTCTGCAGTGACCTTTCCCTTCAGGGGGACTAGTTGAACCTAACAATTCCACATATTCACAGAATCCACTGTAGGAGTTGGGTGTTAATATTTGTGTCTTTAATATGTCAAATATCTGAAATTCCATGATAATTTCACCTCATAATTTGAGACTGTGATGAAATTTTACTTTCCAAAGTAATTTTTGAGATTTCCTGAACAATTTCTTTGAAGAAAACAAGCTCTCAGGTGATGTGACACGTTGTAAATCGTTTATCTAGGTGATTTCTGTTCTTTAAGACCTATTTTGATATTTTTCTGTAATTGCTTTCATGCATTTGTCAAACCTGCGGATTTGTTGACATCGTGTCTTATCATATGAACAATTTATCCTTTGTTCGGAGTTTTTAAGTCAGTAAATCAAGACTCCTTAGTACAAAAACAAACAACCGAGGGCAAAAAGTTGAACTGTCCTTAGATTAAATACTGTCGTATTTATACGTTTAATCTTTGCTTGCATAGCATTCGCAGACAGCATGCTGCCTAGATTAAACTAGGTCCTATTTTCCTGTTTTCACTTCCACATTCCAATTTTATGGTCATTCACTGTTAGACTATCAAAATAATCAGAGTTGATAAGTGATAGTGTTTCATTGTTTGTTTATTTTTCACAGAGCCCACTCTGATTGAGGCTCCTCCCTTTTCAAATGGAAATAAAATGGTTCAGTCAAAACTTTGTTATACCGTAAATACAAGAAAATTATATTCACAAATCTACTAACACAGCTCACTGGCTTTGTGTGTTAGTCTTTAAATGGTCCAGTTGTATTTATAGTGTGAGTGTGATCCCCAGCATGAAGGCATTTTTTTACTTGAGTATTTAGTTCATATTTTGGAACAAGCCAAGGTTTTTAACAGGCTTCTCCATGATAAAGTTCAAGAGACTCACATAGCTACCAGATTAACATGCAAAAATGTGAATGTGGCTCTACCCCAGCCTAGTTCATGTATTAATGGAGACAGGGAGTTTACACATATCTGGAACCACAACACTGATATTCCACATTCTGATATGCCATTTAGTGGCATTCCCCCTTAACTCGATGGTTTGCTTTTGCAGTGGTTCTTTTGTATAGCAACCATCTTTCCTAAGCTCAGTATTGTCCATTCTGTTGGACACCCTTGTGATGGGCTTAAATAACCTTTGGTTGCAAAGGGCAATTTTAATGTTCTGAATTCATTGACATATCATTAATATGTCAATGAATTCAGTGAAAGTGCTCTAGTGAAAGAAATGTATTGATAATATGTCATGCATAATGTGCAGTGTATGTTTATATTTATGTTATTCATGCTTGATTGGTTGATTTTTTTTTAAATCAATAATAAACAGTCACAGTTACCTATTAAATGGTTTGTGTTCATGTATGCCAAGGTTATTAACCCTAAATCTGATGTGTGCATGCCCTTTCACAGCCCTTTTCTGACAGCTTGTGTTTAAAATACACTCTTTCAGCCAGTGGCTTCTAGTGAACATGCAACAGTAAAAACAAAGGTATCCATCCTCTTGCGCTTATTCAAGTCAGGCTCGTGGGGCTGGAGGCTCTCCCAACTACTATAGAGCAACAAAGCTATATCATCAGTAATTATGACACAGAACTTCCCTCTGACCACAAGCTACTCAAGTCAGATCAGGAGAAAAGTGTTTGAAAGTGATTGGAGGTACACAATTTAAAGGAATGTTGAAAGTTATGCATCAAACTGTGTTTTTTTCCTTCCTTTTCTGTAGTTGAATGATGTGTTTGTGTATTATCTGTGGTCTCCATTGAGGAGACTGTCTCGGTATGGAGCTGCAAACTGCTTGACATCTGCCAGTTCAAGTCTTAGTGAAGAAAAACTGCATGTTCATTATAGAAATCAAAATTACTTTTTAATATAACCTTGTTTCATGTAAAATTAAGGATAAATGTTTCACAATTTGCACTAATTCAGGAATCAGACAGAAACGCGTTGGTGGCATTGACCATGTTAACTCTTTTGTGCACATAGTCAGTTTTCCTGTAGCAAGGGTTAGCATAGGAAACAGCATTTGAATAATGCAACTGGATTTCATTAGAGACTCATTAGAGACTTGTTCAACTAAAAAAAAAACTGCAGTCATTGTTCATCTCTCAGAAATATGACTGTCAGGTTTGCCATGATGGCATTACTTCGCTTAGGTGTCATCGTTAGAAAGGATACAAAACATTTTCATTGTGATGCAGATGATACCCGGTCTTGTCTATCTGTTAGGTCAGATGACACACAATAATTATTTAAACTACAGGAAATAAAAACAAAGACCTGTAAAACCCCTAACCGGTTGTGGCTGCTGGGTAGCCCTCTTGGATAAAATTTGGATAAAACTGAGTTGATGGCCCAGGTGATAGTGGAGGATGGACAGATGTGTCTCAGAAGGTCAGTGCATATTCTTTCATTGAAGGAAGAAGCCAAGAATCACAGGTGAGTACCAACCAAAACAGATAGTCTCCAAACAGTGATACAGATAGCTCACTACATACAACAACAACCTGATCAAGAGGTCAATAATGTAAAAATCAGCAAAAGGATTAGGATTAGGATTCAACTTTATTGTCATTACGCATAGAGGGTAACAAAATACTACTCTTGCACTTCTGATTAGATGCAAATTGTAAGTGCAATAAGAGCAATTATATACAGATACGTTACGTATCTGTATATAATTGTAGCTTGCCTCCACCAGTGTGTGAATGCGAGAGTGAATGAATAGTGGCATTGAAAAAGCGCTATATAAATCCAATCCATTATTATTATTATTATTAAACGTAGAGAGCAAATATACAGATGTACTATGGGCAAATGTATGGATATACTGATATCAAATCAAATCAAATCAAATCACTTTTATTGTCACATCACATGTGCAGGCACACTGGCACAGCACATGCGAGTGAAATTCTTGTGTGCGAGCCCCACAAGCAACAGAGATGTGCAAACACAACAACACAAACGAGCAAAATACAAGAATGGCCAACCTGAAACTAATAAATATATGTACAATATATAATAGTGTATGCATTTCTGGATGTGTATACTAAATATTTTCCTACGTGTGTGTGTGTGTGTGTGTGTGTGTGTGTATACACATTTTTACAAATTAAATAGTAAAAAAATAAATAAATAAATAAATAAATAATAATAATAATAATAATAATAAAAAAATATATAAAATATACAGAGTTGAATATGTGCAAAACAAGTGGCATTTATATACAGTGTGGAGTGCATAATGTTGAAGTTCCAGTAGTGAAGCTGAGGTGTCTATGACGTGTTCAGCAGTCTGATGGCCTGATGGAAAAAGCTGTCTCTCAGTCTGCTGGTACGGGACCGGATGCTGCAGAACCTCCTTCCTGATGGAAGCAGTCTGAACAGTTTATGGCTGGGGTGACTGGAGTCCTTGATGATCCTCCCCGCTTTCCTCAGGCAGCGCTTCCTGTAGATGTCTTGGAGGGAGGGAAGCTCACCTCCAATTATCCGTTCAGAGCACCGCACTACTCATATATATATATATACACTATATACACTATATACAGATAAGGGTAGTATAAATGGTCCAGCCAACACGGGTTCCAACCAGCAGGCAAAATCCAAAAACAAGACCAGCCTACTTTCACCTGAGGATGCCAGAATCTATAAAAGGAAAAAAACATACAATATTACAGAGAAAATTACACCAATTGTAGAATCCTTTGGTGACAGTAGGAAGGAAATATGCCATTTTAAGGGGAAGAAACCTCTGGCAGAACCAGGCTCAGAGAGCGGCAGCCATCGGCTGAGATGACTGAGATCAGAACATAGTCAAATAATTCTGATTCTGACGATTAGTTTAAATGAATCAACAGTCATACTAACATAATCATCATGTTGTAAACCAGGTTTCTGTAAGGTACGGTGGCTGGGAAGTGCAAATCGCAACAAATTAAAAAACCGCAACAAATTACAAAAACCCCACAACAAAATACAAAAAGCCCACAACAAATTACAAAAACCCCACAACAAAATACAAAAAGCCCACAACAAATTACAAAAAGCCCACAACAAAATACAAAAAGCCCACAACAAAATACAAAAACCCACAACAAATTAAAAATCCTTGACGGAAAGGGATTGTCTGAAATACCGGAAGTGACACAACGATTAGCCTAATAGGGCTTTGGAGCGTGATGTCACGGGGGTGGGCGTGGAAAGGATTTTGGCCCGATCCGACATTTTGGGGGTCTAAGTGAAAAAGGAGCGAAAGCATAGCCATGGTTTGTTCTTGCTGTGTGGTCCGCTGCAATGTTCGATCGCACGACCGGGTGTTGTGCCAAAAAGTGATTGTCTGCCAGAAACTGACTGCCGTCCGCGGGAGCGCGCGCAGCTGCTTAAAGCTGCAGCGCCCGGATTACTTGCGTTGCCAGCTACTTCCCTTTCACACATATATCAAGGGCGGAGGGCGCAAACAAACACATTTATGCCTTTGTTATTAGGCAAAGGTATGCATTTATGGAACTTCAACGTTTCTTGTAACTGAATTATGACGCTTTTCAGAACGTTGCTTTCGGTGTGTAGCGCAGTCACGAATGACTACACGCATCACGATGGAATAATTAATGCCTACAGGTTTAGTATGTCTACTCTCGTTGTTCATATTTGTTATAAGACTGTCGAATAGTAGTTAAAACAATAAAGACCTATTGTGCCAGTATCACCATGACTCTTTCTTGTTTGTTCAGAATAACGACTGAGAACATGGCATTTTAGCGCTACCAAAAAGTGATTGTGGCCTATAACTCGTCACTGAAACAATATTTCTGCTTCAAACTTGGCGGATGTCATTCAGAAGGGTCATATGTCAAATATTACATCTCAAACAGTCCCTTAGAACTGCTGGATAACCTGTAAAGGAACATTAACATTGATAATATGCCATTTTCAGCCTGCCAAAAAGTGATTGTGGCCTATATCTTGTCACTGAAGCAATGTTTCTGCTTCAAACTTGGTGGATGTCATTCAGAATGGTCCTATGTGACATATTATATCTCAAACACTCTCCAAGAACAGCTGAAAAACTTTTAAAATAACATTAATACCGATAATATCTCATTTTCAACCTGCCAAAAAGTGATTGTGGCCTATATCTTGTTAATGAAATACTATTTCTGCTTCAAACTTGCTGCATGTCTTTCTGAAGGGTCCTATGTGACATATTATATCTCAAACAGTCCCTTAGAACTGCTGAATAACCATTAAGGGAACGATAAAACTGATAATATGCAATTTCCAACCTGCCAAAAAGTGATTGCCGTCTATATCTTGTCACTGAAACAATATTTCTGCATCAAACTTGTTGGGTATCATCCAAAAGGGTTACATGTGACACATTAATAATAGGGCTTTGGAGTCCTTAGAGACTATCTCAAACAGTCTCTAAGGACTGTTGAATAACTATTAAAGGACCATTAATACCCATAATATGCCATTTTCGACCTGCCAAAAAGTGATTGCCGCCTATAACTTGTCACTGAGATACTATTTCTGCTTCAAAGTTGTTGGATGTCATCCAGATGGGTCATATGTCAAATATTACATCTCAAACAGTCCCTCAGAACTGCTAAATTACCATTAAGGGAACAATAAAACTGACAATATGCAATTTTCAACCTGCCAAAAAGTGATTGTGGCCTATATCTTGTCACTGAAACAATATTTCTGCTTCAAACTTGTTGGGTATCATCCAAAAGGATGATATGTGGCACATCATATCCCAAACAGTCTCTAAGAAATGCTGAATAACCTTTAAAGGATCATTAATACCCATAATATGCCATTTTCAGCCTGCCAAAAAGTGATTGCCACCTATATCTTGTCACTGAAACAATGTTTCTGCTTCAAAATTGTTGGATATCATCCAGAAGGGTTACATGTGACATATTATATCCCAAACACTCTCTAAGAACTGCTGAATAACTTTTAAAGGAACATTAACATTGATAATATGCCATTTTCAGCCTGCCAAAAAGTGATTGTGGACTATATCTTGTCACTGAAACAATATTTCTGCTTCAAACTTGGTGGATGTCATTCAGAAGGGTTATATGTGACACATTATATCTCAAACAGTCTCTAAGGACTGCTGAATAACTTTTACAGGAACATTAATACCCATAATATGCCATTTTCGACCTGCCAAAAACTGATTGCCGCCCATAACTTGTGACTGAAACAATGTTTCCGCTTCAAAATTGGTGGATGTCATCCATGTGACATATTATATCCCAAACACTCTCCAAGAACTGCTGAATAACTTTTAAAAGAATCAGAATCAGAATACTTTATTCATCCCGAGGGAAATTAGGATTACAGCAGGCAGCACGCTAATGGCGCGTGCGCACTTACAAAGGAACCTTCTGACCAACTTTACACAAACATCACATTGGGCAGACATGTCAGAAAGGTAGGCTGATAGGAAAAAACAACAAAAATACACTACATGAGGTAAGAGGAGGAGAAAAAAAACTCCACTCAGACTGAGCTCCTAGTGGGAGAACAGTTTGATAACAGAAAAAACACCTCAGCACAAAAGCACATGACTATCAATACACCATAGAAACACAAGACAAGCAACAGGGGCGGGTAAAGGGTAAGAGAGAGAACATTAATACCGATAATATGCCATTTTCAGCCTGCCAAAAGTGATTGTGGCCTATATCTTGTCACTGAAACAGTATTTCTGCATCAAACTTGTTGGGTATCATCCAAAAGGATCATATGTGGCACATCATATCCCAAACAGTCTCTAGGAAATCCTTAATAACCTTTAAGGGAACAATAGAACTGATCATATGCAATTTCCAACCTGCCAAAAGGTGATTGCTACCTATATCTTGTCACTGAAACAATATTTCTGCTTCAGACTTGCTGGAAGTCATTCAGATGGGTCATATGTCAAATATTATATCTCCACCAGTCCCTTAGAACTGCTGAATAACTTTTAAAGGGACAATAATACCCATAATATGCCATTTTCAGCCTGCCAAAAAGTGATTGTGGACCATAACTTGTCACTGAAACAATATTTCTACTTCAAACTTGACTGATGTCATTCAGAAGGATAATATGTGACACATTCTGCTGAAGATTTAAATAAAGCCTTTATTGGACAGCGCATAAAATGTCAAATTTCAAATATAAAACCAAATATAACACCAAATGGAAACAGCTGGGAGGAGATCTACATAAATAAATTAGGAACAATAAGTAATAGGAAAGAGAAAACAAAAGGTAAAAAAATGTCATTCCAATACAGCACTTATTAATTTAAACAAAAAAACAAAAAACAATAACAATAACATCCAACTAAAGAAGAAACCACCAATTTAAATAAACTAACAAATATACCAGAAACAGGGGGTATAGTGGAAGCTGAACACCAGTAAACCATGAAACAACATATATATTAATTCTTTTGCCACAGTAACTATAATGCTAACATGTTAGGAAACAGGAAATAATTGAATAATCCTACAAACTAATTCAAATCAAAGCTGAATTTTAATGTTGTTAACAATACAGAAGCACACACAGCAACACAAACATAAATGAATGAATGAATAAATCAATAAATAAACAATGAATTAATATTATTGGAGACAACGATACAAAACACACATTTCAAAGCCTTAGAAAAATTGCCAGAGAACCTAACTGTCTGACCAGCATGCTTCACAGACAAATTTGTTTTCTGTGCTCTTGCGGGGCTTCTTTGCACAGCCCTGTGGTACCACCGTGAGCAAATGCCACATCCAATCTAAATTAGACAAAACAAGGAAACACAAGTATTATGTTAATAGTGGTATACAAAGAAGTATTTAAATAACAATTTTGCAAAATACGCAGATCATAAAGCAGTCCACCATTCATTACAACTACAATAATTCAGATGATGTATTCACATAGTTTGTAACATTTTTAAAATTATATTTTTGTTTCATGATTTTTTTTATCATCTTTTTAGACTGAATGGGCTATGGACATGTAAAACATAAGCATTTACCCAATCGGTGTCACCATCGTGGTTCCCACAATAGTGGCATAGGTCAGTCAGGTCATCTTCAACAACAAGAAGCAATTACTTTAATTTTAATAATAATGAACTCTGTTTGCATGACTACATAATAAGATTATAGCAATAAAAGAACAATGTTAAAAACACGTTCAATAAAACAATTTGTAGTTTACTATTTAATTTATATTTGTAATGATACCTGTATTCTCAAGAAGACATATTGCAATCTGTTGTCTCAGACTTGCAATACTTGAAGCAGAGTTCTTAAACTCTACTTATTAACACTGCAATTTTCCTTGTAAATCACACAGCAGGTTTGCTAGTTTCTGCCAATATTCTTTGTCAGGTGGGTTTTTAATTTTTTTTAATTTTTTTTGTTTTTAAATTTAAGAAGGGACATCTTCTAAGATGCACTCTGCAAACTGTGAATAAAATATATAACAATGCAGTCATTATTTGAAGTAAGATTTGCTATTCCAAAAATTGGAATCATATTTATTTTTAGAAAATCATAGTAAGTGCTCGTGTTGAACAAGAAAGAGGACACAAATGGAGACACTGGAAGAGACAGAGCAGAGACTAGAACCAAAAGCAAGTGATTTTATTAAGGCAGGTAAACATGACAAAACTCAAGCAAAGATGGAACAGGAGAAACAACTAAAGTTGGAAAATAATTATGAAAACTGTTATGAAACTATGCTAAATATAAACCAATTTATATATCACAGCTCCTTCCTGAAACATCCTTGCTGCAGGAAGGAGTGCTTTCGCAGATCATTCATCCCAACAGCAGTTAAACTCTATAACTCCTCAATGACGATGTCATAATTCACTGGACTTTGTGGTCATCATATGATCAAAATTAATGCAAAATGCACCTTCTCTGTTTATGGAGGTGTGCAGGTATATATGTATGTATACATGTGTATATTTATTGTCTACGTGTGTGTTCATGTACATGTCTATACGTATAGATATCTATTACTTCACAGGAACAGTAATGGTAGAATATGTTAAGCTATATAGTTTATGTCTTGGATATTTCCACAAGCACATCCATAAGCACATACTTTGTATGCTACCGTTGTATAAAGTGTATTTTATATTTGTTTGTATTTATTGTTATTTTTGTATTTTCCTTCTGATACCTACCTACTTGATCTGAGGTAACACAAAAATTTCACCATTGTGTGATCAATAAAGTCTTATCCTATCTTATCTTATGTTATCTTATCTATGATGACTACAATGAGTATTGTGATGAGACGTGAAGGTAAAATACACAGATGACTTGACAGCAAAACAAAGGAAGAAAAAGGTCTGAGATACAGACAGGAGGTGATCATGGACATTGGAAACATATAGGGAAACAGCTTAATGAAATGAAAATTATGACAACACAGTAGAAGAGTAAAATTAAGCACTAAGAAGAAAGAAGCACAGGACTGTCAAAGTAAAACAGCAAGTATAACAAATTACAGACATGACACGAACCAACAAGGGAGGCTTGACAACAAGAAACACACAGACAAGAAATACATGTCATATTAACTAAATGACAAGAACTGGCTTACACAATGGGCTATAGATGTCACATATAACCCTTTTGGATGATACCCAGCAAGTTTGATGCAGAAATATTGTTTCAGTGACAAGATATAGTCCACAATCACTTTTTGGCAGGTCGAAAATGGCATATTATGGGTATTAATGTTCCCTTAAAAGTTATTCAGCTGTCCTTAGAGACTGTTTGAGATATAATGTGTCACATATAACCCTTTTGGATGATACCCAACAAGTTTGATCCAGAAATATTGTTTCAGTGACAAGTTATAGTCCACAATCACTTTTTGGCAGCTTGAAAATGGCATATTATCAGTGTTATTGTTCTTGTACAAGTTATTCAGCAGTTCTAAGGGACTGTTTGAGATATAATATTTGACATATGACCCATCTGAATGACATCCGCCTAGTTTGAAGCAGAAATATTGTTTCAGTGACAAGATATAGTCCACAATCACTTTTTGGCAGGCTGAAAATGGCATATTATCAATGTTAATGTTCCTTTACAGGTTATCCAGCAGTTCTAAGGGACTGTTTGAGATGTAATATTTGACATATGACCCTTCTGAATGACATCCGCCAAGTTTGAAGCAGAAATATTGTTTCAGTGACGAGTTATAGGCCACAATCACTTTTTGGTAGCGCTAAAATGCCATGCTCTCAGTCGTTATTCTTAACAAACAAGAAAGAGTCATGGTGATACTGGCACAATAGGTCTTTATTGTTTTAACTACTATTCGACAGTCTTATAACAAATATGAACAACGACAGTAGACATACTAAACCTGTGGGCATTAATTATTCCATCGTGATGCGTGTAGTCATTCGTGACTGCGCTACACACCGAAAGCAACGTTCTGAAAAGCGTCATAATTCAGTTACAAGAAACGTTGAAGTTCCTTAAATGCATACCTTTGCCTAATAACAAAGGCATAAATGTGTTTGTTTGTTTGCCCCCCCGTTATATCAGTTGCACGGAAGTAGCTGGCAACGCAAGTAATCCGGGCGCTGCAGCTTTAAGCAGCTGCGCGCGCTCCTGCAGACGGCAATCAGTTTCTGGCAGACAATCACTTTTTGGCACAACACCGGCAAGAGAATATGTTCATATCACTCTTTATAGCCTATTAGTTTTATTTTCGATGCACTCTGAGGTCATAGCAAATTAGAAAAAAACATCCTACTGAGTGATTTTGCAGAACTACCTTCTATTTATAGACTTGCTAATTATTTGGCATTATTGCAGCAAACCAGCCTGGATGACATCGTGACTGGGTTCCAGTGCTACACAAGGGACCTGCTTCAAACATACCACCATGCCAATCAGATTACTTCTTCCATGTCCTCACATGAAGAGGTGACCCTCCTGGATAAGATGGTGAAGGTTTGCTGCGTTTTGGTGAACAGTGTGATAATAAAACCAGGGAAAAATGAAACCTGCTCCTGTCAAATATTCTTAAGTCTTGTGCTGTATAAATAGCGGTAATTTTTCAAAAGATAAATTGAAGTAATTGATAGTAAATAAAGTAACGTTAGTAGTGGGTGATATCGTGTAAATGCTGTCGTGATTTTGTGTAAACATTTTGTCCTTTATAAACTATAAATGACATGGATTCTACATGTAACTGATGTGATGTTCTATAAGGTGGTTTTAATTAAAAAAAGAGCAAAAATTAGTTTGTTTCTTTATTCAACTTTTGAACAGTGGTACTCAGTCAGTACATATTCAGTAAATGCAAATTATTTACATGGCAGTGCACTTCAGGCATAAATCTAGATCCCTATATAAAACATTATGGGTCATTCCCACAACCCACAGCTTTACTGTGCTCCAGCAAAGATTCCAATAGCAGTGACAACTCCTCCACATTAGCAGGTGGGATTTTTTGTTTTTGGGGACGGCTCCATTTACCTTTCAATACGGATGGTCTGTTTATGTTTTCATCCAGAGCCGTTTTTGGGCAGCTGAAGAGGAGAAGTCTATCTTATGGCCAACCTCTGGCTGTATCTTGGTCATATTACCCAGAAAAACCCAGTATGCAGGTTCATCTGTAACAGTCCTTGTGCCACAGATCTGCACTGTTGCTTCTACATTAAACAGAAGAGCAGTGACATGGATGCAGGTCTCCACGACTCCGGCCATACAGGTGCAGTGGGCGGCTTCAACATTCCCCTGTGATGCTCACAGGGAATGTTGTGAGCCAGCAATGAACCCAATGCTGGTTCATTCAGTCTTTGAGAGTGCAGTACCTGAAACATACAAAGTTAATTTAAAGACAAGGACTCTACTGAGCCAAGGCCGACATAAATGTGTTTTATCTACTTTCAAATCCATTTTATCATAAATGTAACAAAGTATTTAGAAAGTTAGCACATACATGTAATTTTTCATTTTTTTATCAAATCAAATCAAATCAAAATTTATTTATATAGCACATATTAAAACAACAGTGTTGACCATAGTGCTTCACAGTCAATAAAAACATGAGACAGTTAAAACAAACAATAAAAGAGGACAACAAACAATAGGTAACAACGCAACAAGCTAAAACAGCCAACTAGACAGAATCAAAAGCCAAAGTAAAAAAATACGTTTTAAGACGTAATTTAAAAGACTGGATAGACTCGGCAGTGCGAATATGAACGGGGAGGTTATTCCAGAGTCTGGGTGCCACGGATGCAAAGGCCCGGTCGTTTATGTATCCATCTATAGAACGCTGCATGTTATATTCCAAATCTGCCTGTTCTCTTTCAGAAACCTGCCTTCAGAAAATGAACCTAAAGTATGTAATGCAAGGATGTCATCACTTTCAAGATGGAGAAAGCATAAAGTTTGACTTTAGGTGACAATTATGGACACGTAATATGATAAGGAGATTCTGCAGGTCATTAATCAATGTATTATAGTAAAAAATTTATTTTTTGTGACACAGGACACAAACATGGAAGCAAGATATATAATTAGGATTATTTATAATAAATATGAATAAATAATTGCAATTTCTTTAACCATTGAGAATAACTAAATCCTTCAGGACAATGTCACATCAGTGCACTGAACTCACTATGGCTACGTTCACACTGGAGGTCTTAATGCTCAATTCCGATTTTTTTTAAAAATTTAAATCTGATTTTGTGTCTGCTTGTTCACACTACAAATAAAATGTGACAGCAAATACGGTCCTTTGTGAACCCTCAAAGTGGCCCGCATGCGCAAAAGAAGACGTCACACACAACGCGCTCTGTTTAGACCCAGACCAAACAGTATTGTTTGACTGATGGCCCTTAATATAAAGACTTGTTTCAGACTTTACGTTGTCCAATTTTGCTTTAAGTTATTTTGTTATTTATATATGGCCTAATAATTATCCTTATTGTTGTTTTAGAGAGGAGCGGTGCTTCAAAGGATAGTTGCAGATTTCTGTCAGAATCTGCAGATTATACAGTATAAATAAAATGTTCACGTTGTCTTCCCAACAGTTTCACTAACATCTGCACGGGATGCACACGAAGCGCTCATGTGTTCTCAATGTCTTCTCCAGCGCTGATAATTGGCATATGTTTTGTGTCAGTGAAATAAAAGACGGATTTAATGCGACACGACCATTCAAACAGCAGTTGCTTTCTAAAACATCAGATATGTATCGGATTAAGTACCACATACGAAAGTGACCCAGATCGGATTTGAAAATATCGGATTTGTGCTGTTTTTACACCGTCATACCATGATTGGATATGGGTCGCATACGGTCAAAAAAGTCGAATTTGATGCGCTTTCGCGTGCAGTGTGAACGTAGCCAGAGCCTCCACATGTTCTCACTCTAATTTGCACTTTGAGTGATGGGCTATTGGTAGCAATGGTTTTGAAGGGACTGCCAGAATCGTTCAAACCGTTTGCGATCCATGTCACACAAAGTGAAGTTGAAGTGACTTTTGCTGAATTTAAAACTAAACTGCGAAGCTTTGAAGACACAGAGAAAATGCGCGCTGCAGCGTCAGATGACAACATCATGAAAGCACGTGTACGACCGAGCGACAATCCCACGTTTGAAAAATTGAATGACCGTGGGGCCGGCAACGCAGACATAGTGTGTTTCAGATGCGGATTAAAGGGACACAAAGCCAGGACGTGTCAGCGCAAGCAGTGGTGTAGCGAGTGTAAAAGCACCACAAAGCACCACCCACTCAACATGCAGACGGAAACGGCGGCAAGACAATGCACGGAAAGTTTCCGAGGAGTCGGGTAGCAAAGACTACGCATTCCGGGTAAGCAGCGAGGATGCAGCGTTCCAGTCAGAGCATGGCATCAACAAAAAGGGTCTGATGGTGGACACAGGGGCAACTTCGCATATTGTTACAGATGTAACAAAGTTCAGGACATTCAACGACAGTTTCCAGCCCAAGTCACACTACGTAGAGTTGGCTGACGACACTAAGTGCACTGGAGTTGCAGAGCAAAGAGGGGAGGCAGAGTTTTGCTTGATGGACAGCAGGGGGCAGTGCCACAAAACAACCTTGAAACAGGCACTGTACATCCCATCGTATCCACAAGACATCTTCTCTGTGAAAGCAGCTACCTCAAATGGAGCAACTATGATCTTCAAGCAAGGAAAAGACACCCTGCAACACAAAGACGGTACAAGTTTCCCAATACATGAGTACAACAGACTGTACTACCTACAAACAGTAAACACTGAAGGTAAAGACCAGTGTAAGGGTTGCTATGACATGCAAACATGGCATGAAATTCTTGGTCACTGTAATTATGATGACATTCAGAGATTACAGGGTGTTGTTGATGGTATGGCAATCAAAGGAAAAACAGATAAATCTGTCTTGCATTGTGAAGTGTGCACACAGGGAAAGTTTGTTCAAACTAGAAACAGGGACCCTGATGCACGAGCCAAAACCGCCTTAGAGCTGGTACACACAGATCTAGCTGGTCCAGTAGACCCAGAGTCCAGAGATGGATATAGATTTGCACTATCATTCACTGATGACTATTCCAGTGCAGTGTTTGTGTATTTTCTGAAAAATAAGAGTGACACAGCAAAAGCAACACAGAAGTTTTTGGCTGATACAGCCCCGTATGGGCAAGTTAAATGTATCAGGTCTGACAATGGAACAGAGTTTATGGGAAATGAGTATCAGGCACTCCTTAGCAAAAATGGAATCAGGCATGAGACCTCAGGACCATACTCACCACACCAAAATGGTACTGCAGAACGCAATTGGCGCACTCTTTTTGATATGGCCAGGTGTATGTTAATAGAGAAACAGTTACCTAAAGAGTTGTGGACTTACGCAGTGCAAACAGCAGCTGTAGTGAGGAATAGATGTTTTAACAGACGCACAGAACAGACACCATATTTAATGCTGACAGGAAGAAGGCCAAACCTTTCCAGGATGCAGACATTTGGGTCAGTGTGTTATGCCTACAGGCAGAACAAGAGAAAACTAGACTCAAGGTGTGAGAAAGGAATTTTTGTTGGATATGACAAGAACAGTCCAGCTTATATGGTCTACTACCCAGACAGTGGGAAAGTACAGAAGCATAGACTGGTGAAGTTTGAGACTAAAACAAGAGTAGAGAGACAAACACAGACTGACAAGGTGCCAGATGATGAGGGTGACTTTGAGACACCAAACAGGTTCACCAAGACCAGAGAACAGACTGATGTGAGTACAGAACACACAGATACTCAGGAACAGATCCCAGTAAGCATGTCTGAGATGAGCAGCCAGTCACAGGAGAATGAACTCGACTGCGAGGCTGCAAGGTATCCTTCCAGAGTGAGAAAGAGGCCTGGGTATTTAAGTGAATATGTTACTGATAAGGAGGATTGTGATCAAGTACTTACAAACATGGATTATTGTTACAGAGCAATGTGTAACATTCCCCAAACATTCAAGGAAGCAATAACTTCATCTAACTCAGAGAAATGGGTCAGTGCAATGGATGAAGAGATGCAATCACTAAGAGAAAATGACACATTTACCTTAACCACTGTGCCTGAGGGTAAGAAGATAGTGGGGGGTAGATGGGTGTACGCAGTCAAAAACAATGTTGATGGATCTGAGAGGTACAAGGCACGTTATGTTGCTAAAGGATATAGTCAGAGGATAGGTGTGGATTATGAAGAAACATTTTCCCCTACTGCTAACCTGACTAGTATCAGAGTGTTGATGCAAAAGGCAGCACAAGAAAACATGCTTTTACATCAGATGGATGTTAAAGCTGCCTATCTTCACGCACCAATAGATTGTGAGGTATTCATGGAACAACCTGAGGGTTATGAGGTAAAATCCGACACAAATGAAAAACTGGTGTGCAAGTTGAAAAAGTCGCTATATGGGCTAAAACAATCAGGCCGGAATTGGAACAAGTTGTTGCATGAATATCTGAGTGAGAACAACTTCGTGCAAAACCCCGCTGACCATTGTGTTTACACAAAAATGACAGAAAATAAGAAGGTGATTCTGATTGTATGGGTAGATGACCTGATCATTGCTGCTAGTGATGAAAGTGAACTAACTGTTGTGTAGAAAATGCTTGCAGCAAAATTCAAAATGAAGGATTTGGGTAAACTGAGACATTTCATTGGTATAGATTTTGACCAGAGTGATAACTGTGTAAAAATATCACAAAAACAATATGTGGAAAAAATACTTGAAAGATTCAACATGCAGGATTGTAAAGAAAGACAGACACCTTGTGAGCAAAAACTGAACTATGCTGATGATGCAGAAAGGATGAGTGATGTCAAAAGGTACAGAGAGGCAGTTGGTAGTCTGATCTATTTGGCTACATGCACAAGACCAGACTTGAGTTTTATAGTCAGTAAACTTTCACAGTACTTTACTGAGCCAACTGAAGACCAATGGACTACAGTAAAACATGTACTGAGGTATCTGAAAGGGACAACCGAGAAAGAACTGTGTTACAGGAAATGTGACAACAAAGAACTGAGGTTGTGGGCATACAGCGATGCTGATTGGGTAGCTGATGTAACAGACAGACGGAGTACAACTGGTTATTGCATAAGCTTGTCTGTAGATGGTCCTTTAATCTCATGGAAAACCAAAAGACAACCTACTGTTGCATTATCTACCTGTGAAGCGGAGTACATGGCTTTAGCTGCGACCCTACAAGAAATTGTACCTATTGCAACTGTTACAAGGTATTGATGGACAAAAATATGCACCGCCAAAAGTTCATGAAGATAATCAGGGTGCAATTGCGTTGGCGAAGAATCCTGTGACGAGACAGAGATGTAAACATGTTGACATAAAGTACCACTTTGTGATGTCAACTGTGAGTGCAGGATTATTGTTCAACAGAAGAGATGGTTGCAGATGTAATGACAAAGCCTGCAACAAAAGTTAAGTTGTTCAAGTTTGAGAAGTTTATGTTTGGGCATTAACGTGGTATACGGACATGTATACAGTACTGAGGAAGAAACCTTTTGTTTGTTGTTTTTTTTGTTTACTTAAGAGCATCATAATATGAGAGCAAGTGGGGGTGTTGAAATAAGAAGAGAAAATGCTCTCAATTATGGAGACAGTCAAATGGTTTATTTATGTTTGATGTGTGATTTGCATTTGTGTGGCTGTTAATAAAGTTAGCGCGCTCTAGGGGGCGTATGCGTTCATCAAAAATGGCCGAAGGCTGATGTGTGTTTATTCCTCCCTAAATGCTGTTGATGAAGTTTGCCATGCACGTCAGATTTTCCTGCGCATTTTCATACCTCTGCCAACAGTTTTCATGGATGCCTGGATGATAAACTCAATTGTTACACATGGTAGAGCAGAACGCTGATCATTTTATTACAGATGAAAGACTTTAGATAGTTTTTCAACTCTCAGTGATGCCACAGTGATCCTGTAATTTATGGACGTGCAGCTGAGTTTGAGCCCAGACACGGCTAGTGACGTCAGACTTAAAGACCGGATAAAGATTGATATGAACATATCTATAACTTACGGGAATGAAAATGTCTGGAGCACACCAACAGATATTTGGAGATGGAAGAGAACTGGATATCAGCTCATCTCACAGCTGCTATCCAGACTAGACGCATTCTTTTGGTAACATCCGATACATGAACTGCCTCATGTTGCTTCCAGGTGGGGAAAGAATGAAAAGATAAACCCTTTTCAACCTTATTCCCTTGCCGGTCGTGCGATCTAACTTTACAACCGACCGCACAGCAAGTACGAACCATAGCTGGTGTTATCCGTGTACTTTCGCTCTTTCGCTAGCGCTTTGTTCGGCCCAGAAATGTGGCACCTCAACCAAAAATCCTGACCACGCCCCCTCTCGTGACATCACGCTTGTGTCACTTCCAGTATTTCAGACAATCCCTTTCTGTCAAGGACTTTTAATTTGTTGTGGGGTTTTTGTAATTTGTTGTGGGGGTTTTGTATTTTGTTGTGGGGTTTTGGTATTTTGTTGCGGTTTTTTTGTAATTTGTTGTGGGGTTTTTGTATTTTGTTGTGGGGTTTTTGTATTTTGTTGCGGTTTTTTATTTTGTTGCAATTTGCACTTCCCAGCCACCATAGTACGGCAACTTGTTGATCAATTATTAATTCATGTACTAACAGGGACTTAGAAGAGAGAGACCTAATGTTAATGATCCACATTTTGCTATTTTACTCTTTGGTTTAGTTTTAGATACTATCTAGTTATTTCTTTATTGTTTTGGGGAAATAATGGGGGATCGTGTGTACACTGTAAAGACATTAAAACTGATTTTCTATGAAATTTATAGAATTTTCTCATTATTATTAAATACATGACATATCAAAATGACAAAAATCATACACGAATTAGCATGTCTAATGTAGAACAGGATAAGAAACCAACCATCCTGTCGCTCCCATTGAATTGTATATAGCCTATTTAAAATCAAAAACTTAAAGTTGTCCATAGCCTACTGTTGTTACCATCAGCGGAGCAGGGAGAGGGTGGTTTTCCAGAAGCCCGGGTTCTCTAGCATATCGAGACTATCTCTCCACACCGTTACATATTCTATATGTACAGGTACGGCCCCCCTTGGTTGTGGCGTGTGGATACTTCTTTAAGACACTCCGGCTCACGTATAAAACAGCTGTGAGATGTGACACCAGTGATCGTTTGATCTCCACTTGTGTTGTGTGTGTGAGTGCCTTGAGAGTAGTGATGGTAAATTCGATTCTTTTTAATGAATCAGGTTTTTTGAGTCACTGAGTCAGTTGTCCAGAGAGTGCAAAAAATGTCCATTTTCACTCAAACTTAATTTGTTTCTCTTTTCATATATATACTACTGCTAAGATGAGTGATTGAAAAAGAAAAACAACTATTTTATAGAGCAAAAAAGAGCAAAAAAAAATTAAGATTTCTAAAGGAACATTTATTTTATTTATTTTTATTTTATTTTATTAGTATTTTCTTCAAATGTGTCAAATATATATTTTCTCATCTAAATGTCCACTGAGTTGTGAGCCAGGGGTCAGTAATGCGCCTTAACATTGGTTGCCTACCAAGTAGCAAAAGAAGAAGTATAGCACTCAGTCGTTCATGCTACGATTCAGCACAGGAAGGGAGGGGGTGAGTAAGTGAGTCGTTCAAGCTATGATTCAGCACAGGAAGGGAGTGAGTCAGTGAGTGAGTCGTTCATGCTACGATTCAGCACAGCAAGGGAGGGGGTGAGTGAGTGAGTGATTCATTCATGATACGATTCAGCACAGGAAAGGAGGGGGTGAGTAAGTTATCCGGTCGTTAAGTCTGACGTCACTAGCCGTGTCTGGGCCTAAACTCGCAGGTCCATATATCAAACGATCACTATGGCATTACTGAGAGTTGAAAAACTGTCTGTAAATGATCAGTGTTCTGCTCTACCAGGTGTAACAATTGAGTTTAACATCAACAGGTTAAATGTAATATATAAGTCACTTAGACAACCTAAACATGTTATTGTTGGGCTTTTTTCAGTGTTTTATTTGTTCAAGAGTAAATTGGTTTGGTTATTAGATTAGATTAGATAAAATAAAACTTTATTAGTCCCCCGGGTGGGTATTTCACACAGCTGAATAAACGTCAAACAGAAAACTGATTAAACAGAAGTGTGAGACGGTCGAGAATTTCTGCCAGTGTCCTGTTATATTTTAGATAGCAAGGAGCAGACGGCCGAGTTTATTAAACTCCACCGAGACAGCGGTGACGCTAATCAGTATGCTAGCCCGTCCAATTTCCCCAGCCGTTTACTTCCGGCCTACCCGACCTTCTGAGGTCCCGGCGCACGTAGACCGCGAAGGCCAGGTCCTCAGGAGGATGCAGCCCATGAATTTGGACACGACCAATATAGCATGTCCTGACTGCGGGGTTTTGGAAACAAATTAAAACGTACAGCTCTGTTATCATTTCCAACATAAATGAAGACAGAAAACTAAACAGCAAGTGAGATAGAAGCTAGTGAGATAGAAGCTAGCGAGCTAGCGAGCTTCTATCTAAATACAATATAGCATGTCCTGACTGCGGGGTTTTGGAAACAAATTACAATGTACAGCTCTGTTATCACTTCCAGCATAAATGAAGACAGAAAACTAAACAGCAGTGACGTTTGTAGGGTTACTGAAGTTTGGCTAGCTGGTATGATGTGCTACGTGACTGCTAGCGACACAGCTATGTTAGCATAATATAAACAAGCTAACTTTTTTCCACTCGATAAAAGTTAACGTGAGTGGTCAGGAACAAATGTAATCGCATGGCAGGATGCTGTAAAAGGACCAAACTTCAGCCAGGAGAACAACTGAGATAATCCATCCACATAGGGTTGCCAACTCCCTGAAAAATAAATAAGGGACACCTCGTGGCCAGGGCCGGGCGACCCAGTTGTCTTCACCCTTCCCAGTGTGGTGAATTTTCTAGCTCTTTTTTTGTGTGTGAAATTATTTTTTTAACCATTTGACTTGAAGTTGATTTAAGTAGATGCATATTCTATTCTTTGTGATATGAACACATGTGAAACAAATGATCATTTAGCCATTTATTTTTAGCTCAAAATGACAACATTAACACAATAAAACAGGTCTCTTTCTTAAACAGAAGCCTGTCATGCTTAACTTTTGAGAATATAAGTAAATCTTTCTTTAAAAGAACTCTGTCCTGCTTAACTTAAAATAATAGAAAACAATAGAAAGAAAAATATTCTTGTAACAGTGCACATTTAGTGCATTTAGTACAATTGGCTTCAGTTGAGGTATTATTTCAGCTTTTCTAATGCTAATCAGCTGCTCCTGTTTGAAAACCCGCTTGTTCCCATGATTACGCATCATAACTCATCATCATTATTCATCTATGTATTATTTTTATGTATTAGTCATCAATTTGTTGTAATCATCTATCCTTGCAGTTGTTTATTACACAAAATAAGTTATATTATCGCACTTCTGGCCACATAGCGCTGATATTCACTGCACATGCCCATATTAACTTTTTCCAGCCAGGTGTTTTCCTTTTCCCATTCTTCCCTTTCTCTGAGGGGAACAAACATTGCTGCTCTAATGCTGGGCTTACACTGTGTGGTTTTAGGCCCATTTTGAGCCGATTTTTGAGTGATCGGACCGATTTTGGCCTTCATCGTGCGTCGTGTAGTATACGTGGGGTAACGAGAAGTGATTAACACCTCACGACCAGCTCCCGATCATCAATCGCTCGTGAGGGTGTCACCACAGGCGCTCACACTGCTCACGCGCAAACACGTAAACGTCGGTGAAAAAGACGGAGCAGCATGGCACTGCAGCGTGTGATCTGGACACAAGCGATGGAGGCACAACTTGTAGAACTTTGGAAAGCTCATCCGAGCCTTTTCCATGTGGCATCACAAAATTATCATGACCACAACAACCGTGAAAATAGTTGGATTTACATTGCTGCTCAATCACAGCTGCCTGATCAGTGTTTTTCATTAGCAATTTAGCAAAGTTGATGGTGGTGGTGGTGTGTCTGTGTGAGTGAAAGACAGAGAGAGCGAGCGACAGATTTTCTGTTATAACCTTCATTTTATGGAGGCACAGTGTGAGCACTCAGGTCGCATCAGAGCATCGGGCGGTATAGTGTGAGACCCTGCATCGTGATCTACCAACTTCTAACCCCTGCGAGTCAATCGTGCAGTTTGAGCAGGAGCTGAATAACGCGACTGAAAAAATCGCACAGTGTCTGCCCAGCATTTGGTGTACTGTCATCCGAGACTTGCACTGCAGTGTCGGCGTTTGTTTCCCTGTTGGCCTTGCTTGTTGTTGTGGTCATCTGTTGTCTTCCGGTATTTTCTCCGCAAGCGACCTTTCCTCGACCAATGAGATGAGCGGTAATCTGAATTGTTATACTCGAATTGTCATAAGTGTGCTGTCAGCTCATTGGTCACAAAGCAGGAGAGGGGCTGAGAATTATGTTTTCAAACAAAGTGTTAATTCCATTAAAAGTTATAGACTACTTTTGATTCTCACTGTATTACGGGACAAAGTGCGTCCCTTATTAGCTCAATACGGGACGTGTACTTTTGTTTCTAAATACCGGACGATTCCGTATTTTAAGGGACGATTGGCAACCCTACATCCACAATACGAGGTTAGTCATTCATATACTGCTGCATGGGCTGGACTGTAGTTACATCCTAAGGTTTTTGTTACAGGAAAAATGATTCTATGTTTCTTTACCTTCTTTTAAATGTCCAAAGATGCCCTTTGTCTATGGTTAGATTAGTTTAGAATTATCCTTTTAGACTTTCCCAGCAAAGACATATTGTTTTGGGACATATTGTTTTAGATTGTTTTATCTCTCACAGCTTTCTCCCAGCTCTCTGCTGACGAGACTAGCGCCACATATGGAGTTGTTTATTTTATCTGTTTATTATTTTCTTATCCTGTTCTCACTGTCTCTGTGATTTGTGCCTATAAAAATGCCAAGCCTCTGTTCATGGGTGTGAGTTGTTCTCAGCAGCTCACCCGTGTACACGTTTAGCAAAGAAAGTAACTTTGTCTCATTGTGTCTTTATTTCTCCTGGGTTTTTTACAGAGTTTTCTCCCAACAGTTTTAAAAACTGAGCTTAAATAAATGATTAGCAGTAATAAAAGCCGAGGGAGGTCAACAGTGATCACTGACTTTTTTAGGAGCTTTTTGAGATTAAATAGAAGAAAATACAAAACATTAAACATGTTAACAACACAAAAGCCATATTAAACGCAGACTACTTTAGGCCCGGAAGTAGGATTCGTCACGTCATCACTTAATGACCGGATTCGCTTACTCAACGATTTCACACAGTAAGGGAGGGGGTGAACTCAAATGTGTTGTTAGCAAGTTAGCAGAGCGATGCCACTGTGAACTGAGGAGCTATTGTCTTGATGTGAGTTTTCTACTCAGGGTTTTTTCTTTCAGTTCAGAGCAGAAATGTTTCTGTTAGGAAACTTGCTGTTGCTCCCCCCCCCAAACACAATTTTAATTATAAGCTAGATATATTTCTACTAATGAAATTAGTTTGCTAACAGCAACAGGGATGAGTCAGTGAATGAGTCAGTTGGGCTTGTTTACGAGTCAGTAAAGTGATTCTCGAGTATTGAACGATTCATTCATGATTCACACATCACTACTTGAGAGTGCTGTATGTATGTGCGTCCGTCAAGAGCCTGTTTCGGCAGCCTCCGTGGGCGCTTCCTCTCCCCTGGTATTCCCCTGGTATCCCCTTAGCTGGCCCTTAGCTTTCCCTTTGGTTGGTCTCCCTTCCCCGGCTTATCGCCTCGAAAAACAGCCATATTCGCCGGTCAGACCACGCTGTGCAGCTGCCGGTGATCTGGGAATCCATCAAAACTGGCAAACCATCCTACCCGTTCTTTCTGCGCATGCGCAAAACACGAAATTAAGTGGCAAACCGTCCTACCTTTGTTAATAAGAGCTAGAAACATACGCTGACGGGTAAAATTAAGTGCCAAACCATGCTACCTTTGTGAATTTTACCTAAAAGCATACTTTAACGGGTAAAATGAAGTGGCAAACCGTCCTGGCTTTATGAACATGAGCTACAAGCATACTCTGATGGGCAAAGTTAAGTGGCAAACCGTCATACATACTTAAATTTGTGGTGGAATTACTCTGTGACTGCAGAAATGTGCATAAACTACTTACGGTAGGATGTTTTGCCAAAGTAGGATGGTTTGTCACAGTGGCTAGGTGAGCAAACACAGCAGCGGCACAGCTTCAGCGTTCATGCATACGCTGTCGCCTGGGTACTTTGCAGTAGGGCTGGGTATCGTCACTGATTTCTAGAATCGATTTGATTCCGATTCACAAGGTCCCGAATCAATTCGATCCACGATTTGATTCGATTTAAATCTGGGAAATTTTGCCTTAGACAGTCAGAAATATTATAATTCAGATCAGTACATTTACATATTTTTGTATCTATAAAAAGGAAGCTGACACTTTCCAGACTTTTTCAAAGGTGTAAGCATCACAGCAGATGCCTTTGTGTCAAAGTAGCTGAAGATAAAACACAGAAAAACATGAAGGTGATTTTCCTGGCCTGGGATTTTATAAAAATATTCTGCAGTACATCAAAAACGAAAGAAAACCATTAATCAACATATGAACATTACCTCTGAAGTTACAGCGGTTTTATTAGAGACACGGCTAAGCGTTTTGCATTTTGCATAATTTTAAAAAGTTTACATTTGTTCAGTAGCCTATTGAACAGCAGAAATTAGGCTTTCTTTTCAGAAGTAAGTAGGTGTTGCGCTCTAAAAGAAGTTATAAAATGTAAATTTTTCTGTATTGTTGGGAAAATCTTTAAAGACTATTCTTATTTAATTGTGTTTTGTTTTTGGACACATTTCTAGTTAATTTTTGTAGTTTACTGGCTCCAGGAGGTCAGAGTTCAGACGTGTGATGTCATCAGTAAGCGCAGAAAAAAAACAGTGTCTGAGACGTGAGGAAGCGATGTTTTGCTGATGATACGCTATGCTTCCTGTAAACTCCAAACCTGAACTGAGGAGAATAAAGTTGCAAAAAAGGAGAATGGAGTCATGTCTCTCTGAGGGTGCAACATAATCTTGGTGTTTCCGCCCGGTTTGGAGTTTATACCGCAAAGAAGGACGAGCTACAGACTAGCCTTGCTCACTACCCCCCACCTGAACTCGTATGGCAGTGCCATCCCTCCGAGAAAAGGTAGTGAAGGTAAAAGTTTTTCGTCATGTCTAAAGTACAGCAGATGTTTCCTGATTGGGAGCAACTTCTTGAGGAGATAGAGGAAAAGTTACTTACACTGCTAGCACCGGATTTGAATGAGATTTGTGCTGCCCTCAGTTTAGCCGTGGATGAAAGTGAAAAAGACTTACCTCGTAAACTGAGGCGGCGTATTCTCCAGTACTTAGAGGGAGAGGATGTTACTGCACGAGAAGATGAAGGAATGTCTTTGTTGTTGGAATTAGATGACAAAATTAATGAAGTGAAGCAAAAGAGATGCAAAAGTAATGCCCCGTTTCTCATCTGAAGGCCTTTTGTACACTCACTGTACCGACGGGATCTGAAAATAATGGGACAAATTGGAGAACCAAACCAAAAGGACAAATTAACATACACTAGCTTGGAAAGACAAATCCAGAGGGCATTGAAGAGGGGATATGATGAAGGAGAAATTGTTGAAGCCATCATTCAAGCTATAACCCCAGGAACAAAACTGAAAAGCTACCTTGAGAGTAGAGTAGACTTTGCAAGCTCTCAGGCAAATATTATGGACTCATTACATTGAGAAAGATGCCACAGAGTTGTATCACTCGCTCACACGTGCTGTACAGGAGCCAAAAGAAACTCCAATCCAGTTTTTGATGCGAGCATTGGATTTGAGACAACAACTTGTTCTTGCTTCAGAGAGAGTTAAGTCTGGTTTAAAGTACAGTTCGGAGCTCATCCAAAATCAGTTTCTCCTGACAGTACTCACTGGCCTCCATGATGACACCATCCGAGCTGATGTGAAGCTATATCTGCAAAATCCTAAAATCACAGATGAGGTTCTTCTGGAAAAAATGACAGCGGCATACAGTCCGGAAATGGAAAGAAAGAATAAACTGTCAGCTGCATCAAGAGCAAAGATGATCAAAGTTGCAGCAGTAAGTGGGGAAGATCAAGAGGTGGAGAAAGAAAGCAGTATGCACACATCAGACAGTAAGAACAAGCAAGGTGGAGTGGTCAAACGAGACACATTAATGGATAAAGTTGATCAAGGCAACAAGGCTATATGTGAGGCTCTGCAGAACCTCACCACTCACATTGCCAGCCTCTAGCAGACCATTAAGCCTCAGCACATGAGAATGGCCGAACCACCTGACCGGAAATACCAATCACAGCCTAGGAGCACAAACGTTAGACAGTGCCAGCAGTGTCAATCATCCAATACAGGAAACAAATGTGACCACTGTTACAAATGTGAATGAATGTGTGGCAGTACGGAACACTGGGCAGCAGGTTGTCGTAGGAAAAAGTGCTCAGCTAATTCAAGTAAGATCGAAATCATACTTAACCCTGAAGGGGAGAAGCACCAAACCGACCCATTCAGCCTCAAAGCACCCCTCACTGGTAAACAACAACAAATGGCGAGCTGGTAGGCAAAAGATGCCAGGTCTATGGCTTCTTAGGAGGTGTGGACACCACAATATTGTGGGATACCGGCTCACAAGTATCGATAGTGGGGACGAATTGGAGAAAGAAACACCTGCCTGATGCTGAAATGAGGTCAGTGGAAGACTGAGTTCAGCCTGTCCAAAAATGCTGTGGCTGGGATGACCAACAGGCCAATCCAAGTTCCAATCCTAGTCGCCAGTGGTGACATTGAATGCCCCATCATCGGCTTTAATGTGATAGAAGAATTAGCTTTGAGAGATTACACCAGTGAAGACTGTATCCCCCCAGGGCATATGCTGGACAGATTGTGCTCAGCATTTGAGGTGGGGCACAAAACTGCAAGAGCTGTCGTGTCTGTCCTAAAGAAACAAACGCCTGACAGCCATCCCCACATAGCCCGAGTAGGAAGGCGACTTGTGACCATCCCAAAGCGTAACATGATGACAGTGCAATGGTGGAGTGCAGTGGTTTGCTAAATAAGAGTGTGTTGAGTGGGTCACATGCAGTGTTGGAGCCGAACTGTGAGACACCATGGCCAGCAGGCCTAGTTGTTAGAGAACAGCTAATTCAGCTCCCCTCAGAAGGTGATGCTAAAGTTGCAGTGACTGTGGAAAATATGACTGACCATTATATCACCCTCTGTGGTCGCACTACACTGGGGTGGCTGCACAATGTTGATGCTATCTACATGCCACAGCTAAAATGTATGGAGGGTGAGCTTTCTAAGACATCAGACGGAAGTACTTCCTTACCCACAGTGCAGTCCAGTCAGACAACAAAAACTGAGCCCTGGGACCCACCAGTGGATTTGAGCCATCTGACAAGTGACCAACAGCAGCAGGTAAAACAGATGCTGAGGGAGGAATGCAATGTTTTTGCAAAAGATGACTGGGACACGGGATGCATTAAAGATCAAGAGCTGGAGATACAGCTAAAAGACAAATTGCCTGTGCAAAAGACATAGAATGCAATCCCCAGACACCTTTATCAGGAGGTAAAAGCACACATACAAGACTTACTCAATCGGGGCTGGATCCAAAAATCTTGTTCTTCATATTCTTCGCCTGTGGTATGCGTCAGGAGGAAAGATGGTGGCCTTCGCCTGTGTGTAGACTATAGGCTCCTGAATGCAAAGACACTGCCCGAGAGACTTCCCATCCCGAGAATACAGGAGGTCCTGGAAAACCTTGGGGCAACTCCTGGTTCACAGTATTGGACCAGGGAAAGGCTTATCACCAGGGTTTCATGAGTGAGAACAGCAGACCCTGTACTGCATTTATAACACCATGGGGACTCTATGAGTGGGTGAGGGTCCCATTCGGCCTTACTAATGCCCCAGCAGCATTCCAGCGCTACATGGAGGGATGCCTGGGAGACCTCAGGGATGAAATGTGTGTCCCATATTTGGATGATGTACTCGTCTTTAGCTCAAGCTTCGAACAACACATCCAAAATGTGAGGAGAGTGCTACAGCGACAAAGAGAATGTGGTATCAAATTAAGGCCACAGAAGTGTGACTTTTTCAAATGTGAAGTCTGCTGTGTAGGGCGAGTGGTTTCAGCAGAGGGATACAAGATGAACCCCAAAGAAGTTGAAGCAGTGCAAGCACTGAAACAGGAGAAACCATCGACCGTGAGAGAGGTGAGAAAGTTAATGGGTTTCCTTAGCTACTACAGACCCTACATACAGGACTTCTCAAGGACAGCCAAACCTCTCTATGAACTCTTAGCAAAGCCTAAGTCTGAACACAAGCAGCGTGGAAAGAGTAGGGAGTGCCACCGCAAATCTGCCCAGCTGCCACCATCCCATCCAATCCAGTGGATGACAGTTCACCAAGAGACATTGGACAAAATAGTAAACCAGCTGAAAAACCCACCAATCATGGCATATCCAGATCTAGAGAAGCCATTTGTTCTTCATGTAGATGCCTCTGAGGATGGTTTGGGTGCAGTCTTGTACCAGCGTCAAGGGACTGCCCTGAGAGTCATAGGCTATGGATCATGGACACTGACAGCTGCAGAAAAAAAACTACAAGCTACATTCAGGCAAGCTGGAATTCCTGGCACTGAAATGGGCCATAACAGAATGCTTTCGTGATTATCTGTTTCATGCGCCTCATTTTTCTGTGTACAGTGACAATAACCCGCTGACATACGTCATGAAGTCAGCGAAACTTAATGCAGCTGGACACCGCTGGGTGGCGGAGTTGGCAGATTATCGGTTCACTCTTAAGTACAGGCCAGGGGCAGCGAATCGAGATGCAGATTTCTTATCAAGAAGAGGAAAGCCCATTGAAGACATCATGCAGGAATGCACAGAGGAATGTCAGCAAGATGCCATTGAATGTATTGGGAAAGCCCTATAGAGAGAGAAAACAGGAGAAATGAACTGGATCTCAGCTGTCACCTGTAATGTCAACGCGCTGCCAGAGGGATGCATCGTCTCAGAACCAATTCAGCCGTTTGCAGTTGATGACATCAGAGACTCCCAGGATGCAGACATAGCCATAAACCACGTTTTGTCCCTGAAAAGAACACACACCTACCTGAAGCATAAAGAAAAGATGGCGGAGAGTGAGGCAGTTAGGTACCTTCTTCGGCAGTGGCCCCATTTCCAGATTGATGGAGATGGCATTCTGAGGCGTGAGACCACCAGGAGAAAGCAGTTAGTTGTTCCTGACTCATTAAAGCCCATGGTCTATAAACATCTACATGAGACATGGGACATTTAGGAGCAGACAGGATGGTTGCTCTCGCCAGGGAACGCTTCTTCTGGCCTAAAATGAGGCAGGAAATGGAGCACTATGTCGCTCAGGTGTGTCGCTGTATAAAGAAGAAGAAGCCTAACAGAATAACCAGAACACCAATTCAGAGCATTGAAACCTCTGCGCCGTTTGAGATGATATCCATTGACTATCTGCATTTGGACAAGTGCACAGGAGGTAAAGAATACATACTCGTAGTTGTGGATCATTTCACCAAATATGCCCAGGCATATCAGGGGCGGAGCATGGGGGTGGCTTACTGGGCTTAAGCCCGGGTTGTTTTGTCAGAAGCCCGGGGTCTTTTGGAGTGTAATTTTTTCATAGTTAGATGTCTGGCTGACAACTGTATAAAAGAAAAAGTACACACAATATTCGAAGCACATAGTGCACACTGTGGGAATTTACGACTGTGCGTAAATCCCCCCTGATATTGGTATGATCCGAGCTCAGGCACTAAGAGACTGAGCGAGGGGGCGGGGCAGCTGCCGCCTGTGTGTGCGCTGTTGGAGAAACGGAGCCAGCCATACTAAGGAGAGCTTAAGTTTGAGCAGGTACCAAAGCAAATCATTCATACCGTACAAATAATGTAAATATGACGGTGAATCACGAAAGATTGATATCAAACTGATCACTTGACCAATATTACGTTACTTGCTCTTCAGGTGAATCAACAAATGGCGAAATGAAAAGCCGAACAAATGCTATTTTTTTAGAGAGTCTTAGCTTACATGTGTTTATTTCATATTTTCAGTTCTTACCCTCCCCGACTAAATCGGTTTCAGTTATGTACTGAAATATAAGAATGGACATTAGAGGGTTCTTTCAAAGAAAAAACTCAGGTAAATGTTATTTTATATATTATGCTTTGTATGTTGTTCAGTATATTTCTATGCAAAACAAGAGGGATTTCAGTACATAGCAGGATATTCACATTTGTAACCAGATATTTACATACACTTTAGGGAGAAAACATAAAACATTTTTACTGTACAACATCAATTTAGAGTAAACTTTTGTTTTAGATAAATATTGAAATATCTTTTGAATTAGTTAAATGTCAGAATAAAGAGAGACAGAGCTGTCTATTTTTTGTCACTTTGATCAAATTTAGGAGTACATATACACTAAGTTTGTTAATTAATAAGAAAACTCCAGACGATTCCATTCTGAGCTGAAGAAGCTTCTGATAGGTTAGTAGAGTCCATGTGAGTAAATTGGTGGCACAGCTGTGGATGCATATAAGGCAAAACACAGAGCCTGTTTCTTTGAAATGGGAAAATTAAGAGATGTCAACCAAAACACCAGGAAAAGAATTGTGGAGCTCCATAAGTGTGGCTCAAGTTTGAATACAATTTGGTGCCATTTGCAATTAAGAAATACAGATAGTTTCTCTCTTTACTCTTAAAGTTAACAAACATGTTTTTTATATTTATCAATCTAAAAAAATAAACATTTAGTCTGATTTGATCTTACAATTAAAAAAGTGTTTGTGTTTTGATCTGAAGAGTATGTAAATATCTGGTTTCAACTGTATATTTGATGATTGTCAGCACAAAGAGGGAGAGAGAGGGAGAGAGGGGAACAGAGAGGGAGATGGAGAATGAGGACAGAACAGAGATGAACAAGAGCAGGTGAGACACACATGTTAGTCAAATGGTTGTTTACCAAAAGTATCACCATATCATAGGTCCTCATGTATCTCATACCTAGTGTTTCTTTTTAGGTTTGTTATTTTTCAAATTCTATATTTATTAAGTTATGCAGGCTTGTTTGCACAACAAGGCTAAATAATTATATAAACTTTTCTCAATCTAAATAGTGGACTTTGGTAGAATTAAAAAAATAAGTGTAGTGCAGGTCTATGATGATTTTTAGTGCTACTATCATCTAGTTCTGATTGTGGCTCTGTCTTTGTTAAATCCTAAGTAGTCCTGATTTTGAACTGTTGTAGCCCTGTTTTAATTCCGGATCAGTTTTGGGTCTGGTTGAATTGGGGTTTAGTCCTCGTGTCTTGATACAGCCCCGACTTTATTCTGCCTTGCTGCTTAATTAAAAAACTAGTTTAAGGTGTCCTGCACATGTGATATATATTTTTCCCTATATGAAGTCATTCTTTTTTGAACAAAACTCAAAACAGAGCCTATTAATCTTTCAGTCATTTCTAACCCCCCCCCCCCCCCCCCAAAAAAAAAAAATCCCCCTTTAGGGCTAAGCCCCGGGTGTTTCAAATGTCTGGCTCCGCCTCTGAGGCATATGCGACAAGGGACAAGTCTGGGAAGACTGCGGCAAGAAAGCTCTTTGATGACTTTATCATGCGCTTCTGTTTCCCCATCCAAAATACACCATGACCAGGGGAAAGAATTTGAGAACAATCTTTTCCGCAAGCTTCAAGGCTACTGTGGTATCAGCCATTCTCGTACCTCCCCGTACCACCCACAGGCCAATCCTGCAGAGCGCTTCAATAGGAAACTCCTAGGTATGCTCCGGACTAGGGCTGGGCGATATGGCCTAAAATCAATATCACGATAAATTGAGCAGTTAACCTCGATAACGATAAATGGACGATAACCACCCCAAGTGCCAAAAAAACAAACGTTTTTTTTTTTCCATTTGATGGGGCTGTGGCAGGCAGCATAGTTCCTCCAGTTATTTTGATAATATTATTCCCCCTAGACCTATTCATTGCAATTATATTATTACCACTTTAAAGGACTGTAAAATGTCACTGAAAATAAATGAAGACAATAGTAGTAAGTACTTTTAGTGGTTAAGATTTATTAACTGAACAAAATAAAAAGTGTAGGATACAATATGTAACCATGCTCTCTAAAAAATGTGTATCCCTTGTAAACAAAATAGTTTAATAATAAATATGTTTCACATTGGCTATTCACAAAGTAAACAATGATTGTGCAAATGTAATGCCATCATGCCTATCTCTGCTAAGGCCTTGAGGTAGTATAACTTGTAAACAAATAATGTCACAAACACAAATGTCAATTGAACACAGAAAAAACTACAATAAATACTAAGCACTGCCATGTGACTAGTGAAAACTATAAACTCTTAAACAAAAACATTAAATAGTGCTGTTTGCAAAAAACTTCAATAGAACACTGATAGTTAAAATTAGGCAGGGCTTGAACAGGGCACTTCAAAAAGGGGCAGCAGCAGACTTGGTATCCTGAGTGGTTCAATCAAACTACTGTTGTAGATGTTTACCTGAGTAGTGTTTACTCCAGGTTCTTGCTAAGAAAAACAAGCTTATTGACCATGTCAGGTTTCAGGCAGGATCTGAGGCATGTCACAATGTTTCCTCCAGAACTGAAAACCCGCTCGGATGGGGAGCTGGTGGCTGGGATGCAAAGATACTTTTTTGCAACTTTACTTAGAGTGGGAAAGTTTACTTTTCCTCACTGTCCTGGACAGGACACACTGAATAGCTGCTCAGCTCAGCTTCTATTACTTGCTCAGGTGACACAGTGGGTGCAGTTGAAGAGAGAGTCTCACTTTCTTTGAAAAAGCTTCCCAGTGATCTCTTTCGCTTTTTTTCTTCGGATGATGTAGAAGGCTGAGGCTCTGTGCTCTCTGCTGTACTTTCTGGGTGGACTGCAGCTGCTGACTTCATCTCCATTTTCACTTTCTCTTGAATGGTAGTAACACGGTGGGCAGAAATATATGCAGCTTTGAATCTGGGGTCAACAAAGCTGGCTGTGTCCAAAAGCTCTACAGTGGGAGGATCTGAAAACTTGTCGTCAAGGTATGCAAGGATTTCAGATTTTATGGTTTTGGTCAGCGTCACATCATCTTCTTTCTCAGCCAGCACTCGTGAATGGAGGATGTGTAGGACAGGCTTCACAGATGAGATGGTGACATACTCTTCCCCTGACAGGGCGTCCGTAAACTCTACCAATGGAGCAAGAGCTTTGTTGACTGCCTCCAAGACATCCAGGTCTGACCACGTCGGAACAAGATGTCTTGATGCTCTGTCATCAGTGAGGACCTGTAATAATAATTATTTATTATTTTAATTTAATTATATTATTTATTTCATCTTAAATGGTAGATCAGAGCAATCACAATAAAGGCTAAATGCATTACCTGAATGCACACAATAAAATAGATAATGAAGGATCATTTAACCTACCCGGGTGATGGCATTTTTCTGCTCAAGGATCCGTGCTGTCATCATCTGCATGGATCCCCATCTGGTTGGACATGCCGTTTTGAGCTTGTGCATTGGTAAGTTCATCTCTTGTTGTGCCTTCCGTAATGCCTTCTTCTTTTTCCAGCTGTAGGAAAAGGTACTAACAATCTTTTTGCAGGTCTTCATTGCCCGTTCCACAGGGGGGTGATTTTTCAGGGTGTTTTCTGAAACAAACAAGCAAAAACACACACATGCAAACATTAAGAATAGGAAAAATTGTTGTAGTCATTTAACTGCCATGTAAACCTCCACTGACCACAGAACTTTTTCAGGGGAAAAACTGAACTAAACTAGAAAAAATAAAATGAAGTATTCCTCATCAGATTTTAGCTACTAAAAATATTACATTTACCTTTATTGGATGTACTTGAATGCAACAATAACACTTCTCACTTCTACCAAAATTAGAAAAATTACAAAGGGACTGCCAAGTTATAAAAAAAAGTCTTGAAAATAAAAACTGAAAAAAGGCATAAATTTTAAATATCTATCCAAATCTTCACACCCAACATCACCCCAATTCATGGTCTAATTCTCAAATAAAGCAAGCAAAATAAAGTAAGAATTAAATAAGACCTCTCAGACCATATTTACAAAATTAAAAAGGGTTGGCACAGTAATAAAACATTTTAAAAATCATGTATTTTGCTACATTTCACAGCACAACATGATCAACACTGGCTCACAATACCTTTATTGTATTTACCTTTATTCTGTAAAAACTTTCTGGATACACTGCTGCTCAGCAGTCTTAAGTATTTTTATGCCTATATAAACATTATTCAAACATTAATACTTTCAATTTTGAATATGACGCACAGAATTAAAGTCACTTTAAAACACACCAGATGTCACCACCCAAATATATTAAGATGTACACACTTACCGATTGCCAGGTGCAGCCTGTGCCCAAAACTTTGCACCCGTGTCCATTTATTGAGCTTGACAGCTTTCACAATATTTGGGCCGTTGTCAGTTGTTATAGCAACAAGGTCCTCTTCACTGATGTCCCATGCAGACAGCATCGCTCTCAACCCCTGTCCAACCATCTCCCCCGTGTGATCAGATGGAAAATAGGCCGTCTCGAGCACTCTGGTACGCAGCTCCCATTTGTTGTCGATGTAATGAACTGTGAGACTAATATACGGCTCCATTGTACGGCTGGACCAGAGATCGGATGTGGCTGCAACGTGCTTAACGTATCTCAATTCAGCAGCAACCTTTTCCCTCTCTGTGCTGTACATGCTGGGAATGATAGTTTTTGAAAAATATTTTCGTGATGGGAGTTCGTATCTCTTGTCAATTATTTTCATGAAGTGTCTGAACCTGTTGCGTTCCACTGTAGCAATAGGAGCCATGTCTTTTGCTATGTGGTAGCCTATAGCATTTGTGATTTCTTGCCATCTTTTTGAAGTTCGCTCATATAGTTGAGTACTAGCAAATGCTTCGGTTATTGACCGCTGCCTGGTGGAGGAAGACGTTTTTGCTGGTCCTCCTACTCTCTTCTCGCTTTGAGCTTTTTTTATGTCTTCGAATTGAATCACATGGTTGTGCTGCAGGTGGTGGAAGAGGTTGGTTGTGTTACCTTGACTTGACGCAACAGTCTTTTTGCAGTTTACATTTAACAATTTTTTGATCAATATCATCCTTGTTGAATCCAAAATGTTGCCAAACGATTGATGATGCATTTTTTTTTGTTAACAAGCGTCTCCTCTTCCTCCTCCACCAGCTCTACCTCCGTCGCTGCTGCTTCAACATTTAAATCGTCCTCCATTTGTTCACCCGTGTCTCGTCTTGTTACAGGTAGTAGAGTCATGTGACTCCACGCTGTCAAATCTGTAACGTAGCACAGCGTCTTAAAGGGACATGAACATCGCCAACCTGCACATGCCTTTTCTTTTTTTTTTTAAATACCAAATTTACCGACATGGGCAAAATGACGTTGATGAGAGTCATAAATTTCGGTAACGATAAATTTTTGATATATCGCCCAGCCCTACTCCGGACACTTGATGAAAATCAGAAGTCAAGATGGAAAGACCATTTGAACAAAGTAGTTCATGCCTACAACTCGACTGTGCACGAAGCAACAGGATTTTCTCCATTCTTCCTTCTCTTTGGCTGTGAACCAACCTTGCCTATTGACCTGCTCTTCCCAAAAAGAGAAGAAGAGAAGAGTCAATCACACATTGGCTATGCAGAGAAATGGAGAGGAGTTATGCAAGAGGCCTATGCAATTGCGAGGCAGAACATGAGAAAGAGTGCAAGAAGGGGACAGAAAAACTTCAATCAACGTGCATGGAGCTCTATGCTTCAGCCAGGTGACCATGTCTTGGTGAGAAATCTCACACCCAGAGGAGGTCCTGGGAAACTGTGCCGCTATTGAGAGGATATGATTCATGTCATCACCAAAAGGAAAGGTCCGGATAGTCCAGTGTACGTGGTTGAGCCATTGCAGGGGACAGGAAGAAGACGAGTGTTACACCGTAACCTACTGTTGCCATGTCCTTACCTGGTTGACGAGTCTGGGGTGTGCGAAAGCAGCCTGAAAGACATCATGAGACCAAGCCCGATACTGACCAAACAGACACAGGCAGTTCTAGTGAAGACAACTGTCACATGTGGACAGCACTCAGATATGCCGATCTACCCCTCAACCCAGAAGCAGAGGATTTCTGCCCCCGGAGTGAAGCACTCGGAGAGAAGTCTGAGCCTGCTTTCAGAGCAGAGGGGCATCCTGAAGAGGAACAGGTGGAGGAGAGACGCAGTTTGGAGGAGGAGGTTGAAGCTCCAGCTGTTGGACCCGAGAGTGAGCAGAGCGATGCTGAGACATGGAGGCACAAGCCAAAGAGAATGAGACAGCCCCGGCGTGTCTACACATATGAAAAACTAGGCCAGCCAACCGTCCAGCAATGGAGCGCATGCCCTGTCAGTGTGAACAGCCCTTCAAGTGCCATCCATCATTCCTCTGTCCCACCATCATTCATGTATCCTTTACAGTATGAATAGATAAAACAGAAAACACAGAGTCAATTTCACAAGAGAGTTTAATCTAAGCGTAACATTACAGTTGCAGTTCATGTTGATGTGGTATTGACACATGTTACAGTTAAAAGAAAAACAGGTACTCTGAGCATTATTACTATTATAAATTGAGAAAAGGTTTATCATTCTAGCGTCAAAGAGCTAAGACGTGGGTACAATATGGGTTTAATGAACTCATGGTTTTGAAGTGTGTAATCACATGATGTTGGGGTGTAAATGGTATTTTCCTTTTCCCACTGTGAAGATTCGGCGGGCCCACCAATACCTCGAGGGATAACCCACCCTTCAGTACAAAAGGACTATAAACATTTAGTTTTGTATCGTGACCATGAGAGACTTGTCCTGAGATACTAAGAGATGGTATAGCCTCTCACCCAGTAATGTGTAATATGTGTGGAAATATTTGTTTGCTCACTCAGCTTCGGTTAAATGTTCTATTTTTGGTAAATTGTCAAAGATTAGAAAGAAAATGTGTTGCAACATTTTTCTTTTGTGGGGGAGGGTGTTGCGCTCTAAAAGAAGTTATAAAACGTACATTTTTCTGAATTGTTGGAAAAATCTTTAAAGACTATTCTTATTTAATTGTGTTTTGTTTTTGGACACATTTCTAGTTAATTTTCATAGTTTACTGGCTCCAGGAGGTCAGAGTTCAGACGTGTGATGTCATCAGTAAGCGCAGAAAAAAAACAGTCTCTGAGACGTGAGGAAGCGATGTTTTGCTGATGATACGCTATGCTTCCTGTAAACTCCAAACCTGAACTGAGGAGAATAAAGTTGCAAAAAAAGGAGAATGGAGTCATGTCTCTCTGAGGGTGCAACATAAAAGGGAAAAAAACAGCGGCCGACAGCGCTGTAAACAACGGTAGACTTGTGCGTAACAAGCAAGCGAATAATGCACAAAACAGATTTTTAGACGGGAAACTGTTCTTGAAGTATGCAGAGAAAGCGAGAGAGAGAGCTGTGCATGAAGTGTGGTGGAAGCAAAACAGCAAACGTCAGAGGGAATTCATGACGATGTTTTTGTGAAGCGTAGTTTGGATCTTCTTTTACTGCTGGTTCGGTCAATAATGTTTGGAGAGAGATAAAACTAACAGCTTTAGAATCACCGCAAAAAGGTTTTGTTTCCGTTACAATATTATACATTAAAGTATAATATTGTAACGGAAACAAAACAATCAAAAAATTGTTGAAACACAAATTACAGCATTGTATAAAAATTACAATCATCAACTCAAATACTTGGTTCTAATTGAACAGAAATTTCTATGAACTTGTAAGAACTGTGTAGGACATGAATCAGTCTGTGTCAGATCCTGATTTAGAATTTTCCACTGAAGTCACGGGTTTTTGAAGTTTTCAAAGACTGCTAAATTGTGCCAGTGATAGTTCACTCTTTGCAACATACAGTGGGGCAAAAAAGTATTTAGTCAGCCACCGATTGTGCAAGTTCCCCCACCTAAAATGATGACAGAGGTCAGTAATTTGCACCAGAGGTACACTTCAACTGTGAGAGACAGAATGTGAAAAAAAAAATCCATGAATCCACATGGTAGGATTTGTAAAGAATTTATTCGTAAATTAGGGTGGAAAATAAGTATTTGGTCAATAACAAAAATACAACTCAATACTTTGTAACATAACCTTTGTTGGCAATAACAGAGGTCAAAGGTTTACTATAGGTCTTTACTAGGTTTGCACACACAGTAGCTGGTATTTTGGCCCATTCCTCCATGCAGATCTTCTCGAGAGCAGTGATGTTTTGGGGCTGTCGCCGAGCAACACGGACTTTCAACTCCCGCCACAGATTTTCTATGGGGTTGAGGTCTGGAGACTGGCTAGGCCACTCCAGGACTTTCAAATGCTTCTTACGGAGCCACTCCTTTGTTGCCCGGGCGGTGTGTTTTGGATCATTGTCATGTTGGAAGACCCAGCCTCGTTTCATCTTCAAAGTTCTCACTGATGGAAGGAGGTTTTGGCTCAAAATCTCACGATACATGGCCCCATTCATTCTGTCCTTAACACGGATCAGTCGTCCTGTCCCCTTGGCAGAAAAACAGCCCCATAGCATGATGTTTCCACCCCCATGCTTCACAGTAGGTATGGTGTTCTTGGGATGCGACTCAGTATTCTTCTTCCTCCAAACACGACGAGTTGAGTTTATACCAAAAAGTTCTACTTTGGTTTCATCTGACCACATGACATTCTCCCAATCCTCTGCTGTATCATCCATGTGCTCTCTGGCAAACTTCAGACGGGCCTGGACATGCACTGGCTTCAGCAGCGGAACACGTCTGGCACTGCGGGATTTGATTCCCTGCCGTTGTAGTGTGTTACTGATGGTGACCTTTGTTACTTTGGTCCCAGCTCTCTGCAGGTCATTCACCAGGTCCCCCCGTGTGGTTCTGGGATCTTTGCTCACCGTTCTCATGATCATTTTGACCCCACGGGATGAGATCTTGCGTGGAGCCCCAGATCGAGGGAGATTATCAGTGGTCTTGTATGTCTTCCATTTTCTGATGATTGCTCCCACAGTTGATTTTTTCACACCAAGCTGCTTGCCTATTGTAGATTCACTCTTCCCAGTCTGGTGCAGGTCTACAATACTTTTCCTGGTGTCCTTCGAAAGCTCTTTGGTCTTGGCCATGGCGGAGTTTGGAGTCTGACTGTTTGAGGCTGTGGACAGGTGTCTTTTATACAGATGATGAGTTCAAACAGGTGCCATTCATACAGGTAACGAGTGGGGGACAGAAAAGCTTTTTACAGACGACGTTACAGGTCTGTGAGAGCCAGAGATTTTCCTTGTTTGAGGTGACCAAATACTTATTTTCCACCCTAATTTACGAATAAATTCTTTACAAATCCTACCATGTGAATTCATGGATTTTTTTTTCACATTCTGTCTCTCACAGTTGAAGTGTACCTCTGGTGCAAATTACTGACCTCTGTCATCATTTTAAGTGGGGGAACTTGCACAATCGGTGGCTGACTAAATACTTTTTTGCCCCACTGTAGTAGCTGTTCTAATCAGATTTTTCAGGTTTATTTTTAGTATGTTATTTGCAATTGGTGTTTGTTCCGGGAAAGATATTGCAGACTGAGCAATAATGCGTTTCTTGCATTTCTCACGGGTTCTAATGGGATCCTTTCTTAAAATTACTTGTCCCAGTAACAAAGGCACTTGTCGACTCAGAAATCGAGGGAAAACCAACAACACACCCTGCAGAACATTATGTTATTTACACGGGTGCACATAAGTGGTCCGCATATGCGCATTCACTGTCAAAATAAAAGACGCGCACCAGATAAGAAGTTGCAAGTTTGCAGTTTGCGTCCATATAAAAGGCACTGTTTTTGTCCGCTAGAGTGGGATTTTCATGGCACATTTCGCACCACATCTCTGTGCGTTCATCATTTGTTTTAAGCCAGCTCACCTCCTGCAACCACTTTTCCGAGAATACGCGCTTCTTTTGTGGTTCGGACTCCTGACATTTCTTTGGAGGTGGAGGAACACCAAAGTAATTGCTTAAAGGAGCTTGCTTCTTCAACATCTTTAAGAGTTCTAAACAAATGTCTGTCTTCCTCCAGAAAATCCTATGTACGCAAACACGCATTGCAACTTCTTATCTTGTGCACGTTTTTTATTTTGACAGCGAATGCGCACCTGCAGACCATTTATGTGCACCCCTGGTTATTATTTAGCTTGTCATATTGCAGCCACAGAAATTCTTTTGTCCATGAAACCATAAAGCTGCACTTTCTTTTTGCCTTATAGTCTGATTTGTCATAACTTTTCCGTTTTGTGGTAAGCTTTTCTTTGGCTGTCACTTCTTCACCCTGACCTGTCTTATTTGGCTCAGCAGAACTAAAATATATATCCTGCTGCTTTTACACACGCACTCACATAACGCTCAGCGATTCTCTGCGCGATCAACCTCTCACATGTTTAAGCTTGCTGCGGGAGATTTCACTTGTCATGTTTGCATAGTAAGCTAAGACGATGTCAGAGGAATTGGTGCGCAAATTATCATCACTCAGCAATCAGTACTGTCGCTCTCTATACACAGTTCGCGCGATTGCAAAGTGAAAGCAACAAACAAGCGCAAATTCAAACGCGATTTCAATATGTCACATATTGACAGTGGCTCACCGATGCCAATGACATAATTACCCAGCTACATTTCCGAAAGCATGCAAAAGCATTGACATACATTTTTCCTTCCTATGATAGCCCGACGGGCAGGGCTGAGATAGATTTTGGTAGCCCGACTTTTTTGCGAGCCCTGAGCCCAGAGCATGCTGTGCTGGCTAGAGAAGTTGATTCTTGCATGGACTGCTTTGTTGCCAGCACGAACTAGGGAGACCATGCTTGTTTTTCTGAAAGCATTTAAATGGCCCGCCCTCCCCCATCTCATGCCTCCCAAAAAAAGAAAGCAGGCAAAAGCCTGCTTTTCTTTTTTTGGGGACAATGGCTGCCACTGCTGTGGACACCAGATAGGCAGGCCATGGGCTGGGTCCCTTCTCACACCTGTTGCTGATTCACTGTTGGCCCCTCCCACAGTGTCCCTCCCATGGCTCCGCCTCTGTGAGGCCTGGGCTGGTGGAGGTTGACGATCAGGTGGCGGATGTTGAAGAAACTTCCATCCTCTCCTCAGTTGTTGCCCACCTGTCCCTGGGCTGCCCCCCTGCTGGTCCCCAGGCACAGAGTTGGGCGAGATGGGTCTCTTCAGCTCTTGATTGGAGCATGCCGGGTGTGGGAACTAGCCCTTCCTGAGGTCCTATCTAGTAGAGTGGACCTCGAGGTTGATGTCACGCGGCCTCAGCCCACCTCAGGTGCCGCTCCTTCCTGATAGGTCTGGTGGCAGGCAGTTGAGTGCCCCGCCTCCCAGCATTTGTGGTCCCCTGTCCACAGATGGTTGCTGCCATGCTGGCGGGAGTAGGTGTCTTTGGCTCCTCCCCCGATAGCCCCACCCCTGATCCCTTGTTGCCCCTTCGGGCCTTCCCCGGGGCAGGGCAGCATGCCCTAACAGGGGCGTGAGGGTTACTTCCTGTCTGGCGTTGCCCGCCTCTTGCAGGGTTGCGTGGCCAGTGGGATCCCCACTCAGCGGCTCGGTGAGCTACGCTTCCTCTCCTCACTCCGCTCCTGGGATTCCAGGTTTCCAGGTTTGTGCCCTGGGCTCCCCAGGCTCCAGCTGGGGATCCTTGGTGTGTGTGCACACGGGCTTGTCCTAGCCGACTGCCCGTGCTTCTGGCGTTTCCATCGCTCTAACCGCATGCCGTGGGTTTGCGCTTGTCAGACCTCGCTGCGTCTGACACTTTGGCCAGTGAGTGAGAGTTCCCCAGCCTGCTATGCTGGCTCCCTGTCTGGTGCTTTGCCTGTGTGTCATGCTTACACAGCCAGCACGGGAACGCCCAGTGAGCTGGGGATTTGTGTCTGACCTCGAGCGTCTCGTTTGCGAGTTCACCCTTGAGGCTCCTCTGTCTGCCGAAAAGCACGTGGTGACGGTGCCCCCCACTTCAGCAGGCTAGGCTGCCAGCCCCCACCCTGTCTGTCAACAGCTTGGGGCGGCTTTGGCTTTGAGGATGGACAGGTCACATCCCTAGCTTGTCCTGCTGGCTGTGTTCCCCTGGCGTGTTGCCCGCTTCGCCGGCTTACACGCCAGTTGGACCTCGCTGTGGTGGGTGAGAGTTCTCTAGCCTGTAGCGCCAACTCTCTGTCTGGCATTGCCCGTATGTCGTAGGCCTTCGCATCTGCGAAGCCCTGACCAGGGTGGTGTGTCTATTGGTGTGTTGTCATTGACTCCCGGTACCTTCACTCTCGGCGGTTCGGTTGCACTTTCTCCTCGCGGGGTGTCTTACAGAGTTACCCCGTATATATGGAATATGTAACGGTGTGGAGAGATAGTCTCGATGTGGTAGAGAACGTACGATTATGGTGTAACCTTGGTTCTCTTAGTGAGTGACTATCTCTCCACCGTCACGCCGCTTAGAGACGCGTTCCGATCAAACTATCATCTGTGTCACGTCTGCACAGCTGTTTTATACGTGAGCTGTGGAGCGTGCCCGGGTTAGAAGGAGGAGTGTCTTAAAGAAGTAGCCACACGCCCGACCAAGGGGGGTCATACCCTGTACATATGGAATATGTAACGGTGGGGAGAGATAGTCTCTCACTAAGAGAACCAAGGTTTCACCATAACCGTATGGTCTTTTATAGTGTAATTTGTTTCATAGTTAGAGGCCTGACTGACAACTGTATAAAACAAAAACTACACGCAATATTCGAAGCACATAGCGCACGTCGTAAATCCCCCCTATTTTTGGTATGATCTGAGCTCGGACACTAGGCGACTGAGCACAGCACTTACGCATGTGAGCGAGGGGGGAGAAGCTGCTGCCTGTGAGTTTGTTGGAGAAGTGCGGACAGGCAGACAGAGGAGAGCTTTAGTTTGACCAGGTACCCAAGCAAATCATTCGTACTATACAAACAAGGTAAATATGACGGTGTATCACAAAAGATTGATATCAAACTGATCACTTGACCCATATTACGTTACTTGCTCTTCAAGTGAACCAACAAGTGGCGAAATGAAAAGCCGAACAACAATGCTGTTTTTTTTTTTTAGAGAGTCTTAGTTTACATGTGTGTTTTATATTTTCAGTTGCTCCCTCCACGGCTAAATAAAGCACTCCAAATCAGTTTCAGTTATGTGCTGATATACACAACAATGGACATAAGGAGCTTATTTCAAAGAGAAAACTCAGGTAAATGTTATTTTATATATTATGCTTTGTATGTTGTTCAATATATTTCTATGCAAAACAAGAGGAATTTCAGTACACAGCAGTATATCCACAGTTGAAACCAGATACTTACATACAATGGCCAGAGGGGCCGATGTGGCAGCCTCGTTTCTGTCAGTCTGCCCCAGGGCAGCTGTGGCTACAACCGTAGCTTGCCTCCACCAGTGTGTGAATGCGAGAGTGAATGAATAGTGGCCTTTTCAAGGCACCCAAAGTGTATTATTCCCTAAAGTGTATTATTATACACTTTAGAGAAAAACAAGAAATTTCTTTTTCTGTTAAACATCAATTTAGAGTAAACGTTTTTGTTTTAGATAAATAAATATTGAAATAAATTTAGGAGTATATATACACTAAGTTTATTGTGTCTTTAATTAATAAGAAAAACTTCAATTAATAAGAAAACTCCAGATGATTCCATTCTAAGCTTAAGAAGCTTCTTATAGGTAAGTTGAGTCCATTTGAGTAAATTGGTGGCACACCTGTGGATGCATATAAGGCACCCCAAAAATACAGAGCCTGTTTCTTTGTCATGGGAAAATCAAGAGATATCAACCAAAACACCAGGAAAAGAATTGTGGACCTCCATAAGTGTGGCTTAATTTTGAATACAATTTGGGTGCCATTTGCAATTAAGAAATGCTTACAATTTCTCTCTGTATTGTGAAATTTAACAAATACGTTTTTTATATTTATCAATCAAAAAAATAAACATTTAGTGTGATTTGATGTTTTACAATTAAAAAAGTGTTTGTGTTTTTATCTGAAGAGTATGTAAATATCTGGTTTCAACTGTATATTTGATGATGTTGGTGTTTGGCTTGTTTGTTAGCACAAAGAGGGAGAGAGAGGAACAGAGAGGAGGATGGCGAGGATAATGAGGACAGAACAGAGATAGAACAAGAGCCAGGTGAGACAGACATGTTAGTCAAGTGGTTGTTTGCCAAAACTCATCAAAACATGTATCTAGTATCTTTTTAGGTTTGTTATTTTTCAAATTCTATATTTATTAAGTTATGCAGGCTTGTTTGCTCAACAAGGCTAAATAGTTATATAAACTTTAGGGCTAAGCCCCAGGTGTATAAAATGTCTGGCTCCGCCTCTGGTTGTTACCACTGTCCTGTTTGAAATGGAGAAGCCGGTTATTTTGTCATATGCGCATGTGCCGATATTAAACCCAAGGTACTAACTAGCTAACTGACTTATAACCAGAGATGGGCAGTAACGCGTTACTTGTAACGCGTTACTGTAATCTGATTACTTTTTTCAAGTAACGAGTAAAGTAAGGGATTACTATTGCAAAATCAGTAATTAGATTACCGTTACTTTCCCGTAGGAACGCTGCGTTACTGCGTTACTAAAACCGTGATTTTTTTTGCGAGAATGTCTCATGACAGTGACGTAAGCAAGTGCGACGTTGGTGACAGCAGCTGTGTGCAGATCAACAATGGATAATATATCGAGTGCGGGAGAGAGTATGAGCGTGCAGCGTTTAAAGTGTGGAAGTACTGACCTTACTTTGAGTTTGATTCCATAAAAAGTGACAAAAACATTAGCGTCCATCGTGCGTGGGAAGAAAACTTCTTTTTACAGCGAAAAAAAACTTCCGAGCAAGCACCGAGTAGCTACGACGTGACGGGAAACTCACAGAGACACTCGCGCGGATTCTTCAACTGACCGCAGCACACCTGCACCAGGGTAACCCTCCGCCTACCCTGCTTCTGCTTTACAGGTGAAAATAGAGCAAAAGGACCGCTGAGTCTTTGACTTTATTTATTTTCTGCTGTGTTTTACTTGCATCTGTTTGAAAGAGTGAGTAAAAACACAAAAAATATTTTATTTTATGTGCTGGAATGTGTAGAAAATAGGTTTAAATGTTAAACTAATTTATTCAAGTCAGAGAATGTTGCATATAATTAAATGTTTTGCTTGATGCATAAAGTTAAAAGATTAAAACTGATAAAACAAGTTTAAAAAAGAGACTTTTCCATTTGATTACATTTTGTATGATGGATTATGTAGAAAAAGTAGAATTGGGCTGAAAGATCTATCACTTTATCACCTCTTCATGTTGTAAATCGTGTTTTTAAAAAGTAACTAAGTAACTAAGTAATTAATTACTTTTGAAAATAAGTAATCAGTAAAGTAACGGGATTACTTTTTTGGGGGAGTAATCAGTAATTAGTTACTGATTACTTTTTTCAAGTAACTTGACCAACACTGCTTATAACCTTATAAGTCCCATTAACCTTAAAACTCCTGTTGTGTGTGCGTTTGTGTATCCACACAAACGCACAGTGGGGCAAATACAGTAGGGCAAAAAAGTATTTAGTCAGCCACCAATTGTGCAAGTTCCCCCACCTAAAATGATGACAGAGGTCAGTAATTTGCACCAGAGGTACACTTCAACTGTGAGAGACAGAATGTGAAAAAAAAAAAATCCATGAATCCACATGGTAGGATTTGTAAAGAATTTATTTGTAAATCAGGGTGGAAAATAAGTATTTGGTCAATAACAAAAATACAACTCAATACTTTGTAACATAACCTTTGTTGGCATTAACAGAGGTCAAAGGTTTACTATAGGTCTTTACTAGGTTTGCACACACAGTAGCTGGTATTTTGGCCCATTCCTCCATGCAGATCTTCTCGAGAGCAGTGATGTTTTGGGGCTGTCGCCGAGCAACACGGACTTTCAACTCCCGCCACAGATTTTCTATGGGGTTGAGGTCTGGAGACTGGCTAGGCCACTCCAGGACTTTCAAATGCTTCTTACGGAGCCACTCCTTTGTTGCCCGGGCGGTGTGTTTTGGATCATTGTCATGTTGGAAGACCCAGCCTCGTTTCATCTTCAAAGTTCTCACTGATGGAAGGAGGTTTTGGCTCACAATACATGGCCCCATTCATTCTGTCCTTAACACGGATCAGTCGTCCTGTCCCCTTGGCAGAAAAACAGCCCCATAGCATGATGTTTCCACCCCCATGCTTCACAGTAGGTATGGTGTTCTTGGGATGCAACTCAGTATTCTTCTTCCTCCAAACACGACGAGTTGAGTTTATATCAAAAAGTTCTACTTTGGTTTCATCTGACCACATGACATTCTCCCAATCCTCTGCTGTATCATCCATGTGCTCTCTGGCAAACTTCAGATGGGCCTGGACATGCACTGGCTTCAGCAGCGGAACACGTCTGGCACTGCGGGATTTGATTCCCTGCCGTTGTAGTGTGTTACTGATGGTGACCTTTGTTACTTTGGTCCCAGCTCTCTGCAGGTCATTCACCAGGTCCCCCCGTGTGGTTCTGGGATCTTTGCTCACCGTTCTCATGATCATTTTGACCCCACGGGATGAGATCTTGCGTGGAGCCCCAGATCGAGGGAGATTATCAGTGGTCTCGTATGTCTTCCATTTTCTGATGATTGCTCCCACAGTTGATTTTTTCGCACCAAGCTGCTTGCCTATTGTAGATTCACTCTTCCCAGTCTGGTGCAGGTCTACAATACTTTTCCTGGTGTCCTTCGAAAGCTCTTTGGTCTTGGCCATGGCGGAGTTTGGAGTCTGACTGTTTGAGGCTGTGGACAGGTGTCTTTTATACAGATGATGAGTTCAAACAGGTGCCATTCATACAGGTAACGAGTGGGGGACAGAAAAGCTTCTTACAGAAGACGTTACAGGTCTGTGAGAGCCAGAGATTTTCCTTGTTTGAGGTGACCAAATACTTATTTTCCACCCTAATTTACGAATAAATTCTTTACAAATCCTACCATGTGGATTCATGGATTTTTTTTTCACATTCTGTCTCTCACAGTTGAAGTGTACCTCTGGTGCAAATTACTGACCTCTGTCATCATTTTAAGTGGGGGAACTTGCACAATCGGTGGCTGACTAAATACTTTTTTGCCCCACTGTAATGGATATAAGGACGTTTTTTCAAAAAAAGGAGCCACATTCAGGTAAAAGTGTAAGATCAAATGATCCGACAATCAAGAATAATGTTGGATCAGTGTTTCAATATTTATATCTTTTATTAGATGTACACGTAACCACGGTTATTTGCCTTTTGGTTGAAAGTACACTGAGAGAGGACTTTTTATTATTGATCTTAATAGTATTTTTTCATATTAATGTAATTTTTTCATCTAATTGAATACAATCTATTTGTGTATGATTGTCAGTCCAAAGAAGGAGACAGGAAAGTGGGGAACGTGAGGAGAAAGTACAAGGCCTGGAAGAACCAGGTAAGAAAACAAACAGGGAATAGTGACAGGCAAAACAGAAACTGTTAAACTGACAAAGAAAAAAAAAACAAAACCTAATTTTACTCATACAATCTGGAAGTTCTGTTCTGCCTTGTTGAAACATTTTTTTAAACCTCTTTAACAACATTCCAACGTAACATTGTCATTGATTGGGGAGATTAAAATGAATATACAGCCAATAATAGGTAGGCCAACTTTTGGACCATCTAGTTGTCTGTATGACTGCTGCAGTACATGCACCACATTTGCGCACTCTCAGAAAATGCCAAACAGTGCCCTGGTGGAATGAGGAGCTGTACATTGTACGATAGGCAAAGTTGCCTCCATTTTTATAATTTTTTTAATTAATATTTTGTACATTTGTACATTTCGAAGACTCTTCTATTTTTGGAGTGTATTTTTTTGTATCTTTATTTTAATATACTTACACATTAAAAGTGAATCTCTGTCCATAAAAAATGTACTCAGTCATGCACTTTTTACTCACTATGAGCATCATTCATTATCCACCCCCAGTAATTAAGATTAGGATATGTATGTTTTTTTTATTCCAGGAAGGAACAGCTCTGATCCTAGAATTGTCACGGTCTGGAGGGCAGACCGTGGGGGATGTAGGAGAAAGGACCCAAAACGCAGACTTAATGGAATGAACAGTGGGTTTATTTACAGTGAGGTAATTGTACACCACACATTAAATCTCCAAAAGTGCTCCCTCGACTCCCGTGACGTGTCTTCTCCCAAGTGCTGGTATCCCGTGCTCTCTGCCCCTGTGCCTTCACACACCCCGTGTGTCTTGCAGTCCTGTGTTCCGCTGTCCTCCTGGGGAAAAACACAGACACAGCCGTTATGGCACCAACTCCGGCAGGCATACACTTTAACAACACTAGAAACACTGACATGGAGTCTAACTCAACGATCCTGCGCCGGAGGAAGCTCCATCGCTCTGTTAAGTAGCTCCCCCGACGATCCTGATCAGAAGCAGGTGTGTGGTAAGCTAGGCGTGACCAGCAGCTGGCAGGGCCACACCCATCAGGCCTGCAGGTGGCTGTCCTTCATCCTCCAGCCTCACACACACACACACACACCAGCATGGAACACAAGAGCACAGTGCAGCAAACATACATCCAATACACTAATAACAATAAAGGTCCACACTGTTCACGAACCCCGAGTCCCCGGCACCGGGTCCGTGACAAGAATTGCCCCTTGTTTCATTCTATAATACTGGACTTATTTTTCTACGAAGGTTTGAACTTTGAGAGTGTTTAAACAAGAGAGAAAAATGTGAAAATGTTCATGCCTGTCTGAGAAAAGCGTATAAAGTGTGTAGTGAGGGGTTTTACAGCCTTAAAACATTATAATTATTCAAAGTAATTGTAAAAAATAACGACTTTTAATGGCTTCTTCGTGGATTCATTGTTCACTCAGTTAAACAAGTTAAAATCCTCCTCCATCAAGAATTAATAGTTTATTGTCACATACACTGGAAAACAGTGGTTACGCTCAGCAATGAAATTCTTACATGCTAGTTCACTTCAAATGGGAAAATATATATAACTAAATATAAATAACTGAACTAAATGAAAATAAAAATAATTCTACACATAGAAAAAGAAAAAAAATAAGGAAGTACATGCAAGATGAGTGAGCTGGGTCTAGCCCACACTGCTGAGGCATTTGGCTGCATTTGGTTGTAGTTCTCATCTTTTCCCCCTCCAGTGTTCAGTTGCTGTCCCCACCTTCAGTCCAAATCTGTTCTGATTTGAGCCAAGACCCAGTTGGGTCCAAGTCTGCAAAAAATAGGCTTATTCAAACTAAAAGCATATTTTGGGGTGTCTGTGGAAGTAGGTCATCTCCTAATTGGAAGACTTATGGTTCGATCCCAGGCTGCTACATTTCATTACATGAACTATTTGCTTAACACAGAAAATAAGGACACATTAAACAGTAGGTTTACAATGCCTTCACACAGTAAAAAAATAAATAAATTGGCTAAACAGAATAAAACAAAACTGAATGAAGCAAAACAAAATAACACTTAAAACCTCTTTATTTACACAGGCCTACAATGATGAAGTCTTATTTTGAATTTACACACAGATGTAACTGATCAGGTGAGCAGGTAGCTTGTTCCAAAGAAGAGGACCCCAGTACCTAAAAGCACCTTAAGCATACTCAGATCTGATTCTGGAAACAGTTAAATGATCTGAACCTGGTGACCTAAGAGGTCTGACTGGGTTAGAGATATACTGGATGCCCAAACCACTGAGAGCTTGTGAAGTAATAGAATAATTAAGTAATCGCATTAACCTTATTCATGGCATTATCAAAATTGAGATCCCTATCCAAAATTATGCCAAGGTTCCACAACAAATTTGGATCCAGAAAAACCTGAATTTTCTGTTGTTTTTATGCAGCACATTCAGTGTAAAATAGCCTTCAGACTGTGGATTTGGTTCTTAGAGTATTTAAAAGTAGAATGAAAGGCAGAGCCTTCAGTTTTCAGGCCCCTCTTCTATGGAACCAGCTTCCAGTTTGGATTCAGGAGACAGATGCTATCTCTACTTTTAAGATTAGGCTTCAAACTTTCCTTTTTGTAAAGCATATAGTTAGGGCTGGATCTGAGGCCTCAGACTGCAATAGGTCTAGGTTGCTGGGGAATTCCCATTATGCACATAGTGTTTCCTCTTCAGTCACCTTTTTTATTTACTGTGTGTTAATACACAACTCTGCATTTAATTTTTAGTTATTAGTAATTTCTGACTCTCTTCATAGCATTTATCGCCTCCCTTCACCCCCAACCAGTTCAGGCAGATGGTCGCCCCTCCCTGAGCCTGGTTCGGCTGGAGGTTTCTGAATGTTAAAAGGTAGTTTTTCCTTCCCACTGTCACCAGAATGATTGCTTACCAGAGTGGAGAGAGCCGTTTATCATATTTAGAAAATGATTTAATTTCATCACACTCATTTACTGAAGGAAATTCAGTTAGCATGGTTTTGGAGGGATAAAATACTTCATCAGTGGATGAAAAAAAAAGCAGAATTTGACTGGTTATTGTTGATCACTTGGGAGACATAGGATTTTCTGGTTAATTTAATTATTCTAGCAGTATAGCGCATTTTTCATAGATTTCTAAATTAATTAATTTGTAGTTTATTTTCTCTCAACTCTCCTGCAGTGTTTTTTGCCATCTTTCACTATTTTTCCAGGGTGCTTTTGGTGGACCATATATATCAATAGTTTTTACAGGAGCAATAATCTCAATAACATGAGCAATTGTATTAGAGAAGTTGTCCATCATTTCATCACAGGATAACAGGAATGGTAATGTACACTTTGAAAATTCCCTGATGAATGTATCAGCTGTGCTGACATGCCGCTTATTGATGAATTAATTTGTGTTTTTGTTTTGACAGATGAACAATTGCAGGGAGTGACAGAAGTATTGGTGGGTTGACACAGGGTGGGTTTTTCCAGGGAGTCCAGCAGCAGTTCATTCTCCCATCTTTGGTGAAAGATGGAAATCCAACTTTCCAGCGTGGCTATTTTCTGGCTGAGCTGAAAAAGATCCAGAGCTAGTCGATTGTAGCGGGTCTCTTTAGTGTAATCCTTCTGAAACCATTTATGGGTAGGTAGCAACCAAAGGAGAAATCCATAGAGCAGAAGGACACCAACAGGTGTTCTGTTGGTGTTGGGCTGGTTGTCAGAATTCAATTGTTCAAACAAAAGTAGGTAGAAACAAATAGTTTTATAGTATAAACAAAGTTTCAAGCTCACAGCAGATGACCAGTTGGTAGTGTCGTGCAGCAATAACCTAAAGTAATGGGAGAAACGTGTCAAGCCAGCCAAAACTGAAATATGATGAACATGTATTTTAGTAATGATGACTGCAAATGATGTAGAGGTACATCAAAATTTATATTTGTCTGCACAGATCCACAAAAAAAAAGTAGAAGCTTACACACAGAAGCTTAGTTGACAGAAGAATATCCAACCGATTTACACAGACAACAGTAAGACATCATTTCTTTCCTGCAGCTTTCCTGTCACTCTTTCTCACTTAGGCACAGGAGGATGCTAATGCTACCAACACTTTTTCCAAACTCACAGTCTTAGAGAGCACAACAGTGAACGGATTTGATTTAAATCCCTATCGTGGACAATGATTCACAGACGTAGAGCTATCTAAACCAGAAGTTCCAATATGAGACACAACCAATCATGGCAGTCCGCCCCTCCATGAGCCTGGTTCTGCCGGAGATGCCTTCTTGTTAAAAGGGAGTTTTTCCTTCCCACTTTTGCAAAAGTGCTTACTCATGTGAATGTAATATTTTTACATGGAATATTAAATATCTATTTAATATTATATCAATTTATTTTAGTTAGTACTTAAACTGAATTGAATTTAATATATCACAAGGATGGACTGAGGTCTGATTCAGCAAATCCAGATTTATATAACTATTTTGTTTTGCTGAATCAGATCTAACCTCTGAAAGCAAACAAATATTCAAACGCTTCTGATCAGTTCAGTCTCTTTTTTTTGTAACTACTCAGCAGTCAGAAAATCATTTAAAACCAAGATCTAAACTACAAACATACCAACATAGCAATTCTAAAAATAATAGTTTCTTGAGAAAAGAATGTATTTCTATTGGCACACAACAGCAGCAGCATTATTTTAGAAAAAAAATTACTAAGGTCAGTATGATTAATCCTTCCAGATTAAAAAAAATGTTATTGAGCCATAGCACAAGCCACTGCTGTGATATATAAGATAAGATAAGATAGAACGTTATTAATCCCTCGGGTGGGTTCCTCTGGGAAATTCGATTTCCAAAAAAGCACAGCACCGACAGAAGTTACAGAGTTACAGAATATTATATATATATATATATATATATACACACACACACACACACACACACACACACACATATATATAATACAGAGACAATAAAAATAAAATATACGAAGGGGATAAATAGAATAAATAGGAATAAAAAATAAAAATACAAGTGAATTGCACATTTCAAGTATTGAGGTCTATTGCACTGTTGACTATTTACAAAAGTATTGCACAAAAGGTATTGCACAGTGAGGTGAAGAGGCACTACAACTTAGTGTAGTGTATTGTTGTGCACTGTGTATTGTTGTGTGACCACGTTTTCTGCATCTAGAAGACCTAGATTAGTTATTTTTCAGTATGTATTGTAAATAATGTAACTTTATTTATTTATTTATTTTAAATGAGCCCCCAGTGCAACACGAAGAGGGCACCGCAGGCCACAACCCTAAAGGAAGCAGGCCAGCAACCATGCCCAGGTTGGACCCAGTAAGCACCATGTCCAGCAATAAAAACCTGCAACATTTGTCTCTCCAGACTCCCTTAAGGCAGTGTCAGAGAGGAGCATGTTCAGTGAGAGACTGAGATTACCCAAATCTACTGAGCGGCAACTCCATCTAATTCACAGTACACAGTGCAATAGTTACATGCGTTTTATTTACAGTGAAAATAAGAAAATAAAATGTCAATCTATATTAATTGACATATATATATCTTTGTAATTTTCTGGATATTTATAATTGAGCTATTTGTATACATTAGAGCTATTTCTCATAACTTTGTAATATATTGTATTATTTAATTTAATGCAGTCTAATTTTCTTGAAGACACTGTAACCACATAATGTCCTTAGGGATTAATTGTTTTTGAGGAAGCAGATATTTTCTCCAATGTGTTTCTCCAATCAGAACAGGCAATCAGCTTAATTTATTAATCCCTAAGGAAAGACAATAAGAACAGTAACAGACTGAATATTTGACTCTAAACTGTACTATTAAAGTAGTCTGTAAGTTCATTTGTAAAGTTTGTCTTTTTTTCCCAGTTCACAAGGACAGTTTTCTTAGCGATGCAAAAGACAGTAAGGACTATATATATGATGTATTTTATTCCATATCTAATTCACTTATGTTACCTATGACACACACCTTGGGAGGGTGGGATACAGCAACTAACCCGTGTGAATAGGTCTTCACATATAAACCTCTGAACATGTATACAAGACCACATAGCAAGCACATAGTTCTCAATAGAGTTGGCTGTGCAGTGGATCTGTAATCCTTTGTCCTTGATAATGTAAACAAAACTGCTAATCTTATTAAGGTGGAAGGAATCATTGGGAATTTTTATTTTATTAGTCCTTTATTTATCTAAGTAAAAAAATCTCATTGAGATTGAAAATCTCATTTTTCAAGAGAGAGGGATATGTTAAAATTTTGAAAGAAACCTAAAGCAGTCAGTAGCAAAACTGGGTCCTGGTCATTGGTTTTTTTCTAACACAACAACGACTGAAAACGTACGTCGCTCCTACTGAAGAACTACATCCAGAAGACCAAAGCGAATGTTTCTGTCTGCCTGCACAAAGCTGCTACTTGAATCCCATTAAAAGTCTGAACCAAGGTCCGCTATGTAAGAACATCAAATGTGGAGGAGCTTGAGAAATTCAAAGCAGAACAGCCTGGGATTGCTCAGGAGACATGTGTGAGACTTGGTGAAAACTGCAAATGACTGCACGGTGTTAGCAGTCAGAAAGGACGTAGCTATGAACATAAGGGAGGCTAATAATTTTGACCCTGGTAGTTTCTCGCTTTCATGAAAAGTAAAATATGCAAGCATCCAAAATAAAACTAGGGTGTTTGCAAAAGCATGTTTAAAATTTCTTGCTCAGTTTAGCTTGGGAAATTTTCAAAAGCTATTTGTCCATCATCCACCTCCTAAGATAAAATGATAGGGCAGATGGCCAAACTTAGAGAAACCTAAAGAAATGAGACATGGAATGGAATTGTACTAGGTTTTAATTTAACCATTTACCTTTAAAACTGACTGCACATGTGCTTTCCACAACCAAATGCTTACCTCTTCAGCTAGTGCCTTTTAAACACAGTCAATGGGCGTTAGTTTCTCGTTTTCATGAGATCTATTTATTTCCTCCTTGGTTTTCCAGGTTCCTTGTCTGTGGTGAAAATAGGAATATAAAATTATGATGCACCTACAGAATGACTTTGACCCTGCCCTGTGAGTCACTGCACTGTGGGCAATACCTTGATTTCTTACTGCAGAGCCAGCAGATGAGTCCCACTGTAATACCAACTAGGACGAGCCCTGCCACAACACCCCCTATGAGCTTTGCTTGGTCCCGATCTTCTCGAGATCCTGTAAACACAGCACCAAACAGCTTCAGCTTAAAATTATCATATGCCCACACATACGCTCACATGCACACACAAACAAGTTGAGCTGTGATAAAACTACATAATGTGTCTTCTTTAGCATATTCACAATGATTCTTGAACTACAGAGATCCTCTTTGCTCAAGCAATGCAATTTTATCAGATAGGTCTACTGTTTTATGCAATGCTTATAATTCTGAGATTTGTTCACATTTACTTTAGTGACATGAAACAATCTGTTTAGATTGCAAGACGGCAATAATGGCAGTCCACAGTGGAATGTTGCATTTCATAACACCAAAGCACTAAAGCCTAAAGATGCATTATATATTAAGGGAATAATGAATAGAAAAGAATAGGCATCTTATAATATAACCCAGCAACACAGTGCAGTAGTTAGCACTGCAGCAGTTAGCACCGTTGCCTCATAGCATGTAGGCCCTGAATTCAAATCCTTCTGCCATAGCCAAAAGTGATGGGATAGTTAATTTGCTATTATAAACTGGCCATAGGCATGAATGGTTGTCTCTCTTTCTGTGATTGACTGGACACCTGTTTACCATTTGCCCTATAATACATGTGACAAGGACCCCCTTGACCCTAAATTGGATGATTAAGCCTGGGCATGGTTCCCATGCCCAGGCTTAATCACAGAACCCATATTGAGCAGTTAAACTTGCAATTATGTATAATTTCTTATGTATTTCAAGAAAGTCAAATTAGGTAATAGCACAGAAAATCAAAATCACTTACCTCTTCCTTTATTTTCCTCCTTAAAAACTGAAATGAAAAATGAATATATCAGAACTAAATAAAGAAAAGAAATTAAATAAAACAGACCAACACCATTTGTCTAAACACTCTTCTTAAAGCCAAACAAAATTCTGCACTGATGTAAACGGAGACGGGGCTGGCCAAATGTAGTCTCAGAATAGGAAATCAAAGATTTTTCCACTAATTGTAAGTGCAAGTTTTATATAAACACATTCTGTAGTAGTTTAAATCAGCAAATAACTACTACGGTTGATAACAGATCTAAATAACTTGTAGAAATTTACATTTAAATAAAGGAATTGACCATACTCTCAAAGAAAGGAAAACATTACAGTTTCACATTGAAGGACATGGGTGGTGCAAATAAAAATACAACTTTAAATATTTAATGCATAAGATAGATAACAAAACTGTAGAATGTTTTGCAGCTGTATTAATATTTTCCAATCAATCATATTTGCTTTTGATTGTTAATCGAATATTTTCTTGAATATATCTATTGACTTTTCAGGTCTTTTATTTCTTGTATATAGATATAGCTTCATAACAAACAATAAGAACATTAAATCTGATGTCTTGTATTCATTACAAAGGTATAGATTGAAATACACTACTTTTGATTAAGAAACACATCACACATCAGTAAGAGATCAGGACCAGCTTGAATTTTAGCTGGTATTGGATTATAAATGCTGCCTAATTAGGCTAGTACAGACTGATAGATTCTCTTCAAGCAGCATTACAGTACTGGAATTTAAAAGATATTGAGAAGATGTCTGTTCAAACCTGTTTGACTTTAGTTATCCACTGCACAGAATTATCACACCTCTCTCACTCCTCACGTCTGTATAAAATAAAGCCAACCAACTAAGTAGTTCACAGCATTAACTTACCAGAGGAAACACTGATTGTCTCGGCATGTTGTCCCAGGCGGTTACTGACGTTGCAAGTGATAGTCAAGTTCTCCTTGGGGACTATGGTGATTTTATGAATCACTTTGCCATTGATGTAGGAGCTCTCCTCCTGAAGGCACACACACAACACATTGTATTGGCTTAACTATTCTACAGGATATTTTCTATGTTCTTTGTCAGTTACATAATGGTGTCATGATGTTAGTTCTCTTCCTTTCAATATATAATATCTCAAAATGTCCTAGGATCCTCATGTCCTTATGCTACACACTGGAAGAAGCACCCAAGGAAACGGGAAAAGGTGGCTAGTACACTCGCCAGAATCAGGGCTCATCTCTGTGCTTCTTATGGAACTAGACCAGATGAGTACACTATTAGATGGATTCTGCCTGTTGCCCCTAGAGATCCCACGCCATTGGATCAGCTGGTCCACACTACGATTTAATAGTGTGTCACTTTTGTGTCGCGTTTTCCTAAGCAGCTTCGGTCCTCTGGACATAGCATGTATCCCACAAATCTTCGCACCCTTGCTCATACTTTAACGTTTGCACCCTTCCCGGCTCTATTAAATGCTAGCTCACCAGCAAACAAGATGTTTGTATTAAATGACTTAAAGTCACAGCAGCTGGATTTTCCATTTTTGACAGAAACTTGGCTTCTACGTGACAAGTCTGTTGCTTTTTCTTCCTCCAGCTCATTCTTCAGCCTCCCTCAGACCTAGTGGTGCTGGTTTAGCTATAGTGTTCAACACCCATTTCCGTTGCCATAAAGCAGTGCAGGATTATTCATTCTCAAGTTTCGAAATCCAGCTTTTTGAGCTACACCTGAATAGTCCTGCGCCTTTGCACAATTATAAGCACTTTATCCAAGAGTTTTCAGATTTTATGACCAGAACTTTTCTTAAGTTTGATCAGCACCTAAAAGACGAGCACCTAATGGTTTAATAGTGTGTCAATTTTGTGTCGCATTTCTTGATCCTGGGATAATTAACTTAAGCTGTGAAAGCATCAAGGATTTTCTGATATTTTAAATTAATTTTTAAGTGTACTAAAAATATTTTTGATATTACTGGTCTTTATATCCAGAGATTAATTAACACTGGCCTTGTTACAGGTTGTTCCCTATCATGTTTTAAAGACGCTATAGGTGAGCCCCTTTTTAAAAAAAACACAGTCTGGGCCCAACTGTTCTGGCTAACTACAGGCCAATTTCAAAGCACCCCTTTCTTTCAAATGTTTTAGAGAAATTGGTCTACTCACAGTTGCAGGCTTAATGGGATCTCTGAAATTTTTCAATCTGGTTTTAGATTACTACACGGCACTGAGACAGCACTTTTAGGGGTTTTTAATGATATTCTATTAACTGTGGGTTCTGGCAGACCTGCTGCCCTCTTGTGGTTGGACCTGGCAGCAGCCTTTGACACAGTTGACCATGATATCCTCCTTAAAGGATCTGTTCTTCAGTTGTTTCAGTCATACTTATTTGGAAGGACCTTTTATATGAACATGGCTCAAAAATAGCCCCTCTTAATTATGGGTGAATTAAGGGTCAATTTTGGGTCCAGCCTTGTTTGACCCGGTATGTTGTCACTGGGGTCTATTTTTTCATAGTATAACCTTTTATTTTACTGTTTTGCAGATGACTTGAAGAGACTAATTGCCTTAAAGACACTAAACAGTGGATGTCCTTAAATCTTTTAAAACTAAATGAAAACCAAACAGAAATGGTTATTTTTGGCATCTCTGTTAGTAAATATCGACAGTACTCTGGGCCCTTTATCTGCTCATTGTAAGACAAATGTTAAAAACCTTGATGTGTACTTTCATGGTTCCTTTAAACTGTGTAGGCAGTTGAGTTCAGTAGTCACTAGTCAAGTAGCTTTACCCATCTCAGACAGCTAGCCAAGGTAAAGCCATACCTTCCAACTAATGTCTCTGAACGTGTTTCGACTACATGTTATCCACTTCAAGGTCTAAACTTAAATCTTGTAGCAACAGAGACTTCTCTGTGGCAGGTCCCAGACTCACAAACACTGGAAAATTTTAAATCTCTACTGAAGACACATTTTTTTGGACTGGCTTCTAGAACATGTTACTTGAACAATTTTTTGTTTGCTTTAATAGCCTCGAGTCATTGTTGTTCTTAGTTGTTTTTATTATCTTATTGTATTTTTCTTTCGATCTTATATTTTTATTGTATCATTGTCATGCATGTGCCTTATTTAGTTCCTTTTTAGTTTGTAAAGCACTTTGTGCAGCACAAGCTGTTGTAAATAAATCTGACAGTAAACCCATCGAGCAAAATCATTCTGGTAGGAGTTCATACAAGCTACTTTTCTATTCCTTTTATCTTACAGCTGCATAAACTGGAGCAGCCAGGGATCGACCCACCCTTTGATACTCTCTCCATTGTCTAACTGGACATGTGCTTAAGGTACTAAAACACGATGACAACACTTACCTTTATTGGGTTATTGACGCTCCACTGGAACTGGGGTTTTGGTACTCCTTCAGCTTCACAGGTTAGGATTGTGTCTTTGCCATCAGCAGCACGATATTTAGTAAGGTTGGTGATCCGAGGCTTTCCTGATACAAACACATTATTTTTCTTTTTTACATTATTATCTTTGGCATCAGACCATGCAACATAATTGAATTTACAAAATATTACAACATATAGTTTTTTTTTTCAGACAACCAAACTAAACATTGTTGAGTTGTTATGCCCTTGTAAATCTTACAGTGAAGGTGCATCGGGTATAAAGTTCAAGAGAATTTATGAAAGAAGCCTCAAAGCTATAAGTTCAGTGACAATAACATCAACAGTAGACTGGGATCGAACCACCAACCCTCCATTTAGTAGGTGACCTGCTCTAATACCTGAGCTACAGCGACCCCAGTATTGTGTATTAAAATATGAAGCCAAGTGGTCCTGCCAAGTATCAATGTGTGTGAAGACTGCATTCTTCCTCACCTTCTATGACTAGTTGAAAGCTCTGACGTCGTGTCAGACCAGTCAGTGAAACTTCACAGATGTAGTCTCCAGCATCGGCAAAGGTCAAATTACTAAACTCTGGTCTCTTCACCATCTTTCCATTCTGCAAAGCAGCATCACATACAGTCAATGTTTTAATAATCTGGACCTTTAACTCTAATGTAAGTGAAACAGCAAAATATACATTTGCTTATCACCAAATTTGGTTAAGTTTTACTTATTCAGCTGCCTTTGCATGTGGCCCTACCAAGGACAGGTAATAGATATGTAAATCAGATGATATCAAATAGTTCTCTACTCTTTAGTCACTGCTCTTGTTCAAGGTCACAGGAATGTTAGCTTAAGTGGAAATTCAATATCATGAAGCTAACATGGAGTTTATACAGCCATATTACACAAAGACGCAGTTAGAAAAGGTCTTCTTTTCTTGCAAACAATTTCATTTACTTTAATATTTTAAATGCCTCTTTTCTGAAAAACAATGTATTCACACAGTCCTTACCTTTTTCCATAACTCTTTAGCATCACCTGAGGTACTCTTCTCTATCTTCACAGACAGGGTTTCCCCAACGTTCTTCACAACCTCTCCAGTGGGACTCAGACTTAGGTCCAGGTCTGGCAACACATACAACAGAAAAAAAAGAGTCAAGTAAGTTCAATTCTGTTAATTTTTAAAAATGTATTTCTTTACTGTTTATTTATTATTTTATCACGGTATAGCACTTGTTGTTCTTTAGTGTGATAGCACAGTGTTTCATTCATTTTGGCCGTTTTAGGCCAAAGGAAAAAACTGCCATTGATTCAGTCTGTTGGCTCTCACTGCGGTAAAGTGTCATTTTCTGTTCCTGTTACCCGTTTTCTGAAAACTTATAGATGACGTCTATTTCACAGTGTAATCATCCTGTGCTATCCAAAGCACACTCTCTATTGATTCACCTTCTAATTATATTCATAGTATTCATTCACCGTGTCGCCATTTGCCAACTTTCTCTTAAGCATTCACATGATTGTTATCCTGCTGCACATTTTTGGCACTTAACTACTTCCACATACTTTGTGCTACAAAAAAAGTTCTGATACCAAAATGTTCAGCTTCCTCTGGTGAGGTGTGCTATTACTTTTTTTTGTAACTTTTAAACTTCTTATGATTTTTTTTAAAAAAATAAATCCTCTTCAAACCCACCCTACATTGAAACTTAACTACTTCAGCATACTTTGAGCTAGAGAAAAACGCAAAACTTTTAATGGGCCCCAAGACCTTTAACTTTTCAGGTATTACTCTGTGTTTTGATATCTTTTACGGTTTTCAAAAAGTAACAGTTTAAGTTTATGAAGAATTAGATTTTTCATTGAATGTTCCCACTACTGCATGTTGACATTACCAACTGTAAAGACTGAGGCTGGAGAGTAGTCTGAAAAATTGTTGTCCTCTTTCATCCAGTGTCATCCTCACTGAGATAAGATTTATGGTTCTCTCTAAGAAATGTCACCGAAGCGCAGCCTCCCCCATCCACCTTGCCCATAGAGGACAATGTTAAAACAGCACCTAAACTTCAGCTGTGGCTGTTTTTACACCTTGTCCAGCAGACAAGCTACTATAGCCCAAACTGCTGAAAAACTTAATTCTGGTTCTAAACCAGTTAGGGTTATGTCCACCGCCTAAAGCACCAACAACGGGCACGTGAGCATCAGAAATGGACAATGGAGCAAAGGAAGAAGGTGGCCAGATCTGATGATTCATATTTTCTTTTGCATCACATGGATGGCTGGGTGTGTGGGGTAATAATAGGATAATAATAATGATACAATAATAACACTAGAATAACATATTCATACTCATTCAGTGTAATTAATCAGTGATGATTAAGTATGTCTGTAGATTAAGCTAATTTGTACCTCTGAATATTTTAAATTTATGGATATTATTTTAGCTGGAAACATATTTAAAAAAAACACAACCCAAAAGCATCAGTAAACAAAGTGCCTTGTTATAAACAGGAATTAAAAAATGTTCACTCCAGGTGGGAAACATTATATTTTGTTTGTTCTGCCACAGTCATTTGTCCTTGGTCCTTTGTTATGTTATAGTATGCTTTAGCTCTGGTTATGTCATAAGTACTCACAACTAACAACAATGTTCTGGGAGGCCTCCACTTTCTCGTTGTCAACCAGTGAGCATTTGTATTCACCCGTATCCTTTCTGTTGATGGCAGTTACAGTGTAGTTGTCCGAATTTTCAACCAGCACTTTCGTGCCCTGGTGAAGAGCAGGAGTTAAGAGAAATACCATTAAAAAAAAACAGACAAAAAGACAATAATAACTAGAAGTACCACATTCACTCACGGGGCACTTCATTAGTTGGACCTTGACAGTATCAGGTTGGACCACAGAAAAGCCTTAATCATCATAAAGGAATGGCCATAGTGTGCAAAAATACTCAACTAGGCTGTGGCATTTGAAAGATGCTCAATTTGCTATTAAGGGGCCAAAAGTGTACCAAGACAATATCCCCCTATTATGCCAACACAACTAGCCTGAACAGTTGATACTGTTCTGTTTCAAGGTTTGTAGTGTTGCACTTTCAGAAATGCTCTTTTGCATTGCACATTGGTTACAATAAGTGGTTATTTGAGTTTCTGTTGCCTTCAATCAGCTTGAAGCATTCTGGCCATCCTCTAACCTGTGGTATCAACATAGAATCTTCACACAGACATTTGCTGCTATTTGTTGCTCACTGTATACTTTCTCTTTTTTAGACCATCCTCTGTAAATTCTAGAGATGGCTTTGTGGGAAAATTACAGTGCTGCTGAACTACTTAGACCAGCCTTTTTGGCACCATCAAACGGCACATTCAAGGACACTTTTTAACCATCTTTCTTCCCCATGTTGACGCTCAGTTTAAACATGAGCAAGTCGTCTTGATCATAACTACATGCTTAAATACATTAGGTTGCTGCTGTAAAATTAGCTGATTAGTTATTAGTCTTAATAAGTAGCTGAACAGATGTGATAAAGTGGTCAGTGACTGCATATTAAGCATGCATTAAGTACAATATATGTCAACCAGTCAAGCTGGAGTTTACATTTATGTCTGTCAAGATTTTTATAACACCAGTAAAAACTCAACTAAATTTGAATTTATCAGGTGGGTAAATAATGTGGCATCATCAGTTATTACATGTGGTCAAAAAATGATCTAACCAAAACTCCACCTGAGATCATCACATTTTGGGAGGTCCTCTGACCACCAAAACCTGAAAATCTTGTGTTCTACGTGAACATAAGTGCCAAGTCTCTTTTGACCGTTTGGTGGATCAAGAAACATTTTTACTCATCTGCAAGATAAACAATGGGATCTGGCTCACCTTAATGTGAAAAAAGAAGGATCTAGGTGGAGGGTTGCCATCAGCAGTACACTTTAGTGTCACATTATCTCCTTCTATAATGGACGGCTGTGACATAATCTGGAGAGTAACCTGCTCCGATGGATCTGTAAATATGAAATATTATTCAAAGACACCTCCAACTGACGAATAGATAACTCTCAAACTGGCTCAACTCATTTAATTGGTATAAAATAAAATTATCATTATTATTATTATTATTATTATTATTATTATATGACTGATCAGTACTTTATCTACTGAGCGATAGGTATGAACTGAAAGCAATTCACAAATATAAAATTCTCCCATGATGTAGTCCCAGCAAGGACTTAATTATCCAACAACCCCCTTTCATCTAATCTAACATTCCAGTAACAGAAAAGACAGGAGAGGTGAGAAATGCAGTAATTAGGATTAATCTGTGGCTAAACTGAAAGTAAATTGAACATGGCAGCTATACACTGGTCAAAAGTTTTAGAAAACCCCATTTTTTCAATTTTTTTTAATTTTTATTATGCAGTTTAATGTCTCATTGCACGCTGAAATGAAAGCATAGTAAAACTAAACAAATTCAGTGGAAAAAGAAATCATGGAATCAATTTATAGACCAAAATATATTCTAACTTTGGAGTCATAAAAGTAGCCACCTTTGGCACATATAACAGCTGAACAGACCAGTGGCATTCTTTCTACAATAGAATCAAATATTCTTCAGAAAGTTCTTTCCATATCTGTTGCAGACATTCCCATAAATGTGTGGCACTTGTAGGTTGCTGTGCTTTCACCCTTCTGTCCAGTTCATCCCAAACTAGCTTGATGGGGTTTAAGTCTGTAGACTGTGCTGGTCACTCCATGTTTTCAAGCTTACCATCTGGTTTGTTTTCCTGAGGTAGTTCTGGCATAGCTTGGACTTACGTTTTGGGTCATTATCTTGCTGTAGGATGAACCGCTGACCAACTAGGTGCATACCAGAGGGTATTTCATGGCACTGCATAATGCTGTGGTAGCTGTTTTAGTTCAGGGTGCCTCTCACTCTGTACAAGTCACTGAACCTGGATCCAGGAAAACAGCCCCAGACCATCACACTTCCTTCTCCATGTTTGACAGTTTGACAGTCCTTTCACCTATTCGAAGGCGTACAAAGATCCTGCATGATGAACCGAAGATTTTAAATTTTGATTCATCGGTCCATAATACCTTCTTCCAGTCTTCAGTAGTCCAATGGTGGTGTTTCATGGCCCAGGCAAGTCTCTTTGTCTTATTCTGATGTCTTAGCAATGGCTTTCTTGCTGTAACTCGTCCAGTCAAACCCACAGGTCGAAGTCTTCTCTTCACAGTTGAAACTGAGACTTGCTTACTACGACCACTATTACATTATATTATACTATTATATAACTATTATTTTAAATAATAAATAATGTATTTTTTTATCCTCTGGCAGTTCTCTACTTACCTTTTTTACCATTTTAAGCTATTCATTGGACTTAATCGCCTTGCATTGTGATAAATAACTGGAAAGAATTGGTGTTCTAAAACTTTTGTCTGGTAGTGTATATAATAAAAAAAAAATATTAAGACTGAAAACATCCCTGAAATGCAAAGAATTTTACATTTCCTCTTGTCAGATTTTAAAATTCACAGTTTGGTTTGCTGCAGTGAGAGAGCCCCTGTTCCACACCTTTGAAGGGAATCTCTTAAAAAACATGGTGCATGAGTTGAAGCATGCAGTTTTACACACTACGGAATTTCTTCCAAAATTTTCATTGGATCTTATCTAACAGCAATGAAAGCATTTTAGCCATTTATTTCCTAAAAACCTTAAGCATACAAGTATTAAAATTACTTTGTGGCAATGTAGCTCTATATGAGAAGATGGAAAAAACAGATTTCATATAGTTGTAGTACAGTGATACAGACAGATGTCAGCACTGCCTTCCACTCACAGTGAATGGGAAAAGGTTCCAGCTCAGTCTCCTGATTAATCAGTGTGTGTGTGGCTTCACAGGCAAAGATTGCATCAGCATCCTCTTTGGTGGCTGCATATTGGAGGGTGGAGAGCATGGTGGATAGGCCTGTGTCAGGATCCAGCTTCAAGTGGTTAGTGATCACAACAGCTGGAAAGGCAAGATGACAACCACACCAGACACATGTACATACCCACACAGACAGACAGACAGACAGACAGACAGACAGTCAAAGACACACAGATTTCGTCAGCTGTTACTATTCCAACATTGCTTTGATTTAGACAATGAAAGTCAAGGACTTTCCTATTAATCAGAATCAGAATATTTTATTAATCCCTATGGAAATTATGTAACATTTATGTAATAATTATAATGTATTACTGTGTTCCTTCTGACAAGTAAGCAATGAATTTTATCATATATCGTTTTAGCTATTCTCTTGAATAAATATGATGCCCTCTAGAGGGATATCTATGACAGCAACTTCCCCAGTGTAACTGGATAGTTTACAGGTGACCGTAAGGGAAGAAATGCATTACATTTTTGATCATCTTTCAAAAGTTGTCCATTTTTTCTCCACTTGATAGTGGCTGGAGGGTTTGCTTCTGCCACAACACATGTTCCAACCTAAAAATGAAAGAAAACAAAACATAAACAATTATACACCAACTTGCATTTTTGTCACACTTAAAGGTTTTAGATCATTAACATGCCACAGATATGTCATATGTCAAGTACAGCAATTTTAACAACTGCTGACATTTACTTGGACTCTCTGATTGACCTTTCTGACTTCTTAGGAGTGGATGTGATTCATCACACAGCCACTCCTGGGAAGATTCACCAGCGTTCTAGGTTTCCCCATTGTAAATAATAATCTCTGTGGTTTACTGGAGTCACAAAGCCTTAGAAATGGCTTTGTAACCCTTTCCAAACTGATAAATGTTAATAACTTTGTTATCAGAGGTTTCTTTAGATTGAGATTGATCTTTTAATTTACTTAAATTTGTCAGAAAAGTTGTAAGTTGCTACTTAAGCGATTTCTTGATGCAACTGGTATGAAAAAAAAAAATCAGGCCTGGGTATGACCAGTACAACTGAACTCAGCTTTTAAAAAACAAAACAAAAAAACTGTGGTTAATCGTAGTTTATTCATGATTTAATGAGGGCCGAGTGGCAGTTAGGTTTGGGTAGTGTTTCTCCCTTAGTAAATCACCATTTAAATATTTACTTGGTTCTTTAGAACACTACTTAAAGCATAAAAGACATTATTCCAAAATATATTTCCTTCCTACTGCTGCAATCATGGTGGTCGGAGCTAAAAGTAGAACATGGTTAAGTTCAAGAAAACATCTAACTTTTAACTACATAATTTCTAGAAGTTAAACGTTATCTAGATAAACAAAAATATGTGAGCTGCAGTGCCCCTTCCTCTTCAAGGACAAGTGGACCAAAGCTATACCAGCAAAATGCAGCATACATATACAACAGAAAGTGTGATTGTAGGGGCCAAGTTTTCCATTTTTTATTATTTTTCCATCAGTTTATTTTCCTTTCATTAGTCACATCTTATGTAACATACACATTCAATACTGCTTGGAATTTCTTTTTTCCCCTACTTCAGTTGTTTATACTATCTGCTATGAAAGTTTCCTCATCTCGGCTTAAAAACAATTACTACTTAATGCCTGCAGAATGGGGTGTTCATTGCAGGGTAGGTGCAGATGGTAGCATGAAACTTTGCACACCGATTTTGGTGTCTCATGTGTCGCACAACACAATCTTTGTGGTGTGTTGGCTAATTGTGCACATCTCGATTTTTTTAACCTTGCATGTTGTGCTGCGGCTTCCGCAGCTGGGCTGAAGACAGGAGTATACAATTGTTTCGGTTTTTACTACCATTTTAATGATAATACAGCACAGGAGCTCAGGAATATACAGATATGCAGAGGATTATGTTAAAACAGTTAAAACTGTTAAAACTTGCAAAAAAACCCAACCAAACAAACAAACAAATAAAAAAAACCACTCTACAAAGTCTTCGCTTCTAGTTTTGACTATAGTCCTCTTATACTAGCCCTTATGTAGCTGTATTGTCTAAGTCACGACAGCTATTGTTCAGGAGAATACGGCAGCTGCTTTCTGTGCAGTAACAGCGTGTATAAATACAAGTTTCTGTGAAACATGGTTTTGCAGAGGTGAGCGGAGCAGGCACATTCTGGCCTAGAGATAACCAAAGAAGCAAGTCACTTCAAATTGAAAAAAGAAATCTTATGAAAGGTCTCTGTTGTAAAGACAGACAATGTAATTTTACACATACAATGTTACAATGATGCCACTGGTTACTGTATAATATGCTTTAGATGTTATAAAGCTTCGTTTCAGCCTAGTATAAACCACAAAGACTTGTCTAAGCTGATACTATTTCATGTATAATGCTGAAGCAAGCTCTTAGTACTTTCACAAGTAAAAACCACATTGTGACAAAATTAGACGTGGCCTTCAGAAGGAGCAGTCACTGGACTGTCAACAACAAAACCTGCCTTCATTACAGTCACCTTCATGGCAAAACAGACATTGACTGACTTTTGTGATCTAATGAAAATGCTATAAGAACAAAGTCATGCTTTCTGCATTCTCCACCACTAAATCTCTCTCTCTCTCTCTCTCTCTCTCTCTCACCTAATACTGCATAACTAGATTTTGCAAACATTTCTGTATACACAATTCACGCTGCATCATGGAACAACCTGACACATCTGATGGACAAACACTGAGACTTACCGCTGTTAATTTGTCTTTCTGTAATAATTCACTTTTGTCCATAATCCGCACTGGTGATGGCTTCTCTGCAAACACAAAAGGACAAAATCAAGGTTTCGAATTAAATTCAAATTTTAGATTGCATCAAATTACAACAAAAGTTGCCGTAATATTGTAAAGTAAAGACCCTAAAATAATACAAAGAAACCCCAACAATCAGACGACCACTAATGAGCAAACACTTTGGTGACAACGGGAGGTAGTTTTTCCTTTTTCCTCAGCTCTTTTTGAGAGAGTGGCACGGTTGCCCTTCCGTTGGTCTTTCTTGGTCTCTTGTGCTCTGAGGGTCTCTGGATGTCTGGAGCCCGGATCTCCTCCATACCTGCTTCAGGAGGACAGGGCTATGGCTCCCCACACCCTCTAGCAGATCATTACATGAAGGAACCTTTTGAATACAAATGCGCTCATGCTCACAGGTGTACACACGGTTGCTCAAAGACACAAACTACACCCTTTTTGGCTCCTACCTCAAAGCACACTGTGCGCTGTCAATCTTACGTGCTGCACAATAATATTCAATATTTAGTATTTATTTTTATATTCACATAGATTATTGCAATGATGTTGTTTATTATATTGCTCTCTTTTGTTTTTGCTTGTTTTCTTTTTTTTCTTTCTCAACAGGTGATCCAGGTGATTGATATATGTATTTTTTGTCTGTTTGTTTTGCTGTTTTTTGCCCTTTATCACTGTTCCTCTTCCCCACTGTTTTTCTTTCCCTACCTCTCTTTCTTTCTCCCTTTCCTTTCCCCCAGCCATGTCTGTCACATGTGTAGCAGGTGGAAATAAAATAAAATAAACAATAGAAACAAAGGTGAATCAAATAGACCAATACGGCAAGGCTGGGATGGTCCATTTGGTAAAGTAAATCCGTTGGGCATCTTTCTTGGCCTTTAGACAATTCTGATGGCAAAAAAAAAACAAATGGGACAGGCGGGAAAAGACAACGGGAGGTAAAAACTCCCTTTTAACAGGCAGAACCAGGCTCAGGGAGGGACGGCTATCTCCCATGATTGGTTGGGAGTGAGGGGAGGAGGACAGGACAAAAGACATGCTGTGGAAGAGGGCAAGAGAATAATGAAAACTCCTTAATTAAATGCAGAGTGGTGCATGATGCGTCCAAAGGGGTGAGAGGACAAAAAAGCCCAGTTTATCATGGTAAGCCCCGAGAAGCCAGGTCTATTGCAGCATTACTAAAGGAGGACCTGTTCCAGCCTAACTATGTGCTTTATCGCTGAATCAGGCCACTTATCCAGGAATTTTAAGCCTGATTTAAAAAGTAGAGAGGGTGTCTGTCTCATAAATCCAAGCTGGGAGCTGATTCCCCAAAGAGGAGCCTGAAAGCTGAAGGCTCTGTCTCCCATTTCAGAACCACAAGTCTGACATTAATGGCCTGTATTTGTATAGCGCTTTTACTAGTCCCTAAGGACCCCAAAGCGCTTTACACAACCAGTCATCCACCCATTCACACACACATTCACACACTGGTGATGGGGAAGCTACATTGTAGCCACAGCCACCATGAATTAAAGTTGCAAAAAGATTAGAAATATTATTATGTCACACTTTTACCAAAAGCTCGCTTTGGTTTTTTGTTTTTGTTGTTTTTACAAAAATAAAGTTTAGACAGCCTTGGTGAATAAATAAGGGGAGGAGCAAAATTCAAGATTGTAGTTAAGCTTACTGTAAACAACAACAGAGACGGGATACTCCATGAGGTTGGCGTCTGACACCACCATGCAGGTGAAAGTCCTCTGGTCTTTGAGTGAGGCCTGGGTAATGAGCAGGCTGAAGTGCCTATTGATGCTGACCCGTTGAGCATAACCATCTGTGGCCTGAACTGTGGCCTGGTCACTGTGAGCCTGTTTGATTAACAGATCACCAGGTGTGCCATCATCTTTTTCCTAAAGTGTAAGGCAACAGAAGAATAAGACAAAGAAGACAGGGTTTGTCAAATCTGTACAAATCTTCATTCTTCAAGCGTATTTAAATAGACATGCACAAAAATAGAAGAATTTTAAACAATGCATTTAAGCTTTCATTCAAGCATTCTCCAAGTAGAACGTACAAATGTATCACATATGTGCTAATTAGAATAGGTGTACACTGCTAACTCATAATGCAAAATTCAACAGGTCATCTTTGCCAGGTAATCTCTTTAATTACAGTGTGGATTAAGTGGAGCCATATTTATCTGACTTCTTTAAATAAGTCTTGAAGACACTAGCTGTAGATTTATGATGGACATAAGCCTAAAGTTTTGCCCTAGACATGACACTCTCTCATAGTTTTATTTTATTCATTCCCTTAAGCTGGGCATACACTGTGCAATTTGTCACACAACAACCGTGAAAAGAGTTGGATGGACATTGCTGCTCCATTGCAGCTGGCTGGTCAATGTTTTTCATTAGCAATTTAGCAAAGTTGATGGTGGTGGTGTGTGTCTGTGTGAGTGAAAGACAGAGAGGGAGAGAGAGAGAGACAGATTTTGTGTTATAAGCTTCATGTTATGGACGCACAGTGTGAGCACTCAGGTCGTGTTATGAAGGAAGGAAGGCTCAGAGTTTAGTGAGTGGGTGTGCTGGGATGTGCTAAAAGGTGGGCCTTCACAACAGGTCGCATCAGAGCACCGGGCTGTATAGTGTGAGACCATGCATTGTGACCTACGAACTTCTAATCCCTGTGATTCAATCCTACTGTTTGAGCAGAAGCTGCATAATGCGACTGAAAAAAAATTGCACAGTGTATGCCCAGCTTTAGACTGGATGGTGATATTCACACAGCTGATTGCTTACTTCACAAGTAACTCAATGTCAGTGTGTACTTACATATTTCCACTTGATGAACATCAGATCTTTCGGTGGTGGAGCTCCACCATTGCATGGCATAACAATGGTTTCTCCATACAAAGTAGTCAAGTTTGCTGTTCCCTTTACTGCATAACAAAAGACCACAAATTGTTAGAATAAATAAACATATAAAGTGCTACCATCTATCATTTAACTGGAAAAAAAAACGTACACAGGTATTTTTGAAAACGGAGATTTTCCGTTTCCGTTTTAAAAAATAATCCCGTCCACACGTAAACGCAGAAATGGTGGCAATATATTTCTAATCATGTAGAAATGTTGGCCAATCAGAAGTCTAGAAGCCTCAGTGGGAAATAGTAAACAAGGATGGGGCATAGAAGCAGAACCGAGTCGTATGTGTGGAGGGACAGTAACTGTGTGTGTATATGTAAGCATTTAAACGCTGCAGAGAGTACAATTAACAGTAACAGTATTGTAGAAATTCATTTCACCGAAACAATAACGTGGCGCACAGTATTACGTCAAAAAAGGCGCACACCCTTGACGCTGCATTTTCTGCGTTTTCTCCGTTTTTCTTGTCCACACGGAAATGCAAAAACTGAGTTTTCAAAAATATCCACCCTGGCCGGAGGTTTTAAAAATCTCAGTTTTCAGTGACCGAAAACGCCGTTTACATGTGGACGAAAGGTGAAAACGCATAGAAAAATCTACGTTTTCAAAAATACCCGGGTACGTGTGGACGTAGCCTCAGTAACATGTGTACAGCAACAGCTGGCATTTTGAGTACTGCTTGTTTGCACCCTGATTAGCCAAACCTGGGTACATGAACATATCCATGTAGCTCTTCTCCCCTGACTCAATCAATCCTTGTGTACATCAAACCCACTTCCAACTGCTGAGATCTTAAGAAACCCAGCAACGAAAATAATCATTAATGTACCAGTGGGTCAGTGAGCAGCTCCTCCCAACTATAACTGTCTTAAAATGCCTGGGTGTTAATAAGTGAGTCAAACTATAGCACAATATCCTGTCACTCCAAATGTGATGTGTGATACCATACATCACAACGATCATGTGTAATGTCAAAGAAGTAAGAAAATTGGTGGAAAAAGATGGATGGACAGTTAAAACAATATTGCTTGTTTCCCTGTCCAGTTTCTTGTCACTGAATTCTGCATTTCTACAAAAAATATATATTAACTGTTAAAAACAAAGCATGTTGAAAAACTGTGAGTACAAACACTCGAATATTACTGAGTGAAATTAGCCAAAAATATAGAAAGTGAGAATGGTAAGAGACAGGCTAACAACATACAATGAAATTTTTTATTTTTTATTATGATGAAAATGTTAATGTAGCCTTGGCTATTTGTTAAGGTTTGAAGTGACTTTGTGGAGTTATTGTTCAGAATTTCACCCTGCTCAGTAGCGAGTAAAAAAAAAAAAACCCCAACAACTTTGTTTAGTATAGTTTTTGTGTAACTGTATAAGTTTGTTCTATAGATGTTGAATGTAGCTTTGTTTAAAGTTATACTATATGTGTAAAATTTATTTTGGCTCTAAGCAAGTTGCTGTTTGAGTTCTTTATAAAGTGCAGATGTTGCCGATCCGTGGAACCAGCACCTCAATACAGAGATGTGAGATATAACGAAATATATCAGATGATGATATCAAAACATCTATTGTTTATTTTGTGCTGTCGCAAAAGACACGGTTTACTGTAATATGTTTTCATTGACTTAGATGACAGTTTGCAATAATCACCACGGTACAGCAGAAGAACCAGGCAAAACAAATTGAGGAGCTCGTTCCTAAACGAGGGCCTACCTCTGTGGCGTGGACGTGATTCAGTTATGAAAAGTGTGACATGGAGGAGAAAACTGCACAAATTATACAAGAAAATGGTCCCCACCACAGACACAAACACAACAAACCTTCTTTGCAAGAATCACATTAAAGAGTACAGAGAGAGTTTATGAATCAGAGGCAAATATGAGCCAGGTCCTCATAATAAACCTCAGACTCAAACATTAGAACAGGCTTTTCCCTGTGGTACGCCATGTAATAAAGACTCAGAAAAATAATAATGTCTATTACAAGTTACATCTATAAATATATGGTTTCATGCAATGGCAAAAAAAATTGCCATTGCATTTTTTGCCATTGTATCCAATCACTGGATGATTGTGTGAGTCATCCAGTGTGTGTCACTACTGGATAACACCATGTAAGGTCCATATTAGTTAATCTAATCTAAATGTAAAAAAAAGAAACTTTTGATGTGGTAATGATATAAACTATTCACTAAATTTGTAGGAATTGCACTATATAATTTTGGTCATATCGTGTAGTCCTACAAAACAGGAAGTGTAGATGGTCTCTCTGTTTAAAACACCCAGTCCAATCCAGTCCAGGGGACTTGCCTTGTTTGTTGCCTCGATCCTCTGGTTGTCTACATTGATTTAAAAAAAATAGGAGCCCCAAGTAGTCTTGCACTTCAGGTATTTACAGCTCCAGTCACTACTGACACGCTCCAGAGAATGTGTGCAATACACTGAATACCAGATAAAGTTGTCACTGACAATGGGCCCAAGTTCTCAAATTAGGTTTTCCGATTAGACTCCGGCACATCTGCAATAAACAAAGCATTTGCTAGAAACTCTGACTACATCTTACACAACCACAGCAGAGTTGGTGATAGGAAGACATTGAAGGCAATGAAAATTTCTCTGATGCAAACTTGATATATAAGTGACTATGTTCAATCTAACTCTTGCAACTTCCAAATCTCAATACTCTTTAAGGTCTTGGACTTAGGGGTGAGCGATATATCGAATATACTGTATCACAAGTTTTTCCATATATGATGGCTAAAATGGCTTTACCGTAACCATCTGCATGCAATTCACTGTGAGTGTCTTTTCTCCCAAACTCTGCGAATGCATCATTAATTTCCCCCTCCCAAATAGAACATTTTCTACCTGGTACACCGTGGTGAATTTTTGCTTCATGTCCTTTTATGTTGCTGTGATCGTTTGCTGGTAAAGGTCTAGTGTTGATAACAGGAAGAAACATACTGTTGACAGTACAGTCGTTTGTAAAAAACAAAACAAAACACTGAGGGATCGATTTGAATGACTGATTGGCTAAAAATAACATTTGTTTTTGGAGGTTATTTAAACATATTGTGATATATGTCATGTATCGTGATGTAGGCAAAAAATATTGTGATATTAGATTTTCCTCAACTTGGAATGTGAATACCACAGGCTGCAGTGTTCAGAGCAGCGCGAATCCAAGCCCAAGCCTTTGATTTCAAAATTAAAAACAAACAAAACACATTTCTATTTATCTGGAAGAAAAAAAAATACCATCCGTTTTATAAAAGCACTAATTTCCTTGCTTTTAAAAACCTAAAATGTGACATATCCCTCTGTCTTTCGGAAGACCATATATAAAATCAAAGTTAAAATTATATAGATTTCTCGATCAACTTCATGCTGGCCCATGGTTAATCCTAGATGTGATGCCCTAGAGAAGCACAGAGGGATGGAAAGGCAAGTGCCCTTGGGAATTAAGGCTAATTAATTCTATATGGGAAAATGGCCTTGTGTAGACTCAGCAGACTGTTGAGGCACCAGCATGTCTGGAGAGAAACAGAATATCCTCTTGTTCAAAATGCCTTTCATTATTTACAATTCATGTAATTAGACAAAAAATAATGCCCAGTACAAGAACTTGTTTTCTGAGGTCCGAAACATGTCCAACAGGCAAGTAAACCAATTAAAAACTAAGACAATGTGACCTGCAGATGTCCTTCCTCCTTATACATGTTAGTGTGCTTATCACAAGGCACCAGTGGTGGACCTGGCAATTCTAGTTTTCTAAGCAATGCTGAGCAATGCTGGGCAGTGAACACAGGGCCCACTAGAGGACTTTGGGTCTTCGTGCCACCATGATGAAGTCTGTGACTATTTGGTCATTGACATTCACAACTGCTGCCTTGTTCTTCCCATGTCGATACTGAACTTTTACTTTTGTGGTTCCTAAATTATGGAGGAGTTCCAGCACATAATCTGGTCCCTTTAAACCCCCCACCCCACCCACCGACCGACCAACATTAGTACCAGAGTTAGCTTCTAGTCAATGTTAATCGGTTTTCGGTGGGGTTTTTTTGAAATTGTCTTTTCTCCATGTTTTATTATTACATGGTCTGAAAGGTGCAGCCTGAGATGTGGTCTAAAGTCTTCCCTCCAATGTTTTACCAATCGTGTTAACATTCTGTTTTTACCACATGCAATAAAAGTGTTTCCTGCCTGGGCCCAGCAGCCTTTGCCTCTGAGCCAGAGGTCCACATAAAACAAGTGGAAATTCTAACAGTCTGATAATAAATTGTGAAAACTTATAATTTGAGCATATTTGCCTTTTCTTGTGAGAACAAAACAAAACAACAACAATAGCAACTTTTAAGGTAAACATCACATAGTACTTCACAACAAAATACACCAAAGTTAACCAAACACAAGGCCAAAAAGATTCATTTTTAGCCGTATTTTAAAAGAGACCACTGAGACCACATATTTCAGAGGTAGACCCTTCCAGAGTTGCACAAGCACTGTCTACTTTAGTTTTCAGCTTTGTATGATGCACAGCCAGCAGGCCTCAACTACATGGCCTCAGGGGCATGTTAGGGACATAAAGATTTCAAAGTTTATTGATATAAGTTTGTGGTTGTCCATGAAGAACTCTAAAAGCCAGAATGTTGAAATGGACTCTAAATTTAATGGGGATCCAATGCAGGTGGGTCAGTAACAGCGTGACCTCAGTACTTGGAAGACTTTGTCAGCACCCTTGCAGCATCATTCTAAACAACTTACAGATGTTCCAAGGAGTTTTTACTTAGACAAGCGACCAGTGATTTAAGGTAATCTAAACATAATGAAATAAATGCATGCAGGGGTAGGCAACCTTTCTGATGATGAGTGGCATCTAAAATTTCCTCAGAAGTGAATGTGCCATATAATTGCATTAGCAATAAATTGAATAATGCTCTATATTAACAGTTACACACTACATAGAACAACTTTACAGAATTATATTTGTTCACAGATGTTGGCAGCTACAGTGGGGCAAAAAAGTATTTAGTCAGCCACCGATTGTGCAAGTTCCCCCACTTAAAATGATGACAGAGGTCAGTAATTTCCACCAGAGGTACACTTCAACTGTGAGAGACAGAATGTGAAAAAAAAAAAAGTATTTGGTCACCTCAAACAAGGAAAATCTCTGGCTCTCACAGACCTGTAACGTCTTCTGTAAGAAGCTTTTCTGTCCCCCACTCGTTACCTGTATGAATGGCACCTGTTTGAACTCATCATCTGTATAAAAGACACCTGTCCACAGCCTCAAACAGTCAGACTCCAAACTCCGCCATGGCCAAGACCAAAGAGCTTTCGAAGGACACCAGGAAAAGTATTGTAGACCTGCACCAGACTGGGAAGAGTGAATCTACAATAGGCAAGCAGCTTGGTGTGAAAAAATCAACTGTGGGAGCAATCATCAGAAAATGGAAGACATACAAGACCACTGGTAATCTCTCTCGATCTGGGGCTCCACGCAAGATCTCATCCCGTGGGGTCAAAATGATCATGAGAACGGTGAGCAAAGATCTCAGAACCACACGGGGGGACCTGGTGAATGACCTGCAGAGAGCTGGGACCAAAGTAACAAAGGTCACCATCAGAGAAGCCATGCAGAGAAGTACACACCCCCATCACCATCAGCGGCGCTGCTGTGGAGAGAGTGAGCAGCTTCCGGTTCCTTGGTGTACATCTGGCTGAGGATCTTACGTGGTCAGTACACACAAACAAAACAGTGAAGAAGGCGCAGCAGCGCCTCTTCTTTCTCAGGAGACTGAAAAGATTCGGCATAAGCCCCCGCATCCTCAGGACCTTCTATCACTGTGCCATTGAGAGCATCCTCACTGGATGCATCACCACCTGGTATGGCAACAGCACCGCCTACAACTGCAAAGTTCTCCAGCGAGTAGTGCGGTGCTCTGAACGGATAATTGGAGGTGAGCTTCCGTCCCTCCAAGACATCTACAGGAAGCGGTGCCTGAGGAAAGCGGGGAGGATCATCAAGGACTCCAGTCACCCCAGCCATAAACTGTTTAGACTACTTCCATCAGGAAGGAGGTTCTGCAGCATCCGGTCCCGTACCAGCAGACTGAGAGACAGCTTTTTCCATCAGGCCATCAGGCTGCTGAACACATCATAGACACCTCAGCTTCACTACTGGAACTTTAACATTATGCACTCCATACTGTACAGTAATGCCACTGTTTTGCACATGTCTCACTCTGTATATTTTATTTTATTTATTTTATATATTCTATTCATTGTTTACTCTATTTAATTTGTAAAATATGTGTACACACACACACACACACACACACACGTAGAAAAATATTTAGTATACACATCCAGAAATGCATATACTATTATATATTGTACATATATTTATTAGTTTCAGATGTAGCCATTCTTGTATTTTGCTTGTTTACATTATTGTATTTTGCACAACTCTGTTGCTTGTGAAGCTCGCACACAAGAATTTCACTCACATGTGCTGTACCAATGTACCTGCACATGTGATGTGACAATAAAAAGTGATTTGATTTGATTTGATCAGTAACACACTACAACGGCAGGGAATCAAATCCCGCAGTGCCACACGTGTTCCGCTGCTGAAGCCAGTGCATGTCCAGGCCCGTCTGAAGTTTGCCAGAGAGCACATGGATGATACAGCAGAGGATTGGGAGAATGTCATGTGGTCAGATGAAACCAAAGTAGACCTTTTTGGTATAAACTCAACTCGTCGTGTTTGGAGGAAGAAGAATACTGAGTTGCATCCCAAGAACACCATACCTACTGTGAAGCATGGGGGTGGAAACATCATGCTATGGGGCTGTTTTTCTGCCAAGGGGACAGGACGACTGATCCGTGTTAAGGACAGAATGAATGGGGCCATGTATCGTGAGATTTTGAGCCAAAACCTCCTTCCATCAGTGAGAACTTTGAAGATGAAACGAGGCTGGGTCTTCCAACATGACAATGATCCAAAACACACCGCCCAGGCAACAAAGGAGTGGCTCCGTAAGAAGCATTTGAAAGTCCTGGAGTGGCCTAGCCAGTCTCCAGATCTCAACCCCATAGAACAGGGGTGCCCAATCCCGGTCCTCGAGAGCTACCGTCCTGCAGCTTTTAGATGCATCCTTGTTCCCACACACCTGAATCAAATGAATGGCTTGTTATCAGGCCTTTGCCAAACATGATGGCATGCTGAAGAGATCAAACCATTTGATTCAGCTGTGTTGGAGTAGGGATGCATCTAAAAGCTGCAGGATAGTAGCTCTCGAGGACCGGGATTGGGCACCCCTGCCATAGAAAATCTGTGGCGGGAGTTGAAAGTCCGTGTTGCTCGGCGACAGCCCCAAAACATCACTGCTCTCGAGAAGATCTGCATGGAGGAATGGGCCACAATACCAGCTACTGTGTGTGCAAACCTGGTAAAGACCTATAGTAAACGTTTGACCTCTGTTATTGCCAACAAAGGTTATGTTACAAAGTATTGAGTTGTATTTTTGTTATTGACCAAATACTTATTTTCCACCCTGATTTACGAATAAATTCTTTACAAATCCTACCATGTGGATTCATGGATTTTTTTTTCACATTCTGTCTCTCACAGTTGAAGTGTACCTCTGGTGCAAATTACTGACCTCCGTCATCATTTTAGGTGGGGGAACTTGCACAATCGGTGGCTGACTAAATACTTTTTTTCGCCTGGTTGGTGGTCATTAGGTGTATAGATTGAAGTTCTCTGGTGACCTGTAATCGTTTTTCTTTGGCTCCAAAGACTATTACTTCAGTTTTGTTTTTGTTTAGCTGGAAAAAATTGTGACACAACCAGTCATTAATTTCCTCAATGTAATAACCAAGAGCCTGTAAAGGCCCTGGTCTCCTGGTGACATTGTGATATATGTCTTAAAGACATAAAGACCTGGATGGCCGCTAACTTTTTGCTTCTTAATTCAGATAAAACTGAGGTTATTGTACTCGGCCCTGAAAAGCTTAGAAATATGGTATCTAACCAGATTCTTACTCTGGATGGCATTACCTTGGCCTCCAGTAACGCTGTGAGGAACCTTGGAGTCATTTTTGACCAGGATATGTCCTTCAACGCACATATCAAACAAATATGTAAGACTGCGTTCTTCCATTTGCGCAACATCTCTAAAATTAGAAATATCCTGTCTCAGAGTGACGCTGAAAAACTATCCATCCATCTTCATCCGCTTTGTCCGGGGCCGGGTCGCGGGGGCAGCAGCCTAAGCAAAGCTGAAAAACTAGTTCATGCATTTATTACTTCCAGGCTGGACTACTGTAATTCATTATTATCAGGATGTCCTAAAAACTCACTGAAAAGCCTTCAGTTAATCCAAAATGCTGCAGCATTTTGGATTAGCTGAAGGGACTAGGGACTAGAAAGAGAGAGCATATTTCTCCTGTTTTGGCTTCCCTTCATTGGCTTCCTGTTAAGTCCAGAATTGAATTCAAAATCCTGCTCCTCACATACAAGGTCTAAATAATCAGGCCCCATCTTATCTTAATGACCTTGTAGTACCATATCACCCTATTAGAGCACTTTGCTCTCGCTCTGCAGGCCTACTTGTTGTTCCTAGAGTATTTAAAAGTAGAATGGGAGGGAGAGCCTTCAGTTTTCAGGCCCCTCTTCTGTGGAACCAGCTTCCAGTTTGGATTCGGGAGACAGACACTATCTCTACTTTTAAGATTAGGCTTAAAACTTTCCTTTTTGCTAATGCATATAGTTAGGGCTGGACCAGGTGACCCTGAATGCTCCCTTAGTTATGCTGCAATAGACGTAGGCTGCCGGGGGATTCCCATGATGCATTGAGTTTTTCCTTTCCAGTCACCTTTCTCACTCACTATGTGTTAATAGACCTCTCTGCATTGAATCATATCTGTTATTAATCTCTGTCTCTCTTCCACAGCATGTCTTTTATCCTGTCTTCCTTCTCTCACCCCAACCGGTGGCAGCAGATGGCTGCCCCTCCATGAGCCTGGTTCTGCCGGAGGTTTCTTCCTGTCAAAAGGGCTTGCTCATAGGGGGTCATATGATTGTTGGGTTTTTCTCTGTATCTATGAAGCGCCTTGAGGCGACTTTTGTTGTGATTTCGCGCTATATGAATAAAATTCAATTGAATTTAATTGAATATATTTGTGTGTCATCTGCATAGCTGTGATAGTTTATTTTGTTGTTCTTTATAATCTGTGCCAGTGGGAGCATGTAGATGTTAAACAGAAGAGGTCCCATGATGGAACCTTGGGGAACTCCACATGTGATACTTGTCTGCTCAGATGTGAAGTTACCTATTGATACAAAGTATTTCCTGTTTTCTAAGTATGTTATGAACCAGTTTAGTACAGTTCCTGAAAGACCTGTGTGTAAAGTAAAGTGTAAAGTGTGCGTGTTAGTCCCCATAGGGAAATAGTTCCTCTGCATTTAACCCATTCACCCAGTGAAGCAGTGGGCAGCCACCAGTGCAGCGCCCGGGGAGCAGTGTGTAGGGACGGTACCTTGCTCAGGGGTACCTCAGGTTAGCCGTTCAGTGGAGTCGAACCCCCGACCTTCCGATCATGGGGCCACCACTCTACCTACTGAGCTATCCCTGCCCAGTTCTCCAGTCGTTTGAGTAATATGTTGTGGTCAACTGTATCAAATGCTGCACTGAGATCCAGTAAAACTAAAACTGACATTTTTCCACTGTCTGTATTCAGACATATGTCATTAAACACTTTTGTCAGAGCAGTTTCAGTGCTGTGGTTGAATGAAAACAGACGCTGTTGTGACAGTGATGTACACTGTCTTGTTGGTATATGTATGATTTCTATACATTTTGCGTCAGATGAAAACTTTGGTTGTAAGATTCAGATAATTATTTGTTAAATGCTAGACATTTTAAATGAGAATAAGAAAGAAAGAGTATTTCTGTGTGCTCCCTTTCCCTGTTAACGCCCTACCTGGCCCCCTGGCAAAACTTTGCTAGACCCGCCCCTGCACAGTTACCAGCTGTCAGCTACTTAGAAAAGAATCCTGGTGTTATTTCTCAGAAACAGTTTATAACTTCCCTTCAACTCATTCATGTCACCTAAAAGGTAAACCTGTTTCTCCATCACCTGTTCAGCTCTGATGATTCTGTGAGGACATCTCCTGGTTTCATCTTCATGTTTCCCTCTCACCAGATAACCAAACCGATATAATGACCAGCAGCTTTTACTGCCGTGGCTCCAGCAAACATCAGCTGATACTAGAAATTAATATTAAATAAATTCTAACAAAAGCTGATCAAGCTTACATCCACTGGTTTCCTCTTTCTGGCGCAAAGTGGGAGATAAACAAACAAGAGAGACGGGACTTGCGACAGAAAAGCTGATCAGCTGATCATTGATCAGTTTCACGATTGAAGTAGCAACAGGAGAGGGAGGGGGAGAGAATAAGAGAAGAAAAGGCAGCTGACAGCGTAAAGACGCAGAATAACTCCAGCTTTGTGTCTTTTTCCATTCTAGATGAAGTACGGGACAAACTGCGTTCCTTCTCAGCTCAATACGAAATGCGTAATATTTTCTCTAAATGACGGATGTTTCTATCCCAAAGTTCCAAATGGAAGATTTAGCAAATGAGGCAAAGTAACCAAGTGTTTTGATTGTGTTAGGTGCAAATTTGCCAGAGGCACAAACAAGGGTTCAGTTTTTTTATACTTGTTGGTTTTGGAAAAAGATACCAGCCATCTAACTTTTAGAGTCTAATCACCTATTCAGGATAATTTCCTTTTTCAGCTTAGTAACATCCTAGGACTCAAAACAGATATAAACTGAAAGTCATCTGCATAGCAGTGATAAGAAATGTCCTTAAAGATGTTCAAAATTTGCTGAAGAGGGAACAGATAACAGAAACAGATACCCCAAACAGAACCTTGTGGCACATCATATATAAGAGAACTGGAAGAAGACCTGGACTTAGAAATAGCCTAAGCAGACCCAGATACACTCATCTAATATCTCAGCCTATTGAACAAAACACGATGGTCAACAGTATTAAAAGCAGAGGTAGCTTCTAAGCTCAGCAAAACAGAACATTCTCCATTATCAGTTCACATCAAATGTCACTTAAGAGCTGTTTCAGTGGAATAAGCTCTACAAAGGCCAGATTGAAACTAATCAAGAATACTGTACTTGTCCAAGACAGCTATTAGCTGGTTAGCCACAACTTTTTCGAAGATCTTCACAATAAATGGGAACATTTAACTCTTATTTACTCACCGAAAGGCACAAAGCCATCATTTAACAAAGAAAGAGGCCTTTTCCACACCGCATGCAAAATGTGACACCATGCTGGTTGAAAGCAAAACAAAATCTGCATAGCAGAAATGTAGTCACACATGTTTTTCAGGTTTGTCAGCCTGTGACCTAAGCATCAAATGACAGCCTCTGTAGAATTAGAAACATCCTGTCTCATTCTCAATGGTGGTGAAAAACTAGTTCACACATTTATTACTTGTAGGCTGGACTACTGCAATTCATTATTATCAGGATGTCCTAAAAATTCCATGAAAAGCCTTAAGTTGATCCAAAATGTGGTAGGAAGGCTCTTGGCAGGAGCTAGTTATCCAAAGCTTCCGGTTCAAAAAAAACACAGATGATTTTGGTAGCTCCACTGAGGCATCGGGGATTTGCAAATGGAGCCAGGATTCAGTTACAATTAGTAGACAATAACCCACAGAGCACCCAGTGGTTTCACAATCGCAGGTGGGATACTTTGGGTCCTATCCAATATAAAGTTCATGCTGAGGCCAATTTCTCTCAGTTCCTGCTGACTGAAAGTGATCAGTGTGTTGCACTAAAAAAGCATAAAAAATGCAAAAGCACAAAAGTGTGCATAGCAGCTGGGAGCGCTGTGCTGCAGATGCTGCTTATGTTTGGAGAAAAAAGGGAGAGGTGTGCAACTGAAAGAACACCATCCAGCAGTGAAACTTGGAGATACTTCAGTGCATCCAGAACTGGGAATTTCATCAAAGTGAAGGAATTATGAAGAAAAAAAGATACTTGTGCAAAACTGGGTCTGGGTTGTCACTTTGTCTTCCAACACAACAACGACCCAAAACATATTTTGCTCCTAGTAAATAACTCCAGAAGACCAAAGTGAACAAAGTACTGTGTGTTCTGCGCAAAGCTCTCACTTGAATCTGATTTAAAATCTGTGATCTGACCTGAACACCAAGGTCTGTGCAACAACACCATCAAATCTGGAGGAGATTGAGAGATTTGCCAATAAAAAAAGGGCTGGAACTGCCCAGGAGACGTGTGTGAGACTTGCTGAAAACAATAATCTATGATTACCTAGCAAAAATGAGACACAAATCCTTAATTATGTTAGAATTTGTAATAAACATCCATCCATCTTCATCCGCTTATTCGGGGCTGGGTTGCAGGGGCAGCGGCCTAAACAGCCACTTCTTCTAGCTTGTCCGAGGGAACACCAAGGCCAGCTGAGAGACATAATCCCTCCAGCTGATCCACGCCTTTGTAACGTCAAGGCTTGATTACTGCAATTCACTTTATTGTGGTCTTCACTCTTCCCTTTTACACAGATTACAGACAGTTCAGAATGCTGCAGCACGCATTCTAACTAAAACCAAGAAGTTTGCCCACATTACTCCTGTCCTTGCTGATCTGCACTGGCTGCCTGTCAAATATCGTATTTGTCATGGTCCCCGTGCCTGCTCGGCTGGCCCTGTGTGGCTACATGTTATGTTTTGTCTTTTTTCTCTCTCCTCTCTCTCTGCTCGCTGCCTGGGCGGAGCTCATTGTGAGCTCCCGGCCTCCACCACCTGTAGGCAATCACCTGTGGCTCCTCACCTTGTTTGCTCCCGCTACTTAAGGCAGTGACTGAGAGCACCTCGCCGCTGGACTATTGAGTAACGCTCGTCAGTGCTACTTTAGCCTCAGCCAGTTTTGAGCTCTGTCCGTGAAAGTTCCGTGCTAACTCTTGTTCTCTGTATGCAGATTTCTCGTGCTTGGTTTGGTGACTCTGGACGCTTTTCCCGACCCCTCTCCGCACCCCTGGGAACCCTGGCCCCCCTCTCCTTCACCTGTATATAGTGAACCTGGAGTGTGTAAATAAACCTGTTTTTCTGAGATTTCAGTCTGCGCCGAGTCCTCCCTGCTCCTCCGTGACAATATTCAATTTAAAATTTTGTTGTTTACTTTTAAAATTACCAATAACACTGCACCAAGCTATCTTAAGGAACTTTTAAACCCATATGCTCCTGCTAGGGCTTTAAGGTCATCCTCACAGTTACTGTTGGTTCAGCCCAGATCTCGACTGAAATCTAGAGGTGATCGATCGTTTGCTCTAGTTGCACCGGAGCTGTGGAACAATCTCCCGATTGGCATCCGGGCGTCTGATTCTATTCATTCTTTTAAATCACGGCTAAAAACATATCTTTTTAAACTTGCCTTTTCTACCAGTTAAATGCTGGCTTGCTTGCAGTGACCTATTGACCTATTGTATTGTATTGTATTAAATTCTCTGCTATCTTTCCATTATTGGTGTCTTTTATCATGGTGGTACAGTCTTACCTTGCTATAACCTATGTGCTGCAGTTTACTCTTATTGGTGGCTTTTATCTGTGAACATAATCTGTTACTTTTATGTATTTGATGTTAATGTGTGAACTGTTTTATTTTTTATTGTTTTATGTAAAGCACTTTGGTATGCCCAAGGCTTTTAAATGTGCTCTATAAATAAAGATTGTTGTCGTTGTTGTTGTAGCGTGTCCTGGGTCTGCCCCAGACCCTCCTCCTGGTGGGACATGCCCGGAACACCTCACCAAAAGAGGCACCCAGGAGGCATCCTTATGAGATGCCCAAACCACCTCAACTGGCTCCTGTAATAAACATGATTCTGATAAAGCAAATAAATATTAGCAAGCTCCACATAGAAGAATTATCTACTCTACTCTCTAAGGATCTGTGTGCCATCACAGATAGGACAAAGTCTCTTTCTCCAAATCATGTCTTTAGTTCTAAGGGCTAAAAGATCTTAATATTCTGTGACATGGGACTAAAATTCACTGGTAATATGCCTAAAATATATACATGTGAAACACTAGAAGTTTGTGTAATGCATGGAGCATTTCTGTTTCACAACACTGAAAATCTGAGCAGCTTGACAGCGTTAGAGTCATCATATATCACATGTGAAGCCTCATAGTGTACCACAGATGGTTTTACAAGCACAGAGGTGGCTTTTAGCTTTAAAAAGAAAGAGGTTCATGCTGCATGAGGCTTAGGATTACCGCCAGGAAGTAATGGTATATTACCATCGCTGGTATGGAGTATGGGCCAAGATGTTATAAAAAAACAAAACAACAAAACCCCCCACACACATAAGGGCCCCAAAGGGCAACATTGATCTCTCTGTTCAACTATAGTAAGTGTAGGTTGTCAGTCTGCTGTCAGTACAACTGCATTATCAATATCCTGGATGTCCAAGTCCATTCAGTTTGGATTTCTCCAGTTTCCTCTTTTCAGTGTGGGAGGAACTGTTTTTTTTTTTTTTGTATATTAAAAGCTGCTACTCCTCCACTGGGATTTGGCCAAAAACAGTGTTTTACTTCTTGTTTAGTCACACTCACTTGTAATTGTCAAATGACTTTAAGCTAACGTCATTTCAAGATGGAAACTACCTAACACACCACAGGGCAGAAGTGATACCAGTGTATTACAAGGCATCATATGAGTAGTGTTCATGTTTGTGTGTTTAGCAGTGATCTCATTTATTTTCAGTTTCAGTTTCACCGATTCTAATTTCAGCTACTGTTCATGCTCTAGTGGTGAGTCACCGAGTCAGGTGCTTTTTCATTCTGCCGTGAAAATACACAGCAGAAAGTCCGGGGACTTTCTGCTGTGTGTGTGTATATATATATATATATTCTTATATAGTACAAAAATTCAAGACCTCCCTGACTTACATGACAAAAGACATAAAAGTAAAAGTATTTCTGGCTTCTTCTTAACCTACTCGGGTATATCAAACAATACACAAACACACACAAAACAGGTTCCTTTGCTTTACCCATTTAACATAAAATAGTTCCCTTTTATTTATTTATTTATTTAAAAAAAAAAGGTAAAGTGGGAAGCCCAACACTGAAAATCAGTCACGAGCATGTCTCGGTTTCCTCACCCAGCTGGTGAGTTATTTGTATTTTACGCTAACTGGCATTTAGTTATAAGAAATATTAGTACTGCATTAGTCTGTATTGTATTTTTGTGCCAAATCAACATCAGCACTCTAACCATGCTAGGAGGTATTCCTACTACGTGTATGATGGTACAGTTCTTCTTTGCTACAGCTGTGTGCTATTGACTGTTCCTATTAGTGGTTTTTATCTGTGAACATAATCCCACACTTATATGATTCTGATGTTTTAGCGTAAATCATTTTATTGTTTTATTGTTTCATGTAAAGCACTTTGGCATGCCCCTGGCTTTTAATGTGCTCTATAAATAAAGATTGTTGTTGTTGTTGTTACGTTATTAGCGAAGCTTACCTTGAACCAGCGTTCCAGCGTTGACCACAAACAGCAAAAGTAAAGCGACAGTATCCATCGTTTTGAAAAAAGGGGAAAAGATTGTGGGGTTGGTGGATGACCAGCAAGACAAGTAATGACCAGTGGAAACCAAACCAAGGTTTACAAATATGGTCGGCAGATTTCTCACTGCTGTTCACAACAGTTTAAGAGTGAAAAGTCCAGCGAAATGCGTTTTGAACTGGGAGGCCGGGCAGGTGGAATACGGAAAAGCTGACGAAAGGACAGGGGGAGGGGGAGGAGGAGGAGACTCTTAGGGGATTTTGCTTCATTGTCCAAGGTTCAAGATTCTTTATTTGCCACATGCATAGTTATACAAGTATAACACACAGTGAAATGTAGCCTGACACGCTCCTCGACATGTGCAAAAAATTGTGGGGCGGGGGGGGGGGGGGGGGGGGGGGGGGGTAGAGGAAGAACATTAAATATATATATAGTATATACATTGGGTGAATGTGCAGTAGTAGCAGCAAGCAGGTGAATTCTGTACATTAATATGAATAGACATCTGACTATTTTACAGGATAGACGATATAAACATATTTAAAATTAAAGGAATTTGAAATGTACATTGTGCATTGTATTGAATGCATTGTATTGAAATGTACATTGTTGACTGTAACACGATCTGATATCCTCATGTCGGTGTTGTTCCCACGTCATCATAATAAATGTTGTTCCAGGTTAAACATTGCAAGTGAACAATCACTTTGTTGTGACGTTATACTTTTTGCGACTTCGGAAAAAAACGCCTTAAAAAAATCTACTTAACTTGCGAGAAAGCGTCTCTGTCCGCCGATCCAGCAATTTGAATTTTTTGCATTTCAGGATAGTGTTCTTTATTAAACGGTAAGCATTATACATATTGTCCTTGCAACATTGGAATTTCATAAATGAATGAATGAATGAGCCGTCATTTGTGAGCCGCGGTCAAGCCAGCCGCTTCTCTCCGCGCTCTTACACCAGTCTTTACGGTAGCGCCTTTTCGCTTGAAAGCCTAGACCCGCGCGCACATGCATGCGCGCACACAAATTACAATGGAACAGCCTAAATTTCAGAAATTCATCAAAAATCATCCATAGTAGTTGAGGTCTAACTTTCAACAGATTCCTTCTCTGGGACACCTACTGTACCTGTGTGCCAGGTTTCATCCAGATTTACTGTAAAATTCCTCAGAAATTAAAGGAAACTTATATTCAACACAATACAGTCAATACACTACAATTATGTCAATTTTCAAAAATTCATTAAAAATCATCCTTAGTATTTGAGGTCCAACTTTGAACACATCCCTCCTCTGGGACACCTACTGTACCTGTGTGCCAAGTTTCATCCAGATTTACTGTAAAATTCCTCAAAAATTAAAGGATATTTTTATTCAAGTCAATACAGCCAATACACTACAATTATGTCAATTTCAAAGATTCATTAAAAATCATCCTTAGTAGTTGAGGTCCAACTTTCAACACATCCCTCCTCTGGGACACCTACTGTACCTGTGTGCCAGGTTTCATCCAGATTTACTGTAAAATTCCTCAGAAATTACAAGAAACTCATATTCAACGCAATAAAGCCAATACACTACAATTATGGAAATTTCAGAAATTCATTAAAAATCATCCTTAGTAGTTGAGGTCCAACTTTCAACACATCCCTCCTCTGGGACACCTACTGTACCTCTGTACCAAATATCATCCAGATTTACTGTAATAGTACTCAAAAATTAAAGGACATGTATATTGAATTCAATACACTTTCAACACAGTCTTACTCTGGGCGACCTACTGTACCTCTGGGCCAAGTTACATCTCAATTCACTGTAATCTTTATCAAAAATTGAAAGAACAATTATATGTCAATGCTGGCTGTGTGCCTTTCGAAGTGACACTAAGTAACAGAACCCAGGCACATCAGGGAATAATCCAAAAGGCGGATTTATTAAACAAAACCAACATACAAAACATCCCTAACCCATACTACATAACCTAAAAAGAAACAAAGGGACACTTAGAAGCACAAGAAAACAATACTGAAAGGGCAAGAGACACAGCCCAAACATAATCCACAACTAAAACACCAAAAGAACAAGTCATCCCACATAGCAGATGGGTCTTGCCTGGATCTGGTGTCAAGCCGGCACTGCTGGCTGACTTCTGGCATGGTAAGATGGCACTGTTTATGTGATGGCATGCCACATCTGGCCTGATTGGGTGAATGTGACATCGTTGTATAGAGCACTTTGAGTAATATGGGTGAGTAAAAGAGCGCTATATAAGAATCAGTCCATTCACTGTCTGAACAGAGTTTCGTCATGTTACTTTTGCACTATTATGTTCCAGCACATGTTGTTATTACATGGCTTACATGGCTAAGGTACACATTAGGCTGACATCAGGGGCGAGGGTTGAAACTGTTCTGGGCCAGCACAGGGCCAGCAGTGTGTCTGCAACTAGCCTTGTGCTGGCTCATGTGTGGCCCACACATGAACCAGATCTGGGCCACCATAGGGCCGTCATTCTTTGCGGTACGCAGGCCATGTGTGGGACAGATCCGGGCCATACAAATTTTGCTATGTGGGAGGAATTATGTAAAAATAGAAACATCATAAAAATGAAAATGAACATCAGTATGGCCATCATTATTTGCTTGGAAAGTCTAAAGTTCCATGGCTTTGAACAGCTAGAGAACGTAATGCCCAGCTTAGAGTGACTAAAAGTAACTTCTTTTTGTCACGGTTTGCCGGGGCAAGCTGTGTGGAATATGAAATAGGACCCAAAATGCGGCAGCTCTGGTGCAGATGAGTGTTTATTTACAGGGGTGTGAGTACAAACAGCGGTGGCGACAAAACATGAAACCGGAAACCTAAACTGGGTAAACTAATAAGACAAACCAGAATGAGGATGCAGGGAGGTCCGGAGAAATACATACGGGGAGACGCAGGGAGACCGAGGGGAAACAACACAGACGAACCAGCGATTACCAAGACAGAAAATACAACTTAAATACACTCAGAGAACACAGGGAGATTACACACAGGTGGGAGACACAGCTGGGAGTGATTAACATGACGAGACCAGGGAGGCAAACTGAAAACACTCACATAAGACGCAGACCTTCACAATAAAACAGGAACACACGGGGGGGGAACAGGGTAAACACCACAGGAGTCCAAAACAGTTCAGGGGGCCGGCCAGGGGGCCGACAGCACAGGAGTCCAAACAGTTCAGGGGGCCGGCCGTGCGGAAGGCAACGGCGGCCACTCAGGCGATGGCGGTCCGGGGGCCGGCCGTGCGGAAGGCAACGGCGGCCACTCAGGCGAATAGGGTCCGGGGGCCGGCCGTGCGGAAGGCAACGGCGGCGACGAGGGAGACGATGGAGCAGTTCAGGGGGCTGACCGCGCAGAAGGCAACGGCGGTGACTCAGGCGATGGCGATCCGGACCAGGCGAGGCTGCAGAGGTTGGACTAGGCGAAGCACAGGCTGAAGCCGGACCAGGCGAAGCACAGGCAGAGGCCGGACCAGGCGAAGCACAGGCAGAGGCCGGACCAGGCGAGGCTGAAGGCTCGGAGGCTGGGCCAGGCGAGGCTGAAGACACGGAGGCTGGGCCAGGCGAGGCTGAAGACACGGAGGCTGGGCCAGGCGAGGCTGAAGACACGGAGGCTGGACCAGGTGAGGCTGAAGGCCCTGGAGCTGCAGCAGGCGAGGATGATGATGGAGCTACAGCAGGCGGCTGGACGGGCTGAACGGGCCCCTCGGACCCTCCAGCGGAGGCAGGAGGCTGAACGGGCCCCTCGGACCCTCCAGCGGAGACAGGAGACGAAGGCCGGAGCGGTCCCTCGGACCCTCCAGCGGAGACAGGAGACGAAGGTCGGAGCGGTCCTACGGACCCTCCAGCGGAGACAGGAGACGAAGGCCGGAGCGGTCCCACGGACCCTCCAGCAGAAGTCACCACTAAGCCAGCAGTCATGGACTCCTCTGGCAAACACGAAGGCAACTGGCGATGCACTGAGCACTGGCTCTGCCCAGGCAACGCTGACATGGTGCAGTTCTCAGGTGGCTGCATAAACTTCAGGGGTCCAGAATCAGCCGGGGACTGAGACCTAGCCTCTGGGGAAGCCCTGGAGCGGCAAACTGTGCCAATGGCGGCTGAACCATGAAAAGCACCTTGAGGTGATATTAGACTTTCTCCCTGCATGGAGTGAATGAGTGAAACCGGTGATACTGGAGCCAGAGCTACGGGTAGCGGGGGCACTGGAGCTACTGGGGCCTGCGCTACAGGCGGCACTGGAGCTACTGGGGCCGGAGCTACTGGGGCCTGCGCTACAGGCGGCACTGGAGACTGAACTGAGGGTGGCACTGGAGACTGAACTGAGGGTGGCACTGGAGACTGAACTGAAGGGGACACTGGAGACTGAACTGAAGGGGACACTGGAGACTGAACTGAAGGAGACACAGGAGACTGAACTGAAGGAGACACAGGAGACTGAACTGAAGGAGGCACAGGAGACTGAACTGAAGGAGGCACAGGAGAATGAACTGAAGGAGGCACAGGAGACTGAGCTGAGAGGAGCACTGGCTGCGGGGGAGCTAACCGAGCTGAGAGTGGCTGCGGGGGAGCTAACCGAGCTGAGAGTGGCTGCGGGGGAGCTAACCGAGCTGAGAGTGGCTGCGGGGGAGCTAACCGAGCTGAGAGTGGCTGCGGGGGAGCTAACCGAGCTGAGAGTGGCTGCGGGGGAGCTAACCGAGCTGAGAGTGGCTGCGGGGGAGCTAACTTAGCTGCCGGTAGCTGCACAGGCGATAAGCAGCTCGCGTTGACATCCGCCACACAAAACGCAGCCCCTGAATGAACAGTCATGCAGTCCGAAAATGAAAAAGAGTCCTCACTCACCACAGCCGGCTATTTAGAAGCCCGAACATCCGGCTGTGGGGTGGCGCGCTTGCGGCGCGATCGGCGTTTCCTCCCCGCAGACGGCTCCGACGGGCCGGGCAAGATCACATCCGGCGAGTCGGGCAGCGAGGCAGGAGTGGCTGAGAGAAGGCGCGGTGTGAGCCGGAGAAAAGCCTGCATGGTCGGAGGAAGCGACTGCAGAAGCCATGGCAGGCCAGAAAAGAGCCGTTGTAGCCGACTTTCCACGGCACGACGAAGCTCCTCTGGAGGGTTCTCCAGCCATAGCCCGAGGAGAATCTCCACATTGTACGCAATGTCGTCCTGGAGCTCCTCGGACGGATTCACTGCCGCTGGGTCCATGGTGGCTGGTTCGTACTGTCGCGGTTTGCCGGGGCAAGCCGTGTGGAATATGAAATAGGACCCAAAATGCGGCAGCTCTGGTGCAGATGAGTGTTTATTTACAGGGGTGTGAGTACAAACAGCGGTGGCGACAAAACATGAAACCGGAAACCTAAACTGGGTAAACTAATAAGACAAACCAGAATGAGGATGCAGGGAGGTCTGGAGAAATACATACGGGGAGACGCAGGGAGACCGAGGGGAAACAACACAGACGAACCAGCGATTACCAAGACAGAAAATACAACTTAAATACACTCAGAGAACACAGGGAGATTACACACAGGTGGGAGACACAGCTGGGAGTGATTAACATGACGAGACCAGGGAGGCAAACTGAAAACACTCACATAAGACGCAGACCTTCACAATAAAACAGGAACACACGGGGGGGAACAGGGTAAACACCAATTAGAGAACAGAACCAAAATCGCGAAGAGAAAACACAAAATGCTGGGTCAAAAGGACCCAGGATCATGACACTTTTAACATTCTGTCATTCTGCTTCTATATCAAAAATCCACTAAAAATAGTCATTTGAAAAAAAAATATTCGCCACTTTTCATCAGTTTGGGTTCCTCTGTTTATAGCAATTTTTAGAAAAGAATCGAATACCTTTGTCACTATACAGTTGTACAGTGAGATACAGAGCATCTCCTACTCATTGCAAACATGCTGGGGGGGTGGCTCTATCCGCCTTAGTGCAGCTGCCATGCCATACTGTGATGCAGTAAGTTAGTAGACTCTCAATGGGCGAGTGGTGGAAGGTCAGCAGAGGATATTTGGGATGATTGCATTAAAGGCTGAGCTGTAGTCCATGAAGAGCATTCTGGCGTAGCTCTGCCGCTGTTCTAGGTGACTCAGCACCGAGTGGAGGGTGATGGCATCTTCTGTGAATCTGTTTGCAAACTGGTGGGGGTCGAATTCTGGGGGGAGGTAATCCTTGGTGTGCTGAAGGACTAGTCTCTCAAAGCATTTCATGATTACCGGTGTGAGGGCCACAGGGCAATAATAGTTCAGGCTGGTGATGGGAGACTTCTTTGGCACTGGGATGATTGTGGCTGATTTTAGACAGGATGGGATGGCTGCTTCATCCAGTGAGAGATTGAAGATTCTGGTGAAGATGAGGGTGAGTTGGTGGGGACATGGTCTTAGCAATTTACCACATATTCCGTCTGGACTGGCCGTCTTCCTGGGGTTCACTGCTAGGAACACACATCTGACATCGTGCTCCGTTACAGTGAATGGAGTGGTGCAGGAACCAGGTGAGGATGAGGATGGGAGCAGGGCTGAGGCAGATGAATGCTGCTGTTGTGGTGTTTCAAAGCGGGCGAAGAAGCTTTTTATTTCCTCTGCTAGCTGCACACTCAGGTTTTCTGTTTTCACAGTTCTGCCTCTGTGGTTTATGATGTCTATTATTCCCTGCCACACCTCTTGTGTGTTGTTGCTGGACAGGTGGGACCCCTTTTCAGGTCAGCTCGAGCAGACCTGTACAGAGCTCTGTCAACAGACCTAAAGTCGGCATTGTGGTCTTTGAGGAGTGTGCAGACCTCACTGGTCATCCAGGGTTTTTGGTTTGGGAAAACCCGAATGCTTTTGTCCACAGTCACATTTGCAATACAGAACTTGATATAGTCCAGTACTGATCCTGTGAAAGTTTCTAATGCAATATATTATACTTTACCAATGTAACACTGCATGCCAAATCAATTTTGAAAATATCTGTGAATTTTGTATTGAAAAATGCAGGTATCTTTCAGATATATTTTTATGTTATCAAAAATGTATTAAATGTTACAAGAATGCAATAAAAAAATATAACCAAACAAGCTTAATTTACAGTTTGAAATACAGAACATAATGAAAATATATAAATAACTACCTATTAAAAACCTGGTAAAAAACAAAAAACATCAGAGTTCCTTCATTCCCTCCACTTGATCATTAAAAGACTTCACCACAAAACCAGCCTGTGGTCTCCTGTGTCGGGCCATTAAAATCCATTTATGTGATAACTGAAATATTTGGAAGTCTTTTCCCATCGAAAATAAACAAGTATCAAGACGTGTAAAAACAAATTACATTGATAAGGTTTCCGAAAGAGACTCAGGCGTAGGCCAGGGTATTCCTTTAAGCGAAGAACAGTGCGTTTATTCACAGTGAACACAATCACCAAGTGGCTATATACAACGTGCAGGGGAAACGGGTCCGGGTCGCCAGGGTCCGTGGGAAACAGGGTTAGGGGGAAGGGTGCTCCACACTTTCTGTACAAAAGTTCCTCCTCAGTCACTCCTCTCAGAATCCGGTTCCAAAAAAACGATCTAAACACAAAATGTTGGGTTAGCGGGATAATTACAAAAGGCTCTGAAGATACAGGTTGGCAGATACACAAGTTTAACTGACGTTGATAGCTCAACGATCCAGCGAAGACTAGTGCAGACTCGCCATCTAAGTAGTGCAGTAATCAGCTGGGATCAGCGGCCGGTGCGGTGATGAGCAGGTGTGTGGGCCAGCAGCGGGAGCCCGCAATGAGCGTTGCTGCGGCGAGAGAGAGAGTGAGAGAGAGCAAGCAAACCACAAACATATTGCCCAATAGAGGATCGACCAGCGGGGCACAGGGACCATGACATACATTCTTTCCTCAGTTTCTATTAATAAGACTTAAATTTACATGAAATTATTCAAAATTATATACATTATTCATAAGGAGACAAAGAATTCAGAAACAACACGGAGAATGTCTTGATGCATGCTCAATCATCCAGGTTGATTCTGTTCATCTGGACGTAGCGTTTTCAATGGGAGAAAAGTTTCGTCACTCATCCAAGTGACTTCTTCAGTCTCAGCTGACTGCAGGTTTCCCTAATCTTATAATAATAATAATAATGGATTCCATTTATATAGCGCTTTTTGAGACCCTCAAAGCACTTTACAATTCCACTATTCATTCACACACGGGTGGAGGCAAACTACAGTTGTAGCCACAGCTGCCCCGGGGCAGACTGACAGAAGCAATGCTGCCATATCGCGCCATCGGCCCCTGAGGCCAACACCAGTAGGCAGTAGGTGAAGTGTCTTGCCCAAGGACACAACGACAGAGACTGTGGGAGCCGGGGCTCAAACCGGCAACCTTCCAATTACAAGACGAACTGCCAACTCTCATTATGCAATGTACTGTTTAAAAGAAAAAAAATTTTTTGCCTTGACAACATACATTCATCTTCATTTCAAATAAGTAGTTATTTTTCACACAGAGAGCAATACCATTCTCCAGCCTCTGCTGTCCAAAAGTACTCTGTATTCATCTGGAGGCACTGTGTGTGAAACCACTTTAAATAGCACTCATGCAGGAACAAAGCAATTGTATACAATGAAGTGAGGGAATGGAGCTATAAATAGATTAATATAGAGATATGAAAATAAACTTATATATAGACATAGGAACACAAGTTTTAACATTAATGTTTCTGGGATATAATAAACAATATAAGCATACAGGTGTCTAAGCAAACATTGTGGCATATAAAGTGAGAGAGTGCAGTGAGTCATGTTTATTCCTGTTCAATATGTGTCTAACACAAGTGGATGAATTAAAAAGTCTGACAGCAGCAGCAACAACAGGCAATGCCTTTTTGATGACTTTCTATCTGTTTAAACCTTTTTCTTTGATGCCTGTATCCCAGCTTGAAGAGTCCTGGACCCTTTTTATAGTCAGTGGGTGTGTAGGCAAACAACTCCGGCTTGTCACACAGTTGGATTTCCTGGTATTTGTAAAATGGCACGATCTACAAATCAGGACACATTAACTATGATATTAAAAAATGACATGATGACATAGTTCTTGGTCAGTTTACCAAGCATTTCTCAGTTTTGTTCTTTATAGTTCTGTTCATCATATCATTGTTTGTGAGTCCTGGATTATTTGATGATATGTTTACATTATGTATTCTTTTGTTTTCAGTTCCATATTGCTTTTAAGTGTAGTTCTTCTTCGGCGTTCCACAAGTGGATGGAACATTTGTGAAAACACTCTAGTGTTAAAGCCAGTCTTGTCTTCATGTCTGTTTATGGTTTTGTCTGTGTCAAGCTCGTGTGTCTTAGTCTGTGTTTTAGTTTGGTTGCCTCTTGTCTCTTTCTTGTGTTGAGTCTTACTTCCACTGTCTTCTTATTCCCAATGTATCCCTGCTGTGTTACACAGCTGTCTCCAATTCCCCTAATCGTCATCCTATTTATTCATTTTGCCAATCTCCCGGTCTGAAGTACATTATTCTATTCGATTCTATTCTATTCATACAGCACCAAATCGCAACAACAGTCACCTAAAGACACTTTATGTTGCTGGGTAAAAACACAACAATAATACAAAGGAAACCCCAACAATTTAAGTACCCCATATGAGCTAAAATTTAGTGTGAGTGGGAAGGAAAAACTCAATTTGAAGAGGTAGAAACATCTGGCAGAAAAAGGCTCAAGGAGAGACAGCCATCTACTGTGACTGGCTGAGGTTGATGAAAAGGAGACAGGACAACATATACACTGTGCAAGAGATACATACTAACAAATGATTAAATGCAGAGAGGTGTATAAACACAGAACGAGCAAAGAAGGAAAAAATTCATACATGATGGGAAGCCTGCAAGAGCCTAGGCTTATTGCAGCACAAATAAGGGAAGATTCAGGGTCACCTGATCCACTATAACTGTATTATTAGTCAAAACTGAGGGTTTTAATGCTAATCTCAAAAGCAGAGATGGGTGTTTGTCTTCTGAATTAATATAGAATAGAATTCAACTTTATTGTCATTTGCACATGTCACAGGTACAAGGCAACGAAATGCAGTTTGCATCCATCAAGAAGTGCTTTAGCCATGATATAGATATATTACAATATATATTAGCAATAATATAGGTATGTAAGTATATTACAGAAATTGGTCTATTATGGTATGTTACAATGTACACGGTATGAAGTATGTTATGAATATGCTATAATTATAAGTATGTACAGGCTGTAGTGAGTAAAAGCTATGTACAGGTGATGAAAAGGATATAAATATGAAAAACTATACAGAAATATGAGATATACAGCTATACAGAAATGTGAACTATGCAGGTTATAAACAGTTGTAGAATTAAAAATTATCGTATTGTACAGAATGATGTGAGCTGCATCCACAGAAGAGAGGCCTGAGAGATGAAGACTCTGATTCCCGTTGAACCTTAAAATTCTATAGGAACCACAAGTACACCTAATATTCCAAAATTAAAATCTGGATTTCAAAGCGAGTCAGTGAAGACAAGCAAATATGCTGTCTCTTTATAGTCCCTGTCATGAATCTCTCCGCAGCACTTTTGATCCATCAATATTAAACAATTATTGATGCAGCGGATTGAGATGAAACCTGGCCCACAGGTACAGTAGGTGTCCCAGAGGAGGAATGTGTTGAAAGTTGAACCTCAACTATTCAGGACGATTTTTAATGATTTTTTTAAATAGACATAATTCTATTGTATTGGCTGTATTGAACTGAACACAAGTTTCCTTGAATTTCTGAAGAATATTACAGTAAATCTGGCTGAAACCTGGCCCACAGGTACAGCAGGTTTCCCAGAGGAAGAATGTCTTGAAAGTTGGACCTCAACTATTAAGGAAGATTTTTAATGCATTTTGGAAATTGACATAATTGTATTGGCTGTATTGCATTGAATACCAATGACCTTTAATCTTTGAGGAATTTTACAGTAAATCTGGATGAAACCTGGCACACAGGTACAGTAGGTGTCCCAGAGGAGGGATGTGTTGAAATTTGGACCTCAACTACTAAGGACGATTTTTAATGAATTTTTGAAATTGACATAATTGTATTGACTGTATTGAATTGAATACAAGTTTCTTGTAATTTCTGAGTAATATTACAGTAGATCTGGATGAAACTTGGTACAGAGGTACAGTAGGTGTCCCAGAAGAGAAATGTGTTGAAAGTTGGACCTCAGCCCTCCTAGCTGTGGTTTCGAGTGGAGAAGGGGTCCAGCGGCAGGGAGACACTGCTTTTACCCCTCTGTTGCGAACCATTGCCATAAGTTACCGGTTGCAGTTCCGGGTCAAGCCACCTCGTTTCCAGAGAGTCGTAAACACGACTGTCGGCCCCGAGGCAGCCATGATAATCAGAGAGGAAATAAAGGCGCTATTGCAGAAAAGAGCAATAGTGGAGTGGTCCCTGCTTCGGATTCAGACAAAGGTTGGTACAACCGTTATTTTGTTGTTCCGAAAAAAGGGGGAGGGCTTCGTCCTATCCTAGACCTGCGAGTCTTGAACACGTATCTAAGAACGTACAAGTTCAAGATGCTAACCCTCGACAGCTCTTGAATGCAGTTGGCCCGGGAGATTGGTTTGCAACAACCTGAAACACAGGCAGTTTCTGAGGTTTGCATTCGAGGGCGTAGCCTACAAATACCGGTTGCTGCCGTTTGGGTTATCGCTCGCTCCTCGCAGCTTTGTGAAATGTGCCGAAGCAGCGCTAGCGCCCCTCAGAGAGAGACGCATCCGCATCTTAGCCTACCTAGACGACTGGGCTCTCATAGCTTGCTCCAGAGAGCAGGCAGAGACACAGCTGTCACTGGTTCTGTCACACATTCAGACACTGGGGTTCTCTGTGAACTTTCGAAAGAGCTCGCTAATCCCGAGTCGGCAGATTTCTTTCCTCGCTTTGGAAATATGCTCGCTTTCCAGCCGCGCATATTTGTCGGAGCACAGAGTGGCCGCATTTCATCACTACCTCGCTCAGTTTCAGCTGGGATGCAGACTACGTTTCCAGACGATATTATGGTTGTTGGGCATGATTGCATCTATGACAGTCGTATTGCCACTTGGACTGTTAAAAATGAGACCGTTTCAACGCTGGACTCTCTCTCACCATCTGTGTGCATCGCGTCACCTCCAGAGGAGGCTGAGGGTAACCGCGTCTTGCGTGCTAGCCTTGGAGGGAGGCTGCTGCATCAGGGCTCTCGGATTTGGAGGGCGTTTTTTCCTAAGGTGGTGTCCACAGATGCTTCCCTAAGAAGGTGGGGAGCGCTGTGCATCAGTGAGAGGGATCTGGTCCACAGCCCAGCACGAGCTGCACATCAACCACTTAGAGCTGTTAGCAGTGTTCTTAGCTCTAAAACATTTCCACCCAGTCCTGGAGGGCTAGCATGTCTTAGTCAGGACGGACAATTCAACAGTGGTGTCTTAGATAAACAGGCAGGGAGGAACACGCTCTCTTCCTCTGTTGAAGCTGTCTCGCTCTCTGCTGTTATGGTGCAGTGTTCTTTTTCTGTCTCTATGAGCCAACCATGTCCAGGGCCACCTGAACCTGGGGCTGGACCTTCTTTCCTGGGGGGGTCCTCTGGTGAGAGAATGGAGGTTACACCCTTTAATAGTGGCTCAGATTTTCAGGGTAATCAGGGTAAGCTTCCAGGGTAAATACTCACTGCCCCCTGTTCTTCTCCATAATCGACCACGATGCATATCTCCAGTTCTAGAGAGAGTGCGTCGGCAGTCTCTCTCTCTGATTCTAGTGGCCCCTTGGTGGCCCACAAGATTGTGGTATGCCGAGATAATCAGCCTGCTAGCAGCCAGTCCTTGGCAGCTTCCTCTCCACAGGGACCTCCTCTCTCAGGCAGGAGGAGAAGTGGTTCATCCGCACCCAGATCTGTGGCGCCTTCATGCTTACCTGCTGAGAGGTTAAACTTGATTGCTACAGGTTTGCCACCTAGTGTGATAGCGACAATTCAGAGCACTAGGGCCTCATCTACTAGAGGCTTGTACGCTTGCAAATGGCGAGCCTTCGAGCAATGGTGCCAGGACTACCACACTCTCCCATTTCAGTGCTCTATTGTGGATGTTTTGACATTCCTGCAGGAGCTGCTGGATAAGGGCCTTTCATTTTCGACAATTAAGGTTTCTTTAGCAGCTAGATCTGCTTGTCATATTGGCTTTGACGGGGTGACACCAGGTGCACATCCCCTTGCCATACGTTTTCTGAAAGGTGTTCGCCGGCAGAGACCCGTGCTTAAGTCGATTGTCCCTGCTTGGTGCTTGTCTTTGGTGCTGGAGGCCCTTTGTAGCCACCCGTTTGAACCCACTGAGTCTGTGGATATGAAATTTATTTCATATAAGACTGCATTACATCTTGCTTTGGCTTCGGCAAAGTGAGTGGGTGACCTTCATGTGCTGTCTGTGCATCCCTCCTGCACGCAGTTCTCTCATCATGGCCACAAGGTCGTATTGCGTCCAAATGCTGCCTATTTTCATGCCTGCATCTTATAGCTCAATGGAGTTTGACTTGCTGAGCTTTTGCTCCCCTCCTTTTGCATCTGAGGAGCAGAGGAGGATGCATTCTCTTTGTCCAGTGCGTGTACTACGCACCTACATTGAGTGCACTCAGAGTGTGTATTTATGGGACCATCTGTTTGTCTGCTTCACTAATCCAAATAGAGGTAGAGCTCTGTCTAAACAGAGGCTGTCCCACTCGATTATGGAAGCTATCTCACTGGCATACGGCACCAGAGGTCATGTGTTGTACCTCATTCCTCTCCTTCAGGGAACAGAAGTTATAAAAATAACTGTTCGTTTGACCAGGTACCAAAATTCTGGCTCTTTTTAGAGAACCGGTTCTTTCGGCTCGACTCACTAAAAAGAGCCGGCTCTTTCAGCTCCCAAGTGGCTCTTCAGGTTGTTTTATTGCTTTAATTAATTTATTATCAACAACAATAGAAAATTATGCACAAAATGAACTACTGATGTAAAAAAATTATTTTTATTTATATATGTTTATTATATAACTATTCTTTTATTTATTCAAACCACACAAAATGTAAAAAGACACAGCTGAGACACCCACATCTACATTATTCTGCATTATTCAGAAATCAGATACGAGATTTAGCCGAGCCATTAGGCTTGAACCATGAAAAGGACTAAACAAGTGGGTTAGCTAATCTCCAAGGATCTATTAGGCTTAACTCTAAACAGAAGTTGTGTAAAAATGAACTTATATGATGGGATTGGAATTTAGAGTGTGATCTATCAAGCCATTTGTCATAAACCATATTGAAATCTCCTCCTAATATAAGATTGTTTGTGGAGTATTTGTGAGATAGTTCTTTTAGGTGATTGGCTATTTCAGTTAATAAAAGTTTGTTCTGAGCAACATTGTTGTAACCATAAGCATTACATAAAATCAGAAAGCTATTATCCACTTTGAGTACAAAAATTAGCCAATGTCCAGATTGCCTTTCCTATGAGTATCAATTTTATTATGAACGTTTTTAAATAGTAAGGCTACACCAGCTGATTTGTTAGTACTGTGACAAATATAAATAGTAGTACTCTATAAAACTGGGAACACTGAATCCCTTAAAATTGAATTCACAAAGTGCAAATGACCTCTAATAAAAATTATTATAGTAAAGTACCAAATAGGTAATATAAACAGTAAGTATTGAGCCTGCCTTTTTAAAACTTTTGGCATTCTTAAAGTTTGGTTGAAGAAAGTAACTTATTTAGTATTGTTAGCAAAACACATTGTACTCATAGAGTAATGTGTGAATAGCTGGACAGTCACCCAGGGAATACCCGAACTCCGCTGATGTAACCGGCGTGCCCTCGGTAGTAGACGTTCTTCCCTTCAGCTCTGGCTTGCTCCATTTTGGGCCAAAATGCAGCTCTTTCCTCCCAGTCTAGTTTGGAGAAATCTTCCTGGGTGTGCAAGGAGCTAGATGCCTCCTCCTCCAGGAATTCTTGGTCAGATTTCCAGAAAGTGTCTCTGTAGTGGTGAACTGAACTATTATTTGTTGAGGATTGCCCGCTTCTTTTTTCACAAGGCGATGGTGGGTGTCCACAGCGTTGCCGAGTGAAGAAGTGAAGAAGCCCAATGTGGCACGATCTTAGCTAAGATGTCGATAACTTCTTTGCTTCTTCGTCGATTTTTTCTTTTCAGTGTTGAATTTTCAAGTTCCAGCGACGCATGTATTGTTCTAGCCCTTGTGATGTCCACGGGTCATTTTTGTCCTCTAAAGAAATCTTTTGCTATCAAAAATGTGTTTTTTATTCATCAAATGGTCTGAAAATAACAGAAGTTATTCATTACTATACTATGAATGATTGGAATAAGTTTTAAGTAATTTGATTTATTTATGTGGTTTTTATTGAATTTTATAACATTGGTGGTCCTTGTAGGACAAAAATGACCCCAAAGTACAAAGTGTTGCAAAGAGCCGTATTTTCACACCATACTGCTTTCAAACATCTTTGATCTTGGATCACTGATGTGTGGGGTCAAGCACTGGTCATAACAACCACAACAGGCAGCACAATGAGGAGGCAGGTGCTCTATATTCAATGAAATTTTATTTATACAGCACCAAATCACAACAACAGTCGCATCAAAGTGTTTCGTATTGTAAGGTAGACTCTACAATAATACATACACAGAAAGTATGCTCAAAAGCCTCCATTGCACTGGAGATTTGCATACTTTGATGAGCATACTTTTTTTTACCATGTTGTGCAAAGCAATGACCAGTAGGACAAAGCACATATTGTCCTCTAGTATAATGAGGAGGGAGAATCAATGTTCAGGAAGATCCAGGGTTAGAAGATATAGAAAATATTGTCAATATTTAGAGCACATGCTACCCTTTCTCTGAAAAAGCACATCAGCCACCTGCAGAAGTGGAAGAAGGCTATGAAGTGAAGGAAAGTGATGAAGAATCTGAACTATGTTCAAGTAGGTTCTCAGGCATCCAGGACATGGTAGTCTGAGGAGCTTGGAGAGAAAGTGACTGGGCTTCTTGAAGTTTCTTGAATTTTCAGAATGTGAAACTGAAATAGAAGATGTGTCAGAGGACTACACATCATCCATTTCAATTATGATGAAGACAAAGAATCAAGCAGGAAAGAGGAATCAGCTGAGACAGAGGAATATTTGCAGTAACGTGAGGAAACACTGATTTGGTCTTCTAACCTTCCCAGTGACAGACAATGCATGACTCTCTCATGTGCCTCAGAGAAAGATGATCTACCACAGTCCAAGCACATGTGCCAGGTCCCATACTCCTTCAGTGGCTTTTCTACTCGAGTACTGAAAGCATTATACACAGTGTATTCTGCTTGTATTCTGCTTTTTAACGTTCACGTGCCAATGGATGCATCAGAGACCAAGTTGGGGTTCAGTAACTTGCCCAATGACACCTTGGTAAGAACTCCAGACTAGAGCACACAGAGATTGAACCAACAACCATCCAATTAGCAGATGACCTGCTCTACAGCCAACTCGATGACGAACAAGGAGGGACAACGAGAGAGGAAGAAAAATGGACCGAATGCAGCTGTAGGTAGAGCTGGGCGATATGAGATTTTTCCATATCACGATATGTTTTTTTCATTTCAGGCGATAACGATATCTATCACGATATAAGCCAAATAACTAAATTTGTAAGATTTAAATGTGCCGTTGCTCACAAGTAAAATGTGAAATAATCAGCCGCTTGTTTTGATTTAAATATTTATTTCCCATAATAAGTTAAACAGGGCAGATGTACTTAAGGAAAATGAGACTTCAGTTTCAAATAAATAAAGGCAAATATTGCAAACTAAACAAAAAGCAGCCACTAAAGCGTTTAAGTTTGAAAATAGAACAAACAAAACAGACTACTAAATTGTCACTTCCACTTAGAAACAAAATATTAATTCTAAAAATAAATCTTAGTTTTTTTTACAGAAGAACAGACAAAATTGACTAACTTTTGTCAATATCAAATGAACTGAGAACTAAAAGGAAATTCTCACTCTCCTTGTTGTATAGCTGAGCTTTTCCAACAGTTTTAAAATAAAGATGCTAACAGAACATTCTTTAAATCCTAGGTACACATCCAAGGTGCAACACACACACACACACACACACACACACACACACACACACACACACACACACACACACACATATATATATATATATATAAACTTTAGTCTGAAAAAAGCCTACAGGTTGTGGGACAGGAAGACAAGTCTATCCACTGCTTCAGGCTTTAAAGCGGCCCTGTGGCAAGTCACAATATTACCCCCTGTACTAAATACCCTCTCAGAGGGGCTGCTGGTTGCGGGGATGCACAGGTAGCGCTTTGCCAGGCAGCTAACTCTTGGGAAGCTTCTGTCGTTGATTTTCCACCACTCAAGTGGGTCCATTTCACTGTCTGCATCAGGTGCCAGCAAGTACTTTTCAAGCTCCTTTTCAACTGTCTCTTTCTCAGTGAGCCCTGTGCTGGTGGGGTGGGATTTCTTAAAGAAACTGCCCAGTGACTTTCTCTGTTTCTTCTGGGTTGGTAGTACTGCAGCAGCTCCACCATCTTCTGTTTCCTCCGTTCCAGCTGAAGTGGATGGGTGCTCAATTTGCCCCAACATCTCATACACTGCTCTCATTTTGATGGCATCAACGTGTTCTGCATTAATGTATTGTACTTTGAAGCGCGGATCTAGCAGGGTTGCAACATCAAGCAGTTCATTTGTAATCTGGTCATTGTACTTTTCATCAAGGTATGTCATGACTGTCATCTTAAGGTCTTTTGTAAGTTGTGTTTCATCCTCAGATGGTTTCAGAATCTGTGTTCTGAAAAGGTGAAGCATCGGCTTGAGGTAGGACACACTCACGTAACACTCTCCAGAAAGTGAATCTGTGAATTCCAGTAGTGGGTTCAGGGCCACATGCACAGACTCCAGAACATCTAGATCTTGCCAGGAAGGAACCAAGTGCCTGGTCTTCTTATCTGCACTGAGGACCTGAGAGATAGCTTTATGTTGCTCCAGAACCCTCCCAACCATTTTTTGGCGTGAGCCCCACCTGGTGGGCGACTCTGTCACTAACTTGTGCTGGGGTAGGTGAAGCTCCTCCTGAGCAGCAGCCAATTCCCTTTTCTTCTTCCAAGAGAAACTGAAGGTGGCCACCACTCTCTTACACACGGCCACAGCTCGCTCCATCCTCTTGTCTTTGCCGGCTTTTTCTGTGGATAAAAAGGTAAATAATAGCACATATTAACCTCAGAATTTAATTTAAGATTTTTGATTTTTTTTTTCCAGTCACAAATAAATTTCACTGCCCTGAAAACACATTTACTTGCTATGATTGTACTTTTACTTTTTTAAATGTTGCTGACAGACTGACCAAATTTTTTTTTCTTATATTTAAAAAGGTGACAGAGGCTGGTGTTATCAACATCATTGTTTGACGTTTTCATCACTTGTTCTTTTTGTCTTGAATTGCCCCATTTGGTGGAATCGTAATTTAATGTTCTTTATAGGAAAAAGAGCTGAGGTTCTGTATTAGCCAATTGGGATCCTGATAGAACCCCAAAATTCTAAATTTTATTTGGCACATTTTGTCAACTTGATTTACACTGAAGAGTGACTGAATATTTGCCTATTATGCATGCCAACAGCAACTATTACCTCAAATAAATAGGCTGACATGAAGAATATTCTTTCTGATGTTTATTTTTTAACAATAACCATTGAAGTGATTTAGATCTCTAGCTTTTAATATGTTTACATGGGCTCAAAAACACAATTAAAAGAGGCATTTTTAATTTTATTCTGCTTCCCAACTTACCGATAGCTGAGTGAAGTCGATGTCTGAAGCACTGCAGCCGGGTCCAGTTATTCAGGGATGTGGCCTTCACTATATTTGTCCCACTATCGGTTGTGATGCAGACTTGTTTGTCTTCACTCAGTCCCCAGGATGCAAGCGCTTCTGACAGTCCTAATGCAATTACTTCACCCGTGTGGTCGTCGGGAAGGTAGGCAGCTTGAAGACATTTGCTTTTCAGATTCCAGTCTTGGTCGATATAGTGGGCAGTAAGGCTAAGGTAAGGTTCTGACGTGCGACTTGACCACATGTCGGATGTAGTAGCGAAGAACGATACAGTTTGTAGCTCCTTCTCAACAGCCTCACGGTACTCTCTATATAGCGTTGGAAGCGCTACCTGAGAGAAATGTTTACGTCCAGGGAGTTGGTAACGAGGATCCAGTACCTTAATTAGCTGCTTGAATCCTTCATTTTCGACCGTGTTTATTGGTAGCATGTCTTTAGCAAGACAGTAGGCTATGGCATTCGTTATGTCGCTATGTCTCTTAGCTTTTTTGTCATATGGTAAGACGCTGGAGAAAGCCGACTCAATTGACTGTTGCTGCTTCGCAGGGATTCCCCCGGTTGTTTTTGATGACAAATTAGCACTTTCAGTCAGAGATTGAGCGTGCTCTTGTGGGTGGCACTGCTTCAGGTGATGAAACAGGTTAGTTGTATTTCCAGTCTTGGTGGGAACATGCTGTCGGCACAACTTACAGTGCGTGCTACTCTGTTTTTTGTCAGACTTCAAATAGCCGAAATATCTCCACACTACGGAACTTTTCCGGCCCTTCCTTTCGACAATCTCTTCGGCATTCGAGCCGTCATCTGTGTTCTCTTCCGTTCTCTCGGTTGATTTTTCTCTACTTGGTGCACTCGTTTTCTCCATCACCCAGTCGACACGGCGGTTAGCTGCTAGCTGCTTCGCAAACAAATACGCACGTGCGCCTTGGCACTTGTGCTGTACGTAACAAGTCACGTGACGTGACGCTGCGGCTGTGATTGGTTCGGCTCTGCGCTACTTAATTTGGATTGGCTGACTTTTTTTTTTTTTCTTTTTTTTTTTTAAGAGGACAAGAGCGGCGAGGTCTATCGCGATAGTTTAATTTCTCTATCGAGTAAAAGTTATATCGCGATACATATCGTTATCGTTATATCGCCCAGCTCTAGCTGTAGGCATATGTGGGTGTGTTGATTCTTACTGCCGTGCATCCAGTAGAGTCGCTACGGCCAGTTTATGACATCCTGAGTCTGGTAGAGAAGTTTTAAAGGTGACACAAGATTAATGATAGAAGCACAAAAAGGACATAATTTCTTGATAAAGACACAATAGATGATCATCGTTCATGACACAAACGTGCTCCCATTTGAGGTGTATGGTGTGTGTTGGTGTTGACTTGACTTGAAACACAAGTGGGTGTTTCTCCTGCTGTGATGTAAGATCCTGGTATTGATGTGACTATATGAGCACCAAGTCCCCTTCAAAGGACTCTGTCCCCTCCAACAGAACATCCAAGTAAACCAAGGAACTTTGAGACAAAAACATGGGCAGCATGTGATGCAGGTCCAGCTGTACATGGAACATGCTAGTGTGCGATGGCAAACCGTCTGTCCTGCAGTCAGGAAACGTGAGTTGTCCCTAACATTGCAGGTTTCCAAAAGAAAACAATCACCTGTAACAGCTTGTTTACTGTATATGCCTCTTGGCCTGCAACTGCAGAAAGAAAGCTGTCCATGATGGGACCAGTGCAAAGGAATAAACCTGAGCTTCCTCCTGCACTTGGGTCAAATATGGACACGCCTTTGTCCTCATGAAAGTTTGCCTTCACTCAGACTCATGCCCTGCTGTTCCTACCATGCCAAAATATAGAAAACTGTCAGGCAATGAGTTGGAATAAAGTTGAATAAAACCTTGAAACACAGAGATGGATGATATTTTATACTTGTTGCTTTATAAACAGTGAAAGCAAACGGGGTCATTTTTGAGCCCTGAGGACCACAGGTGTGATTATGTGCTGCCATTTAAAATTTATAAATGGTTCAAAAAAAGAATTCTCACTAAAGTTCAACATACAGCACTCTGTATGTTGAACTTTAGTGAGAATTTTTTTTAAATATTTAATTTAATTAAATATTTAATTTTCTTGTTTTATTTTCGCTAAAAAACAGGGTGTATTTTTTGTAAACAAGGTCTGGTGGCCCTTAAATGTAAAATGTTGGGTAAATTATGTGTTAATGTGTTGGTCTTAAGTAAAACTAAGGTGTAACACTGAATTGATTGACAATTTATACTTTATACTTTAAAAAACAGTCAAATGAAGTGGGGACATTTTTGACCCCTGATGAACTGCATTGTATGCAAATCGGGAGGACATCACAAGGGCTAGTTCCAACATTCTCTCCTGCAGCTCCGTATTTTCTTTGTTGAAAGCAGACATGCCTTTTTCCAAACCAGATAGTTTAGCTTTAGCTTCGTGGTCAGTGGCTGCGGAGCTCTTGGAGGCTACCGCTGACTTAGCTGAAGCTTCTGCTTTTTCCCATGTCATCTTCTTCTCTTTTAAATGGCAGATTTGGTCCATTCAAAAAAGTCTCAGTCCTTGTGTCCTTGGGCAAGACACTTCACCCGTTGCCTACTGGTGGTGGTCAGAAGTCCCGGTGGCACTAGTGTCTGGCAGCCTTGCCTCTGTCAGTGCGCCCAAGGGCGGCTGTGGCTACAAAGTAGCTTGCTATCACCAGTGTGTGAATGTGTGTGTGAATGGGTGGATGACTGAACGCGCTTTGGAGTCCTTAGGGACTAAGTAAAGCGCTATACAAATACAGGCCATTTACCATTAATTGGATCAATAATTTCTTCTGAGTAGCTGGAGATTCAAAATGTTATTCCCCAAGGAAGTAGTATTAGTCCTGCTTTGTTCAACATTCGTGTGCATGGCATGGTTAGTAGGGTGGGAAAAGAGTTTTGATGTTACTCTGTTTGGAGATGATGGGGCCATTTAGAAACGAGGAAGAAACTTTCTGTCTATTTTCTCTCAAATTCAGAAAGCTTTTGGAATAAGTGTTTGTGTTTAGACACCTGGCAGTATCAGAATGTTGATGATATATAGAGCCAGCATAAGATCTGTCATTAATGGAAATATTTGAAATGCCTTTAAAAATGATGAGATATAAACTTGGGCTTAAGTATTTGTTACCGGCACCAGACCTAGGGGAATCTGGACCGGCAGCAAGCGGCACACAGGCTAGGGAGCACTGCGTAGCTAAATATGAGCAAACTGTGGATTAACAGAGAGGACACCGAAGTTAGCGTCTTGCTCAGGCTGGAGCTCATTTATTTCTACATATACAAAATACAAATCACACTAGACCATACATTCTTCCCATAAAATAACAGAGTTCATAAACATAAATAAAGTTACAAAAAGCATTCTCTCAAAAGCAAAATAAATACAAACTAATTCAAAATGACTTTACATACTCACAACTTAAACAAAACACTCGCGGCTAAAGCATAACAACATACCAAAATAACCCATCTCACATTCACACAACCTTTCCCCACATTCGCGCCATATACGCTATTACTTTTGAACATGGCGTCCCCTGAACGCAACACAACATGGCGGCAGACGACTGCAAACATTGTTTCACCAATAAAAAGCTTTGCCCTTAATACATGTACTCAGTACTGCTTGGCTAACACTAAAACAAACAATACAACACATTTTCGGAAGTCACAGGTTGCCACTGTCATAGCATATACTTATAGTGCTACGTAGCATTATGCCGATGATACACTAATACTCATTACAACAAAATACCACAAAACAACATCATCACTATCATCTCAAAATATAGCCGAACAGTTGTTACTCAACTTACATGACATTTAGAACCAGTTTGGTAACATAAAAGTTTGTTTGTCAGTACCTGTGGATTAATAGAGAGGACACCGAAGTTAGCGTCTTGCTCAGGCCGGAGCTCATTTATTTCTGAGCTGCGCATGCGCAGAGCCTATAGCTAGAGTCTCTCTGATAGTTCCACAGCAGTGCAAGAGCACCATCTACTGGCATAATGAAATATAACCATGGTCTGGCAACACATAACAATGTCAAAATAAGTCACAATAATAAACAAAAAATAAGGGGGTAATTGGTTTTCTTACAAAAATAAACACGTAGCTTTTCAACCTGCTACATATTTGATGAAAATGAAAGGACAAAATGAAGTTGTTCCAAACAAAACACCAACTAAAGGTGCAAAGTTATAATTAATAGTGTTAATTAAAACTCTTCCTGAGCTAAAGTAGCTCATGTTTCAAGTAGTTGTCAGCAACTTTGCAGTTTGAGACAAGCATGGCATTTTCACTGGTAGTTCCTGTCACTGATGTCCAGAATGAAAATGTTAAAGAGCTTTGGCCTGCTGTGGTCGTGGCTATTAAAATGGCATCCTTTGTTGCACTGAACATGGTAAGTACAAGTTCTTCATGTTGAAATAATTTGGTTTCTACGAGGTTTCAAATAAAATCAAATCACTTTTATCGTCACTGTTACTGTTTCTCATCACTTTAGATGCACAGTTTGTAATGTGGAGGTTTGCAGAAAATTTGGGAACAGGAAGTCTTTGCTGGCTGAGTAAGTAAAAGTCTTTGTGAGCTGAAGTAGTGTATTAGTAGGTTGTGCAAGAAGCCTTGGGAAATAGATGCTTGTCGTTTTCTCTGACTCTTGTAATATTTCAGATCCACTGAGGACAGATACAAAGCTATATATCATGCAACCCGGTCCCGCTCCATCCTCTTGTTGGGAATCGGATGCTACAAGAAACTGGATCAAAATGTGCAAAAATGATACTTAGAGTAGCTTAAATGTTGTCACGTACTGCACATTAAACCAGTTATTACACAGTACTCATAAGTGTAACATGCTGGTACAGCAGTGCCAGTTAGACTGTTGATACACAGAGTTAAATAACGCTATTAGATCTTTGTGTATTACATTACAGAAACTGCCACTGCAGACTTCACAAATGTAACAGGTGATCAAACGCATCCTCATTCTCTTCCCCCAGCCTGCAGACTCGTACCTAGTCCAGGTGTATAACCTCACCATTCTGTGTTCAGAGGAGTACATCATAGAGCACCAGTCAGTGCATTTCCTGGTGCAGCACGAATTTGACATCAGCAAGCAGTATGGCCACAGAAGCCATACTGCTTGTTCACAATTACCACTGGCCATAAGCCAGTGGTAATTGTGAACCAGAGGGCAGGGATCGCACTAAGGTGAAACACAGACAACCAGTTCACAAATGATAATGAAATAGAAAGGCGTGACATGCAAAAAAAGCCCATTTTTTTCTCTGTCAAACCTGTAAGAGAAGCACTTTGCGCTCCAATCACAAAATGGCATATAAAATGGGAACGGAAAGCGATATTGATGTGCTTGAAAAACTGAGCATTCCAACGAGTTGCTCTACATACCTGTGGGTTTTTGTGTTTGTAGATCCTAAGTTGAGGTCAATAGAGTTAAAAACAGTTATTTTTCTTTCTCTCCAAACTGACTGAAGAAATTAAATAGGGAGTGAATGGGAGCTCAGGATGGCATTCCTCTGAAACAAATGGCACCAGTTCATAAAGCATCAGACGTGTAGAAAAAAACAACCCCCCCCCCCCAAAAAAAAAACCAAAAAAAAGATACAGTATATATATATATATATCTTTCAGGTCAGTTCCGGATCGTTGAGTGTGAGAAGAACTGACCTGAAAGATAGGATCATGGCCAAGCTTGGAACCTGGACCCCCCGTAGCTGGTTACCAAGATTGCGTGAAGTACCCTCAGAAGGTCTGCTAGATGATGCTAATGCAGCACTACGGACGATACCTACAGCCACGATTACCGACACTAACAAGTTGATCTACAATACGGCAGCCATGATCAGTGAGATGCTTGGCTACAAGTTGAACAGCCACAAGGGGCAGTACCCTCCATGGAGAAGGAGGCTAGAGGCTAAGATCAAGGTAGCACGGAGGGAGGTTAGCTAACTATCGGAGTTGCAGAAAGGCGCGATGTGGAAGGTGCCTAAGAAGTACAGGAAACTGTCCATACCTGAATCCTTGGAAACTGCCAAGCAAAGACTCACAGCCTTGGCTGGCCGCTTGAGGAGGTACACCAGAGAGATAGAAGGCAGGAGAATAAACCAGCTGTTCTCCACAGAACCAGCCAAGGTATACTCTCAGTGGCAGGGGAACAATATGAGAACAGCACCACCAAGGCTGGAGGCAGAACAATACTAGAAGAGCATATGGGAGAAGGACGCAACCCATAACGGCAATGCTCAGTGGCTAGTGGATCTGAGTGCAGACCACAGTGACCTCCCCGAACAGGGTCCAGTAACCATCACAGTGGCAGATATACAAGAAAGGGTCTCCAGTATGAAGAGTTGGACAGCACCAGGCCCTGACATGGTTCACGCCTACTGGCTGAAGAAGCTGACTGCACTCCACGAGCACCTGGCAGCACAAATGAATCAGATGCTAGTTGACGAGAGACACCCAGAATGGCTAACCGAATGCCAAACAGTCCGGATCCCCAAGGATCCCCAGAAGGGACCGGTCCCCTCCAACTACCAACCAATAACCTGCCTCAGCACCACGTAGAAGCTCCTGTCAGGCATCATAGCGGCTAAGATGAACAGGCACATGGGTCAATACATGAGCGGGGCACAGAAAGGGATGGGCAAGAATACCAGAGGCGCAAAACACCAGCTACTGGCAGACCAAGCAGTCAGCCGAGACTGCAGGACCAGACTGACCAACCTGTGCACTGCCTGGATTGATTACAAGAAGGCCTATGACTCAATGCCCCACACCTGGATCCTGGAATGCCTAGAACTATATAAGATCAACAGGACCCTGAGAGCCTTCATCAGGAACTCAATGGGGATGTGGCGGACCACACTAGAGGCCAACCTCAAGCCCATAGCACAAGTCACCATCAAGTGTGGGATCTACCAAGGAGATGCTCTGTCCCCACTGCTGTTCTGCATAGGCCTTAACCCCCTCAGTGAGATAATTGACAAGACTGGCTACGGATACCGACTATGGAATGGAACAGTTGTCAGCCTGGATGACATCAAGCTGTATGCCAAGCGTGAACGAGACATCAATTCACTGATCCACACCACCAGGATATACAGCAAGGACATCGGAATGTCGTTCAGGCTGGAGAAGTGTAGTCGGATGGTAACAAAGAGAGGGAAGGTAGTCAGAACGGAGGGGATCAAACTACCAGAAGGCAACATTGCAGACATAGAGGACAGTTACAAGTACCTGGGGATCCTGCAGGCGAATGGGAATCATGAAGAGGCCGCTAGAAAAGCTGCAACCACCAAGTACCTGCAGAGGGTCAGGCAAGTCCTGAGGAGTCAGCTGAATGGTAAGAACAAGATCCGGGCTATCAACACCTAGGCCCTGCCCGTGATCAGGTACCCTGCTGGGGTAATAGGCTAGCCAAAGGAGGAGATAGAAGCCACTGACAAGAAAAGACAAGACAAGAAAGCTCCTTACCATGCATGGAGGGTCACCCCAAGTCCAGCACCCTGACGCTGTACGCTAAGCGGAAAGAAGGGGGCCGGTATAAATGACCTCATTAATATTTGGTAAAGTGTTTTGTAAACGTATGAGTGACTATTATATTGTTGGAGTGAATGCTTTTATTTTGAAAGTCACAGAGCGACAAGGTGCCGTAAATCAAGTGGCGTAAACCATATGGCAGAAGCGCGAGTTTTAATGCACAGAGAGAAGGTGTGCTCTATGGTTAATGGACGGGAATGGGAAAAAGAACAGCTATTAAGGTGCAACACTGAGTCGAAAGCAGTTTCTTAGCACCTGGTTGATGAGGGAACAAGGTTTGTAACAAAGTTTGTCCTGTAGATATGTATTTTGTTGTTTTACGGAGCATATAGCTGCTGACCGCTACTAAGCATAAAGGCTAAGTTTTCACCCACTAGAGGGCGCTAACGTACCTTGTCATGTTTAGGCAGCGATGCAACGATCTCCCTGTTATATGCAATAATTTACAAGTTTTAGTGTTATTTGTTATGTAAGGTAAGGAGAATTAATTTGTGATTAATGAATAAGTCAAAAGGTTAAAGGTAACACACTGTTTGATTTACTAATAGTCTTTTATTCTGTATGTTGTAGCTCTTACGGTGTGTTCACATACACGGCTGTTTAATAAAAGGATTGTGAACCATCAGTTTGAGAGACCATCTTTTCAACCGGGGATGCTACAGTAAGAGCTTGACCCCAGCTGAGAAGCGCTCCATCCCACGCTCAGCATCGAGGTCCCAGTTCCACAGCTCCACACAAGGTCTTCTGGGATCTGATGGTCAACTAAATTGCCCCGTCCTCAGCATGGAAGCATCTGCGCGAGATATGTGAAGACTTATCGAAGTGTCTGAAATGTAACATTCCAACTTCCCCCTTAGTGTGTTTGTTGGGCAGCTTAGATAATGTCACTTCAGAAAAGAATATCGCCCATATGGTTTTCACTGCCCTATGCATAGCCAAGAAAACAGTCCTCATGAACTGGAAAAATAAAAATAATCTTAATTCTAACCAATATAGAAATTATCTATTAGATTACATTAGTCTTGATACAGCCTCTGCCACCACATCAGATCAATTGCTCTGGGCTCCTTTGATCAGCTCCATCACCTAGTGGGGGTGGGGGGTCATAGTTTGGTCCCGCCTTCACTGTTGTGATTGGTGTGGGGTAGAGATGGACCGATCCGATATTACGTATCGGTATCGGTCCGATACTGACCTAAATTACTGGATCGGATATCGGAGAAAAATAAAAAATGTAATCCGATCTATTAATTATCACGAAAGCACCTCACAAAACTTGCAACACGCTGTAACTCACCTTAGAACGTTAGCACGTCGGAGCAGTATGCATCACGTGATAGAGCGGCTGTGGCATGCGGGACCTGTGGTCTGGATAGCATTTGGAGCTTCGCTAGCAACATTTCATCTCCGACAAAGTTATTCCCGAGAGAAGTAAAGCAAGTGTGTAAGTCCATCTCTGAATGTTTGTAAAGCATTCCTGCCTTAAGCTTAACAAGCGACTGCCTCTTCTCGCTGCTACTTCAATCATGAAACTGCTTAATGATCAGCTGATCGGCTTTTCTGTCGGGAGTCCGTCTCTCTTGTTTGTTTTTGGCCCACTTTGCACCAGAAAGAGGAAACCAGCGGCTGAACAACAGCAGCACGTTTAAGCTTGATAAGCTGTTCTTAGAATTTATTTAATATTACTTTCTACTCGAGGATCTTTTTCTACGTAGCTGACGGCTGGTAACTGTGCAGGGGCGGATCTAGCAAAGTTTAGCCAGGGGGGCCGATAGGGCATTAACAGGGAAAAGGGGGCACAAAGACATACTTTTCTTTCTTATTCTCATTTAAAATGTCTAGCTTTTAATAAATAATTATCTGACACCCAAAGTTTTAATTTGATGTAAAATGAATAGAAGTCAATTACTGTATATAGTGACTATTAAGTCTAATATAAATACCCTAGTAAGCTATAGTACTTTTTCCTTTGTGCAGTCTGCAATTTTGTTGAAGAAAGATGTTGAATCTATTTAATATTTCTTGAAAAATAATTGATTTCTGTGCATTTTTTTTCACACTGCATCAAATTAAGGTTGATTACGTCGATTAAGCATCATGAGGTGGAGCGTGAGGGGTGGTTCCCTATTTTTTATTTATTTATTTTTGTTGTTGCTGGGAGTTGGAACCCTATTAGTTAGGTTGCTTAATATTTACGCTAAGTACTCTTTAAAATACCAGAATAGGGAGGATGGTGTAGGTTTAAGTTTATTAGATTGATCAGTATTGCTGAACTATGAAATTTTTTTTTTGCATACAGGTATAACAGAATAGCTTTAGTGTAGTTGTTGTTTTAAACTTGAGTATGAACTTATACAAAATGCAGCAAGATATTTTAAAAAACAGTTTTGTCGATTAAAAAACACTATATCGGATTCATATCGGTATCGGCAGATATCGATAAATAATTTCCCCCAGGGATCAATAAAGTATTCTGATTCTGATATCCAAATTTATGATATCGGTATCGGACATAAAAAAGTGGTATCGTGCCATCTCTAGTGTGGGGGTAGGGACAGGCTTAGGGCGTCGGGGGGTTCCCCGGAGGCATCTTCCTTGGGGGGCTCAACCCGGGGTAGCGGTCATGTCCGGTTAGGGGCTCTGTTGGCTCTCAGGTGACTGTTTCCTCGCGGCTGCGTGCAGCGGGGCTAGGGGAGGGTCTGTGCTGACGGACGTGGGTTACTGACCTGGTAGCCTGGCTGCCCCTGGATGGGCGCTCCGCCTCTGGGCTGGGACCCGGACCGGGCCTCGGGGGCTTGGGTCCTGGTTGGTGTGTTGCCGGGGTTGTGGGCGGGTGGGTGCATGGGGGCCCAGCCCTGGAGCAGGTTGCCGCCGGTGCATCGAGCCACCTGGGGGGCTCTTCAACTGGTGGGGGAGATTGTCACATCTTGCAGGAGCTTTCCTCTCCTCAGGAGCTCCCTCTGCAGGAGGGGGAGATACAGGAGAGGTGGAGGAAGATCTCAGCCTGGGTGTTTATTGTCTTATGTAGTCTGGAAGATGAGTGGATGGTGGGGTGGGTGCAGTTTTCTCTGTGGTGGGGTTGGGTGGACTGTCCCGGGCTCTGTGAGGCCGGGCCCCCTTTCCCTGGCGGGTCGCGGAGTATGGGGGTGCCTACTGGGGTCAGCGGGGGAGCTGGCCCCAGGGAGGGGTCACTTGCCCCTCCCTTCCTTCCCTCCCCATCTCCAGCTGCCTCCCTCTTCCCGCTCCACCACAACCACCCACACATGCAGGGCCTTGGAGTAGGGGTATGTCACCAGGGTGCAGAGGAGGCTACCCCCCCCTCTGTCCCCTTCTGGCTGCCTCTGCCTCAATTTTATCCCACAACTTAGACATTCACATTACTCACACTCTCATTACACATACATATAGGATCTTGGGGGTGGGCACAATACACGGAGTCCAAAGTACCATCAGGGTGTACACCCCACCCCTGGCATCGTTGCCCACCTCTCAATTTTAAATACACGTAGACATTGAGGGCTAGCAGGAGGGACCATGCGCTTACCTGCTGCTCTCTGGCAGGTAGCTCCAAGCCCTCCTGGGTTTTAAATGCACCTTAGAACACACATGCATCAACACTACAATGAGCGGGTGGAGGGAGGTTTGGAGTCTTCTCTCACCCCCATTCTCTGCGACCTGCTGGAGCAGGGGGGCTAGGAGGAGGAGTTGGCCGTCCGACTGCGGTCTGGAGTGTGGAGCCTTCCTGCTGCTGCGGAGTCGGGGCGGTCTGCCTCCCCCCACCGCAGGGAAAAGGGAAACACCACCTGGGTCTGGGTGCAGTTCCCCCCTCCAGGGGCGGGGGCACCTAGACCCGGTTTGTAGAGTACGCTTGGGGAGTGTGATCGTGTGTACAACGTCTCTTTATGTCTGTCTCCACGTTGGTTGAGTGTGGAGTAAGTGCATATGAGAGCATGAGGGTGGGAATGGATGTTTGTATCTGTGTGTGCCTGTATGTCTGTGTCTATATGTCAGGTTGGGTGTCAGGCGCCACCTCTCTGGGGACATCTCAGGCCCTCCAAGGTTTGGAGGCCTATCTCCCCCTACCACCACTTCCCCTGCAAGTGGCGGACCCCCTCAGACATCGGTGCGTTGGTGGTTCTTTGTGTCCGGGGATGGGCGTCCGGGTACACACCGGCTCACTCCTTGGCGGCCGCTTATCGGGGCCTGGAGCCTGGGGCTCGCTCGGGCCACTACAGAGGTGGGGTGCCCCCGGCCTCTCGGCCTGGGGCTCGGTCACTCAGGCGCAGCTGGCTGCCGGCGGAGCTCACGGGCGCGTCACTGCAACTCCCCCTGGCTTCTGCTCCGCGGCTGCTGAGTGAGCCCTCATCTGGGACTCTCCTCAGCTCTTTCCGGGACAGTGGCGCAGCTGCCCCTCTGTTGGTCTTCCTTGGTCTCTTGTGTTCTGGGGGCCTCTGGATGTCTGGAGTTTTGATCTCCTCCACACCTGCTTCATGCCCTGGAGGACGGGGCTGTGGCCCCCCCACACCCTCTAGCAGATTATTACATGAAGGAACCTTTTAAAAAACAAAAAACAAGCGCGTCCATGCTCACAGGTGTACACACGGGTGATCACACCCACAAACTACACCCCTTTTGGCTCCTACCTCAAAGCACACTGTGTTCTGTTGATCTTATGTGCTGCACAATAATGTTTAACATTTAGTATTTACTGTCATATTCCCATATATCATTGTGATGTTGTTTATTTTATTACTCTTGTTCTCTTCTGCTTGCTTTCTTTTTTCTTTCTCAGCAGGTGACCCAGGTGATTGATATATGCATTTTTTTTCTCTGCCCGTTCTGTTGGTTTTTGTCTTTTGCCCTTCTCCCCCGTCCCTCTTCTCAGCTGTTTCTCTTTCCCTCTTTCTTTCTCCCCTTCTTTCCCCCAGTCAAGTCTGTCCCGTATTCAGTAAGTGAAAATAAAATAAACAATAAAAGGTGAATCAAATGGACCATTACGGCAAGGCTGGGATGGTCAGTTTGGTAAAGTAAATCCGTTGGGCATCTTTCTTTGCCTTTAGACAACAATTCTGAGGGCAAAAGAGCCAAACGGGACAGGCCCAAAAAAAAAAAAAAAAAAGCAAAAAAAAAAAAAAAGCATGGAAGCATCTGAAGAAGAGACAGAGTTTGCGGAGGATCCCAAGGCCAATGAGGAAGAGGAGCCTCCACACTCTGTTCGTCAAAGGAGGCCTTCTGAAAAAATGCAAGCATATCAGGAGGAGGAGGCCCACAAGAAAGAAAAACGGCTTCTCAAAGTTTATGATGAGTGGAAAAAGCAAGTACGTAAAACACGAGAGCAATTAAAAGGAGACTTAACAAACAATCAAATTGCTTCACTCATGGACATGTTAGAGAATGAAAAGGAGAATGTCATAAAGTTGTATATGGAAATTAGAGAAAATATTACTCCCTCGAGTGGCACAAGGCGACTCGTAGACGCATGTGAAGCAGTCACCAGAGACATTATCAAGATTGCTCATGAAAGACTCTCAGGCATAGATGACTATGATTGGGACAAGGTAAAGATACGTCTCCGTGAGCTTCTTGAGCCAGACTATGCTCAGTCCATTTACAGTTCCTCAGTCACGCACTCAAGTAAAAACTCTTCTGCCAGTAAGTCATACTCTGCAATGTCAATAGTAGCTGTTAGGAGAGCAGAAGCTGCAGCAGAGTTGGCAGCCAAAGAAGCAGAGTATGAGGTGTTATTAGAGGAGGAAAAACAAAAGGTTTTAGAAGAAAGGCAAAGAAAGGAGCTTGAATCTCAAAGGCGTGAGCTAGAGAAACTGAAGGCTGAAAAGGATTTAAAGGCTGCACGAGCTAGATTAAGGACCTATGACACTGAGATAAAGAGTGAAATCAGTGCCTCTGATGTTGACTATAGAAACACTGCTCAGAAAGCCTCAGTAAAGTCCCTGACAACAATGTAGTGTCTACCTCACTTCCACAAACAGATGTCCTCTACTTAGCACAAGCAGTACTGGATAGTGTTGCATTGAACAGACTGCCAGTGCCAGAGCCCTCCACGTTCACAGGTGACCCAATACAATTCATAGAGTGGAAAGCTTCCTTTACTGCTCTCATTGATAAAAGGAACATCTCACCTGCTGACAAACTGCACTACTTAAAGAAATACATAGGAGGTCCAGTTCGACAAACGCTTGATGGCATCTTCTATAGAAACGACAGTGAAGCATACAGAGATGCATGGGAGCGTCTCAACCACAGGTATGGACATCCATTTGTGGTACAGAGGGCTTTCAGAGAAAGACTGGCAAAATGGCCAAAGATCCAAACAAATGACTCCACAGGATTCAGGGCATTTGCTGATTTCATTCAAACATGTCACGAGGCCATGCCCCACATTGAAGGCTTAAGCATTCTCAACGATTGTGAGGAGAACCAAAAACTCGTTCAAAAGTTACCAAACTGGGTAGCTGCAAGGTGGAATCATCAGGCCACTCAGTTTATGAAAGAAAGTGGGAAGTTTCCAGGTTTAAAGGACTTTGCCAAGTTGATGTCTTCTGAAGCAGAGATCATGTGCAACCCGATTACATCATTTCAGGCTCTCCACTCTGGTAAGGGCTGCCAAAAGGACAAAAGGCCCACCTCTAGTGTTCTCCATATCCAGGCGATAACTGAGACTGAAAATAAAGGTCCAAATGTTAAGGCCCCATGCATGTTCTGTCAAAACAACGGACATAAACTTCACAGTTGTCCACAGTTCAATGGAATATTGCTTGAGGAACGAAGGAAATATATAAAGGAGAAAAAACTCTGTTATGGTTGTCTCAAACCCGGACACAGCGCAAAGAACTGTAATTACAGACTTGTATGTGAAGTGTGTAAGAAAAAACATCCTACCTGTCTGCACGACTTCAACTATAACAATGATAAATCAGCCTCAAACCAGCCACAAACTCAGATCAGCACAGAACAGGCTGCAACCACCCTGTCTCTGAATGCAGAAGCCAGTGAACAGTGCGTGAGCACCTCCATGATTGTACCAGTATGGGTTTCTTCAGAGCAACATCCAGGTACAGTGGGGCAAAAAAGTATTTAGTCAGCCACCAATTGCGCAAGTTCCCCCACTTAAAATGATGACAGAGGTCAGTAATTTGCACCAGAGGTACACTTCAACTGTGAGAGACAAAATGTGAAAAAAAAATCCATGAATCCACATGGTAGGATTTGTAAAGAATTTATTCGTAAATTAGGGTGGAAAATAAGTATTTGGTCACCTCAAACAAGGAAAATCTCTGGCTCTCACAGACCTGTAACGTCTTCTGTAAGAAGCTTTTCTGTCCCCCACTCGTTACCTGTATGAATGGCACCTGTTTGAACTCATCATCTGTATAAAAGACACCTGTCCACAGCCTCAAACAGTCAGACTCCAAACTCTGCCATGGCCAAGACCAAAGAGCTTTCGAAGGACACCAGGAAAAGTATTGTAGACCTGCACCAGACTGGGAAGAGTGAATCTACAATAGGCAAGCAGCTTGGTGTGAAAAAATCAACTGTGGGAGCAATCATCAGAAAATGGAAGACACTGATAAATTCCCTCGATCTGGGGCTCCACGCAAGATCTCATCCCGTGGGGTCAAAATGATCATGAGAACGGTGAGCAAAGATCCCAGAACCACACGGGGGGACCTGGTGAATGACCTGCAGAGAGCTGGGACCAAAGTAACAAAGGTCACCATCAGTAACACACTACAACGGCAGGGAATCAAATCCCGCAGTGCCAGACGTATTCCGCTGCTGAAGCCAGTGCATGTCCAGGCCCGTCTGAAGTTTGCCAGAGAGCACATGGATGATACAGCAGAGGATTGGGAGAATGTCATGTGGTCAGATGAAACCAAAGTAGAACTTTTTGGTATAAACTCAACTCGTCGTGTTTGGAGGAAGAAGAATACTGAGTTGCATCCCAAGAACACCATACCTACTGTGAAGCATGGGGTGGAAACATCATCATGAGAGCGGTTAACTGGTATACATTCTTTAGTGTAAGCAGGAGGGAGTTCAATCATTTCTGAGGAGTTATAGCCTCTTACCTTGAGACCTGAGATGCGTTCGCTTGGCACAACAACATCCTTACCAAGCAGTGTAGTGAGCTTCAACCTTATTGGGGTAGCCCTAGCTTGGAGGTTATTAGACACATCTTGGTCAATGAACACGGTGTCACTTTGCGTGTCTAGGAGGGCATAAACAAGCCTTTCTGTACTGTACCTCCACCTGCAGACATCGACATGAACATACCACTTGGAGACCCAGAGGTTAAGAAGGTACAGGCACTGAACACGCTCAAAACAGAGAAAAAAGGTTTATCAGACAAGTTAACAAAGTTTTCCTCATGGTACAAAGCCACCCAAGCCATAGCTCGACTCATTCGCTGTGCCAAGGGAGACAAAACAACAGGCCACAGTACAGTACAAGAAAGACAAAATGCACAATGTGTTATTCTAAGGGACACACAAGTAAGTGAATATGCAGAGGAGATAAGGTTGCTAAAGAACGGGAAACCACTTCCACACAAAAATAAACTGTTTCAAATGGACACCTTTCTTGATACTGATGGACTCCTTAAGGTGGGAGGAAGACTTAAAGATGCTTCATTCTCCTCCATACTGAAACACCCAGTGATAGTTCCAAAAGGTCACCATGTCACTCAACTAATAATAGATCATTTCCACAGTAAGGTGCAGCACCAAGGGAAAGGTTTTACAATCAATGAGATCAGAGTGAATGGATTTTGGATTCCAGGCATCAACAAGGCCGTAGCAAATTTTATACACCACTGTGTGAAGTGTCGCAAACTCAGAAGAGGCACAGAGGAACAAAAGATGTCTGATCTCCCAACGCAGTGCTTAGATCCATCTCCACCATTTACATTCTGTGGAATGGACTGTTTTGGTCCTTTTCTAACCAAACAAGCTCGCAAAGAGCACAAGCATTATGGACTTCTTTTTACATGCCTTTGCTGCAGAGCAGTGCACATAGAAATGTTGGACAACATGACTACAGACGCCTTTATCAATGCGCTCTGCTGTTTTATAGCCATAAGAGGAGCAGTCAGTGAGATTAGATACGATCAAGGAAGCAACTTTGTCGGAGCCAAAAATGAACTACAAGAAGCTTTAAAACAAGTGGACTCCAACCGCATTACCACATTTCTTGCAGAGAAGCAGTGTGACTTCAAAATGCACACTCCTCATTCAAGTCATACAGGAGGTGTATGGGAAAGACAAATCAGGACAGTTCGAAACATTCTGCGCTCCACAGTTTCACTTTCATCTGGCAGAATGGATGACGCATCGTTAAGGACATTCTTTTATGAGGCAATGGCGACTGTCAACAGCAGGCCTCTAACGGTGGACAACCTAAGTGACCCAAGCAGCCCAGAGCCCTTGACGCCAAATCACCTGCTTACTATGAAATCAAAGATACCCCTGCCCCCTCCAGGCACATTCATCAAAGAGGATATTTACGCACGTAAAAGGTGGCGGCAGGTGCAGTACTTATCAGAACAGTTTTGGTCACGTTGGAAAAGGGAGTATCTATCCAACATCGCAACAAGACAGAAATGGCACACTCCAAGGAGAAACTTGAAAGTTGGAGATGTTGTCATGGAGAAGATGGATGATCTACCCCGCAATGAATGGAGATTAGCACGTGTAATGGACACAGTAACTGACAAAGACGGACTTGTAAGTAAGGATTTGCTTCGGAGAAAGGAAGACTGAGAAGGGACAATGTTCAAGTAAACGTTCTATAGTGGAACGCCCAGTGCAGAAACTGGTTTTGCTATTAGAGACTGTTTAACTGCAGTGTTTTGTAAACTTATGAGTGGCTATTATATTGTTGGAGTGAATGCTTTTATTTTGAAAGTCACAGATCGACAAGGTGCCGTAAATCAAGTGGCGTAAACCATATGGCAGAAGCGCGAGTTTTAATGCACAGAGAGAAGGTGTGCTCTATGGTTAATGGACGGGAATGGGAAAAAGAACGGCTATTAAGGTGCAACAGCAGTTTCTTAGCACCTGGTTGATGAGGGAACAAGGTTTGTAACAAAGTTTGTCCTGTAGATATGTATTTTGTTGTTTTACGGAGCATATAGCTGCTGACCGCTACTAAGCATAAAGGCTAAGTTTTCACCCACTAGAGGGCGCTAATGTACCTCGTCATGTTTAGGCAGCGATGCAACGATTTCCCTGTTATATGCAATAATTTACAAGTTTTAGTGTTATTTGTTATGTAAGGTAAGGAGAATTAATTTGTGATTAATGAATAAGTCAAAAGGTTAAAGGTAACACACTGTTTGATTTACTAATAGTCTTTTATTCTGTATGTTGTAGCTCTTACGGTGTGTTCACATACACGGCTGTTTAATAAAAGGATTGTGAACCATCAGTTTGAGAGACCATCTTTTCAACCGGGGATGCTACAGCCGGGGACTGGTGAGTGTCAGCACCACAGTCCAGGATGAGACAAGGAACATCCACGAATACATCACAAAGATGGACCCAACTGACAGCGTGCTCAGTGAATACCTCAGGCAGCAGAAACCCAAGAAAGTGGAGGAAGGCAAGGAACCATCATGGAAGGACAGGCCCCTGCATAGTTGGTACCACCGGCAGATAGAGGAGGTGGCTGATATCCAGAAATCCTACCAGTGGCTGGACAAAGCTGGACTGAAAGACAGCACGGAAGCACTAATCATGGCAGCACAGGAACAAGCTCTGAGCACAAGATCCATTGAGGCTGGGGTCTATCACACCAGGCAAGACCCCAGGTGCAGGCTGTGTAAAGATGCTCCAGAGACACATAACAGCAGGGTGTAAGATGCTAGCAGGCAAGGCATACATAGAACGCCATAAACAAGTGGCCGGCATAGTGTACAGGAACATCTGTGCCGAGTATAACCTGGAAGTCCCGGGGTCAAAATGGGAGATGCCCCCAAGGATGATGGAGAATGACCGAGCTAAGATCCTGTGGGACTTCCAGATACAGACGGACAAAATGGTGGTGGCTAACCAACCGGACATAGTGGTGGTAGACAAACAGAAGAAGACGGCCATAGTGATCGATGTAGCGGTTCCGAATGACAGCAACATCAGGAAGAAGGAACACGAGAAGCTCAAGAAATACCAAGGGCTCAGAGAAGAGCTTGAGAAGATGTGGAGGGTGAAGGTAATGGTGGTCCCCGTGGTAATCGGAGCACTAGGTGCGGTGACTCCCAAGCTAGGCGAGTGGCTCCAGCAGATCCCGGGAACAACAGCGGAGATCTCTGTCCAGAAGAGCGCAGTCCTAGGAACAGCTAAGGTACTGCGCAGGACCCTCAAGCTCCCAGGACTCTGGTAGAGGACCCGAGCTTGAAGGATTGACCGCCCACAGGGGACGAGTGGGGAATTTAAAAAAAAAAAAAAAAATTTCTTACTCTAACCTCACTGTAGTTCTCACACATATTTTTGGTGATATTTTGGAAAATAAATGAAAAACTAGAAAGTACAGTAACAAAAATGTGTTTGTTTTGTAGGCACGTTTGTGCTGGTCGATTTGGCATGACAGCGGTGTCTGCAGGGCAAACGGTTTGGGAGAAAACCAGCCTAAAGGAAGGAGAGTCACAGCAGAAAAGAGAAAGACCGGTCTCTTTTACGTGGTCTTGGTCTTGTCTTGGTCTTGGATCCCTTGGTCTTGTCTTGGTCTCGCTGTCTCCGCCTTGCTGTCTCAGATCGACATAGTGGTCGGGAGATTTGGACTCAACAGTATACATGACACAGAACGTAATGTTTGATAATGTGTCATGCAAAAGCATCAGCTCTAAGAGCCGTGCTTAGAGAGTGCTTTGTAGTGAATCAGAAGAGTCGACTCCCATTGAACGAGAGCCGGTTCCTCACTTAATTTCCTTTCACTGGTCAGCTCTCACACAGTGGCTCAGCTATGCTCCAATCCCTCCATATTGTGGCCAATCACATGTGAGGATATAGGATAAAATCATTATGTGACAAACAGAGAGGGTGAGAGACGCGACAGTCAAGTGGAGCGTGCGTCTGTCCTCTCAGTAAGTGAGTGAGACAGTAGACAGCGGTGAGGAGGGCTGTGTGAGTGCATCGCAAAAACACATAAATATGTCTGACACCCGTAAATGAAGCAGCATCTGGCTGCAGTTTAGAGACTTTTTGTCTCGGTCTTGGTCTCGTCTCGACTTTTAGAGCATCCTCACACAGAACATGACATCGTGGTTTGGGAACAGCTGTGTGAAGGACCAAAAAGCTCTCCAGAGAGTGATCCGTACAGCAGAACGCTGCTGCAGGATTGCTCTCCCCCCGCTTCAGGACACCTACACCAGGAGATGCCGGACTAGAGCAGCGCAGATACTGAAGGACCCTTCCCATCCTGGCAACAAACTGTTCCAACTTCTGCAATCTGGTAGAAGGTTCCGCATCATCCGGGCAAGGACAGAGAGACTCAAGAGGAGCTTCTATCCCCAAGCCATCCAGGCCCTAAACACACACACACCCGCCCTCTCACATCATCTATAATTGACTGAGACAGGACTCTCTTCCAGACACTCTAAACCCAGGCACAATGTACATTTCAAATTCCTTTAATTTTAAATATGTTTATATTGTCTATTCTGTAAAATAGTCAGATTTCTATTCTTATTAATGTACAGAATTCACCTGCTTGCTGCTACTACTGCACATTCACTCAATGTATATACTACATATATATAATGTTCTTCCTCTACCCCCCTCCCCCCACCCCCACCCCCGGAGCCAACTAGACCCGGAGGCGGGACCAATGGGGAAGCTTGTGCAGCACTCCACCTTTGATAGATAAAACCGTCCTATTCCAGAAAGGAGGTCTAGCTAACATCTCTGAGTTTGTTAAAATTGAGACGGTGGAAACTCAGGTTTCTTGTTTCAGAAAGAGAGTTCACTTCAACTCTTAGTGAGTTACCAGGATAACAGACTCCATTTGGTTGTCAATACATAAGGACAGCGATTACATCACAGATTTATTATCAGCTCAGAATAAAATCTAAAAGACTCCATCTGATGTTGTCCCTTTGTACCGAAAATATTTACTGTATGTTACACATTGATCAATTGTTTATCTTATTATAATAAGTTACACTGACCTAAAAATGTCTGTCACAATTGGATCTTGGAGATGATGACTTTAAGAGTCTAACATTAAACAAAAACTAATGTTTTAAATGCAGCCTGCAGACAATCTGTGTTCCCAAAATTTCACTTTGAAATGTGTTCACAGATTTAGGTACAGTATTTGAATTTTAGAGTCTGAGCTTTGAGATATTTTTCACTGAAAATCATTGAAATCAGTCTGGGTGGTTCAAACCAGAACCAGATCAACTTGACGAAATCATAGGGTCTGTAACAGATCAATAAACTGTGTCTGGATCCAAAGTGGATCTTATTTTAAATCACAGATTTAGACCGCATCAATCCCAGATCAATTAGACTCCAGCCATTCCTCAGCTGATCACATCTGGATCTATTCATAGAAGGTTTTTTTTTAATGTTTATGATCTGTATTCCTATTTAAAATGTCTTGAAATATCTTGAAATCTTGAAATATCCAACTATACCATAAATTGAAATGCTCTGCTCTTTACCCGTTGCCATGGTGAATCCTAGTATCGGTTTTCCATGGAGAATGACTTTCTTTCACTCCTCATGCTCTAGCTTAAATCAGCTTGAACACACTCTGAGTTTGCTGTTCTAGAACAGCAGATCAGAGTATGTTCAAATAACTCAGGCTACGTCCACACGTACACGGGTATTTTTGAAAACGGAGATTTTCCGTTTTCGTTTTAAAAAAGAATCCCGTCCACACGTAAAGGCAGAAATGAAGGAAAACGCTGCTAGGAACATGCCAAAGCAACAGGTGGCGATATATTGCTAACCGTGCAGAAATGTTGGCCAATCAGAAGTCTAGAAGCCTCTGTGGGAAAAAGTAAACAAAGCTGGGGCATAGAAGCAGAACCCAGTCATATGTGTGGAGGGACAGTAACTGTGTGTGTATATGTAAGCATTTAAACACTGCAGAGAGTACAATTAACAGTAACAGTATTGTAGAAAATCATTTCACCAAAACAATAACGTGGCGCACAGTGTGACGTCAAAAAATGCGCACACCTTTGACGCTGCATTTTCTCCGTTTTTCTCGTCCACACGCAAAATGCAAAAATTGAGTTTTCAAAAATATCCACCCTGGCCGGAGTTTTTAAAAATCTCCGTTTTCAGTGACCAAAAATGCCGTTTACGTGTGGACGAAAGGTGCAAATGCATAGAAAAATCTGCGTTTTCAAAAATACCCGGGTACATGTGGACGTAACCTCAGAGTTGTCAATCTCACAGTTTATCAACTTAGAGTTTGCTTTCAAACTCAGAGTTTGATGAACATGCTTTCTGGAATAGCCCCCTACTATTAATGTAATAGGCATTATGAAAAGAAATACTGTGACCCTGAATTGGGTCACAGTTGGGATAGATCCTATCCCAGCTGTTATGGGGTGAAATTTAAGATACACCCTCAAAGGTCACCAGTATTTCACAGGCCTAAGGCCATGTCCACACTAATACGTTTTCGTTTGAAAACGCATATTTTTCTCTCTGTTTTGTCCTTCCGTGCACACTGAGATGGCTTCTTTGGTCAAGGAAAACTGATCTTTTTGAAATTGTAGATGAATTTAAAAACACTGTTTTCACACTGCAGTGTGGATTGCGAAAACGGAGGCTTTTGAAAACGATGACGCATTTTAGTCATATGATGCAGTCATGTAACCAATCAACTAAGATGGTGTATGGCATTGTACAGCAGTTTTGTTTTTCCCCCATTTTTCATAGCGCTATTAAAGATTAATATAAGTTTGTACATGCTCCACATTTTCACGTTTTTCTTCAAAGAAGACGGAATGTTAATTTCGGCATATTTGTTGTGGTACGTCTCCCAGTTTATATTCACGCTTGCTTTTCCAACTTTGTACTCTTGTGTTACTCGCAGCAACAATTCCACCTCATTGTTAGTCCATTTAAAAAACTTGGTGTTTTTCCTCGACATTTTGCCATGATGTTTCAAAGAGCTGGAAAGTAAATAAATGCAAGACGGAAATGACGCAGATCGAATCGTCCTACGTTTCATGGATGCACAGTACAGGAACATAAGCGTTTAAATAAAATTATCCATATATACAAAACAAAATGTTTTAATGAATTCTATTCTGTTATATTAGCTTTAGGTTTTCTATAAAAATTAAAAGAAACAGTAAAATGATAAATGATCCCAGAGGAAGTTAAGCCCCTCCATGAAGCAAAGAGGTCTTTGAGGTTATTAAGGACTATGATAAGGAATCAAACTGATTTTACATCAGGTTTGTATATTAGTAATGCAGAAATTTACATTTGCTTGCTCACCCCCAATCTCCACCTCACCTGATGTTCATGTGTCTGTGTGTGTTGGATAGTAGTGTTGTATGATCTGACCAAGCAGTGCATGTATGCGTGCATGAATGGATAAATGTGGATTGTAGTGTAAAAATACAAGCTATATCAATGCTAGTCATTTATCAATTCTTGTAATCCCACAGTAGTGTTTAAGAGGCAATGTATAGTTTATGTTTAGAAATATGCAAATGGGTATGTTTTAATAACAAGTCAAGGTGCAGTATTAGCAACATAGACGTTTGAAGACAATTTGTACATTTCGTGAACAAATCAAGTTGCATTTTAACCACATATCAGGAAAAGTTATACATAAGGTAGCACATGTACAAAATATCCTTAACAATCAAGTTTATTGCTAACACAGTAACTAAAAATATTTAAATCAAGCGATGGAAATACATATTTAGGGGAAAAAAACCTCCTAATAAATGATTAAGTAAATCTATCTCTCTAATATCTATCATTTCTCTCAGGAAATGCTATGTTTATTATACACTATATAATGCACTGCAAGCCATATAATTGATCCCGTACCCTGCAATGAAAACTGTATAGCTGAGGTATTGCAGTAAGTTTTTAGTATCCCCACTAATGGGTTAAAGCTGCATGAAAAATATGCAGGCTGAGGCTTAGCTTTTTGTGCGATAGGAACACAAAACCCAGTTTTACTTAACTCCTGCACTAATACTCATTGTACAGACCTGGTAACAGGTATTTTTTTTCAACAGTTAAATTCTTTGATGCCCACATGCACAGACAGCGTGTGTTCTGCATTCTTGGTTAGCATTGAACTGATGAGAAATGTGTGAGTTCAGGTACTCAGTTGAAGGTTAGGTTTCGGACTCCTGACAGGGTGCCGACTGGAGCGCTCTTGCCTTTCAGAAGGGTGAGGGACATGATGAAGAAGCATAGGCACATGACACCCAGAATGATCATGCCTGAGATGAGTGCGATGGTCATTGTATTTGTGTGAAACACTGGAGCTTTAAGATGGGCTAAGCAGCACAAACACAAAGAAACATTCCAAAATGTAAAAATGTCTTTCACATTCTCAATGCTTTTTCTTAAGTTCATGCAAAATGCCAAATAGCAGTGAGTGTTAAAACACTAATACCTTTTTTGCCATTCCAATGAGAAATGACACAACTTTTAATGTCAGATTGAGACATCCCGGCTCAGTATTTGATTTTCAATAACAACTAAAGCAATATACTGGCTGAACAATAAAATGAATCCTGAGGAATATAGTATGCGCAGGCATTGCATAGCCATATAGACTGACTTCTAACAGACCAAAATTTTTGAACATTGATGATCATTGCCGGCCGTAACTCACATAGTGTGTCATATATTGCTGCATATATTGCTATGTTCCTGTCTAGATTATTGTGGAATCATCCAGTTAAGGAAATCCCAAAGCTTGATTCTGTTCATCTGGACATAGTATTTTCAGTTGGGGAAACATTTCATCACTCATCCAGACTTCTTCAGTCTCAGCTGGCTGCAGGTTTCACCAGCTCATAATGCATTTGTAGCATTGTAAAATGGTAAAAGATGTACCATACAATGCTGTGATTCCAAACATGCTGGAAATCTTCTAATGGTACTCATGGCCAGCGATCAAGGGTCATGACTACGGATGGGTATTGATAAGATTTTCACGATTCCGATTCCATTTTCGATTCTGTTTAACGATTTGATTCTTTATCGATTCTCTTATTGATTCTTTTTTAGAAAGGAGAACACTAAGGTCGAATAGCTTAGAACTTTGTTTTATAGCTTCTCTTTGAACGAGATAGAAATTTAGGAGTAACATGGCCTTACAAACCCAACAGTGAGATCTTAAGAGATCCAGCCTATGGCTCTTCCATGGGGTATCACAGGGTCCCCAGGAAAAAAAATTGTAAATGTAAAATAATAAAATAAATATTCTTCTGTAGCAATAACAAAGTATAACATCAATTATTCTGTAGCAATTACACAAGAATATCCAGTAATGTTCCTGCCTACAATTAAACACATTCACTTACCATCTGCTGTGGCAAATGGGTGCAAGCCTTTTACCACAAACTTAGTCACTGCATGGTGACATTCGTCTATCCTGGCCTGAAAGGAGACGTTACCAGTAGACTGCAGCGAGAACTGCCAGCATCTGAGCCAGCCAGACTCTGTCTGTCTCTCTCATCATGATCACCTAAATGCAGCGCACAGTAATGGCAGGTTTTGTAATAAGGCAGATCGCACTAACATAATATGCACTGTTAGTTGATTATTTACCTGCCGCATTAACGGGAGAGGACGTGCAAACGTTACCGCTGCTGCTGGGTTGGATTTCACGAGTCCGGAGCGGAATTAAAAACACGACATTCATTTAAGGTCATCGTGTGTTTTGTGAGCAAATGCTTTTGCATATTCGTAGTGTTTCCTCCCTTAAATGAAATGTCTACTTTGCAAGTATTGCAAGTTGCCCTGTTGTCATCCGTTCTCGTAAAGTATAATCAAACTTTTGAGCATTTGAGCCGCCATGTTTCCTGCCAGGTAAATGACGCTCCGCAACGTGGTGACGTCATTCGGGGCAACTGGAATTGATAAGGGAATCGTTTGCAAAAATGGCAAACAATTCCAAGGAATTGAAACAGTGGGAACCGGTTCTCAACAAGAACCGGTTTTCGATACCCATCCCTAGTCATGACAATTTGCATGTTAATGATTATAAAATTGATATTACAGCCCATTGTTAGTTAGTAGTGCGTTAGTTAGTCCTTTTTATAAGGTAGGAAAATCTGCAGTCAGCTATGACTAAAGAAGTCACTTGGATGAGTGAAAATGTTTCTCCCAGTGAAAACACAAATATCTTATAACCTTTAAAAGTAGAACAACACACAAAAGCATCATACCACTTATTGAACAGAATGACAAGACTTACCCAGCTGAGAATTATTGGCTGGTATTTCATCTGTGAAAAACAAAGACATGGCATTTCAGCACACTGTAATCCATATGGTATATAGTTTCTTTCATTCGCGTGTATACAGTACGATAGACAAGGATGCCTTGTCTAACGTACTGTTTTGAAAATCCTAGGTCACCCAGACAAGCTTGCAACTTTAGTCAACATTTAGGTGTCAAATCTTGGATTTTGACATACATTAGTGTCTTGTAATACATTGGATAATCAGTAAAAATTATTCAGCTGTGGAAATGTTAGGCGAGAGTGTTATTAAACTATACCACTCCGAGTTATGATAGGCCCAGCAGTCAGGATGGCGTTTCCAGATGCAGCATTTGATCCCTTTCCATCAGAGACATCTCTCTTTTTCCTGCTGCCACAGATCTATGAAAATATTACACAGAAAGAATGAGTCCTCTCTCATGTGGTGTATGTTCTTATGATGAGGAATTCAGGACACAGACTACTAATATAACCCATCGATGTTGCCAAGATATGTGTCCAATTTGATATCGGAGGAATATCTAACCCCTTATTCTGCAGTGAGGGAAATAATGATTTGATCCCCTTTGCTCAAATGAACAGTCTCTAATATTTTTGGTAGTTTTATTATTGTATAATGGGGAGACACAGAACTAATCAATCATTCAGTTACAACTACTGTTGATCTCAGCTTGTCATCTGTATAAAGTAGACCTGTTTTCTTCCACTCTAGTCGCTCCACAATGCTCCATGATGATTCATGGTGAAACATGAAATCTAGATGCTCAGGTGTCTTTCAAGACATCGTACTGTCTGAAAAATGAGGAATGTAGGCTAATAACCTGTTATATCTTGTAACTGCTGTGCCCTCACCACTGTTCAATAACGGTACTGCTGTCTGTTAGACTCTATGGAAGGACCATTTGGAAATCTCAGTCTGTTTGGAAAGTCAGACAGTCACTTAGTCTGAAGAAATATGAATGTAATCTGGTCAACTAATTGCTTCTATGAGCAACTCTTTAGTGACAGTGGGAAGGAAAAACTCTCTTTTAATAGGAAGAAAGTTCCAGCAGAACCAGGCTCAGGGAGGGGCGGTCATCTGCTGCGATTGGTTGCGGTGAGAAGAGGTGGACATTCATCTAACACTGTATACTGAAGCATCAGATTAGCTCCAGCAAATTTATTACAATGAACTTTGCTTTGTAACGAATCCTTTATCACATACAGATGCTTTACGAAATGCCCATTGTGATTACAAGGAATGTTTCTATGAGCACCTAACTATACTTGAAGAACTGAATTTATGAATGCTGAAGTGAAGCTGATGTTTATATTCAAGAAATAAACTATTTCTATAATTAATATTAAATTAGATGCAATGATGCAGTATATGCTTTGTAGGAAAACATAATGGAACTAGTATTTATTAATTCAAATAAACGTATACTTACCCTTTGAATGTAGAGTGAATATAAAAAACTATGAGAGGTATAAACTGTAATGGAAAAGAATGTACAGTAGAAGTATTTCCCAATTGTTTTTAAGAATTTGTAAATGAGCTTACGTATTTTAACCTAAGTAATAATAATAATAATAATAATAATAATAATAATGTCAATGGAGTTTTCCATTTTGAAATGAAGGTGACTCTAACAAGATTATTGTGTTATATTTTATCTCAAGATTTTTTTTTATGTGTGAGTGTGTCAGTATCCAATCTCACTGGCATCAGCATTGCACAATCATCTGCTCGGCACAGCTTGGTGACACAGTGTAGGAAGACAGTGGACATCTTCTGGTTCTTGTGCTTTACAAAGCGGAATACTTCAAAGGCAAAACGACCCATCTGGCTCTTCCCATTCTCAAACACTGTGGTCTGGGGGTCTTTTTCACAACTAGTTCAGAAAAGCAACATTAGAAAAGACTATTAAAACATTGTCAAGGATAGTCGGAGTCAGAGTTTTACACAATCATGGGCCTGTTATTGTACTGGAGTTACCTAAAGAAAAGATCGTAACGCAGGTCATCATTAGGATTTCCAGAAGGTGTGGTGTAACAGTAGTCCATTAGAATGTTCCATCTAATTTGCACAAAAATGTGATTAAAAGCAGAACAAAGGAACAGAACATGGTACAACCTGTTTTAGGATAACTCTGTTTCAGTATGCAGCCTTATGTGGAAATGGTGCCTCCAGAGCAAAGTTGTGAAAAAAAAACATTTTTGGATAATAATGGATACTAAAACCCATTATTGAATTGGATGCTTATTTATAACAGTAGCAATACCAATAGTGCCTTCTTTACCTCCTCTAGGTGTGACACAACTTCATAGAGCAACATTGCAGATGGGCATTCCAACAACACAACACTAAAATACTAAACAGTTATGGTAACTGTTAACTTGGCCAGTGGATACATTAATGTTCTCAGTTTAACTTAAGTTATTATTCAGATAGCAACTAATGTTATTGGTCCTACCCATCAGTAACGTTAATAGACAGTGCTGATTTTGCAGTCTAACAAAAAAGAAGTGTCTAAAAAGTGCTACGTTCTTCTTAAAGCCTCAGACTGAAACTGGCTAAACCCACCTGCGATCAGATCAATATCCCAGAAGGGTCATTTAATTCATGATAAAGTCCATTTAAAAATTGTTTATGTATTTTTTAGTATTGTATAAAAACAAACAATCAAGCAAAAAAAAAAAAGAAACTCCCTCTCACCCCTGGTGCATACTTGCCAAACTTGAGACCTCAGAAAGTGGTATACATATACATTTATATACAAAAAACTGGTACTTTACAGTGTTAATTTATCGGATAAAAGAGCTCTCTCGGTGGTGTGAAACTCTGCCATCTACTCCTTGCTATCTAAAATAAACCAGACGCTGGCATAAATTCTCAACCATCTCACACTTCTGTTTATTACGTTTTCTGTTTGACGTTTATTCAGCTGTCTAAAAACCCCGGAGGAACCCTCCTGAGGGATTAATCTAATCTAATCTAATCTAATCTAATCTAATCTAATCTAATCTAATCTAATCTAATCTAATAATTTAAATCTCAGCCGAACTGATTCAATTTTGTTGTCCGGGTGGAAAATCAGGAGAAATTCAGGAGAATGGTTGCTCGGGAGATTTTCGGAAGGGTCACTGAAATTCGGGATTCTCCCGGAAAAAATTGGGAGGGTTGGCATGTATGTGGGTGGATTGTATTTATTACAAAGTTTTAGTACAAAAGCTCTTCAGGTCTCTGCACACTGGTAGGACAGAAAGAAGAAGAAGAAGAACAACAACAATCAAATATGCCCTTTTATTCCTTTGCTCTGAGCTGATTCAGCTAATTGCAGCGCAAGTTAAATAATTTCTTGTGCAGGAGGAAGAAAATTGTGGTTTGGTCTATAGCTAAATTGTGGACACTATTTATTTACTGATTGCAATGGTACAAAAGCACATGGTGAAATGCAAACTGTGTCCAGGAGAAAAATATGATTCAGTACTTGATAAATAAACCCTTGTTTACAAGCACAAAAGTAGGACATTTCTGTAGTTGGTCACCTGGTTTGCATACATCAAAGGAGGGATTGTGGCCTATTTCTCTATGCAGAAACTTGCACATGTTGCCTCTTGGCAACTCAAAGCTTCAACTTCCTCAGCTGATTCCTTTTCTCCCCTCCTTTGTTGTCATGATTCTGTGTTTTTGGTCATTGTCATGCTGGAAGACTCATCCATGGTAAATTGTAAATGGCCTGTATTTATATAGCGCTTTACTAGTCCCTGAGGACCCCAACGCGCTTTACATATCCAGTCATCCACCCATTCACACACTGGTGATGGCAAGCTACACTGTAGCCACAGCCACCCTGGGGCGCACTGACAGAGGCGAGGCTGTCGGACACTGGCGCCACCGGGCCCTCTGACCACCACCAGTAGGCAACAGGTGAAGTGTCTTGCCCAAGGACACAACGACCGAGACTGTCCAAGCCGGGGCTCGAACCAGCAACCTTCCGATTACAAGGCAAACTCCCAACTCTTGAGCCACGATCGCCCCGTGATCCATGATTCATTTTTAGTGTTCTGGTTGAGAGAAGGACGCTCTAATCCAAAATTTTACAGCCTATTGGCTTGTTAATATAGTGAAGTCATCCATTAGCATAAAAACAGCTCCACAGCATGACTACCAGATGATCCGACGCGATGTCTATGCCTGTCCTGTAGCTTGACTGTACCTTCTTTTGGTGATATTTAGTATTTTGCTTCCTCCAAACACGGTGTGACAAGTTGATGCCAAAGAGCTTGAGTTTGTTTTCATCCTACCACAGCACTTTGTCCTAAGTCTTCTCTGAAACATTTAGATGTTCAAGGCTGTCTTGAGCAGGGTGAGCAGGTGTAGGCAATGCCAGACCTGTCCAATATAGTGCAGTGTGTTACCAATTATGTTTTTGGTGACTGTGGTTCCAGCTGCCTTCACATCATTAACAAGTTCATAGTTTTGGGCTAATGTCCCATCTTTCTCATGATCCTCCTCACCCCATGAGACAACAACTTGTATGGAGCTCCAGATAGAGGGTGATTGATGGCCTTTCTTCCATATCTAATTAACTGCACCAGCTGTTGTCACCTTCTTATCTAACTTCTTGCTGATGGTCATTTGAGCCACATGCAGATCTACAGTCTTGCTCATGACAAACTCTGACAGCTCTTTGGTCTTCTCCATGGTAGTGGAAGAAGTTGGAATTAAAGATTTTTTATTCTGTGGGCAAGTGTGCTTTATAAACATAATAAGCTGACTATCTGTAATTGATTGGTGGTCTGTATCTGTTTCTGAAACTGATTAATTGATTGTAATCTAATCTCTGGGAGCCAGAATTTTATCTAGATTGTAGGGATTCAAATGCATACTTAACTCAATTATATGAAAATCCATTTATAATTTTATGTAATGTGGGGATTTTTTTCTGAATTTTTGGTTAAAATTGTGTCTCGCTTCATTGAACTTAAACTATAAACAGTGTTGGGAAGGTTACTTTTATCATGTATTCCACTACAGATTACAGAATACTTGCCCCAAAATGTATTTTGTAATGTATTCTGTTATGTTACTCAATGAAAGTAATGTATTCTGAATACTTTGGAGTACTTAATATATTATCATGCTTTTTACAACTACATGAATGTACTATTGCTTTGTGATTTAATAACTATTACTGAAGGTTACTCACCATAACAGTACCAACTAGATTTTTAAATCTTAATATAAAATGAGTAACAGTAGGATGGACATTAGATAAGGCTGCACTTTTTGCACCAATCTCATATAGGAAACTATTCTGTGTGTATCTCCAAAAGTTGGTTCTCTTAATCTGGACGTAGCTTTTAAAGTGGGAGAAACGTTTTGTCACTCATCCAAGTGACTTCTTCAGTCTCAGATGACTGCAGGTTTCCCCAATCTTATAAACCAGGGATAGGCAACCTTTCTGATGATGAGTGCCATCTAAAATTTCCTCAGAAGTCAATGTGCCATTTGATTGCATTAGCAATAAATTTAATAACGCTCTATATTAACAGTTACACACTATATAAAACAACTTTATAGAATTATATTTGTTCACAGATGTTTGCAACTATCAGCGAATAGTTATCAGCTATTTTGAAACAAAAAAAGAAACTTTTTATCCATAACAAGAACTTCATAACAGCAAATGAACTGTACAACAGAAAGTGCAAATGCTATTTGTGGTCTCCTCACAACAATGATAAGAAAAATAAACTGGGCCAATATGGCATGTTTGTTAATACAGGGATACACATATTAATGTGATCTCTGGTCTCCCACTCAGAGACACAGGTCTCCGAGTGTCCAGCATTCAGACCTGAGGACACTCTTCGTGTAGAGAAAATCTGCTCACACAGATATGTAGAACCAATTACTGTCAAGGCCTCTGCAATGTTCTGAAGACAGTTAACCTTGTCAGGTAGTGATGTCCAGCAGGTGAAAATGCAAGCTCCATGAACACGCACAGCTGTGGATTCCAGCTGCGTTCGTAGTTCTGCAAACTTTTCTGCAAAGAATAAACTCCACCTAAACTTGGTTTATATCTGACCCAGATAGACTGCAGTTCATAACTTCTTAGTGTCAGTCCAAGTGTCAGTTCACCTGACACTTGGACACAGCGGCCGCCTCGGGTCTCTCCTTCTCCTGCCTCCCCTTTCCACCTGCTGGCCTCTGTGAAAGCTCCGCCATAGCCACCACCAAACAACTGACTTATTTTTACACATCGGCCACCATCTGGCCAATCCACCACCTTTCATTGTTTATACCGTTACAAAAAAGAAAAAAACCTTCGGCCCATAGAAACTGATGTTTCTATGTTACACACAACGCGCTCTGTTTAGACCCAGACCAAACAGTATTGTTTGACTGATGGCCCTGGTCTTTAAGTCTGACGTCACTAGCCTTGTCTGGGCTCAACTCCAGTGTGGGTCCATAAATCAAACAATCACTGTGGCATCACCGAGAGTTGAAAAACTGTCTTAAGTCTTTCATCTGTAATAAAATGATCAGCGTTCTGCTCTACCAGGTGTAACAACTCATTTTAACATCCAGGCATCCATGAAAACGGAATTTATGACATTTAACGGAGTTAGAAATTAGCAGGAAGTTAGCTCACTAGCTTCCTTCTAAATATTAATAATGCCAGTAATATAGCATGTCCTGACTGAGGGATTTTGGAAACAAATTCAAACGTACAGCTCCGACATAAATGAAGACAGAAAACTAAACAGCATTGACGTTTGTAGGGTTACTTAAGTTTGGCTAGCTGGTATATAACGATGTGCTACGTGACCGCTAGCGACACGGCTATATGAGCATAATATAAACACGCTTTTTTCAACTCAATAAAAGTTAACGTGAGGATTCTTGGTGGTCAGGAACAAATGTAATCGCATGGCAGGATGCTGTAAACAGACCAAACTTCAGCCAGGAGAACAACTGAGATAATCCATCCACAATACCAGGTTAGTCATTCATATACTGCTGTATGGGCTGGGCTGTACTTACATCGTAAGGTTTTAAAAACTGAGCTTTAAAAAGATTAGTGTTAATAAAAGCCGAGAGAGGCTGACAGTGATCACTGATTGATCACCCAGTTTTGTTTTAAGTTATAAAGTTATTTTGTTATTTTCATATGGCTTAATAATTATCCTTATTGCTGTTTAAGAGAGGAGTGGTGCTTCAAAGGATAGTTGCAGATTTCTGTCAGAATCTGCAGATTATACAGTACAAATAAAATGTTCACGTTTGTCCAGCGTTGTCTTCTCAACAGTTTCACTAACATCTACACTGGATGGCCAGGAAGCGTTCACGTCTTCTGGGGTGCTTCACCGGCGCTGATAATTGGCGTCTGTCTTGTGTCAGCAACGTAAAAGACGGATTTAATGCAACATGACCATTCAAACAGCAGTCGCTTTCTCAAACATCAGTTGTGTATCGGATTCAGTACCACATACGAAAGTGACCCAGGTTGGATTTGAAAATATCGGATTTGTGCTGTTCACGCTGTCATACCATGGGTTGCATAGGGTCAGAAAAGTCGGATTTGATGCGATTTCACCTGCAGTGTGAACGTAGCCTTAGTTACTCTGTTCTGGGGGACCCCATCCTTGGGGTGGACCAATTTTTGGCGCAGCGTGTTTTGCGGTTTAAAAGCCACAGAGACGCAGTGTTTAGAAAATGCGTCTCAAGTATTTCGATACTCCTGACATGTATGGGATAACTACAGGCTTTCGCTTAGTCAGCAGTTGTCCTTCTCTCCTTGATCGGCTGGAGCTTTCTTTAGGCGCCTTCCCAGCTTTGACAAATGTCCAGCTGGGATAACCACATTTCCTCAGGGCCTTCTTGATGTGATGTTCTTCTGCTTCCCTGGCCACTGTGTCTGCGGGGATGGTGTTGGCTCTATGTTGTTTATGCTCCAGTGGACGATGAGAGTCAAACCTTAAATACTGATCCGTATGCGTAGGTTTACTCCTCAACACTGACTATAAACGAACATGAAAATTAGAAATTACATTTACATCTATGTTAGAAATAACATAAATGTAGCCTTTTATTTTATGCCGAGAGACCATTTTCTTAGCTGTTTATACAGTTAAGGGTCACAGGGTGCTGGAGCCTATCCTAGCTTTCAGAGCCCAAAACAGAATTATCAGTTAACCCAACATGCATGCGTGTGTGTGTGCGTGAGGGGGGGGGGGGGGGGGGGGGGGGGGGGGTCATGTATCTCATCTGAAGACAGAAGCTAAGCACAGGTGGGCCTGATTAGTACTTTGATATGAGAACACTTAAGAATACTAGGTAATGTAAGCTGGACGTCTGTTGCTCAGGAGGTAGAGAAGGTCATCTACCAATCAGAAGGCAGAACACTGAACCCCAAGTTGCTCTACAGTACAGTCATTGAAGTGTGAACATTAGACGGTGAATGAGGCATGTTGTATAAGGAGGTTTGAGCGCTAAACTAGAAAAATACTATATAAGAATCAGTTCATTTACAATGAATAATGTCAATGTATTATTTTAACATATTCAGTGCTTTTATGCACAGATGAAAGTCATCATGTATCATAGTTTAATGAGTCATCGTGTGGGTGGCATATTTAGGCTGAAAGGCTACATTGTGACTGAATACCTTCTATCCAGATTAGTGGCTTTTACAGCTGCAAATATGCGTGTCTTCAGGGTCAGTCCTGCCATTGGGATGGACAACTGCTGAATATATGATGAGTCCTGTATAAAAAGCAAATTGTCATTTAAGCATAGATGTGATATTACATGGCTCTTCGCGTCCACCCAACTGACAGTGATTTATTTGCTTTTTAGACATTTATTTTCTAAATAATTCGATGTAGCCCTAGTGTTTAATTCAAGTGGATTTAGGGTAAGAGTAAGAGTAAATTTAGTATACGTTTGTATAATTACAGTATTAGCAATAATTTGCTTTTTACATCAACTGTATAACAAGAATTTCTGGGAATCTGGCATCATTCTTCTTTTGTACATGGACAATTGATGCATACATCTGTAAGAGGTAGAGATCAACTTTACATAGATGCAGAGTTTCTTTATGTTCACTTTATGCATACAAGTATGGCTTTATCTTTGGTGCAACAGACTAAGATCACCTGTAAAACACAAATGAACATTTATAACTCACTGTTGTGAACTTACATTATAAAGCAGGAGATTCAATGTGCTAATGAAAGTGCCATTGCTTTCCTTCACTGAGATTGCAGCTGATGACCTACAGTCAAGATAAAGGAAAAAAGAAGTAAGTACCTAAAACATTATGAAAGTTAACAGTAATTATGGTAGCATCAGTATTTTAAAATTACATTTTTATATTAAAATTTACATAACATTGAGGAATCCTTGTCTTTAAAACCATGCCTATACGTCACTCTTTCAGGTTAACATATACACTTTCCTGACCAAACATTTCCAATATCTCCTTTTAGAAGTTAATATATGTAATCTGAATTGGACTTTTTGTGGGGTCGAGGACCTAAAATCTGAAAATATGTAACAAACTGTGTTTGGGTTGTATTTCATGAAAACAACAACAAAAAAAAATTCTGTTGTATTGTGTGGAACTTAATAACTTTATATTATAAATTTTCATTATTATTATTAGTATTGCTTTTATTAATATTGTTGTTATTTTTTTTTATTGTTATTATTAACTTATTATTAAACTGCTTCTTTTTTTGTCTGCCAATTGATATAATGATTGAAACTTACATGTATATAGGATCACGGTATCAAACAAGTTTAAAGGTATGAGTGAGACTTACGAGGCCAGCTGTGTATTGTTGACTAGGTATTCCAATGGGTAGCTGCAGCTAAACTTATACAGCAGACCTGGCAGGTAGCTGATGATGGTTGGAGGGTCTGGTGTATCAATATACCCTGATATGTTTCCAATCTGCACCAGGGACAGGTTCCCATAAGCATTGGGTCCTTGAGCAGTTAACACCTGTAAGCAACATCAGTGTGAGTAAAATTCCTGCTCCAGCTCTTTTACTAAGATAAGAAGGGTTGGACATTGTGCAGGATAAAAAGAAAAGTTCTCAAGATCAAGAAAAGCTTGATTGAAGTACATATCTCTCTCTCTCTCTCTCTCTCTCTCTCTATATATATATATATATATATATATATGTGTGTGTGTGTGTGTGTGTGTGTGTGTGTAATTTAGTAAGAGCAGTTAATACAAAAAAGAAAATGTTTTTCTTACCACCAAAGAATTACCACAGGACTCAAGTGTTGCCAGGCTGATGCTAAAGATTACAACAGTGGGGAAGGTGTTGTTATTGATAAAGCCTCTGCAGTGGGCATCTCCATGGCGACCATTAAGGGCTAGGTCGGTGTCAGTGTAGCCAGAGAAGAGAACAGGGCAAAAATTGATCTTGAGGGTAATGGTCTGGACCCCACAGTATACACTGATATCTCTCTCAGCTGGAAAAGAAGCCAAAAAATCTAATGATATGTACATAAATTGTGTATTTTACAATAGTACATTTCTCTCTCTCTCGCTCTCTCTCCCCCCCCCCCCCCCAAAAAAAAAAAGAAAAAAAAAAAGATTTAGCTTCTGGGATTACAGTCTGTAACATTTAGTTTTGTATGTCATAATACTGGTGTCCAAAAAACTTATCACCTCATCTTTGGAACATGTAGGTAGTCCAAAAGAATTTTTTTCACATTTTTAGAATGTTAACATAATTTCTATTCAGTTATTCACAAAACAAAAGTCTTTAAGTCCTCACCAGGGAAGCGGCTGTGAAAATTTGCATCACAGTTGTATCCATTGAATTGAGCTCCAACTGAAAAGGCCTTACTAAACATTAAAAAAATGACAAATATATGTTCCATTTCAGCACCTGAAACAGATCAATAATGTAATGTGAATAATCCAATCAACACCATTTGTTTTATATTGTGGGGTCTTTACCTTACAGTATAAAGTGCACCGAGGCAACTGTTGTTGTGAATTGCCACTATATAAATAAAACTTAATTAAAATTCATTTTTCACTTTAGAAAATACAACGTCTCATGTAGGAAGACAGAAAGTAAAATCTGTTTTACATGCACTAATGGCAGGAGAGAAGATTTACAGTTTTCCCTTAAGTTGAACATTTTTTATATTCCTACCAAATACATTCACTGAGCACCCACAGCTTTGGCAAGTTATAAGAAACTGATACAGTTTTAAATGAGGCCTCAGTGACAATTACAATGATTGAAAGTCCTCTGGAAACTGTTAAATTAAAACTAGTTTGTAGCAGATTATGTAGTTAATAAAACCCTCACCTACAAAAGCAAACAGTTGTTCTGTGAGAGGGAGAACTACTCACCCTGGTTCCTGGCAGCCAGCAAGTGAGCGGTTCTCCATAAGCCTGGGACAGACGATGGAGTGGTCTGCACAGCATCCCTACCTGACAACTAGAAACAGAACTCATGAGCAGGAGGGAAAAAGGGACCATACACATAACAGATTCATTATTTGAACGTGTCAACAAAAAGGGTTGTCTGGATTGAACATGGGAAAGTCCATCAAAACTGAATGTGTTATACAAATCCTTTCACATCCACAGAAATATGAGCAGGTTTTGAAGTTTCCCACTCATATCCTTTCGGCCCAATCTGGCTCTGTCACTGCTCACAAATGGTTTGACGCTGCATGAGGTCCAGGAGCTGGGGGGGTGGGGGTGGGTGGGGGTGGGGGTGTTGAATTATCTTTTCATCGCTTCAGTGGCCTTGGCTTGCTGACTGAGCCATTCCTTTCTCTCTAGGCCAGTCAGGGAGTGCAAAGCCCACTGTGCGGGCCTTTGGCCCAGGGAATCCATGCTTTTTCATTCTTTGTCTGCTGCAGTTCTCAGTCAACACAACAGCAGGCAATCTGGTAGGTGGGGCTGCAAGCTGCCTGTGACTGCATACCTGATCCCAAATTTTGACTCCTGGTCACAGGACCCTCACCACATGGCAAAGTAAAAGAAAGCTAAATTTGTGGAGTTTCATGGGATTAGCCAGTTGAAATATGAATATAAATGTATGTGGAACACGAGGACAGGACATTGCGGTTTGAATTTTTAGGAAACTTCTCACTCTAGGCCTATTGGGGGGAAAAAAGGACACATTTTTGGTGCTAAAGCTAAAAAGCATTCTTCTTTTGCACAAATTAATCTGTTTAATCAGGTGTAGTCTGCTGAGTTGTATCACCTTCATACTTCTCCAGTCCACAAAATATCTTGTTGAGGCTGTACATTAGGAAGTCTGCAGCTAAGAAAAAAAGTCTTTGTTCTTGTGATTCCTTGGGCTTTTTGAGAGGGACAGAAAAGGTTTGGTTACATCACAAAAATACACAGCCAGTGTGCACAGTCCACAACTTTAGACTATTAAAACAAGAATTTAAGAATATGAAAAAAGGCTCAACACAACAGGAACTCAGCGTAATTGTCAGTCCACAAATATAATCAAACAGTATATTGGAATATATCAGGAAACAATATCAGGAAATACCAAACAAAATATGCAAGACAAAACTAGAATTGAAATTATTAATAAAAAAGAAAAAATCATTTCCTAGTTCAAAGACTGCTTGCAGAACTTTGAACAGTAACAAATCCGGTTGATTTCTAGCTAACCAGTTAAAAATAAATAAAGAAAAAACAACTATATGTGCTGTTAAAGATTTATCTGGGAACACAATATATGAACCTGAAAGAATAAACAACATTTTTAGGGATTTCTATGAAACTTTATAGTCACCACAAATGAACCCGTCTAAAAATGAAATTGACCAGTTTCTTGGCAACGTAACTCTTCCAAAATTATTAGACCGTCAAGCAATGGCACTGGATTTGCTACTGACACCAGGGGAACTCCAGAAGCCCTGATAAGTATGCCCAATAATAACGCTCCAGGTCCAGACAGTTTTCCTGCAGAATTCTACAAAGAATTCTGGACAGTTCTGGCACCAGTATTCCACAGAATGTTGCAGGAAGTCAAGGAAAATGGCAGACTACCACCAAATATGAATTCTGCCAATATTAGTCTCCTGCTAAAACCAGGCAAAGACTCCTGATTTCCCTCAAGCTATCGTCCAAAATCCCTTATTAATGTAGACCTCAAAATAATCTGCGAAGCTCTCTCAGAAAGATTAGAGAAGATAACCCCCCTTTTAATTCTAACTGACCAGACTGGTTTCATAAAAGGCAGGCACTCGTCAACAAATATACGTAGATTGCTTGATTTAATAGACTACTCATGAAGTGAAAACATTGAAACTACAATATTGTCTCTAGATCCCGAAAAAGAGTTTGACAGAGTTAACTGGAAATTTTTATTTGAAACTTTACGCAAATTTGGTTTTGGAAACTCTTTCATAAACTGGCTAAAAATATTAGAATTATATAGAATTCCCCAACAGCTTGTGTCAGAACAAATGACCAAACATCCTCCAGCTTCTGTGTCCTGAGGGGCACCAGGCCCTGATGTTGTGTAATATGCCTCACCCAGCAACTAAGGCCCTGGTGTGGTGTAGATGGCCTCAGCCAGAGCCACAGGCCCTGGTGTGGTGTAGGTGGTCTCAGCCGGCAACTCAGGCCCTGGTGTGGTGTAGGTGACCTCAGCTGGCAACTCAGGCCCTAGGGTTGTGTAGATGGCCTCGGACAGAAATACAGGCCCTGGTGTGGTGTAGGTGGCCTCAGCTGGGAACTCAGGCCCTGGTGTGATGTAGATGGCCTCAGCCAGAGCCACAGGCCCTGGTGTTGTGTAGGTGGCCTAAGCCGGCAACTAAGGCCCAGGTGTGGTGTAGATGGCCTCAGCCAGAGCCACAGGCCCTGGTGTGGTGAAGAAGGCCTCGACCACCAGCACAGGCCCTGGTGTAGTGAAGATGGCCTCATGCACCAGCACAGGGCCTGGTGTGGTGTAGTTGGCCTCAGCCAGCAGTACAGGCCCTGGTTTGGTGTGGGTGACCTTAGCCGGCAAATCAGGCCCTGGGGTTGTATAGATGACCTCGGCCAGAAGCACAGGCCCTGGTGAGGTGTAGGTGGCCTCAGCCAGAGCCACAGGCCGTCGTTAATGTGCCCTCATTAATGGGCAGCTGCTTTGAGTCTTTCAATACGCCCCTTCTCTGGATCAAAAGCAGTTCAATGACATGAAAAGTAAAGGCTTACAGCACCTGGTATTCCCAGGCAGTCTCCCATCCAAGTACTAACCAAGACAAGCCCTGCGTAGCTTCCGAGGTCAGACGAAGTCAGGCGTGCTCAGGGTGGTATGGCTGTAAGCTGCTGGTGCCAGCACAATGTGTCAATTTATGGAATCAAGTGATGAGGTGGCCAGTACCTGAAGTTTCGAACACAACCCTACAATTGAACTACAGAGTTAACGGTACCTGCATACTTGCCTAATACCCTAACCCAAAGACTCAGATAAGCATTAAACCAGCAGCACAGGCTCTGGATTTTTGAAGATGGGCTCAGGCACCAGCACAGGGCCTGGTGTGGTGAAGTTGGGCTCGGCCAGAGCCACAGGCCCTGGTGTGGTGAAGATGGTGTTGAAATCTCCCAATTCTTTTGATCTTTGGGCTGAAGGAAGGACAATACTCGGTGTATAAATGCTCAATCAACAATCATTTATTTCCATACAATTCAACACAAAGAGCATTTAGAACCATCATGATGGGGAGACATGCCTGAAGAGGGTCACAGCAGTCTCAAAATGGTGACGGGTTACACAGCCTCTTATAGCTCCTAGCGGCCCCCACCTAGTTGTAAAAGCCTAAACATTCACATTCTTTTCTCCCTTACGGCGTCTAAGTTATGACCTCGGCAGTTGTTTCTCTGCTTTCTGTAAGGTGGGGGTATGGAATGTGGTCTATCTCCCCTGTCTTAGACACCAAGTCTCCTGCTTACAACCTTCTTTTTATGATTCAACAATAGAGCATGTCAAGAAAACAGTGTAACACATTCCCAGCAGATCAAGGATACAGAGTGATGCACATTTATCTAATGAACTAATATGTGAATATGTTCTGTTAACTCAAAAGTATAATGAGAACTAAACTACATACAGATCACACGCTCTATATTAAAGGGTATAATATGATCTACAGCAGTATTCTAATTCAACTACTTTGATTACATATATAAGGTAACCTATAATAACAGAATAATCTAATAATTCCCCCTTTTGATCTCTTAAAAAGAGATCACTTATAACGTACACTCCAGCATTGCAAGGTCCAGTTCTTCTTGGTCCTGAGGCCCTCTGTCCCCCTTTAACGGGTGGACCATATGTGGGATGACCTCTGTGTTCACGCAGTTCAGATGCAAGCAAAGTTAGATTTACAACCATAACAGCAGTTACAGATGACACTCCCATCACTCCCCAATTCTCCCACAACTTTATTTTGGTGCTCCAGTTTTCCACTCCCATTTTAATGCCACCTTATACCTTTCAAATGTACTTAGACTAGAACCTCTGTCTAAGGAGCTTTTAACCTTTATTTTTATTGCTGCAGCTACCAGTGTCTTCCAGTTGGGTGATTCTCAGCTTCTTTCTTCGACCTCCGGGGTTAGACCACCCTTTAGTCATTGCACAGTTCTGGGGATTATTCTGCCCCGATTTCAAACAAAGATCTGTGTGTTTTGGGATCACCGCCGTGTCCCCCTTTTTGCCAAGAGCCTCTCGAACCTCGTTGGTCTGGTGTTCCTGGTTTTCGCCAACCCCTTCATGGTTATTGCTGTGTTTCTGGGATCCATCTTCTCCAGGAGCCCAAACGCCATGACACTTGACCCCAGTTGATGTCTCGGCAGTCCCTACATCTGTCTCTGCTGTGAAGGGTCCGCATATCTCCATGTCCCCGTCTGGTGTCTGTTCCTTTATCTGCAAGAGACAGAAAACCAAAACACCTCTCTCCCTAGCCTTGATAATCTAATATTGTTATCTATTGTTGTTCTAATGATTCAAATTTGGTTTCAAATATTATGTTCAGGACTCTTTGACCCAGGGACTTATTCTAATCATAATCTATGTGTGTGTAAAAGAAATCAAAAATTAATAAACCATTTCTAAGTCTAACACATTATAAGCTTAAGTTTTACCATAGCTAAATTATTAAACACACAAATAACGTCATAAGATGTTCATAAAACCATTGTTTGATGTTTGGACTCAACTCCCCCTTTTTGACACACTCCCATGTGTCAATTCATTGGAGCTATAAAATTAAGAACTCTGTTCTGTCTCTAAGTTTTGGAAAATTTTATGCTTGTCAAAATTTGAAGAATTTTTATCATAAGTAAAAGTTATGGCGTTATCATCCCCTCAGGGCTTAGCTTTCCCTCTTTTAGTAATATTCCTCCCACAAATATTCGCAATTACCCTCCTTTGGTGTGAAAACTGTTGGTATGGTCAAGTGGGAACTATAGAAACAAAAGCTCAGGACAGAAGAGTTATCAGTCATGTACTTCATACCAATTTTGCATATGTTTTATTTCATCTTGATCCTCTGAGTGTAATGGTACATTTTAATTTGAATTTATCAAAACTAAACACAACAGGTTTTCTTTCTTTACTTTGCTCTTGTTCTTTTGCAGTACCACATCCTATCAAATGTCCCTGTCGATTATATTCTACTTTTAATAACTTACTATTTCAAGCGAGAACCTAAATCACGTGGACCAATGTTTGTTTTTGCATATCTCTATTTCGAATGTGGCAAGTCATTCATAGATATTGTTAAAGTTTTGGCGATTTTCCTCTATAAAATTTTATTGACTTTTTACAGTGGCCTGCTATGGTTAATAGATAAGATAAGATAAGATAACCTTTATTAGTCCCACACGCGGGAAATTTGTTTTGTCACAGCAGGAAGTGGACAGTGCAAAAGTTATGAGGCAAAAATTAGAATACATACAATACAATACAATAGTAACATATTCCAGTCATGAGTGATATCAAAAGTTTTCTCCACTGTAGCATTTGGCATTCCCAATAATATAACATGATACCTTAATCAAAACACAGCTAATATAGCACAGTTTTCTTAATGCAAACATCAGTAACTCAGAATTAGCAACCAAAGTGTCAAGTCTGCAGTTCATACTTATGTGAAGCTACAGTCTGCTCCTCCAGTCTCTCTTATCCTCCTGCTCCTGCAAAAACGAAACAAAGCGAAGCATCCACCCTTCTCTTGCCGGCTGGATGAATTGTGTATCGGCATTTACTAATCCTAAAGTTGGTACAGTCTTTGTCTCAGTATCAAATCAGTCAAAACTTTTAGTCGTCAGTCCATCACAGTCCATTCACATGCCTTCATCCACACACATTCATACCAGATGTTGCTGATAATGGAGTCTCACGCGCGACCTATTCGAGCCTCCATCACCAGCAAGATGACGTCATCATTTTAAAAGGAAACAACTCTTTGTTCTTTTGTTCTGGATTGACTCACTGCAATCCTTTTAAACTCAGGACTTCTCATATGATCAGTGTCACATACAGTGGGGCAAAAAAGTATTTAGTCAGCCACCGATTGTGCAAGTTCCCCCACTTAAAATGATGACAGAGGTCAGTAATTTGCACCAGAGGTACACTTCAACTGTGAGAGACAGAATGTGAAAAAAAAATCCATGAATCCACATGGTAGGATTTGTAAAGAATTTATTCGTAAATCAGGGTGGAAAATAAGTATTTGGTCAATAACAAAAATACAACTCAATACTTTGTAACATAACCTTTGTTGGCAATAACAGAGGTCAAACGTTTACTATAGGTCTTTACCAGGTTCGCACACACAGTAGCTGGTATTTTGGCCCATTCCTCCATGCAGATCTTCTCGAGAGCAGTGATGTTTTGGGGCTGTCGCCGAGCAACACGGACTTTCAACTCCCGCCACAGATTTTCTATGGGGTTGAGGTCTGGAGACTGGCTAGGCCACTCCAGGACTTTCAAATGCTTCTTACGGAGCCACTCCTTTGTTGCCCGGGCGGTGTGTTTTGGATCATTGTCATGTTGGAAGACCCAGCCTCGTTTCATCTTCAAAGTTCTCACTGATGGAAGGAGGTTTTGGCTCAAAATCTCACGATACATGGCCCCATTCATTCTGTCCTTAACACGGATCAGTCGTCCTGTCCCCTTGGCAGAAAAACAGCCCCATAGCATGATGTTTCCACCCCCATGCTTCACAGTAGGTATGGTGTTCTTGGGATGCAACTCAGTATTCTTCTTCCTCCAAACACGACGAGTTGAGTTTATACCAAAAAGTTCTACTTTGGTTTCATCTGACCACATGACATTCTCCCAATCCTCTGCTGTATCATCCATGTGCTCTCTGGCAAACTTCAGACGGGCCTGGACATGCACTGGCTTCAGCAGCGGAACACGTCTGGCACTGCGGGATTTGATTCCCTGCCGTTGTAGTGTGTTACTGATGGTGACCTTTGTTACTTTGGTCCCAGCTCTCTGCAGGTCATTCACCAGGTCCCCCCGTGTGGTTCTGGGATCTTTGCTCACCGTTCTCATGATCATTTTGACCCCACGGGATGAGATCTTGCGTGGAGCCCCAGATCGAGGGAGATTATCAGTGGTCTTGTATGTCTTCCATTTTCTGATGATTGCTCACACAGTTGGTTTTTTCACACCAAGCTGCTTGCCTATTGTAGATTCACTCTTCCCAGTCTGGTGCAGGTCTACAATACTTTTCCTGGTGTCCTTCGAAAGCTCTTTGGTCTTGGCCATGGCGGAGTTTGGAGTCTGACTGTTTGAGGCTGTGGACAGGTGTCTTTTATACAGATGATGAGTTCAAACAGGTGCCATTCATACAGGTAACGAGTGGGGGACAGAAAAGCTTCTTACAGAAGACGTTACAGGTCTGTGAGAGCCAGAGATCTTCCTTGTTTGAGGTGACCAAATACTTATTTTCCACCCTGATTTACGAATAAATTCTTTACAAATCCTACCATGTGAATTCATGGATTTTTTTTTCACATTCTGTCTCTCACAGTTGAAGTGTACCTCTGGTGCAAATTACTGACCTCTGTCATCATTTTAAGTGGGGGAACTTGCACAATCGGTGGCTGACTAAATACTTTTTTGCCCCACTGTATAAGTGAATTTCTCCCAAGCCAATTACAATCATGGAGAAGCACACTTTGCAACTGTTTACAGTAATAATATTTTATAGCGCTTTAAATCTCAATCTTTCAGGCCTGGTTTAAAGAGCTGATTGTTCAATCATGGACTCACAAAATATCAACATATCACCACCGGTGGATCACACCTCTCAGATTTTCTTATCTCAGTGCACTGTAACAAAAACGAAAACAGACGTAACCAACAAAATACTACTAAAATAACACAAACTAGGGCCCGTTGCAGACATGTCCAAGCATAAAACTATCCCTCTCTCACTTACGAGAAAGAACACAAGCCAAAGCTCACTGATAACATCAAGCTAGCGCTAAACAAAACCAAAAAATCAGCCAGAAATTCACAGGAACGTTTTGCTTCCTGCTGGGACAATATTGTGTGGGAATGAGAACCTCAGGTGCCGTAACACCCTTTGTTCCTCCTTGAATTAAATCTCAATCACAGAAAATGCCGTACTCCAAACTAAACTTACACTATTAATTCATCATTTTTCACTCTGCGCCACTGTTCCTCATCAGGGCTGTGTGAAGCACAGCAAAGAATTCAGTCAAGGCCTTGAGGCATAAACAGACATCACGCACAGACATTATTTTCATAACCAAACCGTTTTAGACCTTATTCCTAAAATCTACATAAATGCCCTCTGGGTGACATATAACACATTCTAAGTAATCAATGGTAATCAATGGCTCCTCGTAAAAATTATGCATTGGGATGTTTGTGTGCAGCATTTTGCATATCAGCATAAGCATTTGTTAGCAAAGCATTCTTCATTGCATCAGCGTGTGTGTGTGTGTGCGGATCACTTCTCAGTGAATCAGCATTCCAATATGTGTGTGTGTGTGTGTATGTGTGTATTTCACTTCATTCTGAATCTGTGTGTGTAGACGTGTGTGTTTGTGTGGGTGTTTATGTTCATCACTTTCCTGTTCTGGTGTTCTGGGTAAACCACGGCCTGAAGCATGCCCTGGGGTCCTGCCCTCCTCCTTTTCAGTCTGTTTGCGACCATTGCTGCTGCTGCTGCGGCTCAAAGTTCAGTCCGTCCTGGTTCTGACCCCAATTGGGGCGGTCCTTTCTCCAGTGTCCATGCTCACCGCAGGTGAAACCTGCATCTTCTCCTGTGTTTTTTGTCCATTCTGAGGTGCCTTCTGTCCTCAGTTACTCCTCCTGTCCCGGCCACGCCCTTTTTGCTGCCCGATCCTCCGTATTGGTCCATCACTGTCCTGCACAGTGTAAATGCAGAGTTATCAAGGTCAGCATTCTTTTGCTCGGCCTTACTTTTCCTTCGGGCTTGGCGGGCGTCTCGTCACAGCTCTGTCAGCTGACGCAGTCTGGGAATTTTCCCCCGTGTAGTGAAATGGGCCTTAGGTTTAGTGCTCTCCGTCTCTGCTGCATGAGATCGCATTCCTGCAGCACTGTTGACTTTTTCAGGTTGTTGTTGTGGGTCCAGCTGTTGCAGCATTTGGTCAGTGTCACGTATAGGGGAGAGCAGGAGTCCAGTCAGCCTCGGCTTTCAGGGCCGGCAAAGCAGCCTGTAATTAAATATACAGAGAAAAAAAAAAACAGACAAAAAACAAAAGCAAACAAACAGGAAAATGATGTTGTGTTGGCTGTATTACAACGAGAGGGGAGAACCACCGGGACCAGGCCCTGTGTCAGCCTTCTCTCCCCCCCTTTTTTTTTTTCTCTCCCGATATAATCATCTCCTAACCCACCAAGTTGACAGGACAACATGCACCTGTTCAAATTCGTAAGATCATGTTTAAACTCACAAAAGAGAATTTTCTTTCATTCAGTAATCACTTGTGTTAATCAATCAACAGAAAACGTGTCACAATTTGGATCTTTTTACCACTAGATTTGTCGTGTCTTCACTGGTTGGTCAGACCAGTGTCTTTTTTTCTTTGAAGTTAAATTATTGTCCTGCAACCCAGAGAGTTTATTTGTCAGTAATGTATTTATCCTTTAACAACAGGTGTCTGGTAAGTTTCGCTGCGTTAGCCTTGCTGGAAAATCTTCACGTGTTCATGAATGTAAGCTGTTTCTTCATTGCGTGTGTGTGCATTTGTAGGCAGGCAGGTTAATTTAAATTTTTTCTCAAAGTAGGCGTTACCTAAAAAGGAGCCTTTCTCTCACATTTCTCTGCTTGTGTGTGTTTTTGTTTCACCTTTTGTTGTGATGCTCCGGACGCCTTCCCAACCTCCACAAGTCTGTTGGCCCCAATTTTATGTGTTAAAAATTCTCTTAATTTCTCCTCTAATTCTCTCCTCTCTGCTGTCTATTTCACAGCTGCTGATTCGTGCTGGGTGTGGTTCCCATTACTTATAATTTTGCTTCGGCCGCTGTGCTTGTGGGGGCAGTTGGTCCAGGTCCGCAGCTTCCTGTATTGACACACTAAGAGATTTATTTAATTAAATTTTCATCACTGTTACACAGATAAGCAGGCAACACGCCTACCTTGACAGCATAAACTGCACGCCAGTCTCCCAACACATTCCTCTCTCTACTCCTCCATAAGTCTCCACTACACACCTCTTACTATCTCTCTTTTTTATTTTTATTTTTTATATTTATTACACCACAGAGTAATACACCCAATTATGCCCGTCTATCTCTATGTGGCTCCAAATTCCCTCTTTATTTAATTTCACACTCGTCAGGGGACAGGCACACAACAATTTCAACCACTGAAACGAGGAATTCAACCTTTTTATGTTTCACCTATGATAGAACTCAACCTTAGATGTAAAAGCATTCTCTTGTTCTATTCCAGAATAAATGTGAACCCGTGATTACACGGCCGTTCCAGTGTTATTCTGTAGCTATGCGGGAGTCCTCAGTTCCCAAGTTGCCACCTTAGCATCCAGACGCCGCTGGTCCTGGCCACGCGTCCACGACCAGGAGGGGCGCCACTCCTTGAACAAAATTAGTTTCCACAGGTACACTAGGCGTCAACCTTTGATCTTAAAGCATTTTCTTCGCACTAATGTCCTCCTATTCAAACACATCAACCGTCACTGTGACTGTGTTTCACGCTTCACACACAGACAACACACCCAAAGTGCGCCTCACACACACACCCAGAGCGCGCCTTACACACACACAGCACTCTTCATCAGCGGAACTTTACACAGAAAACTCTGAGCTCAACTGTTAGAACTCTTTGAAGCACAACTGCACCATAGACCAAAATACCCCTTTCTCTGCGCTTATGACCGCCACCACGGGGCAAAATCGCATCATAAAAGTGACACTCGTCCCCGAGGCTCAAAACCGACACCATAAGCCAGGTTCTGCTTTACATTTATTTCATGGCAAGTAAAATTTTACTTATTATTTATGACCGCAGCCCTCGAGGCAAAAACCGACACCACAAATCACCGTCAAACCTCTATTCAATGTACTGAAATCAGCACCAATCGCTGCTGTACCCACGGCCGCACCACCAGAACACGGCCATATCATAAACCAAAACCTACGGACGTGTTTCGCTTTTACACGTTGCCAGCGTTCAACCGCACCGTAAGCCAGCAGCTGCTTTTCCTTATTTCTATACTAATTTCATGGCCGCATCAACGAAGACTCAAACCGACATCATAACCAACTTCAAAACCTCTACTCAATGTACTGGACTTATGGCCGCGTCTCCAAGAGATTCTAATGTATTATTGCTACAGAAGCCAGTCTTAGACAAAGTTAAATGTGGAAGGTAAAGTGGGCTGCAACTAGTCCAACGTAGTATCTTATTAGTATCTCGGTAGAAGCAGTTTACTGCAACTAGTCCAACGTAGTGTCTTATTAGTATCTCGGTAGAAGCAGTTTACTTAACACACTGGAATTCAGCCTCAACTTATGTTGTTAGTATCTTGCGCCAAAAACCAGACACCGACAAATTTAATGTGAAAATACGTGTAACTCAGTGAACAGATTAATTTGGAAAGCCCAATATGCACATTTGGTATTTATAATACAACAGGCTGTGCTTACCTTTGTATATTTGGACCGGTCCTCTGTTCACCTCGCCCCAAGATCTCACCAAAGGCCAAATCTGCCCCTCCTCAGCACACCAAAGATCCGGGTCACCAGGCACCAAGTTGTTGAAATCTCCCAATTCTTTTGATATTTGGGCTGAAGGAAGGACAATACTCGGTGTATAAATGCTCAATCAACAATCATTTATTTCCATACAATTCAACACAAAGAGCATTTAGAACCATCATGATGGGGAGACATGCCTGAAGAGGGTCACAGCAGTCTCAAAATGGTGACGGGTTACACAGCCTCTTATAGCTCCTAGCGGCCCCCACCTAGTCGTAAAAGCCTAAACATTCACATTCTTTTCTCCCTTACGGCGCCTAAGTTATGACCTCGGCAGTTGTTTCTCTGCTTTCTGTAAGGTGGGGGTATGGAATGTGGTCTATCTCCCCTGTCTTAGACACCAAGTCTCCTGCTTACAACCTTCTTTTTATGATTCAACAATAGAGCATGTCAAGAAAACAGTGTAACACATTCCCAGCAGATCAAGGATACAGAGTGATGCACATTTATCTAATGAACTAATATGTGAATATGTTCTGTTAACTCAAAAGTATAATGAGAACTAAACTACATACAGATCACACGCTCTATATTAAAGGGTATAATATGATCTACAGCAGTATTCTAATTCAACTACTTTGATTACATATATAAGGTAACCTATAATAACAGAATAATCTAATACCTGAAGTTTCGAACACAACCCTACAATTGAACTACAGAGTTAACGGTACCTGCATACTTGCCTAATACCCTAACCCAAAGACTCAGATAAGCATTAAACCAGCAGCACAGGCTCTGGATTTTTGAAGATGGGCTCAGGCACCAGCACAGGGCCTGGTGTGGTGTAGGTGGCCTAAGCAAGAGGCACAGGCCCTGATGTTGTGTAATTTTCCTCACCCAACAACTAAGGCCGTGGTGTGGTGTAGATGGCCTCAGCCAGAGCCACAGGCCCTGGTGTGGTGAAGATGGCCTCATGCACCAGCACAGGGCCTGGTGTGGTGTAGTTGGCCTCATCCAGAGCCACAGGCCCTGGTGTGGTATAGATGACCTCGGCCAGAAGCACAGGCCCTGGTGTGGTGTAGGTGGCCTCAACCAACAGAACAGGGCCTGGTGTTGTATAGATGGCCTCATGCACCAGCACAGGGCCTGGTGTGGTGTAGTTCAACAAAGCCAGCAGCACAGGCCCTGGTGTGGTATAGGTGACCTTAGCCGGCAACTCAGGCCCTGGGGTTGTATAGATGACCTCGGCCAGAAGCAGAGGCCCTGGTGAGGTGTAGGTGGCCTCAGCCAGAGCCACAGGCCCTTATGTTGTGTAATTTGGCCTCACCCAGCAACTAAGGTCCTTGTTTCGTGTAGATGGCCTCGGCCAGAGCCACAGGCCCTGGTGTGGTGTAGGTGGCCTAAGCCAGAGCCACAGGCCCAAGCCAGAGCCACAGGCCCTGGTGTGGTGTAGGTGGCCTCATGCACCAGCACAGGCCCTGGTGAGGTGTAGGTGGCCTCAGCCAGAGCCACAGGCCGTTGTTAATGTGCCCTCATTAATGGGCAGCTGCTTTGGGTCTTTCAATACCCCCCTTCTCTGGATCAAAAGCAGTGCAATGACATGAAAAGCAAAGGCTTACAGCACCTGGTATTCCCTGGCAACCTCCCATCCAAGTACTAACTAAGACCAGCCCTGCTTAGCTTCCGAGGTCAAACGAAGTCGGGTGTGCTCAGGGTGGTATGGCCGTAAGCTGCTTGCACCAGCACAATGTGTCAATTTATGGAATCAAGTGATGAGGTGGCCAGTACCTGAAGTTCCGAACACAACCCTACAATTCAATATTGAATTGGTGTTCAATATTGAATCGGTGTGCAACTTTGCTAAAACAATGTCGGACTCTGTAGTTTTCTCTGGTCCCCTCCCCAATCAGACCAGGAGTGACATGTTTAGCCGCATGTTCTCCTTAAATTGCTGGCTGTCTGAGTGGTGTCCCAGAAACGATGTGGGCATCATAGATAATTGGCAAACCTTCTGGAGGAAACCTGGTCTTGTTAGGAGAGACGGCATCCATCCCACTTTGGATGGAGCAGCTCTCATTTCTAGAAATATCCTCCTCCTGTTTTGGCTTCCCTTCACTGGCTTCCTGTTAAGTCCAGAATTGAATTCAAAATCCTGCTCCTCACATACAAGGTCTTAAATAATCAGGCCCCATCTTATCTTAATGACCTTGTAGTACCATATCACCCTATTAGAGCACTTCGCTCTCGCTTTGTAGGCCTACTTGTCGTTCCTAGAGTATTTAAAAGTAGAATGGGAGGGAGAGCCTTCAGTTTTCAGGCCCCTCTTCTGTGGAACCAGCTTCCAGTTTGGATTCGGGAGACAGAAACTATCTCTACTTTTAAGATTAGGCTTAAAACTTTCCTTTTTGCTAAAGCATATAGTTAGGGCTGGACCAGGTGACCCTGAATCCTCCCTTAGTTATGCTGCAATAGACGTAGGCTGCCGGGGGATTCCCATGATGCGTTGAGTTTTTCCTTTCCAGTCACCTTTCTCACTCACTATGTATTAACAGACCTCTCTGCATTGAATCATATCTGTTATTAACCTCTGTCTCTCTTCCACAGCATGTCTTTTATCCTGTCTTCCTTCTCTCACCCCAACCGGTCGCAGCAGATGGCCCCGCCCCTCCCTGAGCCTGGTTCTGCCGGAGGTTTCTTCCTGTTAAAAGGGAGTTTTTCCTTCCCACTGTCGCCAAAGTGCTTGCTCATTGGGGGTCATATGATTGTTGGGCTTTTCTCTGTATCTATGAAGCGCCTTGATATAACAGATATGATTCAATGCAGAGAGGTCTGTTAATACATAGTGAGCGAGAAAGGTGACTGGAAAGGAAAAACTCAATGCATCATGGGAATCCCCCGCAAGCCTATGTCTATTGCAGCATAACTAAGGGAGGATTCAGGGTCACCTGGTCCAGCCCTAACTATATGCTTTAGCAAAAAGGAAAGTTTTAAGCCTAATCTTGAAAGTAGAGATAGTGTCTGTCTCCTGAATCCAAACTGGAAGCTGGTTCCACAGAAGAGGGGCCTGAAAACTGAAGGCTCTCCCTCCCATTCTACTTTTAAATACTCTAGGAACAACAAGTAGGCCTGCAGAGCGAGAGCGAAGTGCTCTAATAGGGTGATATGGTACTACAAGGTCATTTTGATAAGATGGGGCCTGATTATTTAAGACCTTGTATGTGAGGAGCAGGATTTTGAATTCAATTCTGGATTTAACAGGAAGCCAATGAAGGGAAGCCAAAACAGGAGAAATATGCTCTCTCTTTCTAGTCCCTGTCAGTACTCTTGCTGCAGCATTTTGGATTAGCTGAAGGCTTTTCAGTGAGTTTTTTGGACATCCTGATAATAATGAATTACAGTAGTCCAGCCTGGAAGTAATAAATGCATGAACTAGTTTTTCAGCGTCACTCTGAGACAGGATATTTCTAATTTTAGAGATGTTGCGCAAATGGAAGAACGCAGTCTTACATATTTGTTTAATATGTGCATTGAAGGACATGTCCTGGTCGAAAACGACTCCAAGGTTCCTCACAGCGTTACTGGAGGCCAAGGTAATGCCATCCAGAGTAAGAATCTGGTTAGATACCATATTTCTAAGCTTTTCAGGGCCGAGTACAATAACCTCAGTTTTATCTGAATTAAGAAGCAGAAAGTTAGCGGCCATCCAGGTCTTTATGTCTTTAAGACATTCCTGCAGTTTAACTAATTGGTGTGTGTTATCTGGCTTCATGGACAGATAGAGCTGGGTGTCATCTGCATAGCAGTGAAAATGTATGCTATGTCTTCTAATGATACTGCCTAAGGGAAGCATGTATAATGTAAACAGAATTGGTCCTAGCACTGAACCCTGTGGAACTCCATAATTAACCTCAGTGTGTGAAGAGGACTCTCCATTTACATAAACAAATTGCAGTCTATTAGATAGATATGATACAAACCACTGCAGTGCAGTACCTGTAATACCTACAGCATGTTCTAATCGCTCTAATAGGATATTATGGTCGACAGTATTGAATGCTGCACTAAGGTCTAGCAGGACAAGCACAGAGATGAGTCCACTGTCAGAGGCCATAAGAAGATCATTTGTAACCTTCACTAAAGCTTTTTCTGTGCTGTGATGAGCTCTGAAACCTGACTGAAACTCTTCAAATAAATATTTATGGCTTTATCTTATAGAATTCAATATTCCCGTGTTGAGGAAACAGGTTTTGCAGCTGTTTGAGCTAAGATTTTCAAGTTATTCACATAATGAAAACCTCTACTTTGTTTCGGGCCAGTTCCCCATTCAAATGCATGTAACAGTGAGAAACGCACTGTCTTGGCGAAAGAAAGCGTTTTTGTACAACTTCATATAAATTAGCTGTAACTTTTGATAGACGACTCAGACTCACATATTTATGGCTTTATCTTATAGAATTCAATATCCCCATGCTGGGCAAACAGGTTTTGCAGCTGTTTGAGCTAAAATTTTCCAGTTATTCACATAATGAAAACTGTTAGAGTTGAATTGTTAGATGTTTGTCATTTTTATGTTTACCATTTGTACAGTGTTTTAACTGATGAAACTCCACTGTCCTTCCCCCCAGATCCTCGAGGTTCTGGTGGGGGGCTGTAATGTTTTATTGCAGATACATCCTATCTGGAAGATCTGCTTCTTTTGATGTAGGCTTCCTGCGTTTACGACCCTTTAGTCAGCAGGAGGTCTAACACACACACACACACACACACACACACACACACACACACACACACACACACACACACACACACACACACACACACATTCTTAAGGAAGTTCACACATATACATAAAATGCTTTCTCTTAGAACCAAGGGGGCGTGGCTTTGTTCTGACGTGTTTTGTGTGAACTGTCTCTCAATAAAAGGTAGCAGGAGGAAGTCAGATCTGGGGGTCATTTTCGTGGTGGACACAGACGAGGCCTCCCTTGCGCAAATAATCGATCGATCGACTGTCTTGTTTTCTTCATGATGAATAAGTCTCTAGAATTAGCGGGGCTTGTGGAAACACAGACCCAACATTTATTTGGTCCTTCGGAGCCGGAGCCTAACATATTGCATCCACCGAGGAGAGGGAGAGGACGCCACCGCAATGTCTGGGGTGATTGACGTAAAGCCCTGGTGTTTCACTTTGCTTTGTTACCAGGCCGGGAAGTTTGCGCCTGACCTCCCCTCGGGATGGATGACAATTGATGGGATTCAGAGACTCTTCCCATGAACGTAAACAAACAGTGAGTACAGAAGGCCTTAGAGAGCGGCTACGTGCCCGTGCGTGAAAGCAGGTACGTGAGCGCGCAAGCTGTGCGTGTAGACGCAAGCTGCCTGGTTTCTCCGCCAGTGTTTTTGTTTTAATCTTTTTTGATTTATTTAAGGAGGGTTAAGTCGGTTTCTCCACCGAATAGAAGGAGGGCAAGGATGGTTTCTCCACCGAAAGAAGGATAGAGCTCTATAAAATAAAAAGGGACTCCACAGTTAAGGACGTTGAGTGAATGGTTTCTCCACCAATGTTAAGGAGGAAAGAGCTCGCCGCGGTAAGGGGGATTATAGGCCTTAAAAAGAGTGTGAATGAGCGTATGCGTGTGTGAGTGCCAGCAGCACAGAAGGAAACCTAAAGCGGTGTTAACGGAATTCTGTGACCTGTTGTGTACACGTAGCCTGGGTTTTGGAGTAAGGTGTTACCTGCCGTAAACTTAAAAGAATTGTCATAATGGGGAATAAAATGTGTAAGTCTGCCTTAGAAGGGGATGTAAAATTTATGGAGAAATTTTCACCGGGCAGCACGCAGTATGTAGGTTGTTGGCGTGAAAAATATGGATTTGAAGGGACATCAGTGGAAGTTAAAGGTAAAATGCTTGTAGAAAGAATAGCTGTAAGTGTAGCAGGTAAAACAGGGAAAGCGAAGCAGAGGAAGGAATTGCAGTTAGCAGTTGCTAAGTTGTGGCTGGAGCAGGCTCAAAAGAGAAGAGAAGCACAGAATGTTAAAAGAGCAATATTGCAAGCAGTAGTTGTGAAACCTGAGGATGAAACCACAGCTCAATCCACTGCAACTACTTTAGAACAACACCGTAGAAAAGCATTAGGAAGAGCAAGAATGTTAGCAGAAAGAAGAAGAGCCAGAGAAGAGCGTGAGAGAGCAGAGGCAGAGGTGGAGGAGAAATTAAAGGCTGAGTATGGAGAGACATTAGGAGCAGCATTGAGTCCAAGACAGATTAGGCAGGGCAGGAAACAGAAAGTAAGATTAGTGAACACAAACGTTACAACCACATATCCATCCCCGACACAACACAAAAAAAAAATATGGTGTTTCTGTCCCAGAGTGTGAAGATGAAGAAAGTTTTTCTCCTGATCCATTCCGTGAGTGTGAGCATGTTTGACGTCATGGTGTGTGTGAAAAGGTATCCAGCTGGGGCAGACGTGATTCTGCAGATCACCTGCCCAGTGGACAAAAAGAAATAAAATAGTTGTGTGGATGAATGATAGCATGAAGAGTGTTTGGTGTTTCTCAGCCTGAAACAGCTGTAATGCTATTTTCTGTTTTGGAGAAAAGTACAGTTAAAAAAAAAAAAACAGAGAGAGAGATGTGTGTTGTTTAAGCAGTGATGAGAATAATGAAAGTGTGATGAGAGAGGAACACAAAAACATACAGAAAATGCATTAACTATACTAACCCTACATGCACATACACAGTAAATGATACTCGTGAAGACCAGACAGCATCTTAAGCATGAGATTCTGTTTGTCATCTTGTCCAAGTCACTAGTAAGATGAAAGTGATACATAGACTAGTGGACTGAATATTATAGGAAGACAGATGGTTGCATCATAGAGGAGAAAACAGAATGCTGATGAGAGGTCTTAAATGAGTGAGCTGAGTGAGCTGATTTTGAGTTTCTGGTGTGTGAAGACGTTTTACCATGGCACACAATTAGTTACATGAGAAGAAACGTATTATGTGCTGAGACAGGAGGGTTATGCTGTGTGTTGTGTGTATGGCTGATTTGGATGAATGTTTGAGATTAAACTGGCTGTTGATTTGTCTTTTGTTATTAAGTTGAGCCTGCCAATTGGGTTGTTACGATTTATCCCCCTGGCATGAAGAACACGTGTCATGACTTAAACAAGGCCTTTCTTTCCTTTGCTTTCCTTTATTTTCTTTCTTTTATTTTGTTACTTTCATGGTGCACTGAAAGTTTTGTTTGATGATCCATGTTTGAGAAGATCTGGATGATTAGAACCAAAGCGTCGTCGAGAAAACTGTTGCAAAGTGAGCTTCTCCAAAATTAAAATGGGCTCAGGAGAAAGCCACTTATTGAGACAATTAGGAAACAAGTTCCTGTCCAAAAGGATTCAACGAGGAAATCCAGTCTAAATTATTTTTTCTTTTTGAAATGACGTCGTTTTGCTGAGTGTGGAAACGAATGCGACGATAATTTCCACAATTAGCAAAAGAAGAAATCACTGAGTGAATGAAGTAAGAATTTTAAAATAAATGGGGAACTGACTGACTGACAAAAGCTGACAAGACTGACTGACTTAACACCATTGTGTGAAGTTAACCCCCACCTGACAAAGGTGTGGATGTATCTCTGTGTGTGTCTCTGTTGCAGGAGCAGAAGGAGACCACAGGAGGAAACTTGGGTCACATGACTATGTGAACTTTGAAAATTTAACCTTTTTAGTTTAAATTTTCTGTGTCTGTGAATTTACCAGGTACCATTCACTACCTTGTGTTGCTCACAGAGATTACTGTGAGAAAGAGTGTATACACCTTGTTACACCCCGGCCTAGGCAACCGGCGTGCAACTCAGGAAAAATAGGAAAAAGGGAAAAAAAGGGCCCCCAAGCTCACTGCTCTTAGGGAGGGCGAACTCATAAAAAAAAACTAATACGAGCTACCACAAAAATAATCCCAAAACGAAAGTATCGACCACTATTGTCTTTAAAGCAAAATATGATATTTATTTACATCACAACACAAGGCGCCAAACTATTTACAAGGGGGGGGGAAGATCGCGACCATGACATACAGAAATACCGGGCTTAAATACATAGAGGGAGCAATTAGGGAATGGATCACAGGAGGGAAACACAGCTGGGGCAAATTAGACCTGACGAGACAAGGAAACGTAAACTGAACACACCAAGATAACACAGACTTTCAAAGTAAAACAGGAAACACATAACAGTCACGCCAAACCAAAACGCCTAAAACAATACACTGCCAACGCCGAACCATAACATACCCCCCCACCCAAAAAAAACAATCATTTAAAACATACAACCCCAACGAAAAATGTTCGTTCCATGTCCAGCCCATATGGCACCGGCCGCCGTCCCGCCGGCGACGCTGATGGCTGGACGGGTCCTCCAGTGGAAACGGAAAACTGGAGCGGGCCCTCGGATCCTCCAGCGAAGACAGACGAAAGGCTGGAGCGGTCCCACGGGTCCTCCAGCGAAGACAGACCAGCTGCAAACACGGACACGCAGCCCACCAGCTGCAAACACGGACACGCAGCCCACCAGCTGCAAACACGGACACGCAGCCCACCAGCTGCAGAAGGCTGGAGCGGTCCCACGGATCCTCCAGCGAAGACAAACGAAGGCTGGAGCGGTTCCCCGGACCCTCCAGCGACGGCAGATGAAGGCTGGAGCGGTCCCTCGGATCCTCCAGCGAAGACAAACGAAGGCTGGAGCGGTTCCCCGGACCCTCCAGCGACGGCGGATGAAGGCTGGAGCGGTCCCTCGGACCCTCCAGCGACGGCGGATGAAGGCTGGAGCAGTCCCCCGGATCCTCCAGCGAAGACAGACGGCTGAAGCGGTCCCTCCCTCGGACCCTCCAGCGACGGCGGATGGCTTAAGCGGTCCTCGGACCCCCCAGCGACTGGACGAGCCCCCATATGTTACACCCCGGCCTAGGCAACCGGCGTGCAACTCAGGAAAAATAGGAAAAAGGGAAAAAAAGGGCCCCCAAGCTCACTGCTCTTAGGGAGGGCGAACTCATAAAAAAAAACTAATACGAGCTACCACAAAAATAATCCCAAAACGAAAGTATCAACCACTATTGTCTTTAAAGCAAAATATGATATTTATTTACATCACAACACAAGGCGCCAAACTATTTACAAGGGGGGGGGGAGATCGCCGAACCGTAACAACCTGCGCAGCGCTAACATTTACATTTCTTTTTACAGCAGATGGCTAATCATGTGCTTTGATCATGTGATTTACAGCAGGACACAACTTAATGATGTTTTTCTACCACAGGATTACTGAGATTTTGTATGAAGAGAACTGTAGTTACAGGCTATATGTTGATGGTGAAATTACACTGTGTTGTTGAGAGAATGTTGGAGAAAATGTGAATGTTACAGGGGAGAAATTAATACCATTTCAGACATACTGTGATGAGACCATTGTTACTTTTCCACAGCGAGTGTTAACTTTACAACTTTTCATAGCTCCTCTGGAATCTGGATGGCTGACACCTGACAACCAGGATGAACCGCGTGTTTGGCTAATGTTTGTTTTTCTTTAAGAGTGCTTGTAAAGGATTCAGCACAGACAGACAAGTGATAATTGAACAGATGTGCAGTGGTTACAGAATAGTTACATGGAGCTCATTATCTGACCACACTGTTGGGCTCATGGTGAGTGACAAACTTAAGGGAAGTCACTGATTACAATGTGGAATGACATTGAGATGTTAAACAATTTGGAACAAATTATGGGAAAAAGTAGGAGTTTAATGAGTTTAGAATAAACCTGCAATGATACTTGTCTCTGTGACGCTGAATACTTTATTACTCTTATGATCTATAGTTAGTTGCAAATGTGAAGTTGTTTTAACTTTAAGACTTTGTCTTCTAGGATACAGGCTCAGGGTGGAGCTGGGAGCTAAACAAGCTAAACATTTAAGTGCTGACTAATGCTTTTACACAGGGTTACAGCTTGGAGTGAAGCTGCTCCAAGGGACAAACCCTGGAGATTGTTTTAGAGAGAATGTGCAACATTCTTGTGCATGTCTCATTGGGGAGTTGACACGTGGCGAAAGCCGTGTGGCGAGAGGAGTGTCATTTTTTAATTTGGAGAAGGAGTGACTGAGAGGATCGCCCACAAGATGGAAGCTGAGGCCTGGAGAGAGTCTTCAGGAGGATCGGAGATCACCTTCAGCACAGAGAGCTGTGCTACTGGGCTTCCAAAGGATTGTCACGAGGAGATCATCACGAGGAGACTTTGCACAGCAAAATCTTAAATAAGATGAAAGAGTTACGACGTTGACGTTAAGGAAGACAACTAAGGGGTACGACGTGCTCTGCCTTAAAATCTTCAGCAGCGTTGGAAAATGGAACATGAGGGAGCGTGCCAAGCTCCAAAAAGTGACAGCGCAGAGGAGGTCCAGCGATGAACTTGTGGTTCTGTGAACAGCACAAATGCCAGGTGACTGTAAAATAACTAACAGCACTTTTTCCACAAGTGAAGCCAGTAACTTACTATCCTAAAAGATTAGCTCTAGTTGCTCGTGCTTTACCTCCATGCGTGAGATCAGTATGTGCAGCAGCTTAAGCTGTACAATGTTTCAATAGTTTATTTCACCTTTTGACAGTGTTAGTTCCACACGAGGTAGATGTTTACTACTGCAGACTAAACTTACATTTCTGTCACCTACAAGACACTTGTCTTTAATGTTACTGTTTCTCTCACAACCATACATATTACCATAAAGTGGTGCACAATTCTGAATCTGTCAACCCTTTTTGCCAACGAAAGAAGAGGGCACTTCTCATGAGAGTAGAGAGCGCGAGGAGAAGAAGTGTAAGCCGAGGGATGACTTAATAGCTGTGCCACTCGTTGAGGGAAAGGTTTGGTTTGTTGATGATTTGAGTTTTACAACAGCAGAGGGACAGACTAGAACAGGTTTTACTGTAGCAGACAGTGAGAGAGTTGGCGGTGCTGGACCAAGGCCAGGAAGATCGTGAAGGACCTCAGCCATCCCAACAACAGACTGTTCTCTCTGTTGAGGTCAGGAAAGCGATTCTGCTCCCTGAAGACCAACACAGAGAGACTGAGGAGGAGCTTCTTCCCGCAGGCGATACGGTCTCTCAATCACACCACCACACAGTACTGACCCACACATATGGTTCTTACACACACACTGGACTTTCTGGACTTTGTTTTTGCACAACACTGGTCACTATATTCTTCATTTCCAGTTAATACTTGTACAGCTGCTGTTATTGTGTATATATTTATTTATATTTAGATTTCTTCATACATTCTTATATAGTTCTATATTGTGTATTGTGTATTTTGTTGTACAGTTATTTTATTTTCAACTTTAATTTATATATTTTATCTTATTCTTCCCAGTTAAATTTACCCTTCATTCTAATTTGTGTTGTACAGTTATTTCATTTTTAACCTTAATTTATATTTTATTCCTTCCTAGTTAAATTTACCCTTTTTAATTTTTCATATTTATTTCCTATCTTATTCATAGCCTTTTCCTTTTTTGTTTTCTTTAGGTCACGAGCAGTTGTCCAAGCATTTCACTACATATCGTACTGTGTATGACTGTGTACGTGACAAATAAAATTTGAATTTGAATTTGAATTTGAATTTGAGAGTTATCTATGTAGGACAACTAGCATGCTTCATATTTGCTTGAGCAGCAGAGATGCTAGCTTTAACGGAAGCGTGTCAAGCTGTAGAGAGACAATATACACTGAGAGCCAGTGTGTATTTGCTACTGTACATTTCCTTGTAGTGCAGTGAGTGAGACGAGGTGTGACAACCTCTACAGGGAAACCTGTAGAACGCACCAAACTCTTGCAAAATCTGCTGGAGGCAGTGTTATTAACCAGTGGAATTGCCGTTTGTAATTGTGCAGCACACATGCGAGGGCAAGATCAAGTTGCATTAGGGAAAGTTTCTGCAGATAAGATCGCAAAAGAGGCAGCTTTAGTTAAACATGGTGTTAACATTTTAGCAGTGCAACATCAGCAGACATGTAGGGCCACTCACCTACAGCAGGAAAACAGTTGTGACTTACAGAGGGAGAAAGCTAGCAGGATGGTGTTTATTATCTGTGTGATAAACCAATACTGCCTAATAATTTGTATAAGACAGGGGCAGGGATAGCTCAGTAGGTAAAGTGGTCGCCCCATGATCGGAAGGTCAGCGGTTCGAATCCACTTAACGGCTACCCTGAGGTACCCCTGAGCAAGGTACCGTCCCTACACACTGCTCCCCGGGCGCCTGCTTAGTGGGCTGCCCACTGCTTCACTGAGTGAATGGGTCAAATGCAGAGAAAAACAAGTAATTTCCCCATGGGGATCAATAAAGTATCCATTATTATTAAGACTGCTGCTATTTTGAGCCATGGGCCATGCCATGTCTCAACAGGAGGGAGATGAGCAGTCGTTATACTCACTCTAGAAGTAGTTTATACTTTAGGATTATTTAAATACTTTTTTAAAAAAAAAACTTTTTGCAGGCAGAGAGAACTAATAGAACAGTAAAGTTAAGACTTAGGAAGACAGACAGGACATGGTTAGACTGTATAGAATTACTTAAGATATACATGAGGATTCCTCCAACAGAGAATGGTCTGACTCTTTGAGATTACATATGTTAGAGCATTTAGAGTTCTTCTGTAGTGATGATAGAAAAGCAGAAGAGAGAGCATATTAGCAGATTAGATGCTTGAAATGTTTAAAAGTAAAGAAGTCATGAGAACAAATGATCTGCCAGATGATTCTGTTTCTCTGCAGGAGCAGAATCTGATGTCTGGAGATTGGATGTTGATAAGGCCATGGAGAGGAAGTGCTGGTCCAGTCCGCAGTGGAGAGGTCCCTATCGGGTGCTCCTGACAACGACCACAGCAGTGAAGATTGCTGGAAGAAACACTTGGATACATCAAGCGTACTGCAAGAAGGTGACACACATCCAGGCCAGCTCGGAGCAAGTGGCAGGAAGACCGGGTATAAAGGGGGGGAAAGCCTCCAGGGCCCCTCGTCTCAATCCGGTGAAGAAACCAACTGAGCCACAGGTACTCATCAGAATGGCTGGGAATGTGCTGTGCATCTTCTTGAGCCTGTGGACCCTGAGTGGGATGACAGGGAGCGCACTGGAACAGAGCAAACCACACCCAGTACCCGCATGGGTTTTCAACAACTACTGGTGGCAGTTTATGAACACAACCGCTCACATAAAGAACGAGACCAATGGTTATGCTTGTGCCACTGGCTACACATTCTTCTGGACTGTGGCCATATAGCATCACTGAGAGCGAGACAGTTTGTTTGGTTGCTTTAGCAACACATCCAGGGACACTGCTGACTTTTCAACTGCTCGGAACCTGAATGGAAGGTTGATTCACCAGTAGCTGGTAAGGTGAACTGCTCTGGTACGACAGACAGTACTGACTCAAAGAATATGACTTGTTGCAGGACATTGAACAGTTAAACGAACTGGAAACAGGCCAATTGCCTATGTGTATGAAGGACAATGGATTAGTCCAAGTTGGAGATTTATCATGGAATTTGTGCAACATCACCTATTCTTTTGTCTTCTGTAAGAAGGATGTAAACAGAGAAGCCTTTTGTCTACATTTACATCATAAACACTTGAGGTTTTGAGCCAAGAAGATCAAAACAGCTTGATCCAATTTCCTTTACAAAGCTTTTTCTCTGGTGACAACAGGACAGGAGAAGAGTTGTAAATGCAGATAATTCACCAGTTGACTCTAACCCCCACAGGATGCCTACAGTGAGAAGATTTGGGGGGTTGATAGGAGTCATAAAGAAGGGTGTTGACCAGGCTGCAGCTTTGAAGCTAGCTGAGAGCCACACGGACAAACAATGAAGTCAACTGATGCGTTTAAATGCCTATGTCTGTATACAGTTGGATTGTAGTGACACATGATTTTTGAGAATGATGATTCTTCTTGTTCGACTGTTGACATTCAGTTGTTTACTTGCAGAAATACATAATGAATTGCACCAGGAGTAGATGAGCCACAAGGCTGGATAGCTTGGTTAATGTCTGGTCCTTGGTGGCATCTTCTTTTGAAAATATTAACTCCTGTTTTTGTATTGTTGATACTGATTTTCTTATGTATAGGATGCATTTTACCTTGTATGAGATCAATGCTGACTAAGATGATTTCCAATACATTTGTTAATTATGTACTTTTATAACAACATGATATGACTGAAATTACTGACATGACAGAAGCCTGTGTATAAATGATGCCTGCTCTGAAAATGTCAAGCAAGAGGTGCATGGCTAGAATGTACTACATAGGAATAACTGGAGCATAAAAATAACATAACAGGAGGGAATGTTAGAGTTGAATTGTTAGATGTTTGTCATTTTTATGTTTACCATTTGTACAGTGTTTTAACTGATGAAACTCCACTGTCCTTCCCCCCAGATCCTCGAGGTTCTGGTGGGGGGCTGTAATGTTTTATTGCAGATACATCCTATCTGGGAGATCTAACACACTTGTCTGAATTTCTACGAACATTATTGCTAAGGATTGTCTTATTGCATTGGAGTCACACTGGGTTAAATATGTACACTTGGGTTTTAAGGGGTATTTATTATTTTCTTCTTTTTTTTGGGTTGTATGGAAGCCCCAAACGCAATTTCATTGTTCTTGACAATGACAATAAATAAATAAATACTAAAATACTAAACACACACACACACACACACACACACACACATTCTTACAGAAGTTCACACATATGCATAAAATGCTTTGTCTTAGAACCAAGGGGGCGTGGCTTTGTTCTGACGTGTTTTGTGTGAACTGTCTCTCAATAAAAGGTAGCAGGAGGAGGTCAGATCTGGGGGTCATTTTCGTGGTGGACACAGACAAGGCCTCCCTTGCGCAAATAATCGATCGATCGACTGTCTTGTTTTCTTCATGATGAATAAGTCTCTAGAATTAGCGGGGCTTGTGGAAACACAGACCCAACAAAAACCTATACTTTGTTTCGTGCGAGAACTCCATTCAAATACATGTAATAGTCAGAAACGCACTGTCTTGGCGAAATAAAGTGTTTTTGTACAACTTCATGAAGTTAGCTGTAACTTTTGATAGAAGGCTCAGACACACATATTTACGGCTTTATCTTATAGAATTCAATATTCCCGTGTTGAGAAAACAGGTTTTGCAGCTGTTTGAGCTACGATTTTCAAGTTATTCACATAATGAAAACTTATACTTTGTGTAGCACCCTCAAGGATTGACGTACGCACGATGTAGTTATAAAACAGGGTTTATTCTGGTCTTGGCAACCCTTGAGAACTGCTCACGGACAAAACAATAAAACAAAAACATCACATCAAAATGCGCTCTTGTACTTAGTGCCAATCAATCAAAAATCCTTAATTACAGAAAATAAACATTTATTTTATTTTATTTTATTTTTATTTTATTTTACTGAATACAGTGTTCCAAGCTGGAACAGATTAATGCCAATTAAAGTTGAACACTGTGTACATGCGCTTAAAAAAAGAGTCGACTGCCCGACTGCACAAATTCCATTAATTTGTATTTGCTGATATTGCTCTAGGCTGATAGCACTATATTGCATCCAATGACGTATTGTAATCATTTCAAGATTCGTTATTTTGTTGTTTTTGTTTTTAATTAGTGCGTCACAGTCTTGTATCCTTTGCTCTTATTTCCTTTTCAATATACTGAAAAGTCAGGCGCAGTGAATCAGATGATTTGTTATTAGGAGACTTCCACTGGATGCAAAGGGCTGCACTGAATGTGGGAGCTTGTAGTGTGGCCGTAGACATAGCTGTAGAAACAGAAAATAAACATTTAAAATACACAAACCTCATGAGCTGACATCCAGGAGGTGCTAAATAGTCCTTTATGGCCTTATTGCCTTATCTTCCATCTTCTTTGTCAATTATTTCCACTCTTTAAACGATATTTTCTCCATGTGTGGAGCTAACTGTGAGTTGCAGCATGCAAAGGAGGGCGCAAAGGAATAAAATCCAGACATACAGCTTAACAAATATCAAATGCAACAAACATCAAATGCAAAAGACCGTTACACTCCCACCAATCACTTGTGATTAAAAAGAATAAAGTATTGCCTATGAACTAATGAACGGCTTTTGAATGAACTATCATGAATTATCCTTTAAGCAGAGTGCGGTGGAGAATCTTCTTCCGCTTCCATCAGAATGACTGTCTTCTGAATGGGTCTTTCCAGGTGAACAGGTTTGGAGGTACGTTTTCCTGCCCTATCCAGGGTTGGATCACTCAGCAGCAATTTCACCTTCCTCACTTTTCCATCCTTTCCAGGATACACTTCAATGATCCTTGCCAACTTCCACTGGTTGCGTGGAGTTATCTCATCCTTCAGGAGGACAACATCATTGATCTTAGCATTTCTGTGCTCTTTGGTCCACTTCTGTCTGCCTTGAAGATTTAACAAATACTCCTTTTTCCACCTTGTCCATAAAGTGTTGGCAAGTAGTTGAACACGACGCCACCTCTTACGGAGATAAAGATCTTCTTTCACAAACCTTCCTGGAGGTGGAGAGATGATTGTGGACTTCATGGTTAGTATGTGATTCGGTGTCAAAGGTTCTGGGTTTGATGGATCACATAGTTGGTCAGTAGTCAATGGTCTGCTATTAATCATTGCCATGACTTCATACAGGAATGTCCTCAGAGTGGAGCTGTCGAGTTGTTTGGCTGATTGTTCCAGAATGGACATGAGAACACTTCTTATGGTGCGAATTTGTCTTTCCCAGACACCACCCATATGACTAGATGCTGGGGTGTTCATGAGAAACTCACAGTCCAGTTTCCGTAGCTTGGCTTGATCCATTTCCTTAAATGCTCCAATAAACTCATTTCTAGCGCTGACAAAATTCGTGCCTTGATCGCATCTTATCTGGTGAACTGTACCTCTGATGGCCATGAATGCACGTAAGGAGTTAATGAGGGAATCTGTAGAGAGATCGTCAAGCATTTCAAGATGCACTGCTCTGGAGCGCATGCAAGTGATTAGCAAGCCATAACACTTTAGCTCCTTGCGGCCTTCTTTGACATAAAAAGGACCAAAGCAGTCCATCCCACAGTAGGTGAATGGCGGTGTGGTCTCCATCCGATCCTCTGGGAGGTCTGCCATCTTCTGCTGCTCTGTGCGCCTTCTGAACCTTCTGCATTTTACACATTTATAGATGTAAGATGACACAATCTTGCTGCATCCAAGAATCCAGAATCCGTTAGCTCGAAGTTCATTCATGGTGATCCCTTGTCCTTGATGGTATGTCTTCTCGTGATAATGTTTGACCGTGACTGTCTCTTGGCAGGATCGCAGGATGCTTGACATTGGGGTGCAAAGCTGCATGTGTTAAGCGTCCGCCTACCCGAAGAATGTCTTGGTCATCAAGAAATGGACATAACTTGTGTAACTTGCTAACCTTGTCGTTCATCTGCATCACATCATGATGTTGCAAGGTTTTTATTTGCTGAGCAAAGGCTGTTTCTTGAACCATCTTTATGATTGTTAACTCTGCTTCCTTTCTCTCTTGTAGGCTCCTGATGTCGTGTGATCTAATCTTGTGATCCTTCGCTTCTTTCACATAGCACTTGAGTCTAGCAACTGCCTTAATAATCCTCGACCAGTCGGAAAACTTGTGTAAGCAATCTAACAGTGACCTTTGTTCCTCCACTTGTATCTTGTGGACTTGAACCTTCTTAACCTCCGGGTCACTGGTCGATAACTCTCCCACCTTAATTTCCCCACTGGGTATGACCTTCTGCCAAAGGAGGTCTGGGCCTTTGAACCAGTTTGATGCTACAAGTTGTTCTGCTGTGAGACCTCTTGAGGCGTGGTCCGCCGGATTATCTTCGGAAGTTACATACCTCCATTGGGTTGAATCTGTGCTTTGTTTGATGTGTTCCACTCGGTTTGCAACAAACACATGAAATCTTCTGGCTTCATTGCTGAGGTATCCGAGTACCACCTTCGAGTCAGTCCAATACCTTTCTTCTGAAATTTCCACTTCCAATTCCTTTTTCAGCATGTCACCAGTGCGCACAGCAACAACGGCCGCCGACAACTCAAGCCGAGGTATAGTTGTGACTTTGGTTGGTGGAACTTTTGATCTTCCCATCACCAATGAGCAGTGGACTTCACCAGTTGTGCTTACTGCTCTGAGGTAAGTGCACATTCCATATCCAGATGCACTTGCATCAGAAAAATGATGAAGTTCGTAGTGCTGTGCCTTGAAGTTCAAAGGAATGTAGCATCTGTGAACCTTTACGTCTGCAAGGTTTCCCAGGTCACGCAACCAATACTCCCACTGAGGTCGAAGTCTGTCAGGTAAGTTATCATCCCAGCTGAGTTTATCTCGACACATTTGTTGCAAGATCTGCTTTCCCAGCAGAATGAAAGGTGACACAAACCCAAGTGGATCGAACACTGAGGCGACTATGGCCAATACTCCTCTTCTACTACTCTGAACTGAAATTGATCTGATGCCACACACCATTGTACGCCAAGTGCTCTTTCCATGTGTACTTCACCGAATGCCATATCTAGCTCTTTGGGAGCTGCAGCGCATTTTTCTTTCGGAAGCGAAGCTAGAACTTTGGTGCTGTTTGAGATGAACTTGTGTTTGCCCATGCTGCAGAGTTTGCGTGCTTCATTAACCAGCTGTATTGCCTGATCTTCAGTGTCAACACTTGCTAGTCCGTCATCAACATAGAAGTTGGTTTTGATGAACTTGATGGTTTCTTCATTAAAACTTCCTTCCCCTTCAGCTGCAAGATGCTTGAGGCCATAGTTGGCGCAACATGGAGAAGATGCCTCTCCAAATAGGTGTACCTTCATCCTGTAGACAGTGAATGGAGTTTCAAGGTCACCGTTCTCCCACCACAAGAACTGTAGGTAATCTTGGTCACAAGCATCCACATGGAATTGGTGGAACATACGTTCGATGTCACACATGAAAGCCACTGGGCCTCTTCGGAAGCGACACAAGACTCCGAGCAAGGTGTTTGTTAGCTCTGGACCAGTGAGGAGATGGTCATTTAAGGAAGCGCCTTGGAACTTGGCAGAGGCATCAAAGACGACACGAATCTTTCCGGGTTTTTGTGGATGATACACACCATGGTGTGGGATGTACCAAACTGGTGTCTTGTCAATGTCTTGCTCTGGGACCTTTTCAGCATCTCAATGGGCTAGGATCTCATCCATGAATTTCTTATAGTCCATGTAGTACTGCTTGTTACTCTTGAGCCTTTTTTCTAAACATTTGAGGCGATGAATAGTAGGGGTGCAACGATATTCGTATCGATATTGAACCGTTCGATACAGTGCTTTCGGTTCGGTACGCATATGTATCGAACAATACAAAATTTGTAATTTATTTGATCAACTTTCCTTCTGACGATGCTGTCTGTGTTGAGCGCTCAGTGAATCTGCGTTCGACTGCTCCGCCTAGGGTCGACAGTGCAGCCTAGGCGGAGTAGTCGAACGCAGATTCACTGAGCGCTCAACACAGACAGCATCGTCAGAAGGAAGAGCGCAGGGCAAGCTAGCGAGACAGAAGTTAAGCTCTCCTTACAACATGGACCTCCCCCACCCTCATTCAGATCTGGCGTTTGGAATTATTTTGGTTTTCATGTGACGTATGACCCTGAAGGTAAGCGAGTCATGGACTAAAGTAAAACAGTATGTTGGATGTGCCATGCAATGCTCAATTACATGGGTGGGAACTAGTGTGTTAGCGCAGTTAGCTCGTTAACGTGTTGGCTGTCTAGCCCCATGCACGGGGCGATCGGCGGTAGCTCGTTAACGGAGATTTGCCGTGTTGTGGCGTTAAGGTCATTTCAACGAGATTAACCTGAAAGCACTAGTGGGAACACAACGAATATGACTGCACATTTACGCTGACATCATCCTAGTGCAAAGATAAGTGGAAGCAGAAAAAAAACAAGCAAGCATGCTACTAACTTTAGCCAAGTCATTTAGACAGCTGTTTAATATGCTGCTGAGAATATAGCCCAGAAGAAGCGGATAGTATAGCTTTTATTTTGGAAAGAGACATTTCTCTGTAATAAACTCTCTTTTCCAAAGATGAGTGATTCCTCAATCAGATACAGGGCTCGCAATATCGCTAGCCCGACGTCCCGGGGCTAGCGATTTTTTCAGTCGGGGTACCAAAATCTATCTCTGCCCTGCCCGTCGGGCTTTTGTAGGAAGGAAAAATATATGTCAATGCTTTTGCATTCTTTCGGAATTGTAGCTGGGTAATTATGTCATTGGCATCGGTGAGCCACTGTCAATATGTGACATATTGAAATCACGTTTGAATTTGCGCTTGTTTTTTTGCTTTCACTTTGCAATCACGTGAACTGTGTATAGAGAGCGACAGCACTGATCTGTGAGTGATGATAATTTGTGCACCAATTCCTCTGACATCGTCTTATTAATTGTTAGCTTACTATGCAAACATGACAAGTGAAATCTCCTGCAGTAAGCTTAAACATGTGAGAGGTTGATCGCGCAGAGAATCGCTGAGCTTATGTGAGTCCGTGTGTAAAAGCAGCAGGATTTATATTTGACTACGATGACCTGGATGACTGAGAACCTTCACAGACAGATATATATTTTAGTTCTGCTGAGCCAAATAAGACAGGTCAGGGTGAAGAAGTGACAGCCAAAGAAAAGCTTACCACAAAACGGAGAAGTTATGACAAATCAGACTATAAGGCAAAAAGAAAGTACAGCTTTATGGTTTCATGGACAAAAGAATTTCTGTGGCTGCAATATGACGAGCTAAATAACCAGGGCTGCACATAAGTGGTCCGCAGGTGCGTATTCGCTGTCAAAATAAAAAACACGCACAAGGGTTAGGGTTAAATTTAAAAACTGTACTTTTGAGTTAAAATATATATTTATAATTTTAATAAATGACAAATTAAAAAGGCATGAACATTTTTTTGTATCGAAAAAACTATCGAACTGTGACACCAAAGTATCGAACCGAACCGAACCGTGAATTTTGTGTATCGTTGCACCCCTAATGAATAGCACATGCCTTGTTGTTTGGCAGGTTCGGCCTTTCACTCTTAAATGGGAGTGGCATTTCAAAATGACCATCCTCTTTGTGCCTAATGCCGGCCTTCATCTTTGTTAAAAATTTGAGATCTTCTTGAGAGACCTTTGTGTCTTCTGGTGCTTTCTCAACAAAGTCAGACTCCAACATCTTTAGGACCTCTGTGGGAGAGATCATTTCCTTTATTTGAGTTCTGTAGACATAGTGAACCTTGTTGGTGAGATTTGAAGAGGGATTAATGTCAGGCACCACTTCCTTCACAATGACTTGGTGACTTATTCCGAAGGCGTCTCCATAATCGAGACATGGATTGCCATAACCCACAATACTCCATCCCAGATCAGTTCTTTGCGCAAACGGCTGATTTTCCTTTCCAGACACAACCTCCCAAGGAACAAGTGCTTGGGGGCAGTTGTACCCAATCAGCAGATCAACATCACAGCTTTGTAGTGGAGTGATCTCACTTGCAATGCATTCAAGATGAGACCATGCCTTAGCTGTTGCAGGCGATGGAATGTGATCTCGGTTTGCGGGAATAAAGTCTCTGGCATACGTCACTGGTAGGGAAATGGTCTTATTTGAGTAGAACCCTCTGACTTGTAGACCTGAGAGCTTGCGACAGGACACAACTGTGTTTCTTGAAGACATGGTAGTGAGCTTTAGCTGAGTCGATTCACCTTTGATATGCAGAGCTTGTGCCGTTTCTTCAAGAATAAAGGCCGTATCGCTCTGTGTATCAAGGAGCGTGTACACAAGAATTTCATGCTCTGGCTCACCTTTGGTTGACACCCATACTGGAATAATGGAAGATGTGTGAGTGTCGTGAACATTCTGTTAGAAGTTGCTTCACTTGTTGTTCGTGTGACACTGTTGTCTTGTGAGACATCTGCGTTCATTTGTCTTGTCCTGTCACTGTTCTTGTGTGGATTTCTCCTTTTTCTGTCTTCCTTCGTGCGATTGTCATGAAAACATGTTGGATGTCTTTTATTGCATGTGTCACAGGTTTCTCTCCCTTCGCAATCTTTGGAGCGATGACCAGAGTTCAGACAGCCAAAACATAACTTCTTGTCTTGAACAAACTTTAGTCTCTCAACAATGCTCTCATTTATGAACCTTCTACACTTAAGTAGGCTGTGACCCGACCTTTCACAGTACACACAACTAGCACTAACAGTCCTTTCATTTGAGTTAGTTGCTAGCACCTTTGCTCCATTGCCTCTGCAATTGCAATTTTGGCTTCTCGTGAGATGAAATCTACAAATTGGCTGAAGCATGGAAAGGTGTGAGTCTCTTCTTGCACTTCTGTAACCTTTCTGTTCCACCTTGAAGTAAGCCAATCTGGAAGTTTTGCGAGCATTTTTTGGTTTTCATTGCAGTCATTGAGCACTTCAAGCCCCTTCATTTGCGACATGGCTGTCTTACAGCAGCAAAGGAAGTCAGCAAATGCTTGAAGTTCCATACTGCCTTTAGAGCTTGCGTGCGTCAAGTTTGTCTCTGAAGGCCTTTGCTACGAGGAAGGGATTGCCATACCTCTCTTCGAGAACTGTCCATGCTGCATAGTATGCAGACTCTGTGCCAAGCGGGAAGTAGCCTTCTATTGCCTTCCTTGCAGGTTCACTTACATATTTCCTCAGATAATAAGTCTTCTCTTCAGTTGGTATATTTTTCCTGTCAATCAGAGTCTGAAAGGAAATTTTCCAATCATTATATCTGATAGGGTCGCCACTGAATATTGTTGGCTCTGGTACCGGAAGACGACTTGCATTAAGAGACACTGCAAATGCTTTGACCAGATCTTCTGTGTTCACCTCTCGGTGCGGTGTCACATTTCGTGGCGAGGAACACCGTTTCATATGCTGGTCATTGTTTTCAGACTTGACTTCATTTTTCTTATCAGATCTGTGGTGAAGTAGGTTGTATATTTCTTCATCTGAACATTCACTTTGTTCATACACCCGCTGTCGAGCCTTTGCTGCATTCAGCTTTTTTACAGTCTCAAGTCGCTCTACTTCTCTGCGCTTAGCTTCTAGAGCCTTTTGTCTTTGTGCTATTTCTGCTTCTTGCCTTTCAATTTCCTTCATATGGATTTCTTGTTCAAGCAGAACTTGGAGAGCAGCCTCATTTGCTGCAACTTCAGCAGCTGCATCTTGTCTTTTAGCTGAGAGCCGGCTGGAGTGTCTAGAGGAAACCCTCGAATGCGAAGAGAGCTTAGTGTGGTGTGACTTAACACTCATCCTGTCTGAGGCTTCTAACTTAGGCATAGACTCAGTCTCCTTCCATTTTTCATCCCTTTGACTTTTCACATCTGAGGCTACGGATTTAGATGAAGACTCAGTGTCCTTCCAAAGTTCTTCATCTCTTTGAACCTCCGCACTACTTGGGCTTGGACACTTTCTTACAGATTCGATAATTGTCTTTGTCATGGCTTCACACGTATCCATCCTTCGTCTTGTGTCACTATCTGGAGATTCAATACGTCTCAAGTCATCATAGGCTGCATTCACATCCTTAGAAGCACTCAAAACCTTGGAAACATGTTCTTGTAGCAGATCCTTTCAGCATTGACCATCTATAGCTCCTTTGGCATCCTTAATGACAACCTTCCACTTCTCATAGCGCACACTGAAACGATATGCAGCCTTCTTTATGTGCTCACCGTACAGTTCTTTGCCCTTTTCTGTCAATGTACGGACTCGTTGGCTCTGTCGTGCTCTTTGTGAGGTAGTAGAAACATCATCAGCTGTGCCTTCAACTGCTTGTAGTTGCTCATCTGCAGAGAGTTGTTCCACATCACCCTTTTCACTGACTTCTGGATTAGCCTCAAACTCTGCCATTGTTGGAGGGGTTTGGGTTTTTTTGTGTATCTTACTTAGCCTTAATGTAAAGGTGCAGCAGCTTAAATTTGATTTGGTAGTTGAGGAGCAAATGAATATTAATCTACGTTTACTGTTACAACTTTAAAGCACAGTAATTACTATTACTCCTTAACATCACTTAACATGTATACTTAAGTCACATTACATATCTTGTCCAAGCCAGTAATACTGTTTCTTACAGCAACTGCTGAAGCCCACCATATGCACAATGCACAGGTTACTCATCACAACATTAACTTAACACTGTATGAATATCAGTCACTTAAACAGCAGAAATGTAAACAATGAGAAATAAAGAAAAAAGAAGAAATATTCCAGTCCTTTGTTCCTTTATAAAAGGAAACTTATCTTAATTAATTTTACAGTCCATTTTTTTCTTTTTATTTCTCTTTCTTGAGGATAATTATATTGAGTCCTTCAACTGAGGAAACACTTATTTTCGGGGCACCTGACTTTCCTGCGGGGCTGCGTCCGTCATCTACCCGTGCAGAGCGGAGTTCTCACTGTAGCACCCTCAAGGATTGACGTACGCACGATGTAGTTATAAAACAGGGTTTATTCTGGTCTTGGCAACCCGTGAGAACTGCTCACGGACAAAACAATAAAACAAAAACATCACATCAAAATGTGCTCTTGTAATAAGTGCCAATCAATCAAAAATCCTTAATTACAGAAAATAAACATTTAAAATACACAAACCTCGTGAGCTGACATCCAGGAGGTGCTTAATAGTCCTTTATGGCCTTATTGCCTTATCTTCCATCTTCTTTGTCAATTATTTCCACTCTTTAAACAATATTTTCTCCATGTGTGGAGCTAACTGTCAGTTGCAGCATGCAGACACCATGTGCGCTAGCAAAAAAAGGTGGCTGGGTGGAGACCCAAACAGCAAAGCTGTACCCTACACAGTTCACCACCAGAGGGCGTAAAGGAACAAAATCCAGACATACAGCTTAACAAATATCAAATGCAACAAACATCAAATGCAACAAACATCAAATGCAAAAGACCGTTACACTTTGTTTCGTGTGAGTTCCCCATTCAAATGCATGTAATAGTCAGAAACGCACTGTCTTGACGAAATAAAGCCCTTTTGTACAACTTCATATAAATAGCTGTAACTTTTGATAGGCGACTCAGACTCACATATTTATGGCTTTAGCTTTCTTATACAATTCAATATCCCCGTGCTGGGCAAACAGTTTTTGCAGCAGTTTGAGCTAAGATTTTCAAGTTATTCACATAATGAAAACCTATACTTTGTTTCGGGCGAGTTCCCCATTCAAATGCATGTAACAGTGAGAAACGCACTGTCTTGGAGAAAGAAAGCGTTTTTGTACAACTTCATAGAAATAGCTGTAACTTTTGATAGAAGACTCGGATACACATGTTTATGGCTTTATCTTATAGAACTCAAGGTCCCCGTGCTGGGCAAACAGGTTTTGCAGCTGTTTGAGCTAAGATTTCCAAGTTATTCACATAATGAAAACATATACTTTGTTTCGGTCGAGTTCCCCATTCAAATGCATGTAACAGTGAGAAACGCACTGTCTTGGCGAAAGAAAGCGTTTTTGTACAACTTCATATAAATAGCTGTAACTCTTGATAGAAGACTCAGACAAACATGTTTATGGCTTTATCTTATAGAACTCAAGGTCTCCGTGCTGGGAAAACAGGTTTTGCAGCTGTTTGAGCTAAGATTTCCAAGTTATTCACATAATGAAAACATATACTTTGTTTCGGTCGAGTTCCCCATTCAAATGCATGTAATCGTCAGAAACGCACTGTCTTGGCGAAATAAAGCGTTTTTGCACAACTTCATATGAATCGGTGTAACTTTTGATAGAAGATTCAGATATACGTATTCATGGCTTTATCTTATAGAATTCAATATCCCCGTGTTGGGTGAAAAGGTTTTGCAGCTGTTTGAGCTAAGATTTTCAAGTTATTCACATAATGAAGACCTATACTTTGTTTCGTGCGAGTTCCCCATTCAAATGCATGTAATCGTCAGAAACGCACTGTCTTGGCGAAATAAAGCGTTTTTGCACAACTTCATATAAATCGGTGTAACTTTTGATAGAAGATTCAGATATACGTATTCATGGCTTTATCTTATAGAATTCAATATCCCCGTGCTGGGCAAACAGGTTTTGCAGCTGTTTGAGCTAAGATTTCCAAGTTATTCACATAATGAAAACGTATACTTTGTTTTGGTCGAGTTCCCCATTCAAATGCATGTAACAGTGAGAAGCGCACTGTCTTGGCGAAAGAAAGCTATTTTGTACAACTTCATATAAATAGCTGTAACTTTTGATAGAAGACTCGGATACACATGTTTATGGCTTTATCTTATAGAACTCACGTTCCCCGTGCTGGGAAAACAGGTTTTGCAGCTGTTTGAGCTAAGATTTCCAAGTTATTCACATAATGAAAACCTATACTTTGTTTCGGTCGAGTTCCCCATTCAAATGCATGTAACAGTGAGAAACGCACTGTCTTGGCGAAAGAAAGCGTTTTTGTACAACTTCATATAAATAGCTGTAACTTTTGATAGAAGACTCAGACAAACATGTTTATGGCTTTATCTTATAGAACTCAAGGTCTCCGTGCTGGGAAAACAGGTTTTGCAGCTGTTTGAGCTAAGATTTCCAAGTTATTCACATAATGAAAACATATACTTTGTTTCGGTCGAGTTCCCCATTCAAATGCATGTAACAGTGAGAAACGCACTGTCTTGGCGAAAGAAAGCGTTTTTGTACAACTTCATATGAATAGCTGTAACTTTTGATAGAAGACTCGGATACACATGTTTATGGCTTTATCTTATAGAACTCAAGGTTCCTGTGCTGGGCAAACAGGTTTTGCAGCTGTTTGAGCTAAGATTTCCAAGTTATTCACATAATGAAAACCTATACTTTGTTTCGGTCGAGTTCCCCATTCAAATGCATGTAACAGTGAGAAACGAACTGTCTTGGCGAAAGAAAGCGTTTTTGTACAACTTCATATAAATAGCTGTAACTCTTGATAGAAGATTCAGATATACGTATTCATGGCTTTATCTTATAGAATTCAATATCCCCGTGTTGGGTGAAAAGGTTTTGCAGCTGTTTGAGCTAAGATTTTCAAGTTATTCACATAATGAAGACCTATACTTTGTTTCGTGCGAGTTCCCCATTCAAATGCATGTAATCGTCAGAAACGCACTGTCTTGGCGAAATAAAGCGTTTTTGCACAACTTCATATAAATCGGTGTAACTTTTGATAGAAGATTCAGATATACGTATTCATGGCTTTATCTTATAGAATTCAATATCCCCGTGCTGGGCAAAAAGGTTTTGCAGCTGTTTGAGCTAAGATTTCCAAGTTATTCACATAATGACAACTTATACTTTGTTTCGTGCGAGTTCCCCATTCAAATGCATGTAATCGTCAGAAACGCACTGTCTTGGCGAAATAAAGCGTTTTTGCACAACTTCATCTAAATCGGTGTAACTTTTGATAGAAGACTAAGAAATACATATTCGTGGCTTTATCTTATAGAACTCAATATCCCCGTGCTATGCAAACAGGTTTTGCAGCTGTTTGAGCTAAGATTTTCAAGTTATACACATAATGAAAACCTATACTTTGTGTCGGTCGAGTTCCCCATTCAAATGCATGTAACAGTGAGAAACGCACTGTCTTGGCGAAAGAAAGCGTTTTTGTACAACTTCATATGAATAGCTGTAACTTTTGATAGAAGACTCGGATACACATGTTTATGGCTTTATCTTATAGAACTCAAGGTTCCTGTGCTGGGCAAACAGGTTTTGCAGCTGTTTGAGCTAAGATTTCCAAGTTATTCACATAATGAAAACCTATACTTTGTTTCGGTCGAGTTCCCCATTCAAATGCATGTAACAGTGAGAAACGAACTGTCTTGGCGAAAGAAAGCGTTTTTGTACAACTTCATATAAATAGCTGTAACTCTTGATAGAAGATTCAGATATACGTATTCATGGCTTTATCTTATAGAATTCAATATCCCCGTGTTGGGTGAAAAGGTTTTGCAGCTGTTTGAGCTAAGATTTTCAAGTTATTCACATAATGAAGACCTATACTTTGTTTCGTGCGAGTTCCCCATTCAAATGCATGTAATCGTCAGAAACGCACTGTCTTGGCGAAATAAAGCGTTTTTGCACAACTTCATATAAATCGGTGTAACTTTTGATAGAAGATTCAGATATACGTATTCATGGCTTTATCTTATAGAATTCAATATCCCCGTGCTGGGCAAAAAGGTTTTGCAGCTGTTTGAGCTAAGATTTCCAAGTTATTCACATAATGACAACTTATACTTTGTTTCGTGCGAGTTCCCCATTCAAATGCATGTAATCGTCAGAAACGCACTGTCTTGGCGAAATAAAGCGTTTTTGCACAACTTCATCTAAATCGGTGTAACTTTTGATAGAAGACTAAGAAATACATATTCGTGGCTTTATCTTATAGAACTCAATATCCCCGTGCTATGCAAACAGGTTTTGCAGCTGTTTGAGCTAAGATTTTCAAGTTATACACATAATGAAAACCTATACTTTGTGTCGGGCGAGTTCCCCATTCAAATGCATGTAATCGTCAGAAACGCACTGTCTTGGCGAAATAAAGCGTTTTTGCACAACTTCATATAAATCGGTGTAACTTTTGATAGAAGATTCAGATATACGTATTCATGGCTTTATCTTATAGAATTCAATATCCCCGTGCTTGGCAAAAAGGTTTTGCAGCTGTTTGAGCTAAGATTTTCAAGTTATACACATAATGAAAACCTATACTTTGTGTCGGGCGAGAACTCCATTCAAATGCATGTAATAGCGAGAAACGCACTAACGTGGTGAAATAAAGCGTTTTTCATGGTCTTCATAAAGACAGCTGTAACTTTTGACAGAAGATTCAGATATACGTATTCATGACTTTATCTTATAGAATTCAATATCCCCGTGCTTGGCAAAAAGGTTTTGCAGCTGTTTGAGCTAAGATTTTCAAGTTATTCACATAATGAAAACCTATACTTTGTGTCGGGCGAGAACTCCATTCAAATGCATGTAATAGCGAGAAACGCACTAACGTGGTGAAATAAAACGTTTTTCATGGTCTTCATAAAGACAGCTGTAACTTTCGATAGAAGACTCAGAAATACATATTTATGGCTTTATTTTATAGAATTCAATATCCCCGTGCTGGGCAAAAAGTTTTTGCGGCTATTTGAGCTAAGATTTTCAAGTTATTCACATAATGAAAACCTATACTTTGTTTCGTGCAAGTTCCACATTCAAATGCATGTAATCGTCAGAAACGCACTGTCTTGGCGAAATAAAGCGTTTTTGCACAACTTCATATAAATCGGTGTAACTTTTGATAGAAGATTCAGATATACGTATTCATGGCTTTATCTTATAGAATTCAATATCCCCGGGCTGGGGAAACAGGCTTTGCAGCTGTTTGAGCTAAGATTTTCAAGTTATTCACATAATGAAAACCTATACTTTGTGTCGGGCGAGAACTCCATTCAAATGCATGTAATAGCGAGAAACGCACTAACGTGGTGAAATAAAACGTTTTTCATGGTCTTCATAAAGACAGCTGTAACTTTCGATAGAAGACTCAGAAATACATATTTATGGCTTTATCTTATAGAATTCGATATCCCCGTGCTGGGCAAACAGGTTTTGCAGCTGTTTGATATAAGATTTTCAAGTTATTCACATTATGAAAACCTACTTTGTTTCGTGCGACTTCCCCATTCAAATGCATGTAATCGTCAGAAACGCACTGTCTTGGCGAAATAAAGCGTTTTTGCAAACCTTCATATAAATCGGTGTAACTTTTGATAGAAGATTCAGATATACGTATTCATGGCTTTATCTCATAGAATTCAATATCCCCGTGCTGGGCAAACAGGTTTTGCAGCTGTGTGAGTTAAGATTTTCAAGTTATTCACATAATGAAAACCTATAATTTGTTTCGTGCGAGTTCCCCATTCAAATGCATGTAATCGTCAGAAACGCACTGTCTTGGCGAAATAAAGCGTTTTTGCACAACTTCATATAAATCGGTGTATCTTTTGATAGAAGACTCAGACACACATATTCATGGATTTATCTTATAGAATTCGATATCCCCATGCTGGGCAAAAAGGTTTTGCAGCTGTTTGAGCTAAGATTTTCAAGTTATTCACATAATGAAAACCTATACTTTGTTTCGTGCGAGTTCCCCATTCAAATGCATAATGTGGATGGCCTCAGCATGTAGCACAGGCCCTGTTGTAATGTGGATGGACTCATCTACCAACACTGGCCCAGGTGCAATGTGGATGGTAATGGCCAGCACCACAGACCTTGGTGTAATGTGGATGGCCTCAGCCAACACCACTGGCCCTGGTGAAATGTGGATGACATCGGCAAGGACCAATGGCCCTGATGTAATGTGGATGGTTTCAGTCAACAGCACAGTCCCTGGTGTTGTGAAGATGGCCTCACGGGAAGCACTGTCCCTGGTGTAATGTGGATGGTATTGGCCACCACCTGGTGTAATGTGAATGGCCTCATCCAACAACACTGGCCCTGGTGAAATGTGGATGGTATTGGCCAACACAACAGGCCCTGGCGTAATGTGAATGTCCTCAGCCAACACCACTGGCCCTGGTTTAATGTAGATGGCATCAAAAAGTAGCACAGGCCCTTGTGTAATGTGGATCACATCAGCCAGCAACACAGGCTCTGGTGAAATGTAGATGACCTCAGACAGCAGAACAGGCCTTGCTGTCGTGAAGTTGGCCTCAGAGGGACCACTAGCCCTGGTGCAATGTGGATAGCCTAAGCCAGCAATACAGGCCCTGGTGTGGTGACGATAGCCTCGCAGGGAGCACATGCTCCCTGTATATTGTGGATGGCCTCAGCCAGTAGCACAGGCCGTGTTGCAATGTGGATGGCTTCATCTAACAACACTGGCCCTTGTGAAATATGGATGGTATTGGTAAAGCACCACACACCCTGGTGTAATGTGGATGGCCTTAACTTACACCACTGGCCCTGGTGTAATGTGCATGATATCGGCCAGCATCACAGGCCCAAATGTGGATGGCATCAACGAGCATCAAAGGCCCTGGAGGGGTAAAGATGGCCTCACAGGAATCACAGGCCCTGGTGTAATGTGGATGGTAGAAGCCGGAATCACAGTCTCTGGTGTAATGTTGATGGCCTAAGCCAACAACAGTGGCCCTGGTGTAATTTGAATGGCTTAGGCCACCAGCACAGGCCCTCGTGTGGTGAAGATGGCCTCACAGGAAGCACTGTCCCTGGTGTAATGTGGATGGCCTCAGCAAACAACACTGGCCTTGGTAAAATGTCGATGGTATTGGCCAGCACCACAGGCCCTGCTGTAATGTAGATGGCATCAGCCAGTAGAACAGGCCCTTGAGTATTGTGAATGGCATCAGCCAGCAACACAAGTCCTTGGGTAATATGGAAGGCTAGCAGCACAGGCCCTTGTGTAATGTGGATGGCATTGGCTAGCACCACAGGCCCTGGTGTAATGTGAATGTCCTCAGCCATGACCACAGGCCCTGATGAAATGTAGTTGGCCTCAGCCAAGACCACAGGCCCTGGTGAAATGTAAATGTCCTCAGCCAGTAGCACAGGCCCTGTTGTAATGTGGATGGCCTCATCTAACAACTCTGTCGCTGGTGAAATATGGATGGGATTGGTCAGCACCACACACCCTGGTTAAATGTGCATGATATCGGTCAGCACCACAGGCCCAGGTGTAATCTGGATGGCATCAACGAGCAGCAGAGGCCCTGGTGTGGTGAATATGGCCTCACAGGAAGCACTGTCCCTTGTGTAATGTGTATGGCCTTTGCCAAAAACAGTGGCCCTGGTGAAATGTGGATTATATTGGCCAGCACCACAGGCCCTGGTGTAATGTGAATATCCTCAGCCAGTAGTAAAGGCCCTTGTGTTTTGTGGAACGCATCAGCCAGCAACACAATCCCTGGTGAAATGTGGATGGCCTCATCCAGCACCACAGGCCCTGGTTTGGTGATGATTGCCACACAGGAAGAACTGTACCTGGTGTAATGTGGATGGCCTCATCCAACAGTACAGGCCCTGGTTTGGTGAAGATGGCCTCACAGGAAGCACAGGCCTTGGTGTAATGTGAATGGCCTCAGACAGCAGACAGGCCCTGGTGAAATGTAGATGGCCTCAGCCGGCAACATGCGCTCTGGTGAAAGGTAGTCTGCCTCAGCCAGTGGCACAGGCCCTGTTGTGGTGAAGCCAGTAGTAAAGGCCCTTGTGTTTTCTGGAACGCATCAGCCGGCAACACAATCCCTGGTGAAATGTGGATGGTATCATCGAGTAGCACGGGCCCTGGTGTAATGTGGATGGCCTCATCCAACAGTACAGGCCCTGGTGTGGTGAAGATGGCCTCACAGGAAGCACAGGCCTTGGTGTAATGTGAATGGCCTCAGACAGCAGCCAAGCCCTGGTGAAATGTAGATGGCCTCAGCCGGCAACATGCGCTCTGGTGAAAGGTAGTCTGCCTCAGCCAGTAGCACAGGCCCTGTTGTGGTGAAGATGGCCTCACAGGAAACACTGTCCCTGGTGTAATGTGTATGTCCTCAGCCAACAAAACTGGCCCTCTTTAAATGTGGATGGTATTGGCCAACACCACAGGCCCTGGCGTATTGTGAATGGCCTCATCCAACAACACTGGCCCTGGTGAAATGGGGATGGTATTGGCCAGCACCACAGGCCCTGGTGTAATGTGAATGTCCTCAGCTAAAACCATTGGCCCTGGTGTTATGTGGATGGTATTGGCCAGCACCACAGGCCCTGGTGTAATGTGAATGTCCTCAGCCAGTAACACAGGCCCTTGTGTAATGTGGATGGCCTCATACAGCAACACCACAGGCCCTGGTGAAATGTGGTTGTTTTCGGCCAGCACCACAGGCCCTGGTGTAATGTGAATGTCCTCAGCTAAAACCATTGGCCCTGGTGTTATGTGGATGGTATTGGCCAGCACCACAGGCCCTGGTGTATTGTGAATGTCCTCAGCCAGTAACACAGGCCCTTGTGTAATGTGGATGGCCTCATACAGCAACACCACAGGCCCTGGTGAAATGTGGTTGTTTTCGGCCAGCACCACAGGCCCTTCCACATTTCACCAGGGCCAGTGTTGTTGGATGAGGCCATCCACATTACACAGGGGCCAGTGCTGATAGCCTTCCACATTACCCAAGGGCCTGTATTGCTGCACGAAACCATCCACATTTCACAAGTGCCAGTGGTGTTGCTGGCTGATAACATTCACAATACTCAAGGGCCTGTGCTACTGGCTGATGCCATCTACATTAAACCTGGGCCTGTGGTGCTGGCCAATACCACCGACATTTCACCAGGCCAGTGTTGTTCGCTGAAACCATCCACATTACATTAGGGCCATTGGTCCTTGCCGATGTCATCCACATTTCACCAGGGCCAGTGGTGTTGGCTAAGGTCATCCACATTACACCAAGGTCTGTGCTACTGGCTGAGGCCATCCACATTATACCACGGCATGTGCTCCCTGTGAAGCCAACTTCACGAAAGCAGGGCCTGCGCTGCTGTCTGAGGTCATCTACATTTCACCAGAGCCTGTGTTGCTGGCTGATGTGATCCACATTACACAAGGGCCTGTGCTACTCGTTGATGCCATCCACATTAAACCAGGGCCTGTGGTGCAGGCCGAAACCATCCACATTTCACCAGGGCTTGTGTTGCTGGCTGATGCGATCCACAATACACAAGGGCCTGTGCTACTGGCTGATGCCATCCCCATTACACCAGGGCCAGTGGTGTTGGCTGAGGACATTCACATCACACCAGGGCCTGTGGTGTTGGCCAATACCATCCACATTTAAAGAGGGCCAGTGTTGTTGCCTGAGGACATACACATTACACCAGGGACAGTGCTTCCTGTGAGGCCATCTTCACCACAACAGGGCCTGTGCTACTGGCTGAGGCAGACTACCTTTCACCAGGGCCTGGCTGCTGTCTGAGGCCATCCACATTACACCAAGGCCTGTGCTTCCTCTGAGGACATCTTCACCACACCAGGGCCTGTACTGTTGGATCAGACCATCCACATTACACAAGGTACAATTCTTCCTGTGTTGCAATCATCACCAAACCAGGGCCTGTGGTGCTGGATGAGGCCATCCAGTTTTCACCAGGGATTGTTGTGCTGGCTGATGCGTTCCACGAAACACAAGGGCCTTTACTACTGGCTGAGGATATTCACATTACACCAGGGCCTGTGGTGCTGGCCAATATAATCCACATTTCACCAGGGCCACTGTTGTTGGCTGAGGCCATCCACATTTCAGGAAGCACAAGGGACAGTGCTGTGAGGTCATCTTCACCACACCAGGGCCTCTGCTGCTTGTTGATGCCATCCACATTACACCTGGGCCTGTGGTGCTGACCGATATCATGCACATTTCACCAGGGTGTGTGGTGCTGACCAATACCATCCATATTTCACCAACGACAGAGTTGTTAGATGAGGCCATCCACATTACACCAGGGCCTGTGCTACTGGCTGAGGACATTCACATTACACCAGGGCCTGTGGTGCTGGCCAATACCATCCACATTACACCAGAGCCAGTGTTGTTGGATGAGGCCATTCACGTTACACAAGGGCCTGTGGTGCTAGCCAATACCATCCACATTACACATTACGCTGAGGCCATACAATTTACATCAGGGACAGTGCTTCCTGTAAGGCCATCATCAGCACACCAGGGCCTTTGGTGCTGGCCAATACCATCCACATTTCAACAGGGCAGTGTTGTTGGCTCAGGCCATCCACATTACACCACTGCCAGTGCTTCCTGTGATGCCATCATCACCAAACCAGGGCTTGTTTTGCTGGCTGATGCGATCCACAATACACAAGAGCCTGTGCTTCTGGCTGAGGCCATCCACATTACACCAGGGCCTGTGCTACTCGATGATACCATCCACATTTCACCAGGGATTGTGTTGCCGGCTGATGCGTTCCAGAAAACACAAGGGCCTTTACTACTGGCTTCACCACAACAGGGCCTGTGCCACTGGCTGAGGCAGACTACCTTTCACCAGAGCGCATGTTGCCGGCTGAGGCCATCTACATTTCACCAAGGCCTGTCTGCTGTCTGAGGCCATTCACATTACACCAAGGCCTGTGCTTCCTGTGAGGCCATCTTCACCACACCAGGGCCTGTACTGTTGGATGAGGCCATCCACATTACACCAGGCACAATTCTTCCTGTGTGGCAATCATCACCAAACCAGGGCCTGTGGTGCTGGATGAGGCCATCCACATTTCACCAGGGATTGTGTTGCTGGCTGATGCGTTCCACAAAACACAAGGGCCTTTACTACTGGCTGAGGATATTAACATTATGCCAGGGCCTGTGGTGCTGGCCAATATAATCCACATTTCACCAGGGCCACTGTTTTTGGCAAAGGCCATACACATTACACAAGGGACAGTGCTTCCTGTGAGGCCATCTTCACCACACCAGGTCCTCTGCTGCTCGTTGATGCCATCCAGATTACACCTGGGCCTGTGCTGCTGACCGATATCATGCACATTTCACCAGGGTGTGTGGTGCTGACCAATCCCATCCATATTTCACCAGCGACAGAGTTGTTAGATGAGGCCATCCACATTACAACAGGGCCTCTGCTACTGGCTGAGGACATTTACATTTCACCAGGGCCTGTGGTCATGGCTGAGGCCAACTACATTTCATCAGGGCCTGTGGTCATGGCTGAGGACATTCACATTACACCAGGGCCTGTGGTGCTAGCCAATACCATCCACATTACACTAGGGCCAATGTTGTTGGCTGAGGCCATCCAAATTACACCAGGAACAGTACTTCCTGTGAGGCCATCATCACCACACCAGGGCCTTTGATGCTGGCTGATACCATCCACATTACACAAGGGCCTGTGCTGCTAGCCTTCCATATTACCCAAGGGCCTGTGTTGCTGGCTGATGCCATTCACAATACTCAAGGGCCTGTTCTACTGGCTGATGCCATCTACATTACAGCAGGGCCTGTGGTGCTGGCTAATACCATCGACATTTTTTTTTTTAATCTTTATTTAAAGTAAACAAATCTACATATAAAATGTACATACACATACAATTACATATACAAAACCATGAACACATACAAAAAAGGAGAAACAATGGCTGATGCCATTCACAATAGTCAAGGGCCTGTTCTACTGGCTGATGCCATCTACATTACAGCAGGGCCTGTGGTGCTGGCCAATACCTGTCACGGTCTGCAGAGACAGGCCGTGCGGTGGTGTGTGTGATGGACCCAGGTGCATACACAAGTTAGTAGACGGGAGTGGACTTAACAGAAAGCGAGCCTTTATTATGGCTGAAGACAAAGTGCACAAACAAAGCAGGGATGGCGTGACTAGACTATAACTAAACTGGGAAAACTAATACTGCGACAAACTAAGAAAACTCAGACTATGATGATCACTGCAAGGACTGACCGTGAAAACATGGAGGTGAGAACACAGACAACGCGACACAGACTGTACGAAACACAGAGACTAAATACACATGAGGGATGATCAGGGGAAGTGGATGCACACGGGGAACACAGGTGACACTGATAATCATAACAAGACACGGCAGGAGTGAACGTAACACTGATGGGAGATGGGCAAAGTAAAGCAGGAAGTACACAGAGGTTCAAACAGGAGGAGAGAGAGCACGGGGAGAACGCAGACATAACGGGCTGGGGAAAACATAGAATAAAGCACAAAGAGAGACGAGGGCTCATAAATACACAGAGGGGCACACAGGGGGTAAGAGTCACGAAGGGAAAACACATAAGGAACAACGTAAGAGATTAACCCAGGAAGCATGGCCTAAATAAAGAACAAAATACAAAAATACATGAAAACTAAGAATACTGGGCCCACATGGCCCAGGACCATGACACCACCCCCCCCTAAAGGGCTGGCTCCCGACAGCCCAAACCCGAGAAAGAAAACACAAGCGAAACAGAAAACACCCCACCCAGGGCGGGAGGCGGGGGACCAGGACGGAGGGAACAAAACGAACCAAAAACAAGGAGCACGAGAACAAAACTGAGTCCACAAATACACAAAAGAGTCCAGAACAGGAAGGCGAATGTCCAAAGAGGCCCGAAGGCCAACCCGAGAGGCGACAACACAAAAGTCCAGTCCAACCGTTCCGGAGGCCGGCCACGGGAAAGGTGGCCACGGTGACAGAACAGATCCAGAGGCCGACCGCGCGGAAGGCAGCGGCGGTGGCGAAGGCGGAGCAGTTCAGGGGGCCGGCCACGCGGAAGGCAGCGGCGGCGGCGAAGGCGGAGCAGTTCAGGGGGCCGGCCGCGCGGAAGGCAGCGGCGGCGGCGAAGCAGTTTAGGGGGCCGGCAGTGCGCAAGGCAGCGGCGGCGGCGAAGCAGTTCAGGGGGCCGGCAGTGCGCAAGGCAGCGGCGGCGGCGAAGAAGTGTCAGGCGTACTGGCCGAGGCCCGGTGGGCACGGGACCAGTCGAGGCGGGACCAGACGAAGCACAGGCTGAGGCGGGACCAGACGAAGCACAGGTTGAGGCTGCAGCGGACGAAGCACAGGCTGAGGCTGCAGCGGACGAAGCACAGGCTGAGGCGGGACCAGACGAAGCACAGGTTGAGGCTGCAGCGGACGAAGCACAGGCTGAGGCTGCAGCGGACGAAGCACAGGCTGAGGCTGCAGCGGACGAAGCACAGGCTGAGGCTGCAGCGGACGAAGACTCTGAGGCTGCAGCAGACGAAGACTCTGAGGCTGCAGCAGACGAAGACTCTGAGGCTGCAGCAGACGAAGCCGGACCAGGCGGAGCAGGAGCAGCTGATGCAGAGGCCGGACCGGGCGAGGATGACGGCTCTGAGGCTGCAGCTGACGAAGCGCAGGCTGGAGCTGCAGCTGACGAAGCACAGGCCGGAGCTGCAGCTGACGAAGCACAGGCCGGAGCTGCAGCAGACGAAGCACAGGCCGGAGCTGCAGCAGACGAAGCACAGGCCGGAGCTGCAGCAGACGAAGACTCTGAGGCTGCAGCAGACGAAGACTCTGAGGCTGCAGCAGGCGAAGACTCTGAGGCTGCAGCAGGCGAAGACTCTGAGGCTGCAGCAGGCGAAGACTCTGAGGCCGCAGCAGGCGAAGACTCTGAGGCTGAAGCCGGAGCCGGACCAGGCGTAGCAGAAGGTGGCTGGATGGGCTCCTCGGGCCCTCCAGCTGATGTGGCATGGTGCTGGACGGGCTCCTCGGGCCCTCCAGCAGACGAGGCGTGAGGCCGGACGGGCTCCTCGGGCCCTCCAGCTGAGACAGGAGGCTGAACGGGCCCCTCGGACCCTCCAGCGGAGACAGAAGGCTGAACAGGCCCCTCGGACCCTCCAGCGGAGACAGGAGGCTGAACGGGCCCCTCGGGCTCTCCAGCTGACGAGGTAGGTGGCGGCGTGGGAGCCGCGGAGTCCTGGATGAGCTCATCCGAGCTCCCAGCAGGAGCTGATGCAGAGCCAGAGAGATTTGAGACCCCTGGCTGAATGTTAAGCTGACCACCGGACCGTACTGCTATCGGGGACTGGGCTACAGGAGCTACTGGGGCCTGCGCTACAGGCGGCACTGGAGCTACTGGGGCCTGCGCTACAGGCGGCACTGGAGACTGAACTGAGGGTGGCTGCGAGGGAGCTAACTGAACTGAGGGTGGCTGCGAGGGAGCTAACTGAACTGAGGGTGGCTGCGAGGGAGCTAACTGAGCTGTGAAGGGCTGCGAGGGAGCTAACTGAGTTGTGAGAGGCTGCAGACCCTGGCGGCTCCGAGGGCCCCCGAGAGCCAGGCGTGTTCCCCGAAAGATGTGCTGACAATCGGGGGTAGGCCACGGCTTTCCCCGGAGCTCCTCCTCTACGTGGGTGCAAGCTGCTTGCTGCTGCTCACAGAGACCGGGCTCCATGATTTCCTTAGTAGGTCTTTCTAAACAACTAAACACCGTACTGTCAGTCTCCGAACACGATTCAGTCATAGTGTCCGGCCCCGGCAAATCAATGCTCATCTCACTCTGCTTCATAGAGGGGACGTGAGGCACGAAAACGCAGTCACTCACCGGAGTTAATGCGGTGCCACGGCGGCGCCGGCGCCGCCCCCTTCTGGTAGCTGGCGCGATGGGCGCTGATGGCACCAATGCAGGGGGTGATGTAGCGGCGATCTCCCGGTCGTCCGCCCACATCCTTGCCAGAAATGAGGCAGGCGAAGTAAAGTCTAAGCGGATTGGAGACGGCGAGCGGCTGGTAGGCTGTGCAGCAGGTGAGAGGTCCTGCTCCGAGATGAGCCAGGGCTTCCACCGGAGCTCGTCCTCCCGATAAGCCCGTAACACCTGCTGCCGCTCTTCCTCGCCAAAGTCCATGGCCTCCGTCGTCTCCGTGCGCCACGCCGTGCGGCCAGACCGCGGTGAAGACGCGGAAGCTGACGGGGCGCGAGCGGAAGGTGTGTCGGTGGCGAGCCTCACCGTTCCAACTGCAACTGCTTCTGGCTCGCGAAGCAGCGGGGAAACGGGACAACAGCAGGGCTCTGGCGGCATAGCCTGCACACTAGGCAGCCGTGGCTGCGGACGGAGTTGGAGAGCGGTGACGAGAAGGTCGGTGATCAGCGGGTGTAGTGCCTCCCATAGCCAGGGAAACACAGACACGCATACTCCCACTTGGCGGACCAACTCCTCCCGTTCCTCCTCTCCGGAGCACCGCAGCCATTTACCACATAGTGACTCCACCGTCTGGAGGATCTCCCTCTCTTGTGTCGCTGGGTCCGACATGGTCGCGTTGTACTGTCACGGTCTGCAGAGACAGGCCGTGCGGTGGTGTGTGTGATGGACCCAGGTGCATACACAAGTTAGTAGACGGGACTGGACTTAACAGAAAGCGAGCCTTTATTATGGCTGAAGACAAAGTGCACAAACAAAGCAGGGATGGCGTGACTAGACTATAACTAAACTGGGAAAACTAATACTGCGACAAACTAAGAAAACTCAGACTATGATGATCACTGCAAGGACTGACCGTGAAAACATGGAGGTGAGAACACAGACAACGCGACACAGACTGTACGAAACACAGAGACTAAATACACATGAGGGATGATCAGGGGAAGTGGATGCACACGGGGAACACAGGTGACACTGATAATCATAACAAGACACGGCAGGAGTGAACGTAACACTGATGGGAGATGGGCAAAGTAAAGCAGGAAGTACACAGAGGTTCAAACAGGAGGAGAGAGAGCACGGGGAGAACGCAGACATAACGGGCTGGGGAAAACATAGAATAAAGCACAAAGAGAGACGAGGGCTCATAAATACACAGAGGGGCACACAGGGGGTAAGAGTCACGAAGGGAAAACACATAAGGAACAACGTAACAGATTAACCCAGGAAGCATGGCCTAAATAAAGAACAAAATACAAAAATACATGAAAACTAAGAATACTGGGCTCACATGGCCCAGGACCATGACAAATACCATCGACATTTTACCAAGGCCAGTGTTGTTTGCTGAGGCCATCCACATTACACCAGGGACAGTGCTTCCTGCGAGGCCATCTTCACCACACGAGGGCCTGTGCTGGTGGCCTAAGCCATTCAAATTACACCAGGGCCTCTGGTGCTTGCCAACACCATCCACATTTCACCAGGGCCACTGTTGTTGGCTTAGGCCATCAACATTACACCAGAGACTGTGATGCCGGCTTCTACCATCCACATTACACCAGGGCCTGTGCTTCCTGTGAGGCCATCTTTACCCCACCAGGGCCTTTGATGCTCGTTGATGCCATCCACATTAGGGCCTGTGATGCTGGCCGATATCATGCACATTACACCAGGGCCAGTGGTGTAAGCTAAGGCCATCCACATTACACCAGGGTGTTTGTTGCTTACCATACCATCCACATTACACCAGGTCCTGTGCTGCTGGCTGAGGCCATTCACATTGCAGTAGGGCCTGTGCTGCTGGCTGAGGCCACCTATATTTCACGACGGCCTGTGTTGACAACTGATGCCATCCACAATACACCAGGGCCAGTCATTTCTGTGAGGCCATCTTCACTAGACCAGGGTCTGTGCTGTTTGCTGATGCCATCGAAAATACACCAGGGCCAGTGATTCCTGTGAGGCCATCTTCACCAGACCAGGGCCTGTGCTGCTAGCCATCCAAATTACCCAAGGGCCTGTGTTGCTGGCCGAAAACAACCACATTTCACCAGGGCCTGTGGTGTTGCTGGATGAGGCCATCCACATTACACCAGGGCCTGTGCTACTGGCTGAGGACATTCACATTACAACATGGCCTGTTGTGCTGGCCAATACCATCCACATTTCACCAGGGCCACTGTTGTTGGCTGAGGCCACACACTTTACATCACGGACAGTGCTTCCTGTGAGGCCATCTTCACCACACCAGGGCCTGTACTTTTGGCTGAGGCCATCCACATTACACCAGGGCCTTTGGTGCTGGCCAATACCACCCACATTTCACCAGGCCCTTTGGTGCTGTCCTAAACCATCCACATTTCACCAGGGCTTGTGTTGCTGGCTGATGACATCCACAACACAGAAGGGCCTGTGATACTGGCTGATGCCATCCACATTACACCAGGGCCAGTGGTGTTGGCTGAGGCCATCCACATTACACAACGTCCTTTGGTGCTGGCCAATACCATCCACATTTCACCAGGGCCAGTGTTGTTGGCTCAGGCCATCCACATTACACCAATGCCAGTGCTTCCTGTAATGCCATCATTACCAAACCCGGCCTGTGTTGCTTGCTGAGGCCATCCACATTACACCAGGGCCTGTGCTACTCGTTGATACCAACCACACTTCACCAGGGCTTGTTTTGCTGGCTGATGCGATCCACAATACACAAGAGCCTGTGCTTCTGGCTGAGGACATTCACATTACACCAGGGCCTGTGGTGCTGGCCAATACCATCCATATTTCACCAGGGCCACTGTTGTTGGCTCAGGCCATACACTTTACACCAGGGACACTGCTTCCTGTGAGGCGATCTTCACCACACCAGGGACTGTACTGTTGGATGAGGCCATCCAAATTACACCAGGGCCTGTGCTACTCGATGATACCATCCACATTTCACCAGGGATTGTGTTGTCGGCTGATGCGTTCCAGAAAACACAAGGACCTTTACTACTGGCTTCACCACAACAGGGCCTGTGCCACTGGCTGAGGCAGACTACCTTTCACCAGAGCGCATGTTGCCGGCTGAGGCCATCTACATTTCACCAGGGCCTGGCTGCTGTCTGAGGCCATTCACATTACACCAAGGCCTGTGCTTCCTGTGAGGCCATCTTCACCACACCAGGTCCTCTGCTGCTCGTTGATGCCATCCAGATTACACCTGGGCCTGTGCTGCTGACCGATATCATGCACATTTCACCAGGGTGTGTGGTGCTGACCAATCCCATCCATATTTCACCAGCGACAGAGTTGTTAGATGAGGCCATCCACATTACAACAGGGCCTGTGCTAGTGGCTGAGGACATTTACAATTCACCAGGGCCTGTGGTCATGGCTGAGGCCAACTACATTTCATCAGGGCCTGTGGTCATGGCTGAGGCCATCCACATTACACTAGGGCCAATGTTGTTGGCTGAGGCCATCCAAATTACACCAGGGACAGTACTTCCTGTGAGGCCATCATCACCACACCAGGGCCTTTGGTGCTGGCTGATACCATCCACATTACACAAGGGCCTGTGGTGCTAGCCTTCCATATTACCCAAGGGCCTGTGTTGCTGGCTGATGCCATTCACAATACTCAAGGGCCTGTTCTACTGGCTGATGCCATCTACATTACAGCAGGGCCTGTGGTGCTGGCCAATACCATCGACATTTCACCAAGGCCAGTGTTGTTTGCTGAGGCCATCCAAATTACACCAGGGACAGTGCTTCCTGCGAGGCCATCTTCACCACACGAGGGCCTGTGCTGGTGGCCTAAGCAATTCAAATTACACCAGGGCCTCTGTTGCTGGCCAACACCATCCACATTTCACCAGGGCCACTGTTGTTGGCTTAGGCCATCAACATTACACCAGAGACTGTGATGCCGGCTTCTACCATCCATCCACATTACACCAGGGCCTGTGCTTCCTGTGAGGCCATCTTTACCCCACCAGGGCCTTTGATGCTCGTTAATGCCATCCACATTAGGGCCTGTGATGCTGGCCGATATCATGCACATTACACCAGGGCCAGTGGTGTAAGCTAAGGCCATCCACATTACACCAGGGTGTGTGTTGCTTACCATACCATCCACATTACACCAGGTCCTGTGCTGCTGGCTGAGGCCATCCACATTGCACCGGGGCCATGGGGTTGGATGAGGACATTAACATTACACCAGGGACTGTCTTGCTGGCTGAGGCCATTCACATTGCAGTAGGGCCTGTGCTGCTGGCTGAGGCCACCTATATTTCATGAGGGCCTGTGTTGACGACTGATGCCATCCACAATACATCAGGGCCAGTCATTTCTGTGAGGCCATCTTCACTAGACCAGGGTCTGTGCTGTTTGCTGATGCCATCGAAAATACACCAGGGCCAGTGATTCCTGTGAGGCCATCTTCACCAGACCAGGGCCTGTGCTGCTAGCCATCCAAATTACCCAAGGGCCTGTGTTGCTGGCCGAAAACAACCACATTTCACCAGGGCCTGTGGTGTTGCTGGATGAGGCCATCCACAGTACACAAGGGCCTGTGCTACTGGCTGAGGACATTCACATTACAACATGGCCTGTTGCCATCCACATTACACCAGGGCCATTGGTGTTGGCTGAGGCCATCCACATTACACAACGTCCTTTGGTGCTGGCCAATACCATCCACATTTCACCAGGGCCAGTGTTGTTGGATGAGGCCATCCGCATTACACCAGGGACAGTGCTTCCTGTCAGGCCATCATCACCACACCAGGGCATGTGGTGCTGGATAATGCCATCAACATTACACGAGGGCCTGTGCTACTCGTTGATGCCATCCAGATTTCACCAGGGCCAGTGTTGTTGGCTCAGGCCATCCACATTACACCAATGCCAGTGCTTCCTGTGATGCCATCATTACCAAACCAGGGCCTGTGGTGCTGGCTGAGGACATCCACATTTCACCAGGGCTTGTATTGCTGGCTGAGCGATCCACAATACACAAGGGCCTGTGCTTCAGGCTGAGGACATTCACATTACACCAGGGCCTGTGGTGCTTGCCAATACCATCCACATTACACCAGGGCCACTGTTGTTGGCTTAGGCCATACACTTTACACCAGGGACACTGCTTCCTGTGAGGCGATCTTCACCACACCAGGGACTGTACTGTTGGATGAGGCCATCCACATTACACCAGGGCCTGTGCTACTCGATGATACCATCCACATTTCACCAGGGATTGTGTTGCTGGCTGATGCTTTCCAGAAAACACAAGGGCCTTTACTACTGGCTGAGGATATTCACATTACACCAGGGCCTGTGGTGCTGGCCAATATAATCCACATTTCACCAGGGCCACTGTTGTTGGCTGAGGCCATACACATTACACAAGGGACAGTGCTTCCTGTGAGGCCATCTTCACCACACAAGGGTCTGTGCTTTTGGTTGAGGCGATCCACATTACATCACGGCCTGTGATGCCGGCTTCTACCATCCACATTACACCAGGGAAAGTGATTGCTGTGTGGCCATCTTCACCCCACCAGGGCCTCTGCTCCTCGTTAATGCCATCCACATTACACCTGGGCCTCTGGTGCTGACCGATATCATGCACATTTCACCAGGGCCAGTGGTGTTGGCTAAGGCCATTCACATTACACCAGGGTGTGTGGTGCTGACCAATACCATCCATATTTCACCAGGGACAGAGTTTTTAGATAAGGCCATCCACATTACAACAGGGCCTGTGCTACTGGCTGAGGACATTTACATTTCATCAGGGCCTGTGGTCATGGCTGAGGACATTCACATTACACCAGGGCCTGTGGTGCTGGCTAATACCATCCACATTTCACCTGGGCCAGTGTTGGTAGATGAGGCCATCCACATTACAACAGGCCCTGTGCTACTGGCTGAGGCCATCCACATTATACCACGGCATGTGCTCCTTGTGAGGCTATCGTCAACACACCAGGGCCTGTATTGCTGGCTTAGGCCATCCACATTGCACCAGGGCTAGTGCTCCCTCTGAGGCCAACTTCACGACAGCAGGGCCTGCGCTGCTGTCTGAGGTCATCTACATTTCACAAGAGCCTTTGTTGCTGGCTGATGTGATCCACATTGGAAGGGAGACTCGGCTTCGCACCCTTCATTCACCCGTAGCTAGCCAGGCCCCTGTAACTGGTGCAGCCGAAGATAGCGTAGGCCCCGCTAGCTGTTCCCCGGCAGACCCCAAGCAGCTGGGGAAAGAGGGCGGCTGGGTGACGGTGAGGAGGAAGCATAGTCCTAAACAGAAGCCCCAGGTACACCACCAACCCGTTCATGTGTCTAACTGTTTTTTCCCACTCAGCGACACGCCCGCCGGGGGTCAAAATCTGGTAATTGGTGATTCTGTTCTCAGACATGTGAAGCTAGAGACACCAGCAACCATAGTCAATTTTCTTCCAGGGGCCAGAGCAGGCGACATTGAAGGAAATTCAAAACTGCTGGCTAAGGATAAACGTAAATTCAGTAAAATCATAATTCACGTCGGCAGTAATGACACCCAGTTACGCCAATCGGAGGTCACTAAAAGCAATATTGAATCGGTGTGCAACTTTGCCAAAACAATGTCAGATTCTGTAGTTTTCTCTGGTCCCCTCCCCAATCAGACCAGGAGTGACATGTTTAGCCGCATGTTCTCCTTAAATTGCTGGCTGTCTGAGTGGTGTCCCAGAAACGATGTGGAATTCATAGATAATTGGCAAACCTTCTGGAGGAAACCTGATCTTGTTAGGAGAGACGGCATCCATCCCACTTTGGATGGAGCAGCTCTCATTTCTAGAAATATGGACAAATTTATTAAACCCCCCAAAATATGACTATCCAGAGTTGGGACCAGGAAGCAGAGTTGCAGTCTTACACGCATCTCTGCAGCTTCTCTCCTCCTGCTACCCCCCCATCTCCTTACACAGAGTTTCTGTCTGCTTTCTCAGACTTTTTATCTGATTTAGTGCTCAGCTCAGATAAAATAATTATTGTGGGTGATTTTAACATCCATGTAGATGCTAAAAATGACAGCCTCAACATGGCATTTAATCTGTTATTAGACTCAATTGGCTTTTCATAAAAAGGAAAAGAACCCACCCACCACTTTAATAATCACACTCTAGATCTTGTTTTAACATATGGCATAGAAACTGAACATTTAACAGTGTTTCCTGAAAACCCTCTCATCATCATGTGATCATTTCCTGATAACATTTACATTTAAAATAATTGATTACACAGCAGTGGAAAGTAGACTTTATCAAAGTAGATGTCTTTCTGAAAGTGCTGTAACTAAGTTTAAGAATATAATCCAACCACTGTTATCATCTTCAATGCCCTGTACCAACATAGAGCAGAGCAGCTATCTGAATACTACTCCAACAGAGGTCGATTATCTTGTTAATAATTTCACCTCCTCACTACATACGACTCTGGATACTGTAGCTCCTGTGAAAACTAAGGTCTCAAATCAGAAGTACCTGACTCCGTGGTATAATTCTCAAACACACAGCCTAAAGCAGATGACTCGTAAGCTGGAGAGGAAATGGCGTGTCACAAATTTAGAGGATCATCATTTAGCCTCGAGAAATAGTGTGTTGCTTTATAAGAAAGTCCTCCGCAAAGCCAGAACATCTTACTATTCGTCACTGATTGAAGAAAATAAGAATAACCCCCAGTTTCTCTTCAGCACTGTAGCCAGGCTGACAAAAAGTCAGAGCTCTTTTGAGCCAACCATCCCTTTAACGTTAACTAGGAATGACTTCATGAACTTCTTCACAAATAAAATTCTTATCATTAGAGAAAAAATTACCAATAATCATCCCACAGATGTAATATTATCTACAGCTACTCTTAGTACCATTGATGTTATATTAGACTCTTTTTCTCCAATTGATCTTTCTGAGTTAACTTCAATAATTACTTCCTCCAAGCCATCAACGTGTCTTGTAGACCCCATTCCTACAAAACTGCTCAAAGAAGTCCTGCCATTAATTAATTCTTCAATCTTAAATATGATCAACCTATCTCTAATAATCGGCTATGTACCACAGGCCTTCAAGCTGGCTGTAGTTAAACCTTTACTCAAAAAGCATCTCTAGACCCAGCAGTCTTAGCTAATTATAGGCCAATCTCCAACGTTCCTTTCATATCAAACATCCTTGAAAGAGTAGCTGTCAAACAGCTAACAGATCATCTGCAGAGGAATGGTTTATTTGAAGAGTTTCAGTCAGGTTTCAGAGCTCATCACAGCACAGAAACAGCTTTAGTGAAGGTTACAAATGATCTTCTTATGGCCTCTGACAGTGGACTCATCTCTGTGCTTGTCCTGCTAGACCTTAGTGCAGCATTCGATACTGTCGACCATAATATCCTATTAGAGCGATTAGAACATGCTGTAGGTATTACAGGTACTGCACTGCAGTGGTTTGTATCATATCTATCTAATAGACTCCAATTTGTACATGTAAATGGAGAGTCCTCTTCACACACTGAGGTTAATTATGGAGTTCCACAGGTTCAGTGCTGGGACCAATTTTTTTTACACTATACATGCATCATTAAAAGACATAGCATACATTTTCACTGCCATGCAGATGACACCCAGCTCTATCTGTCCATGAAGCCAGATAACACACACCAATTAGTTAAACTGCAGGAATGTCTTAAAGACATAAAGACCTGGATGGCCGCTAACTTTCTGCTTCTTAATTCAGATAAAACTGAGGTTATTGTACTCGGCCCTGAAAAGCCTAGAAATATGGTATCTAACCAGATTCTTACTCTGGATGGCATTACCTTGGCCTCCAGTAACGCTGTGAGGAACCTTGGAGTCATTTTTGACCAGGATATCTCCTTCAACGCACATATTAAACAAATATGTAAGACTGCGTTCTTCCATTTGCGCAACATCTCTAAAATTAGAAATATCCTGTCTCAGAGTGACGCTGAAAAACTAGTTCACGCATTTATTACTTCCAGGCTGGACTACTGTAATTCATTATTATCAGAATGTCCAAAAAACTCACTGAAAAGCCTTCAGCTAATCCAAAATGCTGCAGCAAGAGTCCTGACAGGGACTAGAAAGAGAGAGCATATTTCTCCTGTTTTGGCTTACCTTCAAACCCAGAATTGAATTCAAAATCCTGCTCCTCACATACAAGGTCTTAAATAATCAGGCCCCATCTTATCTTAATGACCTTGTAGTACCATATCACCCCATTAGAGCACTTAGAGCACTGATCCTGAATCCTCCCGTAGTTATGCTGCGATAGACGTAGGCTGCCGGGGATTCCCATGATGCGTTGAGTTTTTCCTTTCCAGTCACCTTTCTCACTCACTATGTATTAATACAGCGGTCCCCAACCCCCGGGCCTCGGTACCGGTCCGTGAATCGTTTGGTACCGGGCCACGAGAGTTGAGGCTCAGGTGTGAAATGTATGGTTTTCAGGATTTTTATCGTTTTTTTAGCGTTATTTTGTTATCGTTTTTATCGTTAACTCGGTTTTCCTGGGTCTTTTCACGTGTGTTATGAATAAATCTTCTTTTTTACGGTACCGGTACTAGGCCGGTCTGTAAAAATATTGTCGGGCATGAACCGGTCCGTGGCGCTTAGGGACCGCTGTGTTAATAGACCTCTCTGCATTGAATCATATCTGTTATTAACCTCTGTCTCTCTTCCACAGCATGTCTTTTATCCTGTCTTCCTTCTCTTACCCTAACCGGTCGCAGCAGATGGCCCCGCCCCTCCCTGAGCCTGATTCTGCTGGAGGTTTCTTCCTGTTAAAAGGGAGTTTTTCCTTCCCACTGTCACCAAAGTGCTTGCTCATAGGGGGTCATATGATTGTTGGGTTTTTCTCTGTATCTATGAAGCCCCTTGAGGCGACTTTTGTTGTGATTTGGCGCTATATAAATAAAATTGAATTGAATTGAATTACGGACTAAAGCTGGGACATTTGTGGCCCCAGTGCATGTGCCCTATCTGCCTTGTTGGTGTCCTTGATTTTTAAAAGTAAAATGTCTTATTATGCTATAAATAAAGCCAGAGAGTGAAATCTGTGCTGATCCTAATACAAATACCTGAAGACAAAGTGCCTTGGTTGTTTTCGATTGTTCTTTTCATCAGACATAATAACTACTCAGATCTCCTGGACTTCTTTCTTTCTTTCTTTCTTTCTTTTTCTTTCTTTCTTTCTTTCTTTCTTTCTTTCTTTCTTTCTTTCTTTCTTTCTTTCTTTCTTTCTTTATTTTCATTCCTGAAGACATGCACATCTTCAGGAACAAAGCTACAACCCAGATGACATTGTCAAAAGTGTCTTTAACTGAGCTTTGAGAAAAGGTGGACTGCTGAATGAAAGTAAGATTTGCATTTGGTTTGGAAATCAAACTCCTTGACCAATACTTAATATTCCTTTTCCATATTTTCTAACACACACACACACACACACACACACACACACACACACACACACACACACACACACACCCCAACAGATATTGTGTATATATAAATGGTGAATGCTCATATCGAACATGGGCCAAGTTTCAAATAATGAGGTCAGTATATGTACAAGTAATCCCTGCTCCAAGCACAGAAGTACCACCCACCTGCTATTCAAAACTTCTGAGGAGCAGCCAATAAGACAAAGGTTGGCTCAAAGAGAGGACAGCTAAACTGGCAAATTTCAAATGGAAGATAAATTGAAGGACTGCACCAAGACTCAGTATAGGATAAATAAGCATATTTTCAGCAATGAATCACACAAATTTGCTGTAGTGCACAAATTAAAGTATGGAGCTGGAAATAAACATAATTAGCTCTCTTTAAGGGACTAAAACATCTCTAGATTGTATTTTGAATAGATCATGAGTGGTCCATTTTTTTTGTCTGTCTTCTGTCTTCTGGTTTCTGTCTCTGTGTTACATAGTTGTTCTGTCTCCCCCTGTCTGCTGTATCCCTCGTCAAGTCCGCGTTGTCTGTGTTATGTTTCCTGTTTTACTTTGAAAGTCCATGTCTCATGTTAATGTATCTGGATTTGCTTCCCTTGTCTCGCTACCCTTATTTGTCCCAGCTGTGTTTCTCTGTTGTCTCCCATTCCCTGATGGCTCTCTCTGGGTATGTAAGCCCTGAGTTTTCTTTGGTTGCGATCTCCCTCATCCTATGCTGTGTGTTCTGTTTGGCTGCCTGTGTAAGTTTCTTTTGGTATTCTTGCTTTTGTTATATTTGTGTTTAGCGTTAAAGCTGTTTTGAGTTCACACTTTTACCTCCAAGTGTCTGCACATTGGGTCCACAGTTCCTGCCTGCACACAGCACATGACAAAATCATTGTGTAAAAACAAAACGCTGTCTTCTTTATTGACCATTTACCGTCAAACACATTTCAACTATAAGCTTTCATCAGTGCAAACCAAAGCCACATCCCCAGATATAGAACCATGGGAGGTTTAAACACTAATTAGTGTGAATGCTTGAAAAGTTAAATCAGAAGAGCAGGCTGTCTTTACACTGTCACCACGTCCATATAATAAACTCCACAGGCATGAAAAATGAGAATTCAGTAGACATGACATATGTGAGTGAAGTTGGCCCCCCCACCTTCTTCAAATCCAACAAAAGTGGTATCAAACGTTTGTGCTGCAAAAATTGTCGTTTGTGCTGCTATCATTTTAAAGATATTAATCAAAATTTCTAGAGGTCATCAGAGGTCAACCAGCCCCCCCACATTAATTAAATCAAACAATGGGTGTCAATCAGCTGTGCTACGTTTGTGCGGCTTCTGTTTTAAAGATATTAATGAAAATGTAAAGGTCAACCAGCCCCCCACACACACACACACACACACACATTAATGGAATCGAACAAAATTGATGTCAAACATTTGTGCTACGTTTGTGCTGGTTTGTTCTGCAAAAATTGTTGTTTGTGCTGCTATCATTTTAAAGATATTCAAGAAAATTTATAGAGGTCATCAGAATTCAACCAGCTCTCCCACATTAATGGAATCAAACAAAACTGGTGTCAATCAACTGTGCTGTGTTTGTGCTGGTTTGTGCTGCTAAAATTGTCGTTTGTGCTGCCTCTGTTTTAAAGATATTAATGAAAATGCAAACGTCAAAAGGTCAACCAGCCCCCCCACATCACCCAAATCAAACAAAAGTTGATGTCACAGGTTTGTGCTGCAAAAATTTTTATTTGTGGTGCTATTATTTTAAAGATATTAATAAAATTCCATCCATCCATCCATTTGCTTATCCTTTTAAGGGTCGCAGGGGGTGCTGGAATCTATCCCAGCTGTCATAGGGCAAGAGGCAGGGTACATCCTGGACAGGTTGCCAGTCTGTCACAGGGCCAACACACAGGGACAGACAACCATTCGCACTCACATTCACACCTATGGGCAATTCGGATTAACCAATTAACCTATCACCACAAGCTGCATGTCTTTGGAGAGAGCCCGGAGAGAACCCACGCAAACATGGCGAGAGAACCTGCAAACTCCACACAGAAAGACCCTGACGTGATGGTGGAATTGAACTCAGGACCTTCTTGCTGTGCGGCAACAGTGCTAACCACCGTGCTGCCGTAATAATAACATTAAATAACATTTATGAAGAAATTAAAAGGGGCATGCCAGTGGGTGCGTATCAGTTTATAATTGGATAAGGTGTTTTGAGCCATTAAGCATGTGAGTGAAGTTGGCCCCCCACCTTCTTCAAATCCAACAAAAGTGGTATCAAACGTTTGTGCTGGTTTGTGCTGCTAAAATTGTCGTTTGTACTGCCTCTGTTTTAAAGATATTAATGAAAATGTAAAGGTCAAAAGGTCAACCAGCCCCCCCACATTAATGGAATCAAACAAAATTGATGTCAAACGTTTGTGCTGGTTTGTGCTGCAAAAATTTACGTTTGTGCTGCTATCATTTTAAAGAAATCCATACAAATTTCTAGAGGTCATCAGAGGTCAACCAGCCCCCCCACATTAATGGAATCAAACAAAACTGGTGTCAATCAACTGTGCTACGTTTGTGCTGGTTTGTGCTGCCTCTGTTTTAAAGATATTAATGAAAATGTAAAGGTCAAAAGGTCAACCAGCCCCCCCACATTAATGGAATCGAACAAAATTGATGTCAAACATTTGTGCTACGTTTGTGCTGGTTTGTGCTGCAAAAATTTACGTTTGTGCTGCTATCATTTTAAAGAAATCCATACAAATTTCTAGAGGTCATCAGAGGTCAACCAGCCCCCCCACATTAATGGAATCAAACAAAACTGGTGTCAATCAACTGTGCTACGTTTGTGCTGGTATGTGCTGCAAAAATTTACGTTTGTGCTGCTATCATTTTAAAGAAATCCATACAAATTTCTAGAGGTCATCAGAGGTCAACCAGCCCCCCCACATTAATGGAATCAAACAAAACTGGTGTCAATCAACTGTGCTACGTTTGTGCTGGTATGTGCTGCAAAAATTTACGTTTGTGCTGCTATCATTTTAAAGAAATCCATACAAATTTCTAGAGGTCATCAGAGGTCAACCAGCCCCCCCACATTAATGGAATCAAACAAAACTGGTGTCAATCAACTGTGCTACGTTTGTGCTGGTTTGTGCTGCCTCTGTTTTAAAGATATTAATGAAAATGTAAAGGTCAAAAGGTCAACCAGCCCCCCCACATTAATGGAATCGAACAAAATTGATGTCAAACATTTGTGCTACGTTTGTGCTGGTTTGTGCTGCAAAAATTTACGTTTGTGCTGCTATCATTTTAAAGAAATCCATACAAATTTCTAGAGGTCATCAGAGGTCAACCAGCCCCCCCACATTAATGGAATCAAACAAAACTGGTGTCAATCAACTGTGCTACGTTTCTGCTGGTATGTGCTGCAAAAATTTACGTTTGTGCTGCTATCATTTTAAAGAAATCCATACAAATTTCTAGAGGTCATCAGAGGTCAACCAGCCCCCCCACATTAATGGAATCAAACAAAACTGGTGTCAATCAACTGTGCTACGTTTGTGCTGGTTTGTGCTGCCTCTGTTTTAAAGATATTAATGAAAATGTAAAGGTCAAAAGGTCAACCAGCCCCCCCACATTAATGGAATCGAACAAAATTGATGTCAAACATTTGTGCTACGTTTGTGCTGGTTTGTGCTGCAAAAATTTACGTTTGTGCTGCTATCATTTTAAAGAAATCCATACAAATTTCTAGAGGTCATCAGAGGTCAACCAGCCCCCCCACATTAATGGAATCAAACAAAATTGATGTCAAACATTTGTGCTACGTTTGTGGTGGTTTGTGCTGCAAAAATTGTCGTTTGTGCTGCATCTGTTTTAAAGATATTAATGTAAAGGTCAAAAGGTCAACCAGCCCCCCCCACAGTAATGGAATCGAATAAAAGCCTTCAGTTTTCAGGCCCCTCTTCTGTGGAACCAGCTTCCAGTTTGGATTCAGGAGACAGACACTATCTCTACTTTCAAGATTAGGCTTCAAACTTTCCTTTTTGCTAAAGCATATAGTTAGGGCTGGACCAGGTGACCCTGAATCCTCCCTTAGTTATGCTGCAATAGACGTAGGCTGCCGGGGGATTCCCATGATGCATTGAGTTTTTCCTTTCCAGTCACCTTTCTCACTCACTATGTGTTAACAGACCTCTCTGCATTGAATCATATCTGTTATTAACCTCTGTCTCTCTTCCACAGCATGTCTTTTATCCTGTCTTCCTTCTCTCACCCCAACCGGTCGCAGCAGATGGCCGCCCCTCCCTGAGCCTGGTTCTGCTGGAGGTTTCTTCCTGTTAAAAGGGAGTTTTTCCTTCCCACTGTTGCCAAAATGCTTGCTCATAGGGGGTCATATGATTGTTGGGTTTTTCTCTGTATCTATGAAGCACCTTGAGGCGACTTATGTTGTGATTTGGCGCTATATAAATAAAATTGAATTGAATTGAATGTTTCATTAGAGTGGATGTGGCACACTTAATCAAAATGATTTGCCAGTGGGACTGTTTGAGAAAAAAGCCTCATCGGGTGAGGGATTTCTATGTGCAATCAATGGCACAACTTGTCAAGTCCCAATCCTTGGAAGAAGCAAAGGTCCTAATACGCAGCATTGCTATTGTGGCATTAAGTGAGACAGAAGGCTGTGACAGTTTTGGAAACCCCATTATGTCAGAAGTGTCCAAATCAAATCTGAAAAGAAAAATTGCAGATGAGACTATGTCTGTTTCTGATGACAAGGAAGAAGAAGACATTAGATTGGATCCATGCACAGAAATAAACACCGACTTAAGGCAGTGGGTGGCAGATATTTGTGAGGGGAGCAGGTGCCATGCTGAAGATCATGGTGATCGAGACAATATGCACTATCTACCTGAGCTCGTCCCACACCTAATACCTACCACTCTGGACTGGAGAAATGGTTCCCCTATTTCAGAGCGAAAAACTCACTGCAACTTCAGCTAATGTTGAAGCAGAGTTCAAGAACATTAAACATGGTCTGTTTAAGCATGAAAATCTCCCTATAAGGATAGATAAATTCATTGCATGTCATCTTGGTTTTATTGAAGGGAACATGCGGATCTGTTCTGCAAAACAAATACGAAAAGAAGCAGAGGTTGCCAGACAGGATAGTACAGTGAAGCGTCAGTATCCACACAAAGCCTTTGTGGAGCAGGAAGTGGATGATAACCCCTCTCAGGAGCCCAAAATTGACACAGACATAGACATACAGGAAGGGCACGAAGTACTGCAGTGCGTTTCACGTTGATATCAGGCGCCTCCTAAAAAGGGAAAAGAAAAGTTAATTTAACGCAAAGTTTTCAGGTGTCATTCTTTGGGGAGAATACATGTTTATGAAACTGCATGACATCAGACTCTACCAAATTTTGGAGACTTTTCTTTTAAGATACAACCTTTCTGTCTCTTGTGACAGAGAGTCTGTTTCTTAATCATTTGACAAAACCCTACACAGTATTTTAAAATAGTGTTCTCCAGATCAGAGCTGTAATCTATATAGAACATGGGGTTCAAAGCAAGGAAAAATTGTGTTTATCAGTGAAACTTTTAATTTGTGTTAATTTTATCATTATCAATATATGAAATCTTCACCTTAAGGGACTTAATGAATGGTTTCTTCTAAAAATTAGAAATGATTGAGTCATTTCACATCATATGAAAATATTAATTTTTAATACAAATTTGGCCCTACAAAAATGGAAACTCAGTAACAAAGATAATGGAGATTCTCTAAACACGAGCGAATATCACAGTAAAATTGTTGATTGTGATTTACACATTGGATGTATCCTCAGTGATTTGGTACAATTATACAACATTTTATAAGAACTGAACAACTGATGAAACTAATTATAGACCAATCTCCAACCTTCCTTTCATATCAAAAACCTTGAAAGAGTAGTTGTCAAACAGCTAACAGATCATCTGCAGAGGAATGGCTTATTTGAAGAGTTTCAGTCAGGTTTCAGAGTTCATCACGGCACAGAAACAGCTTTAGTGAAGGTTACAAATGATCTTCTTATGGCCTCTGACAGTGGACTCATCTCTGTGCTTGTCCTGCTAGACCTTAGTGCAGCATTCGATACTGTCGACCATAATATCCTATTAGAGCGATTAGAACATGCTGTAGGTGTTACAGGTACTGCACTGCAGTGGTTTGTATCATATCTATCTAATAGACTCCAGTTTGTTCATGTAAATGGAGAGTCCTCTTCACAGACTGAGGTTAATTATGGAGTTCCACAGGGTTCAGTGCTAGGACCAATTCTGTTTACATTATACATGCTTCCCTTAGGCAGCATCATTAGAAGACATAGCATACATTTTCACTGCTATGCCGATGACTCCCAGCTCTATCTGTCCATGAAGCCAGATAACACACACCAATTAGTTAAACTGCAGGAATGTCTTAAAGACATAAAGACCTGGATGGCCGCTAACTTTCTGCTTCTTAATTCAGATAAAACTGAGGTTATTGTACTCGGCCCTGAAAAGCCTAGAAATATGGTATCTAACCAGATTCTTACTCTGGATGGCATTACCTTGGCCTCCAGTAACGCTGTGAGGAACCTTGGAGTCATTTTTGACCAGGATATCTCCTTCAACGCACATATTAAACAAATATGTAAGACTGCGTTCTTCCATTTGCGCAACATCTCTAAAATTAGAAATATCCTGTCTCAGAGTGATGCTGAAAAACTAGTTCACGCATTTATTACTTCCAGGCTGGACTACTGTAATTCATTATTATCAGGATGTCCAAAAAACTCACTGAAAAGCCTTCAGCTAATCCAAAATGCTGCAGCAAGAGTACTGACAGGGACTAGAAAGAGAGAGCATATTTCTCCTGTTTTGGCTTCCCTTCATTGGCTTCCTGTTAAATCCAGAATTGAATTCAAAATCCTGCTCCTCACATACAAGGTCTTAAATAATCAGGCCCCATCTTATCTTAATGACCTTGTAGTACCATATCACCCCATTAGAGCACTTCGCTCTCGCTCTGCAGGCCTACTTGTTGTTCCTAGAGTATTTAAAAGTAGAATGGGAGGGAGAGCCTTCAGTTTTCAGGCCCCTCTTCTGTGGAACCAGCTTCCAGTTTGGATTCAGGAGACAGACACTATCTCTACTTTCAAGATTAGGCTTCAAACTTTCCTTTTTGCTAAAGCATATAGTTAGGGCTGGACCAGGTGACCCTGAATCCTCCCTTAGTTATGCTGCAATAGACATAGGCTGCCGGAGGATTCCCATGATGCATTGAGTTTTTCCTTTCCAGTCACCTTTCTCACTCACTATGTATTAACAGACCTCTCTGCATTGAATCATATCTGTTATTAACCTCTGTCTCTCTTCCACAGCATGTCTTTTATCCTGTCTTCCTTCTCTCACCCCAACCAGTCGCAGCAGATGGCCCCGCCCCTCCCTGAGCCTGGTTCTGCTGGAGGTTTCTTCCTGTTAAAAGGGAGTTTTTACTTCCCACTGTCGCCAAAATGCTTGTTCATAGGGGGTCATATGATTGTTGGGTTTTTCTCTGTATCTATGAAGCACCTTGAGGCGACTTATGTTGTGATTTGGCGCTATATAAATAAAATTGAATTGAATTGGGTCCAACTCCTGCCTGCCGCACAGCGATTCATGACACGGGTCTTTTAACCTAAAAATGTTTTAATGGCCATGAAGAAAGGACTCTTCAATAGATCTTTCAACTCACCTGTGTTTACTGTCTCCACCTGAAATTAATTGCAGTCTGAATTTTTTTTTTCTTCTGTCCTTTTGTCTTCGGTCTTCAGCCTTGGAAGGAAAAAATAAAAATATTGAAAACCTTATTAGCACACTAAATATACAAAACCTTGCTATATTTCAATTGTTTTAGATTGAAGTTGCCACTGCTAGCTAAGTCAGTTTTGAATCATGCTAATGAGAAGAAGAAAAAAAAACCCTGCCGAACAATGAGGCTGCTGTTTTAAAAACGCCAACTTTCTTGCGTTGGCAAGTGGTCGTTAAAATATCATTAAGACCCTTTCTTTTTATGTAATTCTTAGTAAAACTGTTTTAATCGGTTAAAACTGACGACATAATCTATGTTTGAAAAAGAGCGCGAACAACAGCGAACCACTATTCACCACCTGGGTCTGTGCTTTTTAACACAGCAGCGCATTCGAAATCGAAGTTCTTGCCTGCAACATATTAATATACTTGCTTTTTTACGGAAAAAATAAACATAACGAAGGTTCCGTTTTACTTGCAAGTTTCTCCAAATGTGCTCTCCAGTCGCTCAAGAAGGGCAGCCATATTGAACAGAATTTTCTGTCAACGTCGTTCAGGTTAGAGAGAAAACGTCATGACGTAGTTGACATACACATGCGGAGCTCGGAAAAAAAACATTTACTCAAAAATCATAATTAAGAAAGCAGTATTTACTCTTAACTTCTAAGCCATGTACAATTATAACTGTTTGAATCGTTAACAGAACAAAAGTTTTAAGTTGTTTCAACTTTGGGGAATTTCAATTGTTATATCCACAAACTTTATAAGTCAGGTAGACTGTTGGGGTTTACAGTGCAGTAAAACTTGGCAAAGGACAATACTGTGTCATGAACACCTGTGCCTTTGATGCCTTCTGTCAAAGTCTGTGCTGCGCTTACTGTGACAGTCGTACTGCTCAAAACATGTTGAATAGTTCAGAGGAGAACAAAGTATTCCAGCTTGTGAAATCCCTTGCTTCAAAGGGTGTCACTCAACATGCCTATTCATTGAGGGCAGAGGTGCTGAGCTCAATATTCTGCCCTGTTCAGTTGAAGACTGGTGTTCATCGTGTTGATGCACAGTGCCATGTGTCCACAGTAATTCAAAAAACAATGATGGAAAATCCAAGTGTTCACTTCACAAGACAGTGTTCCTCCCAGTACTGCAAACTTTACACACCAAACACAAGGCAAATACCTTTTGTTTCCATTGATCTGTCAGTCCTCTCAGCTTCTGGCATAGCTCACCTTCAGTCTGCTGTTGAACAAGGGCTCAACCTTCCAGCATCGCCATGCCTAAGACCAATCGAAAGTCCTGATGCATCTCCAACAGCATTTAAAACAGATTCATCAGGAAAGCAACTTTGCACAGTAAGTAAGTAAGTAAGTAAACTTTATTTAAAAAAAAGCCATCTCTAGACCCAGCAGTCTTAGCTAATTATAGGCCAATCTCCAACCTTCCTTTCATATCAAAAATCCTTGAAAGAGTAGTTGTCAAACAGCTAACAGATCATCTGCAGAGGAATGGTTTATTTGAAGAGTTTCAGTCAGGTTTCAGAGCTCAGCACAGCACAGAAACAGCTTTAGTGAAGGTTACAAATGATCTTCTTATGGCCTCTGACAGTGGACTCATCTCTGTGCTTGTCCTGCTAGACCTCAGTGCAGCGTTCGATACTGTTGATCATAATATCCTATTAGAGCGATTAGAACATGCTGTAGGTATTACAAGTACTGCACTGCAGTGGTTTGTATCATATCTATCTAATAGACTCCAATTCGTGCATGTAAATGGAGAGTCCTCTTCACACACTGAGGTTAATTATGGAGTTCCACAGGGTTCAGTGCTAGGACCAATTCTGTTTACATTATACATGCTTCCCTTAGGCAGTATCATTAGAAGACATAGCATACATTTTCACTGCTATGCAGATGACACCCAGCTCTATCTGTCCATGAAGCCAGATAACACACACCAATTAGTTAAACTGCAGGAATGTCTTAAAGACATAAAGACCTGGATGGCCGCTAACTTTCTGCTTCTTAATTCAGATAAAACTGAGGTTATTGTACTCGGCCCTGAAAATCTTAGAAATATGGTATCTAATCAGATTCTTACTCTGGATGGCATTACCTTGGCCTCCAGTAACGCGGTGAGGAACCTTGGAGTCATTTTTGACCAGGACATGTCCTTCAATGCACATATTAAACAAATATGTAAGACTGCTTTCTTCCATTTGCGCAACATCTCTAAAATTAGAAATATCCTGTCTCAGAGTGACGCTGAAAAACTAGTTCATGCATTTATTACTTCCAGGCTGGACTACTGTAATTCATTATTATCAGGATGTCCAAAAAACTCACTGAAAAGCCTTCAGCTAATCCAAAATGCTGCAGCAAGAGTCCTGACAGGGACTAGAAAGAGAGAGCATATTTCTCCTGTTTTGGCTTCCCTTCATTGGCTTCCTGTTAAATCCAGAATTGAATTCAAAATCCTGCTCCTCACATACAAGGTCTTAAATAATCAGGCCCCATCTTATCTTAATGACCTTGTAGTACCATATCACCCTATTAGAGCGCTCCGCTCTCGCTCTGCAGGCCTACTTGTTGTTCCTAGAGTATTTAAAAGTAGAATGGGAGGGAGAGCCTTCAGTTTTCAGGCCCCTCTTCTGTGGAACCAGCTTCCAGTTTGGATTCGGGAGACAGACACTATCTCTACTTTTAAGATTAGGCTTAAAACTTTCCTTTTTTCTAAAGCATATAGTTAGGGCTGGACCAGGTGACCCTGAATCCTCCCTTTGTTATGCTGCAATAGATGTAGGCTGCCGGGGGATTCCCATGATGCATTGAGTTTTTCCTTTCCAGTCACCTTTCTCACTCACTATGTATTAATAGACCTCTCTGCATTGAATCATATCTGTTATTAACCTCTGTCTCTCTTCCACAGCATGTCTTTATCCTGTCTTCCTTCTCTCACCCCAACCGGTCGCAGCAGATGGCCGCCCCTCCCTGAGCCTGGTTCTGCCGGAGGTTTCTTCCTGTTAAAAGGGAGTTTTTCCTTCCCACTGTCGCCAAAGTGCTTGCTCATAGGGGGTCATATGATTGTTGGGTTTTTCTCTGTATCTATGAAGCGCCTTGAGGCGACTTTTGTTGTGATTTGGCGCTATATAAATAAAATTGAATTGAATTGAATTGAATTGAATTTATTAAGCGCTTTTCGCAGACAGGCAATCACAAAGTGCTGTACACAAATATTAAAATAAACAATAAAATCAATAGACATTATATACAATGTAAAAGATCAAATGTAAATAATGTAAAAAAATAAAATAAAATAAAATATGTAGATCAACAAAAGGCTTGTTTGAACAGAAGAGTTTTTAACTGTTTTTTAAAAGAATCCACAGAGTCAAGCAAACGTAATTGTAGTGGTAAACTGTTCCACAGCCTTGGTGCAACAGACTGAAAGGCTCTGTCCCCTTTTGTCTTCAATCGTGTACGGGGAACAACTAAGAGACTCTGAGTCTGTGAGCGGAGATGACGAGCAGCAGTGTATTTTAAAAGAAGCTTGGATAAGTAATCTGGAGCCTGGCCATTTAGTGCTCTGTATGTTAAAACAAGAATTTTAAAGCGAATTCTAAACTCTATTGGGAGCCAATGTAAAGAATATAAGATGGGAGTGATGTGAACACGCTTGGTAGAGCGAGTTAGTAATCTGGCTGCTGCATTTTGTATTGTCTGGAGGCGAGAGAGAGATGATTTACTGTTTGTCACAGTTTCACCCTGAGAGAGCTTGTATGGATTGACACAGACCTTGGAAAATGCTCTACAGAAACTCTGGAGCACAGTTTTCACAGTCCAAAAAGGTTTTTGCTTACTGAATTCCCATCCACTCTGCTACTTCAAGGAGAGAAATTCACACTGAAAGCAGTCATTACATTTAGGAGGGCCCAACACCAGAAACACTCGGGCATTATATGACATTCTGTAACAGGACCCCGTACATCTGGGAGATGTATGATGACCTAAGAAAGGATGTAACCATAGCATCTGAAAACACCAGTGTATGTCCGCACGCTGTGCTCTACACAAAGGAATGATGGCAAGATCTCATGAAAGAAAGTCCTTTTCTAGTTTGTGAGTTAGATGATGGAAATAGCTGTTATTTTTCAGTTATTGTATTAGACTTGTGAGGCTCAGACAGTTCAATGTATTTACCTTTTCTAACAGGAAACATTGTTCTCGTAGTTTTGTATTTTGTTACCAGCAAATAAAGTTTTTTCTCTAACCGAATGCATTAATTATTTTAAATGCTATATTTAACCTAGTTTTTAAATAAGTTATTGCAGTTTGATTACTAGGTTTAAGAGTGTGATCATAAGAAAAAAATATCCAATGCTGGTTAATATCTCTCAATTTCTTTACGGTAAAGAAAGTGGCTGGTTGAGCTTTAGAAACTTTTGGTAATATCTTTAAAATGAAAGCGGCACAAACGACAAGTTTAGCAGCACAAACCAGCACAAACGTAGCACAAACGTTTGACACCAGTTTTGTTTGATTCCATTAATGTGGGGGGGCTGGTTGACCTCTGATGACCTCTAGAATTTTTTATCAATATCTTTAAAATGAAAGCGGCACAAACGACAATTTTAGCAGCACAAACCAGCACAAACGTAGTACAAACATTTGACATCAATTTTGTTCGATTCCATTAATGTGGGGGGGCTGGTTGACCTCTGATGACCTATAGAAATTTTGATTAATATCTTTAAAATGATAGTAGCACAAATGAAAATTTTTGCAGCACAAACCAGCACAAACGTAGCACAAACGTTTGATACCACTTTTGTTGGATTTGAAGAAGGTGGGGGGGCCAACTTCACTCACATGACTTTTCTGTTCATTTTAAGCAGCAGAAGTGAGGCGCATGTCTGTGTGCGTGTGTATGGAGCCATTGAGTGCAGTCACTATAGCAACCAGGCTCACACCTGCCTGCTTAACTAGCTCTGTCTCTCACTCTGCCAAGATTCATCTTAAACACTTCTCTTTCAACTGCTGCTGTGTCCTCAGTGTTTGCTCTACAGGTATGATTTTACCCTCAAAACGTTGCCATCGTTGTTCTCTTTCCAACACCTTGTCTTTCAAAGCTCAGACATTTAAAAATTTTAAACTGTGTGGATCCAAGTGGAGGGATCACATTTTAGTCATTCAAAGAATATGAACTTTTAATATTCATTCAGAGGTTTTCTGACTCTAAATTTTCTTTTCTCATTTCTAAGGTTTTTCTAATTTACAATTAAAACATTTTCAGCTTTTTTCCAACTTATTCTTCTGTGTAAATGTCAGCTTTTAGCACTTCAGCACTTTTGTTTTCAGATTAAATTATTTTTCTTTTTATCTCATTCAAACTTTTTAACTTAAAATTCAGCAATTAATTCATTTCAATGCATACATTCAGATTCAAGCATTCACACTGCAGTTTCTTCAGAAAATGCACTTTCTAGTTGACAACTAGAATACATACTTACATCATGTATGGACCAATGAAGAGGAAGCCATGAATCAAGCCAAAGTTAGAAACTTAAGAAAACTTTTTTTTTCCTTTTCTTTTTTTTCTTTTTTTTTTTTACCAATGTTTGTAATTAGGGTGTAGATAGGTACACAAAGCTACATCATCTGGGGCTGGAAAACAAAAGCAGCACTGAGGTGCTGAAAGATGCAGTTCCAATAGTGGCCACTTGAGGCTGGGAATCATGGGTGTCCCATGTTAAAATGTCCAACTTTAAACATGGATAGTTTCTGTCTATGATAACTGAACTCTTTCTCAGAACTAAACTGCTTCAGTTTTGCTGAGGCTTAAAGTTTGGGTGCATGTCCTCTTTGATGAACTCTTTGGCTTCCACTAATACACTGTGGCTGAACTGAACCTCTCAACTGTGTTTGTGCTCATGGTGCCTTTTGGAGTATTTTTTTTTTATGACAAATAGTCTGGCCTGCTAACTGCTACAAACCATCCACAAACCATCCACTTCAGTTTTGCTGAGTAAAATGCTAGTATTTTATTCATCTGTTTCTTTGCTTTAAAAGAGTCTTCACGTGACATCAGAGCTACTGGGACATGCACACATGAAAGTCAAAACAGTAGTGCAGTCCTTTGCTCTCCAGCCATCTTATGAACGTCTTTGAGTTTAGCCAAAATGCCGGATAGCTGCTGCCTTTTCGTGTTTCTTTACAGCGGCCAGAAGGGTGTAGAATATGGCACCAACATGTGAACACACCCCTCCTGACCCTGCCTTACATTTCAAATCACGCCAATCCCTGCATTTCCACAGTAACCTAGTCTGTCAATGGAGGCTCATTTAAACTGTAGGACTGATTCACTGTAAAATTCCAAGTCAACAAAATATAAGATTTACACGTGATCATTCATTTCAGCAAACAACAATTTCTTGTTCTTCACCTCTCTGATGACAACCATATTTACCCATCCAGATCGAAAACGCATGTAGATGTCCGTACTTTGAAAGCTTTGATCTTGGTACCAGTGTAAGGTGATCGAGCCATATAAGATGCCACCGAACTGGAGCTCTGGGAGAGACATTGATTTAATTTAAATGTAGATAAAGCTGCCAGCGAAAAGTATGGCTCACAAGTCCCAAAATCCATAGTTTCTCTGAATGCAGCTTGCTAACGTTAGCCCAGATTTGTGACTCCAAAAATCCAACATGGTGGCCATGTTGTTTTCTTTGCAGGGTCCTGAAATCAGTGTGAGATGTCCATGTGGCTACAAACACATCATAGTCTATGAATGATAGAAAATAAAATCTAAACCATAGCAACATTACATTACACCTGTGATATCTTTAGCATTGAAGGTGTCTTTATTTGGTATTCAGTAAATGTATCTCCTCATCTTTGTTAATGCTACATTTTTTTTAACTACCATTTGTTGTTACCATGGCAATGATTCCCTTCAATAAAGATTGTTGTTGTTGTTGTTGTTGGCATAATCCAGCACCACAGGCCCTGGTGTGCTGATGATGACCTGACAGGAAGCACTGTCCCTGATGTAAAGTATATGGCCTCAGCCAACAACAGTGGCCCTGCTGAAATGTGGATGGTATCATCGAGTAGCACAGGCCCTGGTGTAATGTGGATGGAATCATCCAACAGTACAGTCCCTGGTGTGGTGAAGATCGCCTCACAGGAAGCACTGTCCCTGATGTAAAGTGTATGGCCTCAGCCAACCACAATGGCCCTGGTGAAATGTGGATGGTATTGGCCAGCACAACAGGCCATGTTGTAATGTGAATGTCCTCACCAGTAGACCAGGCCCTTGTGTACTGTGGATTGCATCAGCCAGCAACACAAGCCCTGGTGAAATGTGGATGGTATCAACGAGTAGCACAGGCCCTGGTATAATGTGGATGGCCTCATCCAGCAACACCACAGGCCCTGGTGAAATGTGGTTGTTTTCGGCCAGCAACACAGGCCTTTGGGTAATTTGGATGGCTAGCAGCACAGGCCCTGGTCTGGTGAAGATGGCCTCACAGGAATCACTGGCCCTGGTGTATTTTCGATGTCATCAGCAAGCAGCACAGACCCTGGTCTAGTGAAGATGGCCTCACAGAAATCACTGGCCCTGGTGTATTGTGGATGGCATCAGCCATCAACACAGGCCCTCGTAAAATATAGGTGGCCTCAGCCAGCAACACAGTCCCTAGTGTAATGTGAATATCCTCAGCCAGTAGTAAAGGCCCTTGCGTTTTCTGGAACGCATCAGCCAGCAACACAATCCCTGGTGAAATGTGGATGGCCTAATCCAGCACCACAGGCCCTGGTTTGGTGATGATTGCCAACAGGAAGAACTGTACCTGGTGTAATGAGGATGGCCTCATCCAACAGTACAGGCCCTAGTGTTGTGAAGATGGCCTCACAGGAAGCACAGGCCATGGTGTAATGTGGATGGCCTCAGACAGCAGCCAGGCCCTGGTGAAATGTAGATGGCCACAGCCGGCAACATGCGCTCTGGTCAAATGTAGTCTGCCTCAGCCAGTAGCACAGGCCCTGTTGTGGTGAAGATGGCCTCACAGGAAGCACTGTCCCTGGTGTAATGTGTATTTCCTCAGGCAACAACACTGGCCCTGGTGAAAGGTGGATAGTATTGGCCAACACCACAGGCCCTGGCGTAATGTGAATGTCCTCAGCCAACACCACTGGCCCTGGTGTAATGGGGATGGCATCAGCCAGTAGCACAGGCCCTTGTGTATTGTGGATCGCATCAGCCAACAACACAAGCCCTCGTGAAATATAGGTGGCCTCAGACAGCAGCGCAGGCCCTGCTGTCGTGAAGTGGGCCTCAGAGGGAGCACTAGCTATGGTATAATGTGGATGGCCTCATTCAGTAGCACAGGCCCTGTTGTAATGTGGATGGCCTTATCTACCAACGCTGTCCCAGGTGAAATGTGGATGGTAATGGCCTTAACCACAGACCTTGGTGTAATGTGGATGGCCTTAGCCAACACCACTGGCCCTGGTGAAATGTGGATGACATCGGCAAGGACCAATGGCCCTGATGTAATGTGGATGGTTTCAGCCAACAGCACAGTCCCTGGTGTGGTGAAGATGGCCTCACAGGAAGCACTGTCCCTGGTGTAATGTGGATGGCCTCAGCAAACAACACTGGCCCTGGTGAAATGTGGATGATATTAGCCAGCACCACAGGCCCTGGTGTAATGTGAATGTCCTCAGCCAGTAGCACAGGCCCTTGTGTATTGTGGATCGCATCAGCCAGCAACACAAGCCCTGGTGAAATGTGGATGGCATCAACGAGTAGCACAGGCCCTTGTGTAATGTGGATCACATCAGCCAGCAACACAGGCTCTGGTGAAATGTAGATGACCTCAGACAGCAGCGCAGGCCCTGCTGTCGTGAAGTTGGCCTCAGAGGGAGCACTAGCCCTGGTGCAATGTGGATGGTCTAAGCCAGCAATACAGGCCCTGGTGTGGTGACGATAGCCTCACAGGGAGCACATGCCGTGGTATAATGTGGATGGCCTCAGCCAGTAGCACAGGTCCTGTTTGTTAAGGTTCAAATATTGAGGAAGGAGAGTACAAACAACCATGGTCCAGAAGATCTTGGTCAAACGATTGATTTTAATGAATACACGCGTGGGAAGACCAGTCTGTACGCAGACAGGGATTGATCTTCGACTTAATCAAAGCATACACAGATTTTTATAGTATCAGGGTTTGAATTAATGACGCCCCTTCATACGTCACCGACAGAATATATACATACGTCAAATCAACCACAATGACTTTTAACACAGTTTAAAAGAACGTTGTCTTCGTCTCGTCTGGAACACGAACCCCACATCCTGCCAGACGCTGTTCCTCTTTCCAGAGACAAACATGACCAACTTCTCACCTATAAATGAGTCTACTAATGTGTGTGTGTGTATGTGTTGACCCTACATGCCCTCTCATCTCACCCGTTGCACTTCTGACCTTTTACCAGACCAGAGGCTCATCCTTATGTGTAATAACTAGAGATGGACCGATCCGATATTACGTATCGGTATCGGTCCGATACTGACCTAAATGACTGGATCGGATATCGGAGAAAAATAAAAAATGTAATCCGATCCATTAAATATCACGAAAGCACCTCACAAAACTTGCAACACCATAACTCACCTCAGAACGTTAGCATGTCGGAGCAGTATGCATCACGTGATAGAGCGGCTGTGGCATGCGGGACCTGTGGTCTGGATAGCATTTGGAGCTTCGCTAGCAACCTGGCATTTCATCTCCGACAAAGTTATCCCCGAGAGAAGTAAAGCAAGTGTGTAAGTCCATCTCTGAATGTTTGTAAAGCATTCCTGCGTTAAGCTTAACGAGCGACTGCCTCTCGCTCTCCGACTGCTACTTCAATCGTGAAACTGCTTAAATGATCAGCTGATCGGCTTTTCTGTCGCGAGTCCGTGTCTCTAGTTTGTTTTTGGCCCACTTTGCACCAGAAAGAGGAAACCAGCGGCTGAACAACAGCAGCACGTTTAAGCTTGATAAGCTGTTGTTAGAATTTATTTAATATTACTTTCTACTCCAGGATCTTTTTCTATGTAGCTGACGCTGGTAACTGTGCAGGGGCGGATCTAGCAAAGTTTAGCCAGGGGGGCCGATAGGGCATTAACTGGGAAAAGGGGGCACAAAGACATACTTTTCTTTCTTATTCTCATTTAAAATGTCTAGCTTTTAATAAATAATTATCTGACACACAAAGTTTTAATTTGATGTAAAATGAATAGAAGTCAATTACTGTATATAGTGACTATTAAGTCTAATATATATACCCTAGTAAGCTATAGTACTTTTTCCTTTGGGAAGGTACCATCTGTGCAGTCTGCAATTTTGTTGAAGAAAGATGTTGAATCTATTTAATATTTCTTGAAAAATAATTGATTTCTGTGCATTTTTTTTCCACACTGCATCAAATTAAGGTTGATTACGTCGATTAAGCATCATGAGGTGGCGCGTGAGGGGTGGTTCCCTATTTTTTATTTATTTATTTTTGTTGTTGCTGGGAGTTGGAACCCTATTAGTTAGGTTGCTTAATATTTACGCTAAGTACTCTTTAAAATACCAGAATAGGGAGGATGGTGTAGGTCTAAGTTTATTAGATTGATCAGTATTGCTGAACTATGAATTTTTTTTTTTGTATACAGGTATAACAGAATAGCTTTAGTGTAGTTGTTGTTTTAAACTTGAGTATGAACTTGCAGACTTGCAAAATGCAGCAAGATATTTTAAAAAACAGTTTTGTTGATTAAAAAACACTATATCGGATTCATATCGGTATCGGCAGATATCCAAATTTATGATATCGGTATCGGACATAAAAAAGTGGTATCGTGCCATCTCTAGTAATAACCTAACTGAAACTATATGTACTATGTTGAATAAATGTTTTAATCAAGAACCTCTACTAAGAGCTTAATAAAAGAATATAAAAGTATAACAGACAATTTGAATAACCTAGTAATTCAAATAGCCTCGTCTAACCTGCTCAGAATAACTTAGACTCTGCTTTCACTTCTGCTTTCCTTTCTGCAAACTCTCTGCAACTTCCTGTCAGCCTGCAACTTATTCTTTCTAAAACACACACACTGTTTAAACCTCTGAATACAATATCAATGCTGCAGATTCTATTATTAATGCAATGGTAATGATGATGATTATTTAACAATAGCAGTAAAATAATTTCCCTAGCACAGGCCCTTGTGTAATGTGGATCACATCAACCAGCAACACAGGCTCTGGTGAAATGTAGATGACCTCAGACAGCAGTGCAGGCCCTGCTGTCGTGAAGTTGGCCTCAGAGGGAGCACTAGCCCTGGTGCAATGTGGATGGTCTAAGCCAGCAATACAGGCCCTGGTGTGGTGACGATAGCCTCACAGGGAGCACATGCCGTGGTATAATGTGGATGGCCTCAGCCAGTAGCACAGGTCCTGTTGTAATGTGGATGGCCTCATCTACCAACACTGGCCCAGGTGAAATGTGGATGGTAATGGCCAGAACCACAGACCTTGGTGTAATGTGGATGGCCTTAGCCAACACCACTGGCCCTGGTGAAATGTGGATGATATCGGCAAGGACCAATGGCTCTGATGTAATGTGGATGGTTTCAGCCAACAGCACAGTCCCTGGTGTGGTGAAGATGGCCTCACAGGAAGCACTGTCCCTGGTGTAATGTGAATGGCCTCAGCAAACAACACTGGCCCTGGTGAAATGTCGGTGGTATTGGCCAGCACCACAGGCCCTGGTGTAATGTAGATGGCATCAGCCGGTAGCACAGGCCCTTGAGTATTGTGAATGGCATCAGCCAGCAACACCACTGGCCCTTGTCAAATGTGGATCGTTTCGGCCAGCAACACAGGCCCTGTCGTAATATGAGTGTCCTCAGCCAACACCACTGGCCCTGGTGTAATGAGGATGGCATCAGCCAGTAGCACAGGCCCTTGTGTATTGTGGATCGCATCAGCCAGCAACACAACCCTGGTGAAATGTGGATGGTTTGGGCCTGCACCACAGGCCCTGGTTTAATGTGGATGGCATCAAAAAGTAGCACAGGCCCTTGTGTAATGTGGATCACATCAGCCAGCAACACAGGCTCTGGTGAAATGTAGATGACCTCAGACAGCAGCACAGGCCCTGCTGTCGTGAAGTTGGCCTCAGAGGGAGCACTAGCCCTGGTGCAATGTGGATGGCCTAAGCCAGCAATACAGGCCCTGGTGTGGTGACGATAGCCTCACAGGGAGCACATGCCGTGGTATAATGTGGATGGCCTCAGCCAGTAGCACAGGCCCTGTTGTAATGTGGATGGCCTCATCTACCAACACTGGCCCAGGTGAAATGTGGATGGTATTGGCCAGCACCACAGGCCCTGGTGTAATGTGAATGTCCTCAGCCATGACCACAGGCCCTGATGAAATGTATTTGGCCTCAGCCATGACCACAGGCCCTGATGAAATGTATTTGGCCTCAGCCATGACCACAGGCCCTGGTGAAATGTAAATGTCCTCAGCCAGTAGCACAGGCCCTGTTGTAATGTGGATGGCCTCATCTAACAACTCTTTCCCTGGAGAAATATGGATGGTATTGGTCAGCACCACACACCCTGGTGTAATGTGAATGGCCTTAGCCAACACCACTGGCCCTGGTGAAATGTGCATGATATCGGGCAGCACCAAGATAATGGGTTGGCTTTTTCTCTTTCCTTCTATCTCTTTTTTGCTTATTATCTAACATTTAACCTACAGTAGAACACCATCCCCAAGTGGGATATGCATTATTAAAAATATGATTACTTGATTGCCTTGAATGCTGATTATTTTTTGCATGCAGTGGATGCTGTGAGTTGTCTGGAATTGTGTGTGGCACTGCAGCACTACTTTCATGCTGTGTAACTAATTATAAATGACCTCTGCAGAATTCTTTTCTGTGTGTGTGTGTGTGTGTGTGTGTGTGTGTGTGTGTGTGTGTGTGTGTGTGTGTGTGTGTGTGTGTGCATCACTGTGTCTGCGATTATTTCAGGAGCACGATAGGTAGGTCAAGGTTAAAAAATTAAGAGGAGGACATTAATGTGTCTTTGCAGTCACTCTCCATCTGTCTCTCACTCCATAAAAAGTCCATTAACATCTAGAATGATAACCATGGTGATTGCTTCACACTGTAACCCATAATGGTGACCATCCCGGTTTTCTGAGATCCTGCTTTTGGGTTAAACTTCTTACGGGGGACAATCTATCACCTCTTAAATCTGGCCCATTCCTATTCTTCACTGTAATGTTACAGCAGCATACTCAAAAGCTCTTCATGAACTCAGTCAGAGTGCAACAGCAAGGACATGTAGAGTAATAAATGTGAAGCGTTAAGGCTGGCAATACTGACAAAGTCAAATATAATGACATATTTGACCAAGTAACTCAACATCTTTGATGTGACAGTATTTTACAGAAGAATTTTGATGCTCTATAGAACAACGATTTTAACCTCTAGCCTAACCCTAACCCTACCTTTCCCACCCTGCTGATAGTGACAGGATTCAGCAGCATGTTTTATGATTCCCAGTAATACAGATATTATATATTCTCTCCTTATTCAACTTAATTTTTTATTTCGTTTGCATGATACATACACAAGGAACCTATGAAAATTTAATATTAGAGATTAAAGGGATGATGGTACTTTTTATTTTTCATATTTTTCATAACGCTTTCTTTCGCCAAGACAGTGCATTTCTCACTGTTACATGCATTTGAATGGGGAACTCAACCGAAACAAAGTATAGGTTTTCATTATGTGAATAACTTGGAAATCTTAGCTCAAACAGCTGCAAAACCTGTTTTCCCAGCACGGGGACCTTGAGTTCTATAAGTTAAAGCCATAAACATGTGTATCCGAGTCTTCTATCAAAAGTTACAGCTATTTATATCAAGTTGTACAAAAACGCTTTCTTTCGCCAAGACAGTGCGTTTCTCACTGTTACATGGATTTGAATGGGGAACTCGCCTGAAACAAAGTATAGGTTTTCATTATGTCAATAACTTGGAAATCTTAGCTCAAACAGCTGCAAAACCTGTTTTGCCAGCACGGGGACCTTGAGTTCTATAAGTTAAAGCCATAAACATGTGTATCCGAGTCTTCCATCAAAAGATACAGCTATTTATATCAAGTTGTACAAAAACGCTTTCTTTCGCCAAGACAGTGCGTTTCTCACTGTTACATGCATTTGAATGGGGAACTCGCCTGAAACAAAGTATAGGTTTTCATTATGTGAATAACTTGGAAATCTTAGCTCAAACAGCTGCAAAACCTGTTTTCCCAGCACCGGGACCTTGAGTTCTATAAGATAAAGCCATAAACATGTGTATCCGAGTCTTCTATCAAAAGTTACAGCTATTTATATGAAGTTGTACAAAAACGCTTTCTTTCGCCAAGACAGTGCGTTTCTCACTGTTACATGCATTTGAATGGGGAACTCGCCTGAAACAAAGTATAGGTTTTCATTATGTGAATAACTTGGAAATCTTAGCTCAAACAGCTGCAAAACCTGTTTTCCCAGCACGGGGACCTTGAGTTCTATAAGTTAAAGCCATAAACATATGTATCCGAGTCTTCTATCAAAAGTTACAGCTATTTATATGAAGTTGTACAAAAACGCTTTCTTTCGCCAAGACAGTGCGTTTCTCACTGTTACATGCATTTGAATGGGGAACTCAACTGAAACAAAGTATAGGTTTTCATTATGTGAATAACTTGGAAATCTTAGCTCAAACAGCTGCAAAACCTGTTTTCCCAGCACGGGGACCTTGAGTTCTATAAGTTAAAGCCATAAACATGTGTATCCGAGTCTTCTATCAAAAGATACAGCTATTTATATCAAGTTGTACAAAAACGCTTTCTTTCGCCAAGACAGTGCGTTTCTCACTGTTACATGCATTTGAATGGGGAACTCGCCTGAAACAAAGTATAGGTTTTCATTATGTGAATAACTTGGAAATCTTAGCTCAAACAGCTGCAAAACCTGTTTGCCCAGCACGGGGACCTTGAGTTCTATAAGTTAAAGCCATAAACATGTGTATCCGAGTCTTCTATCAAAAGTTACAGCTATTTCTATGAAGTTGTACAAAAACGCTTTCTTTCGCCAAGACAGTGCGTTTCTCACTGTTACATGCATTTGAATGGGGAACTCAACCGAAACAAAGTATAGGTTTTCATTATGTGAATAACTTGGAAATCTTAGCTCAAACAGCTGCAAAACCTGTTTTCCCAGCACGGGGACCTTGAGTTCTATAAGTTAAAGCCATAAACATGTGTATCCGAGTCTTCTATCAAAAGATACAGCTATTTATATCAAGTTGTACAAATACGCTTTCTTTCGCCAAGACAGTGCGTTTCTCACTGTTACATGCATTTGAATCGCGAACTCGCCTGAAACAAAGTATAGGTTTTCATTATGTGAATAACTTTTAAATCTTAGCTCAAACAGCTGCAAAACCTGTTTTCCCAGCACGGGGACCTTGAGTTCTATAAGTTAAAGCCATAAACATGTGTATCCGAGTCTTCTATCAAAAGATACAGCTATTTATATGAAGTTGTACAAAAACGCTTTCTTTCGCCAAGACAGTGCGTTTCTCACTGTTACATGCATTTGAATGGGGAACTCGCCTGAAACAAAGTATAGGTTTTCATTATGTGAATAACTTGGAAATCTTAGCTCAAACAGCTGCAAAACCTGTTTTCCCAGCACGGGGACCTTGAGTTCTATAAGTGTTAGGTATTTTAGTACCACGGGAGCATTTACTGGATATTGTTTTATAGTGACATTATACAGGAAAACTCTGTCATTCAATAAGGCCCCTTTGTTTTAGTTATTTTTCTCTTTGACCCAAGAATTGATGTGTGAGAATCACAGGCTGGTACAAGGTTGAAATACCACAGAGATCACTCCCTCAGCTACATTAGTTTCTTAATCTTTTAGACGCCTGTTGAAGGCCAAATGGTTTGATTCAGATTTCACTAATGAAAGAACTCTTCGTTTTGTGCCTTGAAAATATGTCGCTGAGATAATCACAATTGTAGCTGAACTGATACACTACACAAAGGATGCTTCTTCACCCAAGGGCAGGAAGACGCTGCCTTATCTTGGTCTGTACTGGTTTAAACTGATAAATCTGCTGTCTCATGAATTTTACCCTCTATATAAACTGTTGTACTTGTGAATAAAGTTGAGTCACTTTGGGAAGACAATCTAAAGCAGTCTCTGTTTTCTTGTTCTCCCAAGCTGCTCCCGAGCTGCTCGTACTAACACGCTGAATGGCATGCTTGAATATTACTTGAGAATATATTTGACTGTGTTACAGACTAAGGGACATTCTCTGCTGATAGGTGAAGGTACATTCTCTGCTGATAAACGTCCACGCCTCGGAGGAAGCCGATCCACGGAGTAGGCCCTGGAAACAGTTTCCTTCAATTTTGGTGTCAGAAGTGGGATCCTGACGAAGGTAGGCACTCGTCTTTTATTTTATAAGACTGTGTTATGCCTTTCTCAGTGATCCACATAGAAACGGGATACGCTGACGAGGCCTTCTTCGGTGGCCCACATAGTAACAAGTGGGATACACTGAGGAGCCTTCTTTAGTGGCCCACATAGAAACACAGGAAGTTGCCTGTTGTTTTGTAAATAAAAGCAGAAAGGACACAGGAAGTTGCCTGCTGTCATAAACTAAGAAGTTGCTCACCAGCAGAAAGGACACAGGAAGTTGCCTGGGGTCATAAAACGAGAAGTTGCTCGTTAAAAAGTGAGAAGTTGCTCACTAAAAACATAAAATTGCTAGCAAAAAAATCAAGTAACCTCAGGTGTGCCACAGCAAAAATAAAAACTAACTTAAATCCTTCAAAGCGTCTAAACCCCTCTGGAAATCACTGACCATGGGTCAGAATAATTCAAAGACCTTAGACGGGTCCGATAAAAAATCAAAATTAACTGTAAAACCGAAAAAAATAAAATATAAAATCACAAATAGCGGCTCAGTACGACTCCCACTTCCGGTTACGTTTAACCCACGCTCGCGAATCAATGAAGACTTCCATGATTACGTATCCAGAACATGCGGAAGTGCTTACGTGACTGATTTCGTCTCGAACTTAAGAACTATAACTTTAATGCATCCTAATGTATTTCCGGAGCCCTATCCCGAACGATTATCGCCAGAAAACAGGTCAGTAGAAATGTTAAATACTATTTGTGATAAGGAAAGTAGGCTGATTAAAAAGTCCTGTAAAAAATATATGATAGAATGTCGTGATGTGACCAATCGCATGCTACCACTATGGAAAAAAGGACCCGAGCCAGACGTAAATGCTTTAAATCAAGCCAGTGTAGGCTCTAGTAAATCCACTGCAGAAAAAACTAGCCTTATATGCCCATCCGTTCAACCTACGGCTCCGCCGCCTTATGATGAAAAAACAGAATTAATAGCTGCTGCGGCGGCTGCACGTCATCAGCGCGTATATCCTGATATAACAGCAGAATCCCAAAAGAGTGAGGAAGGCACTGAAATGACACCTAAATCAGAAGAAGATGACTGGTTTAACCTAGATCAAAGACAGGAACGAGAATACACTGAACGAGAAAGAGAGTTACAGGAACATAAAAAGCAAACAAAACAGTTAATGACAGAGTGTGAGGAAATCATGAAAGACCCTTTAACTGAACGTACGGAAGCCGAACTGCAGGAAGCCGTTTCTGTCATAGATAATCATGTTCAGCGCCACACTAGAGTAGCGAATGGTTTGACTGTGCCAAAAGCAATAACTAACACCAGAAATTTAATAAGGAACTACTTAAAGCAGAAAAAAGAGGAAAAAACTCAAAAGGGGCCCCCACAAAAACACCCGTTATAAAGAAAAGCAGGGATCACAATTTAATGACGTCAGCACCTCCCTCCCGTTCATGATAATAGGGGACATGTGTTGCATTCAACCCCCTAAAATTTCAGAGTTAGCAGCAACCATTAAAGAACTTCCCGATCCTCTACAAAATCCTACAGCCTTTGTTTCTGCATTACAGAGAAGTACCAGATACCACCACTTGGGTGGGCCTGACTATAGATATATATTATGTCAACGAATCCCAGGTGTGACTGAATCTCAGCTTATTGAAGAAGTAGAGGAACTAGACACTAAAAACGACCAAGCAGCCAACACCACCTCGTTTTTGTGGATAAACGATGACAAAATCACAGCCTTTTTTCAAAATCTAAAGAAATTTCTGCTCACAATGTCTAGAGATAAAATTGATTTAAATGCAGTAACCATGTGTAAGCAAAAGCCAGATGAATCCATTCTAGTGTTTATGAAACGTTTCACACACTGCTGGACTAATGAGGCATGCATGCCTGAAGGAGGAAATGATCAGATTTTCATAACAACATTCTTAAACAATATTCATCCAGAATGTTCACAACTATTGAAGCTGACTGCCACTGATAATCTCTATGACATGAAAATAAAGAACTTTATCACACTTGTCAAAACAAAAGCTGGTGCAGATCTTTTCCCCAACAGCACGAAGGCTAAAACTATTAAGATGATGTTGAATTTTGATGTTGAAGGCTCAGAGGAAAGTGAAAAAATGATGTATGCAGGGGCCCCGTCCCCTCAACAAGCGCAGCAGGGAGATTTCAGAAGGAGAGATAGGAGTGGAGACGTATGTTTTTATTGTGGAAAAATAGGACACTGGAGGAGGGGATGCAAATCAGCAGCACATAGGTCTCAACCACAAAACACAGGACCAGCTCCTGCCACTAGGCGTCAGCAGAGCTCTTACAGACAAGGTAACTGGCAACGCAGACAGGAATCACATCAAAATAATGGCCCCTTTGCACTTAGGCAGCAACCTTATAATCCACATTTTAATCCCCACCCATATGATAACGAAAGACTGGACCAACCATAGGGAGGCCCAGGTGATGATGAGGGACAGTGTGAAGCACTACACACGATGCTGCATTTGCAATTGTCCCGTAACACAGAAAGCTTGCCCATGTTAGATATAGAGATAGGTGAAAAGACTTATTCCTTTTTAGTTGACAGTGGAGCCACTAAAAGTTCACTGTCTGGAAAATTCTATAGTGGGCCTGTTTCCTCTGTGTGCATCAACACCATGGGAATAAACGGAACTCTAGTGCAATGCCCCAAAACTCATTCTCTAAAAACACGCTGGGGCCCAAAACCAGATGAAATTACATATCATCCATTCATAATTATTCCAAACTCGCCTGTGAATCTATTAGGCAGAGATTTAATGGCAAAAATGAACTTGTGTATTTCATTTAACACAAAGGGTGAAATGTTTGCAGATACTGATAACAGCTATGTTTTCTCTGCCCTATGCACCGACACCATGGAGAAGGAACAGCCTCTGTGTCAGCTGGACGCCTCAGCGGAGAATGAACTCAATATCCATCTGACTGGTATCCCACGTCACACTCTGTGTCAAAAACATGTGCAAACACCGTTACCAGGTAGCCCCATGCCTGGAAGCCACATATTTGTTTCTCTCACACTGTTCAACAACATGATAACTGCTCACACCAGTGAAGGCCAAACAGTGGTTTTGTCACATAACTCAGACATAGGCTATGACATCACTGCACCATGTCGACACATAGATCTAACCTACCCCATACACTGTACTATCTCTGCTGTCACATTGCCAGCTGAATATCAAAACATGACATTATGGTCAAGAGGTGAGAATGATGTAGGATTTATTGACTGTACACCTTATCATGCTCAGCTGAAAAACAACAAGCCGGTATATGTCAAGCAATATCCCATTTCCACTGAAAAAGCCGCAGCCTTAGACATCATCATAGGAGATTTATTGACAGCTGGAGTAATAAAGCCCACAGTATCTCCATATAACACTCCTGTCAATCCTGTGCCAAAGCCTAACAAACCTGGCGTATGGCGTTTCACACAAGACTTAAGGCAAGTTAATGCAGTCCCAGATGTCCCCAGCATACTGACATCTATTCCAGCAACAGCCACACATTTTACTGTGGTGGATTTGTGCTCCGCCTTTTTCTCAGTACCTGTGCATGAGGACACACAGCCGATATTTGCTTTTACACATAGAGATGAGCAGTACACATGGACTCGCTTACCCCAAGGCATGGTAGACAGCCCTGCGGCTTTCTCAATGGTGGTACGTGCTACCCTGGACGGCTTCGCTCCTCCAGAGGGCTGTACTCTGATCCAGTATGTAGATGATCTCCTCCTCTGTGCTGAAAGTGAAAAACTATGTCAAACTGCCACACACATGCTACTCCAGCACCTCCAACAGACTGGCCACAAAGCATCAGCAAAGAAAATGCAGTACTGTCAGACTTCTGTTCAATATTTGGGATTTACACTGTCTCACGGACAACGTTCCATGACTACAGACAGGGTCAAAGCTGTGACCTCTGTCCCTAAGCCCACTACACAGAAAGAAATGCTGTCTTTCCTAGGCATGGTGAACTATTGCAGACAGTGGATACCAGACTGTTCTTTTCATGACCACATTCTGCGTGAATGCTGCAAAAAAGACAAGCCTCCTCGAATACTGTGGTCCACAGAAATGACTGCCTCTTTCAATGCATTACAGGGAGCGCTGACCTCCGCCCCTTGTTTGGGTCTGCCTGACTACCACTTACCGTTCCACCTGTACGTCACAGAGAACGGCACAACCTGTGCAGGTGTATTGGCCCAAGAGCATGGCTGTGGCTACCGTCCAGTAGCCTTCTACTCAAAGGTACTGCCAGCAGTAGTTCAGGGGATGCCGGCCTGCCTGAGAGCAGTAGCAGCTTGCTCTATCATGATAAGGGACTGCGAGAAGCTCACACTCTCACATGACACTATTCTACACACCAATCACCAGGTCACGACCATTCTAGCAAACATAACTACACAACACATGACCGTACAACGTCGCTCAGGTTATGAAGCTACACTGACTTCAACAGCAAATCTCACTATAAAAGCAAGCAGCACACCCAATTCGCCAGCACACTTACTCATTCGTATGCTGTGTTCCTCTGACCGACAGGATGGTTCAGACGACCCTGACGATCATGATTGTATGACACGTATACAGGAATCCACAGCACCACGCCCAGACTTAGAGCAGACACCAATCCCAGACTCAGTCATTGTTTATGTGGACGGGTCCTGTTCAAAACCAAATGACAACTTATTTCTTTGTGGCTATTCGGTGGTGACATTGCCTGACATCATACTAGAGGCTCACTCATTACCATTTCACTCAGCACAAAAAGCAGAGCTCATGGCTTTAATACGCGCCTGTGAGTTACATGTGGATAAGCGGGTAACAATTTACACTGATAGCCGTTATGCATTCGGTGTGGTGCATGACTTTGGCACATTGTGGAGACAAAGAGGATTTAGATCTGCTGATGGAAAATCGATCGCTAATTCTGACCTTGTTCAAAGACTTTTGCAGGCTATACAGCTGCCATCGGCAATTGCAGTTGTTAAAACGAAGGGGCACAGCACGGCTGACACAGACGAAGCAGTGGGAAATGCTCTTGCAGACGTAACCGCGAAAGCAGCTGCTGCCTCACAGCAACCACCCAGAAGGGAAGTATTATCTTTGCCTTTACAGCTGCCACTTGTCACGCTCCCAGAATATTTAGAAACAAATGTTGACCTAAAATTCATACAAGAGCAAGCCTCTGCCTTAGATTACACTTACTGGGAAAGTAATGATTGTACCTTAGATAACAGAGACGGCTTATACAAAAACCTTGAGGGTTTGATTGCCCTCCCATCTTCACTACTGCCAATCCTTGTCCGCCATTTTCACGGTGTGAGTCATGTCGGACAAAGAGGGGTAATAGGAGCAATAAAATCAAGATTTGTAATCGAGAAAACATCACACGCAGTAAAACGCATATTAGCAACCTGTCTAACATGTGCACGAACTAATGTAGGAAAACCAAAAGCAAAACATCAGCATTTACCACAACCAGATTTCCCATTTCATACATTACAAATTGATTTTACACACATGCCAGCACAAGGAAGCATCAAGTACTTACTGGTAATAGTGGAACAATTTAGTAAATGGGTAGAAGCTTATCCAACATCAAAAGAAACTGCAGAAGTAGTCTGTCAAAAGTTGTGCAATGAAATAATACCCAGATTTGGAATACCTCACCAAATCTCCATTATCTCCATTTGAAATAATCATGGGAAGACCGTTTCCAACACCATGGTCAGCCTCCAGAGGGGCACCGCTATTGGAAGGGGACATAGACACTGCATTGTCTGACTATGTTCATAACCTGGTAGAAACACTGAATAATAACTATCAGAAAGTTTGTCTCTCTCAGCCTCTCCCTTCCATAGATCCAACCCATCCGTGGAAACCAGGAGATGCGGTATTGGTAAAGTTGCTAAAACCAAGGGCACTCGGGGAGGCCGCGTGTTCCAGCCCCCAGACTGTACTTGCAGTGACGAGAACCAGCATCCTAACAGACGGACAACCTCAGTGGATTCATGCCAGCAGGGTTAAGACCAGCCCCACCAAACCACCTAAGGCGTCGGATCAAGTAGATGACGTCTCCGGCGAGCCAGCGCCCGGATTCAATACACCTATAGATGACGACTCAGGCGAGCCAGCGCCCGGATCCAATCCACCTACACACACACAATCACTGATTAACACACAACGCCGGAAAGAGCCAAGACTCAGAAAGCCCTTTGATCCCCCACCTGAACAACAACAAGGTACTCGAACATCCAGCAGGAACAGAAAGCCTAGAGTACCACACAATGTCTAACCTGATAAAGATAGACTCGTTTCATCCTGATAATGGAGAAAATGAAATGCCCATTGTCATCACACGACGCTTATACGGTGTCTCTCGAACCTGGGACCAGGCCAGGAGACGACTAAAGAACTGTCTTTTTTATATATTTAGGTTATTAATCATATCTACTGCATTAACCTTAGGATTTTTATTTACTATTTCGTATTGTAAAGTGCAACCCTGTTCACATTTCTGCAAGCCACATTTTGCTGACAATACCTCATGCTCCACTTGGCAAGACACCCACCTAGTACACTCGTCACGTTCTCTAAAATCAGTAGAAAGCAACACAGACACCACCAATAAACCATCTTATGCACCCCCTAGAACAGGAACTAACGCCTGGTATGACAATGCCAGAATAGCCGCTCGTGACTTAGGAAACAGTAACTGTTATGTCTGTTCAAAGGGTAATCCAGAACAGGTCATAGTGGGATATCCAATTTCAGGTTTTCCCTTAACAAAGATGCTATTCAAAAATGATAAAAAGGGGCCCTTAACAGTAACCCTGATTGAAGCGGTGCAAGTAGAACTAAGTCCTTTAGATTGTTTACTCATATACACAGGACAAGTCTCTAGTAAGGATGTTAGCATGATTAATGATTCTACCCACCCCTGCAACCAAATGAAGCGCCCCGAAGACCGCACTGAACCTCTTTCGCCCCCAACACAGGTGCGCCATCACCCAAATATCTTGATGACATGCATACACCGACCAAAACTTGAAAACATAAATTATGACACACAAAACTATACGTTCTTTTCTGACTCTCCAGGAGCACGCTGTAACGAAACATGGCTAGCAGCGAGTGTTGACAGGACACAATATAAACATATGTTTTCTTATATATATGCATATATAAGTACGCATTCAGATAACTCAACAATCCTGCATTCGCCCAACACACTAAACGACTCGTACTGGGGAGGCATATTAAAAGGCTTTACAGCTTCGCGCCTGACCAGACCAATCCCACATGCTTATTGGATGTGCAATAATACTCTTACCTGTTAATTGGACCGGTACCTGTGGTCTAGTAACTTTAGCTCAAGAACTACTGATACAACAAACCTCGGATCTGCCTGTATCCAGCAGACGGACGGAACGCTCCGCTTATTCACATAACGTTTACATAGATGCTATAGGAGTTCCACGCGGGATACCAAATGAATTAAAGGCACAAGGAGAAATATCAGCAGGGTTTGTCTCAATACTACCGTGGATACAGGTAAACAAAAATGTAGGCTGGATCAATTATGTTTATTACAATCAGCAAAGACTTACTAATTTGACCAATACGGCCCTTAAAGCCCTAGGAGAACAGATGTCTGCTGCCTCCTTAATGACCATGCAAAATAGAATGGCCTTAGATATGCTGTTAGCTGAGAAAGGAGGTGTTTGTGCTATGTTTGAAGATGTTTGTTGTACTTTTATTCCCAATAATACCGCCCCTGACGGTTCATTTACACAAGCTATGAATAAACTTGAAGCATTGCAGATAGAACTAAGAGCCAATACAGGTCACGGTCAGTGGCTAGACAAGTGGATGCAGGACACGTTTGGAAAATGGAAGGAACTCATTGTAGCCTTTGTAACAGTTGTAGCATGTATTATTTTGTTTTTGATGATTATTGCCTGTTGTGTGATACCCTGTGTACGCTCAATGATAACCCGTATAGCTACTAGTACAGCTACTTCAATGTATTTGCAATTAGCACAAATTGATCCTGAGGATGTGCCAGATGTTACCAATGATGTTCCTGATGTGTATATTGAACATTAGGTTGTGAACTATTACATTTTATGATTTGCTTTTTATATTATGTTATTACATTTGTGATTTTTCCTTTCTATTTGAGTTATTATTTTTTTTTAAAATAATAATAAAAAAAGAGTGGAACTGTTAGGTATTTTAGTACCACGGGAGCATTTACTGGATATTGTTTTATAGTGACATTATACAGGAAAACTCTGTCATTCAATAAGGCCCCTTTGTTTTAGTTATTTTTCTCTTTGACCCAAGAATTGATGTGTGAGAATCACAGGCTGGTACAAGGTTGAAATACCACAGAGATCACTCCCTCAGCTACATTAGTTTCTTAATCTTTTAGACGCCTGTTGAAGGCCAAATGGTTTGTTTCAGATTTCACTAATGAAAGAACTCTTCGTTTTGTGCCTTGAAAATATGTCGCTGAGATAATCACAATTGTAGCTGAACTGATACACTACACAAAGGATGCTTCTTCACCCAAGGGCAGGAAGACGCTGCCTTATCTTGGTCTGTACTGGTTTAAACTGATAAATCTGCTGTCTCATGAATTTTACCCTCTATATAAACTGTTGTACTTGTGAATAAAGTTGAGTCACTTTGGGAAGACAATCTAAAGCAGTCTCTGTTTTCTTGTTCTCCCAAGCTGCTCCCGAGCTGCTCGTACTAACACGCTGAATGGCATGCTTGAATATTACTTGAGAATATATTTGACTGTGTTACAGACTAAGGGACATTCTCTGCTGATAGGTGAAGGTACATTCTCTGCTGATAGACGTCCACGCCTCGGAGGAAGCCGATCCACGGAGTAGGCCCTGGAAACAGTTTCCTTCAATAAGTTAAAGCCATAAACATGTGTATCCGAGTCTTCTATCAAAAGTTACAGCTATTTATATGAAGTTGTACAAAAACGCTTTCTTTCGCCAAGACAGTGCGTTTCTCACTGTTACATGCATTTGAATGGGGAACTCGACCGAAACAAAGTATAGGTTTTCATTATGTGAATAACTTGGAAATCTTAGCTCAAACAGCTGCAAAACCTGTTTTCCCAGCACGGGGACCTTGAGTTCTATAAGTTAAAGCCATAAACATGTGTATCCGAGTCTTCTATCAAAAGATACAGCTATTTATATCAAGTTGTACAAAAACGCTTTCTTTCGCCAAGACAGTGCGTTTCTCACTGTTACATGCATTTGAATGGGGAACTCGCCTGAAACAAAGTATAGGTTTTCATTATGTGAATAACTTGGAAATCTTAGCTCAAACAGCTGCAAAACCTGTTTGCCCAGCACGGGTAAATTGAATTCTATAAGATGAAGCCATAAACATGTGTGTCTGAGTCGTCTATCAAAAGTTACAGCTGTCTTCATGAAGACCATTAAAAACGCTTTATTTCACATGTTAGTGCGTTTCTCGCTATTACATGCATTTGAATGGAGTTCTCGCCCAAAACAAAGTATAGGTTTTCATTATGTGAATAACTTTAACATCTTAGCTCAAACAGCTGCAAAACCTGTTTTGCCAGCACGGGGACCTTGAGTTCTATAAGTTAAAGCCATAAACATGTGTATCCGAGTCTTCTATCAAAAGATACAGCTATTTATATCAAGTTGTACAAAAACGCTTTCTTTCGCCAAGACAGTGCGTTTCTCACTGTTACATGCATTTGAATGGGGAACTCAACCGAAACAAAGTATAGGTTTTCATTATGTGAATAACTTGGAAATCTTAGCTCAAACAGCTGCAAAACCTGTTTTCCCAGCACCGGGACCCTTGAGTTCTATAAGATAAAGCCATAAACATGTGTATCCGAGTCTTCTATCAAAAGTTACAGCTATTTATATGAAGTTGTACAAAAACGCTTTCTTTCGCCAAGACAATGCGTTTCTCACTGTTACATGCATTTGAATGGGGAACTCGACCGAAACAAAGTATAGGTTTTCATTATGTGAACAACTTTTAAATCTTAGCTCAAACAGCTGAAAACCTGTTTTCCCAGCACGGGGACCTTGAGTTCTATAAGATAAAGCCATAAACATGTGTATCCGAGTCTTCTATCAAAAGTTACAGCTATTTATATGAAGTTGTACAAAAACGCTTTCTTTCGCCAAGACAGTGCGTTTCTCACTGTTACATGCATTTGAATGGGGAACTCGCCTGAAACAAAGTATAGGTTTTCATTATTTGAATAACTTGGAAATCTTAGCTCAAACAGCTGCAAATCCTGTTTTCCCAGCACGGGGACCTTGAGTTCTATAAGATAAAGCCATAAACATGTGTATACGAGTCTTCTATCAAAAGTTACAGCTATTTATATGAAGTTGTACAAAAACGCTTTCTTTCGCCAAGACAGTGCGTTTCTCACTGTTACATGCATTTGAATGGGGAACTCGCCTGAAACAAAGTATAGGTTTTCATTATGTGAATAACTTGGAAATCTTAGCTCAAACAGCTGCAAAACCTGTTTTCCCAGCACGGGGACCTTGAGTTCTATAAGTTAAAGCCATAAACATGTGTATCCGAGTCTTCTATCAAAAGTTACAGCTATTTATATCAAGTTGTACAAAAACGCTTTCTTTCGCCAAGACAGTGCGTTTCTCACTGTTACATGCATTTGAATGGGGAACTCGCCTGAAACAAAGTATAGGTTTTCATTATGTGAATAACTTGGAAATCTTAGCTCAAACAGCTGCAAAACCTGTTTTCCCAGCACCGGGACCTTGAGTTCTATAAGATAAAGCCATAAACATGTGTATCCGAGTCTTCTATCAAAAGTTACAGCTATTTATATGAAGTTGTACAAAAACGCTTTATTTCGCCAAGACAGTGCGTTTCTCACTGTTACATGCATTTGAATGGGGAACTCGCCTGAAACAAAGTATAGGTTTTCATTATGTGAATAACTTGGAAATCTTAGCTCAAACGGCTGCAAAACCTGTTTGCCCAGCACGGGGACCTTGAGTTCTATAAGATAAAGCCATAAACATGTGTATCCGAGTCTTCTATCAAAAGTTACAGCTATTTATATGAAGTTGTACAAAAACGCTTTCTTTCGCCAAGACAGTGCGTTTCTCACTGTTACATGCATTTGAATGGGGAACTCAACCGAAACAAAGTATAGGTTTTCATTATGTGAATAACTTGGAAATCTTAGCTCAAACAGCTGCAAAACCTGTTTTCCCAGCACGGGGACCTTGAGTTCTATAAGTTAAAGCCATAAACATGTGTATCCGAGTCTTCTATCAAAAGTTACAGCTATTTATATGAAGTTGTACAAAAACGCTTTCTTTCGCCAAGACAGTGCGTTTCTCACTGTTACATGGATTTGAATGGGGAACTCGACCGAAACAAAGTATAGGTTTTCATTGTGTGAATAACTTGGAAATCTTAGCTCAAACAGCTGCAAAACCTGTTTTCCCAGCACGGGGACCTTGAGTTCTATAAGATAAAGCCATAAACATGTGTATCCGAGTCTTCTATCAAAAGTTACAGCTATTTATATGAAGTTGTACAAAAACGCTTTCTTTCGCCAAGACAGTGCGTTTCTCACTGTTACATGCATTTGAATGGGGAACTCGCCTGAAACAAAGTATAGGTTTTCATTATGTGAATAACTTTTAAATCTTAGCTCAAACAGCTGCAAAACCTGTTTTGCCAGCACGGGGACCTTGAGTTCTATAAGTTAAAGCCATAAACATGTGTATCCGAGTCTTCTATCAAAAGATACAGCTATTTATATCAAGTTGTACAAAAACGCTTTCTTTCGCCAAGACAGTGAGTTTCTCACTGTTACATGCATTTGAATGGGGAACTCGCCTGAAACAAAGTATAGGTTTTCATTATGTGAATAACTTGGAAATCTTAGCTCAAACAGCTGCAAAACCTGTTTACCCAGCACCGGGACCCTTGAGTTCTATAAGATAAAGCCATAAACATGTGTATCCGAGTCTTCTATCAAAAGTTACAGCTATTTATATGAAGTTGTACAAAAACGCTTTCTTTCGCCAAGACAGTGCGTTTCTCACTGTTACATGCATTTGAATGGGGAACTCAACCGAAACAAAGTATAGGTTTTCATTATGTGAATAACTTGGAAATCTTAGCTCAAACAGCTGCAAAACCTGTTTTCCCAGCACGGGGACCTTGAGTTCTATAAGTTAAAGCCATAAACATGTGTATCCGAGTCTTCTATCAAACGTTACAGCTATTTATATGAAGTTGTACAAAAACGCTTTCTTTCGCCAAGACAGTGCGTTTCTCACTGTTACATGGATTTGAATGGGGAACTCGACCGAAACAAAGTATAGGTTTTCATTATGTGAATAACTTGGAAATCTTAGCTCAAACAGCTGCAAAACCTGTTTTCCCAGCACGGGGACCTTGAGTTCTATAAGTTAAAGCCATAAACATGTGTATCCGAGTCTTCTATCAAAAGATACAGCTATTTATATCAAGTTGTACAAAAACGCTTTCTTTCGCCAAGACAGTGCGTTTCTCACTGTTACATGCATTTGAATGGGGAACTCGCCTGAAACAAAGTATAGGTTTTCATTGTGTGAATAACTTGGAAATCTTAGCTCAAACAGCTGCAAAACCTGTTTTCCCAGCACCGGGACCTTGAGTTCTATAAGTTAAAGCCATAAACATGTGTATCCGAGTCTTCTATCAAAAGATACAGCTATTTATATCAAGTTGTACAAAAACGCTTTCTTTCGCCAAGACAGTGCGTTTCTCACTGTTACATGCATTTGAATGGGGAACTCGCCTGAAACAAAGTATAGGTTTTCATTATGTGAATAACTTGGAAATCTTAGCTCAAACAGCTGCAAAACCTGTTTTCCCAGCACCGGGACCTTGAGTTCTATAAGATAAAGCCATAAACATGTGTATCCGAGTCTTCTATCAAAAGTTACAGCTATTTATATCAAGTTGTACAAAAACGCTTTCTTTCGCCAAGACAGTGCGTTTCTCACTGTTACATGCATTTGAATGGGGAACTCGCCTGAAACAAAGTACAGGTTTTCATTATGTGAATAACTTGGAAATCTTAGCTCAAACAGCTGCAAAACCTGTTTTCCCAGCACGGGGACCTTGAGTTCTATAAGATAAAGCCATAAACATGTGTATCCGAGTCTTCTATCAAAAGTTACAGCTATTTATATGAAGTTGTACAAAAACGCTTTATTTCGCCAAGACAGTGCGTTTCTCACTGTTACATGCATTTGAATGGGGAACTCAACCGAAACAAAGTATAGGTTTTCATTATGTGAATAACTTGGAAATCTTAGCTCAAACAGCTGCAAAACCTGTTTTCCCAGCACGGGGACCTTGAGTTCTATAAGTTAAAGCCATAAACATGTGTATCCGAGTCTTCTATCAAAAGTTACAGCTATTTATATCAAGTTGTACAAAAACGCTTTCTTTCGCCAAGACAGTGCGTTTCTCACTGTTACATGCATTTGAATGGGGAACTCGACCGAAACAAAGTATAGGTTTTCATTATGTGAATAACTTGGAAATCTTAGCTCAAACAGCTGCAAAACCTGTTTTCCCAGCACGGGGACCTTGAGTTCTATAAGTTAAAGCCATAAACATGTGTATCCGAGTCTTCTATCAAAAGATACAGCTATTTATATCAAGTTGTACAAAAACGCTTTCTTTCGCCAAGACAGTGCGTTTCTCACTGTTACATGCATTTGAATGGGGAACTCGCCTGAAACAAAGTATAGGTTTTCATTATGTGAATAACTTGGAAATCTTAGCTCAAACAGCTGCAAAACCTGTTTTCCCAGCACCGGGACCTTGAGTTCTATAAGATAAAGCCATAAACATGTGTATCCGAGTCTTCTATCAAAAGTTACAGCTATTTATATCAAGTTGTACAAAAACGCTTTCTTTCGCCAAGACAGTGCGTTTCTCACTGTTACATGCATTTGAATGGGGAACTCGCCTGAAACAACGTATAGGTTTTCATTATGTGAATAACTTGGAAATCTTAGCTCAAACAGCTGCAAAACCTGTTTTCCCAGCACCGGGACCCTTGAGTTCTATAAGTTAAAGCCATAAACATGTGTATCCGAGTCTTCTATCAAAAGATACAGCTATTTATATGAAGTTGTACAAAAACGCTTTCTTTCGCCAAGACAGTGCGTTTCTCACTGTTACATGCATTTGAATGGGGAACTCAACCGAAACAAAGTATAGGTTTTCATTATGTGAATAACTTGGAAATCTTAGCTCAAACAGCTGCAAAACCTGTTTTCCCAGCACCGGGACCCTTGAGTTCTATAAGATAAAGCCATAAACATGTGTATCCGAGTCTTCTATCAAAAGATACAGCTATTTATATGAAGTTGTACAAAAACGCTTTCTTTCGCCAAGACAGTGCGTTTCTCACTGTTACATGCATTTGAATGGGGAACTCAACCGAAACAAAGTATAGGTTTTCATTATGTGAATAACTTGGAAATCTTAGCTCAAACAGCTGCAAAACCTGTTTTCCCAGCACGGGGACCTTGAGTTCTATAAGTTAAAGCCATAAACATGTGTATCCGAGTCTTCTATCAAAAGTTACAGCTATTTATATGAAGTTGTACAAAAACGCTTTCTTTCGCCAAGACAGTGCGTTTCTCACTGTTACATGGATTTGAATGGGGAACTCGACCGAAACAAAGTATAGGTTTTCATTATGTGAATAACTTGGAAATTTTAGCTCAAACAGCTGCAAAACCTGTTTTGCCAGCATGGGAACCTTGAGTTCTATAAGTTAAAGCCATAAACATGTGTATCCGAGTCTTCTATCAAAAGATACAGCTATTTATATCAAGTTGTACAAAAACGCTTTCTTTCGCCAAGACAGTGCGTTTCTCACTGTTACATGCATTTGAATGGGGAACTCGACCGAAACAAAGTATAGGTTTTCATTATGTGAATAACTTGGAAATCTTAGCTCAAACAGCTGCAAAACCTGTTTTCCCAGCACCGGGACCTTGAGTTTTATAAGATAAAGCCATAAACATGTGTATCCGAGTCTTCTATCAAAAGTTACAGCTATTTATATGAAGTTGTACAAAAACGCTTTCTTTCGCCAAGACAGTGCGTTTCTCACTGTTACATGGATTTGAATGGGGAACTCGACCGAAACAAAGTATAGGTTTTCATTATGTGAATAACTTGGAAATCTTAGCTCAAACAGCTGCAAAACCTGTTTTGCCAGCATGGGAACCTTGAGTTCTATAAGTTAAAGCCATAAACATGTGTATCCGAGTCTTCTATCAAAAGATACAGCTATTTATATCAAGTTGTACAAAAACGCTTTCTTTCGCCAAGACAGTGCGTTTCTCACTGTTACATGCATTTGAATGGGGAACTCGACCGAAACAAAGTATAGGTTTTCATTATGTGAATAACTTGGAAATCTTAGCTCAAACAGCTGCAAAACCTGTTTTCCCAGCACCGGGACCTTGAGTTTTATAAGATAAAGCCATAAACATGTGTATCCGAGTCTTCTATCAAAAGTTACAGCTATTTATATGAAGTTGTACAAAAACGCTTTCTTTCGCCAAGACAGTGCGTTTCTCACTGTTACATGGATTTGAATGGGGAACTCGACCGAAACAAAGTATAGGTTTTCATTATGTGAATAACTTGGAAATTTTAGCTCAAACAGCTGCAAAACCTGTTTTGCCAGCATGGGAACCTTGAGTTCTATAAGTTAAAGCCATAAACATGTGTATCCGAGTCTTCTATCAAAAGATACAGCTATTTATATCAAGTTGTACAAAAACGCTTTCTTTCGCCAAGACAGTGCGTTTCTCACTGTTACATGCATTTGAATGGGGAACTCGACCGAAACAAAGTATAGGTTTTCATTATGTGAATAACTTGGAAATCTTAGCTCAAACAGCTGCAAAACCTGTTTTCCCAGGACCGGGACCTTGAGTTTTATAAGATAAAGCCATAAACATGTGTATCCGAGTCTTCTATCAAAAGTTACAGCTATTTATATGAAGTTGTACAAAAACGCTTTCTTTCGCCAAGACAGTGCGTTTCTCACTGTTACATGGATTTGAATGGGGAACTCGACCGAAACAAAGTATAGGTTTTCATTATGTGAATAACTTGGAAATCTTAGCTCAAACAGCTGCAAAACCTGTTTTGCCAGCATGGGAACCTTGAGTTCTATAAGTTAAAGCCATAAACATGTGTATCCGAGTCTTCTATCAAAAGATACAGCTATTTATATCAAGTTGTACAAAAACGCTTTCTTTCGCCAAGACAGTGCGTTTCTCACTGTTACATGCATTTGAATGGGGAACTCGACCGAAACAAAGTATAGGTTTTCATTATGTGAATAACTTGGAAATCTTAGCTCAAACAGCTGCAAAACCTGTTTTCCCAGCACCGGGACCTTGAGTTTTATAAGATAAAGCCATAAACATGTGTATCCGAGTCTTCTATCAAAAGTTACAGCTATTTATATGAAGTTGTACAAAAACGCTTTCTTTCGCCAAGACAGTGCGTTTCTCACTGTTACATGCATTTGAATGGGGAACTCGACCGAAACAAAGTATAGGTTTTCATTATGTGAATAACTTGGAAATCTTAGCTCAAACAGCTGCAAAACCTGTTTTCCCAGCACGGGGACCTTGAGTTCTATAAGTTAAAGCCATAAACATGTGTATCCGAGTCTTCTATCAAAAGATACAGCTATTTATATCAAGTTGTACAAAAACGCTTTCTTTCGCCAAGACAGTGCGTTTCTCACTGTTACATGCATTTGAATGGGGAACTCGCCTGAAACAAAGTATAGGTTTTCATTATGTGAATAACTTGGAAATCTTAGCTCAAACAGCTGCAAAACCTGTTTGCCCAGCACGGGTAAATTGAATTCTATAAGATGAAGCCATAAACATGTGTGTCTGAGTCGTCTATCAAAAGTTACAGCTGTCTTCATGAAGACCATTAAAAACGCTTTATTTCACATGTTAGTGCGTTTCTCGCTATTACATGCATTTGAATGGAGTTCTCGCCCAAAACAAAGTATAGGTTTTCATTATGTGAATAACTTTAACATCTTAGCTCAAACAGCTGCAAAACCTGTTTGCCAGCACGGGGAAATCGAATTCTATAAGTTAAAGCCATAAATACGTATATCTGAAACTTCTATCAAAAGTTACAGCTATTTATATGAATTTGTACAAAAACGCTTTATTTCGTCAAGACAGTGCGTTTCTGACGATTACATGCATTTGAATGGGGAACTCGCCTGAAACAAAGTATAGGTTTTCATTATGTGAATAACTTGAAAATCTTAGCTCAAACAGCTGCAAAACCTGTTTGCCCAGCACGGGTTATTGAATTCTATAAGATAAAGCCATAAATATGTTTTTCTGAGTCTTCTATCAAAAGTTACAGCTGTCTTCATGAAGACAATTAAAAACGCTTTATTTCACCAGTTAGTGCGTTTCTCGCTATTACATGCATTTGAATGGAGTTCTCGCCCGACACAAAGTAGTTTTCATTTTGTGAATAACTTGAAAATCTTAGCTCAAACAGCTGCAAAACCTGTTTTCCCAGCACGGGGATATTGAGTTCTATAAGATAAAGCCATAAACATGTTTGTCTGAGTCTTCTATCAAAAGTTACAGCGATTTATATGAAGTTGTTCAAAAACGCTTTATTTCGCCAAGACAATGCGTTTCTCACTGTTACATGTATTTGAATGGGAAACTCGCCTGAAACAAAGTATAGGTTTTCATTATGTGAATAATTTTAAAATCTTAGCTCAAACGGCTGCAAAACCTGTTTGCCCAGCACGGGGATATTGAGTTCTATAAGATAAAGCCATAAACATGTTTGTCTGAGTCTTCTATCAAAAGTTACAGCGATTTATATGAAGTGGTTGAAAAACGCTTTATTTCGCCAAGACAGTGTGTTTCTCACTGTTACATGCATTTGAATGGGAAACTCGCCTGAAACAAAGTATAGGTTTTCATTATCTGAATAATTTTAAAATCTTAGCTCAAACGGCTGCAAAACCTGTTTGCCCAGCACGGGGATATTGAGTTCTATAAGATAAAGCCATAAACATGTTTGTCTGAGTCTTCTATCAAAAGTTACAGCGATTTATATGAAGTTGTTCAAAAACGCTTTATTTCGCCAAGACAATGCGTTTCTCACTGTTACATGCATTTGAATGGGAAACTCGCCTGAAACAAAGTATAGGTTTTCATTATGTGAATAATTTTAAAATCTTAGCTCAAACGGCTGCAAAACCTGTTTGCCCAGCACGGGGATATTGAGTTCTATAAGATAAAGCCATAAACATGTTTGTCTGAGTCTTCTATCAAAAGTTACAGCGATTTATATGAAGTTGTTCAAAAACGCTTTATTTCGCCAAGACAGTGTGTTTCTCACTGTTACATGCATTTGAATGGGAAACTCGCCTGAAACAAAGTATAGGTTTTCATTATGTGAATAATTTTAAAATCTTAGCTCAAACGGCTGCAAAACCTGTTTGCCCAGCACGGGGATATTGAGTTCTATAAGATAAAGCCATAAACATGTTTGTCTGAGTCTTCTATCAAAAGTTACAGCTATTTATATGAAGTTGTACAAAAACGCTTTCTTTCGCCAAGACAGTGCGTTTCTCACTGTTACATGCATTTGAATGGGGAACTCAACCGAAACAAAGTATAGGTTTTCATTATGTGAATAATTTTAAAATCTTAGCTCAAACGGCTGCAAAACCTGTTTGCCCAGTACGGGGATATTGAGTTCTATAAGATAAAGCCATAAACATGTTTGTCTGAGTCTTCTATCAAAAGTTACAGCGATTTATATGAAGTTGTTCAAAAACGCTTTATTTCGCCAAGACAATGCGTTTCTCACTGTTACATGCATTTGAATGGGAAACTCGCCTGAAACAACGTATAGGTTTTCATTATGTGAATAATTTTAAAATCTTAGCTCAAACGGCTGCAAAACCTGTTCTGTTTGCCCAGCACGGGGATATTGAGTTCTATAAGATAAAGCCATAAACATGTTTGTCTGAGTCTTCTATCAAAAGTTACAGCGATTTATATGGAGTTGTTCAAAAACGCTTTATTTCGCCAAGACAGTGTGTTTCTCACTGTTACATGCACTTGAATGGGAAACTCGCCTGAAACAAAGTATAGGTTTTCATTATGTGAATAATTTTAAAATCTTAGCTCAAACGGCTGCAAAATCTGTTCTGTTTGCCCAGCACGGGGATATTGAGTTCTATAAGATAAAGCCATAAACATGTTTGTCTGAGTCTTCTATCAAAAGTTACAGCTATTTATATGAAGTTGTACAAAAACGCTTTCTTTCGCCAAGACAGTGCGTTTCTCACTGTTACATGCATTTGAATGGGGAACTCAACCGAAACAAAGTATAGGTTTTCATTATGTGAATAATTTTAAAATCTTAGCTCAAACGGCTGCAAAACCTGTTTGCCCAGTACGGGGATATTGAGTTCTATAAGATAAAGCCATAAACATGTTTGTCTGAGTCTTCTATCAAAAGTTACAGCGATTTATATGAAGTTGTTCAAAAACGCTTTATTTCGCCAAGACAATGCGTTTCTCACTGTTACATGCATTTGAATGGGAAACTCGCCTGAAACAACGTATAGGTTTTCATTATGTGAATAATTTTAAAATCTTAGCTCAAACGGCTGCAAAACCTGTTCTGTTTGCCCAGCACGGGGATATTGAGTTCTATAAGATAAAGCCATAAACATGTTTGTCTGAGTCTTCTATCAAAAGTTACAGCGATTTATATGGAGTTGTACAAAAACGCTTTCTTTCGCCAAGACAGTGCGTTTCTCACTGTTACATGCATTTGAATGGGGAACTCGCCTGAAACAAAGTATAGGTTTTCATTATGTGAATAACTTGGAAATCTTAGCTCAAACAGCTGCAACCTGTTTGCCCAGCACGGGAACCTTGAGTTCTATAAGATAAAGCCATAAACATGTGTATCCGAGTCTTCTATCAAAAGTTACAGCTATTCATATGAAGTTGTACAAAAACGCTTTCTTTCGCCAAGACAGTGCGTTTCTCACTGTTACATGCATTTGAATGGGGAACTCGACCGAAACAAAGTATAGGTTTTCATTATGTGAATAACTTGGAAATCTTAGCTCAAACGGCTGTTTGCCCAGCACGGGGATATTGAGTTCTATAAGATAAAGCCATAAACATGTTTGTCTGAGTCTTCTATCAAAAGTTACAGCGATTTATATGAAGTTGTTCAAAAACGCTTTATTTCGCCAAGACAATGCGTTTCTCACTGTTACATGCATTTGAATGGGAAACTCGCCTGAAACAAAGTATAGGTTTTCATTATGTGAATAATTTTAAAATCTTAGCTCAAACGGCTGCAAAACCTGTTTGCCCAGCACGGGGATATTGAGTTCTATAAGATAAAGCCATAAACATGTTTGTCTGAGTCTTCTATCAAAAGTTACAGCGATTTATATGAAGTTGTACAAAAACGCTTTCTTTCGCCAAGACAGTGCGTTTCTCACTGTTACATGCATTTGAATGGGGAACTCGACCGAAACAAAGTATAGGTTTTCATTATGTGAATAACTTGGAAATCTTAGCTCAAACAGCTGCAAAACCTGTTTGCCCAGCACGGGAACCTTGAGTTCTATAAGATAAAGCCATAAACATGTGTATCCGAGTCTTCTATCAAAAGTTACAGCTATTCATATGAAGTTGTACAAAATAGCTTTCTTTCGCCAAGACAGTGCGTTTCTCACTGTTACATGCATTTGAATGGGGAACTCGACCGAAACAAAGTAAAGGTTTTCATTATGTGAATAACTTGGAAATCTTAGCTCAAACAGCTGCAAAACCTGTTTGCCCAGCACGGGAACCTTGAGTTCTATAAGATAAAGCCATAAACATGTGTATCCGAGGCTTCTATCAAAAGTTACAGCTATTCATATGAAGTTGTACAAAAACGCTTTATTTCGCCAAGACAGTGCGTTTCTCACTGTTACATGCATTTGAATGGGGAACTCGACCGAAACAAAGTATAGGTTTTCATTATGTGAATAACTTGGAAATCTTAGCTCAAACAGCTGCAAAACCTGTTTGCCCAGCACGGGAACCTTGAGTTCTATAAGATAAAGCCATAAACATGTGTATCCGAGGCTTCTATCAAAAGTTACAGCTATTCATATGAAGTTGTACAAAAACGCTTTATTTCGCCAAGACAGTGCGTTTCTCACTGTTACATGCATTTGAATGGGGAACTCGACCAAAACAAAGTATAGGTTTTCATTATGTGAATAACTTGGAAATCTTAGCTCAAACAGCTGCAAAACCTGTTTGCCCAGCACGGGAACCTTGAGTTCTATAATATAAGGCCATAAACATGTTTGTCTGAGTCTTCTATCAAAAGTTACAGCTATTTCTATGAAGTTGTACAAAAACGATTTCTTTCGCCAAGACAGTGCATTTCTCACTGTTACATGCATTTGAATGGGGAACTCGACCGAAACAAAGTATAGGTTTTCATTATGTGAATAACTTGGAAATCTTAGCTCAAACAGCTGCAAAACCTGTTTGCCCAGCACGGGGATATTGAGTTCTATAAGATAAAGCCATAAACATGTTTGTCTGAGTCTTCTATCAAAAGTTACAGCGATTTATATGAAGTTGTTCAAAAACGCTTTCTTTCGCCAAGACAATGCGTTTCTCACTGTTACATGCATTTGAATGGGGAACTCGCCTGAAACAAAGTATAGGTTTTCATTATGTGAATAATTTTAAAATCTTAGCTCAAACGGCTGCAAAACCTGTTTGCCCAGCACGGGGATATTGAGTTCTATAAGATAAAGCCATAAACATGTTTGTCTGAGTCTTCTATCAAAAGTTACAGCGATTTATATGAAGTGGTTGAAAAACGCTTTATTTCGCCAAGACAGTGTGTTTCTCACTGTTACATGCATTTGAATGGGAAACTCGCCTGAAACAAAGTATAGGTTTTCATTATGTGAATAATTTTAAAATCTTAGCTCAAACGGCTGCAAAACCTGTTTGCCCAGCACGGGGATATTGAGTTCTATAAGATAAAGCCATAAACATGTTTGTCTGAGTCTTCTATCAAAAGTTACAGCGATTTATATGAAGTTGTTCAAAAACGCTTTATTTCGCCAAGACAATGCGTTTCTCACTGTTACATGCATTTGAATGGGAAACTCGCCTGAAACAAAGTATAGGTTTTCATTATGTGAATAATTTTAAAATCTTAGCTCAAACGGCTGCAAAACCTGTTTGCCCAGCACGGGGATATTGAGTTCTATAAGATAAAGCCATAAACATGTTTGTCTGAGTCTTCTATCAAAAGTTACAGCGATTTATATGAAGTTGTTCAAAAACGCTTTATTTCGCCAAGACAATGCGTTTCTCACTGTTACATGCATTTGAATGGGAAACTCGCCTGAAACAAAGTATAGGTTTTCATTATGTGAATAATTTTAAAGTCTTAGCTCAAACGGCTGTTTGCCCAGCACGGGGATATTGAGTTCTATAAGATAAAGCCATAAACATGTTTGTCTGAGTCTTCTATCAAAAGTTACAGCGATTTATATGAAGTTGTTCAAAAACGCTTTATTTCGCCAAGACAATGCGTTTCTCACTGTTACATGCATTTGAATGGGAAACTCGCCTGAAACAAAGTATAGGTTTTCATTATGTGAATAATTTTAAAATCTTAGCTCAAACGGCTGCAAAACCTGTTTGCCCAGCACGGGGATATTGAGTTCTATAAGATAAAGCCATAAACATGTTTGTCTGAGTCTTCTATCAAAAGTTACAGCGATTTATATGAAGTGGTTGAAAAACGCTTTATTTCGCCAAGACAGTGTGTTTCTCACTGTTACATGCATTTGAATGGGAAACTCGCCTGAAACAAAGTATAGGTTTTCATTATGTGAATAATTTTAAAATCTTAGCTCAAATGGCTGCAAAACCTGTTTGCCCAGCACGGGGATATTGAGTTCTATAAGATAAAGCCATAAACATGTTTGTCTGAGTCTTCTATCAAAAGTTACAGCGATTTATATGAAGTGGTTGAAAAACGCTTTATTTCGCCAAGACAGTGTGTTTCTCACTGTTACATGCATTTGAATGGGAAACTCGCCTGAAACAAAGTATAGGTTTTCATTATGTGAATAATTTTAAAATCTTAGCTCAAACGGCTGCAAAACCTGTTTGCCCAGCACGGGGATATTGAGTTCTATAAGATAAAGCCATAAACATGTTTGTCTGAGTCTTCTATCAAAAGTTACAGCGATTTATATGAAGTGGTTGAAAAACGCTTTATTTCGCCAAGACAGTGTGTTTCTCACTGTTACATGCATTTGAATGGGAAACTCGCCTGAAACAAAGTATAGGTTTTCATTATGTGAATAATTTTAAAATCTTAGCTCAAACGGCTGCAAAACCTGTTTGCCCAGCACGGGGATATTAAGTTCTATAAGATAAAGCCATAAACATGTTTGTCTGAGTCTTCTATCAAAAGTTACAGCGATTTATATGAAGTGGTTGAAAAACGCTTTATTTCGCCAAGACAGTGTGTTTCTCACTGTTACATGCATTTGAATGGGAAACTCGCCTGAAACAAAGTATAGGTTTTCATTATGTGAATAATTTTAAAGTCTTAGCTCAAACGGCTGCAAAACCTGTTTGCCCAGCACGGGGATATTGAGTTCTATAAGATAAAGCCATAAACATGTTTGTCTGAGTCTTCTATCAAAAGTTACAGCGATTTATATGAAGTTGTTCAAAAACGCTTTATTTCGCCAAGACAATGCGTTTCTCACTGTTACATGCATTTGAATGGGAAACTCGCCTGAAACAAAGTATAGGTTTTCATTATGTGAATAATTTTAAAATCTTAGCTCAAACGGCTGCAAAACCTGTTTGCCCAGCACGGGGATATTGAGTTCTATAAGATAAAGCCATAAACATGTTTGTCTGAGTCTTCTATCAAAAGTTACAGCGATTTATATGAAGTGGTTGAAAAACGCTTTATTTCGCCAAGACAGTGTGTTTCTCACTGTTACATGCATTTGAATGGGAAACTCGCCTGAAACAAAGTATAGGTTTTCATTATGTGAATAATTTTAAAGTCTTAGCTCAAACGGCTGCAAAACCTGTTTGCCCAGCACGGGGATATTGAGTTCTATAAGATAAAGCCATAAACATGTTTGTCTGAGTCTTCTATCAAAAGTTACAGCGATTTATATGAAGTTGTACAAAAACGCTTTCTTTCGCCAAGACAGTGCGTTTCTCACTGTTACATGCATTTGAATGGGGAACTCGACCGAAACAAAGTATAGGTTTTTATTATGTGAATAACTTGGAAATCTTAGCTCAAACAGCTGCAAAACCTGTTTGCCCAGCACGGGAACCTTGGGTTCTATAAGATAAAGCCATAAACATGTTTGTCTGAGTCTTCTATCAAAAGTTACAGCTATTTATATGAAGTTGTACAAAAACGCTTTCTTTCGCCAAGACAGTGCGTTTCTCACTGTTACATGCATTTGAATGGGGAACTCGACCGAAACAAAGTATAGGTTTTCATTATGTGAATAACTTGGAAATCTTAGCTCAAACAGCTGCAAAACCTGTTTGCCCAGCACGGGAACCTTGAGTTCTATAAGATAAAGCCATAAACATGTGTATCCGAGTCTTCTATCAAAAGTTACAGCTATTCATATGAAGTTGTACAAAAACGCTTTCTTTCGCCAAGACAGTGCGTTTCTCACTGTTACATGCATTTGAATGGGGAACTCGACCGAAACAAAGTATAGGTTTTCATTATGTGAATAACTTGGAAATCTTAGCTCAAACAGCTGCAAAACCTGTTTTCCCAGCACGGGAACCTTGAGTTCTATAAGATAAAGCCATAAACATGTGTATCCGAGGCTTCTATCAAAAGTTACAGCTATTCATATGAAGTTGTACAAAAACGCTTTATTTCGCCAAGACAGTGCGTTTCTCACTGTTACATGCATTTGAATGGGGAACTCGACCGAAACAAAGTATAGGTTTTCATTATGTGAATAACTTGGAAATCTTAGCTCAAACAGCTGCAAAACCTGTTTGCCCAGCACGGGAACCTTGAGTTCTATAATATAAGGCCATAAACATGGGTGTCTGAGTCTTCTATCAAAAGTTACAGCTATTTCTATGAAGTTGTACAAAAACGATTTCTTTCGCCAAGACAGTGCATTTCTCACTGTTACATGCATTTGAATGGGGAACTCGACCGAAACAAAGTATAGGTTTTCATTATGTGAATAACTTGGAAATCTTAGCTCAAACAGCTGCAAAACCTGTTTGCCCAGCACGGGAACCTTGAGTTCTATAAGATAAAGCCATAAACATGTTTGTCTGAGTCTTCTATCAAAAGTTACAGCTATTTATATGAAGTTGTACAAAAACGCTTTCTTTCGCCAAGACAGTGTGTTTCTCACTGTTACATGCATTTGAATGGGAAACTCGCCTGAAACAACGTATAGGTTTTCATTATGTGAATAATTTTAAAATCTTAGCTCAAACGGCTGCAAAACCTGTTTGCCCAGCACGGGGATATTGAGTTCTATAAGATAAAGCCATAAACATGTTTGTCTGAGTCTTCTATCAAAAGTTACAGCGATTTATATGAAGTTGTTCAAAAACGCTTTATTTCGCTAAGACAATGCGTTTCTCAATGTTACATGCATTTGAATGGGAAACTCGCCTGAAACAAAGTATAGGTTTTCATTATGTGAATAATTTTAAAATCTTAGCTCAAACGGCTGCAAAACCTGTTTGCCCAGCACGGGGATATTGAGTTCTATAAGATAAAGCCATAAACATGTTTGTCTGAGTCTTCTATCAAAAGTTACAGCGATTTATATGAAGTTGTTCAAAAACGCTTTATTTCGCCAAGACAATGCGTTTCTCACTGTTACATGCATTTGAATGGGAAACTCGCCTGAAACAACGTATAGGTTTTCATTATGTGAATAATTTTAAAATCTTAGCTCAAACGGCTGCAAAACCTGTTCTGTTTGCCCAGCACGGGGATATTGAGTTCTATAAGATAAAGCCATAAACATGTTTGTCTGAGTCTTCTATCAAAAGTTACAGCGATTTATATGGAGTTGTTCAAAAACGCTTTATTTCGCCAAGACAGTGTGTTTCTCACTGTTACATGCACTTGAATGGGAAACTCGCCTGAAACAAAGTATAGGTTTTCATTATGTGAATAATTTTAAAATCTTAGCTCAAACGGCTGCAAAATCTGTTCTGTTTGCCCAGCACGGGGATATTGAGTTCTATAAGATAAAGCCATAAACATGTTTGTCTGAGTCTTCTATCAAAAGTTACAGCTATTTATATGAAGTTGTACAAAAACGCTTTCTTTCGCCAAGACAGTGCGTTTCTCACTGTTACATGCATTTGAATGGGGAACTCAACCGAAACAAAGTATAGGTTTTCATTATGTGAATAATTTTAAAATCTTAGCTCAAACGGCTGCAAAACCTGTTTGCCCAGTACGGGGATATTGAGTTCTATAAGATAAAGCCATAAACATGTTTGTCTGAGTCTTCTATCAAAAGTTACAGCGATTTATATGAAGTTGTTCAAAAACGCTTTATTTCGCCAAGACAATGCGTTTCTCACTGTTACATGCATTTGAATGGGAAACTCGCCTGAAACAACGTATAGGTTTTCATTATGTGAATAATTTTAAAATCTTAGCTCAAACGGCTGCAAAACCTGTTCTGTTTGCCCAGCACGGGGATATTGAGTTCTATAAGATAAAGCCATAAACATGTTTGTCTGAGTCTTCTATCAAAAGTTACAGCGATTTATATGGAGTTGTACAAAAACGCTTTCTTTCGCCAAGACAGTGCGTTTCTCACTGTTACATGCATTTGAATGGGGAACTCGCCTGAAACAAAGTATAGGTTTTCATTATGTGAATAACTTGGAAATCTTAGCTCAAACAGCTGCAACCTGTTTGCCCAGCACGGGAACCTTGAGTTCTATAAGATAAAGCCATAAACATGTGTATCCGAGTCTTCTATCAAAAGTTACAGCTATTCATATGAAGTTGTACAAAAACGCTTTCTTTCGCCAAGACAGTGCGTTTCTCACTGTTACATGCATTTGAATGGGGAACTCGACCGAAACAAAGTATAGGTTTTCATTATGTGAATAACTTGGAAATCTTAGCTCAAACGGCTGTTTGCCCAGCACGGGGATATTGAGTTCTATAAGATAAAGCCATAAACATGTTTGTCTGAGTCTTCTATCAAAAGTTACAGCGATTTATATGAAGTTGTTCAAAAACGCTTTATTTCGCCAAGACAATGCGTTTCTCACTGTTACATGCATTTGAATGGGAAACTCGCCTGAAACAAAGTATAGGTTTTCATTATGTGAATAATTTTAAAATCTTAGCTCAAACGGCTGCAAAACCTGTTTGCCCAGCACGGGGATATTGAGTTCTATAAGATAAAGCCATAAACATGTTTGTCTGAGTCTTCTATCAAAAGTTACAGCGATTTATATGAAGTTGTACAAAAACGCTTTCTTTCGCCAAGACAGTGCGTTTCTCACTGTTACATGCATTTGAATGGGGAACTCGACCGAAACAAAGTATAGGTTTTCATTATGTGAATAACTTGGAAATCTTAGCTCAAACAGCTGCAAAACCTGTTTGCCCAGCACGGGAACCTTGAGTTCTATAAGATAAAGCCATAAACATGTGTATCCGAGTCTTCTATCAAAAGTTACAGCTATTCATATGAAGTTGTACAAAATAGCTTTCTTTCGCCAAGACAGTGCGTTTCTCACTGTTACATGCATTTGAATGGGGAACTCGACCGAAACAAAGTAAAGGTTTTCATTATGTGAATAACTTGGAAATCTTAGCTCAAACAGCTGCAAAACCTGTTTGCCCAGCACGGGAACCTTGAGTTCTATAAGATAAAGCCATAAACATGTGTATCCGAGGCTTCTATCAAAAGTTACAGCTATTCATATGAAGTTGTACAAAAACGCTTTATTTCGCCAAGACAGTGCGTTTCTCACTGTTACATGCATTTGAATGGGGAACTCGACCGAAACAAAGTATAGGTTTTCATTATGTGAATAACTTGGAAATCTTAGCTCAAACAGCTGCAAAACCTGTTTGCCCAGCACGGGAACCTTGAGTTCTATAAGATAAAGCCATAAACATGTGTATCCGAGGCTTCTATCAAAAGTTACAGCTATTCATATGAAGTTGTACAAAAACGCTTTATTTCGCCAAGACAGTGCGTTTCTCACTGTTACATGCATTTGAATGGGGAACTCGACCAAAACAAAGTATAGGTTTTCATTATGTGAATAACTTGGAAATCTTAGCTCAAACAGCTGCAAAACCTGTTTGCCCAGCACGGGAACCTTGAGTTCTATAATATAAGGCCATAAACATGTTTGTCTGAGTCTTCTATCAAAAGTTACAGCTATTTCTATGAAGTTGTACAAAAACGATTTCTTTCGCCAAGACAGTGCATTTCTCACTGTTACATGCATTTGAATGGGGAACTCGACCGAAACAAAGTATAGGTTTTCATTATGTGAATAACTTGGAAATCTTAGCTCAAACAGCTGCAAAACCTGTTTGCCCAGCACGGGGATATTGAGTTCTATAAGATAAAGCCATAAACATGTTTGTCTGAGTCTTCTATCAAAAGTTACAGCGATTTATATGAAGTTGTTCAAAAACGCTTTCTTTCGCCAAGACAATGCGTTTCTCACTGTTACATGCATTTGAATGGGAAACTCGCCTGAAACAAAGTATAGGTTTTCATTATGTGAATAATTTTAAAATCTTAGCTCAAACGGCTGCAAAACCTGTTTGCCCAGCACGGGGATATTGAGTTCTATAAGATAAAGCCATAAACATGTTTGTCTGAGTCTTCTATCAAAAGTTACAGCGATTTATATGAAGTGGTTGAAAAACGCTTTATTTCGCCAAGACAGTGTGTTTCTCACTGTTACATGCATTTGAATGGGAAACTCGCCTGAAACAAAGTATAGGTTTTCATTATGTGAATAATTTTAAAATCTTAGCTCAAACGGCTGCAAAACCTGTTTGCCCAGCACGGGGATATTGAGTTCTATAAGATAAAGCCATAAACATGTTTGTCTGAGTCTTCTATCAAAAGTTACAGCGATTTATATGAAGTTGTTCAAAAACGCTTTATTTCGCCAAGACAATGCGTTTCTCACTGTTACATGCATTTGAATGGGAAACTCGCCTGAAACAAAGTATAGGTTTTCATTATGTGAATAATTTTAAAATCTTAGCTCAAACGGCTGCAAAACCTGTTTGCCCAGCACGGGGATATTGAGTTCTATAAGATAAAGCCATAAACATGTTTGTCTGAGTCTTCTATCAAAAGTTACAGCGATTTATATGAAGTTGTTCAAAAACGCTTTATTTCGCCAAGACAATGCGTTTCTCACTGTTACATGCATTTGAATGGGAAACTCGCCTGAAACAAAGTATAGGTTTTCATTATGTGAATAATTTTAAAGTCTTAGCTCAAACGGCTGTTTGCCCAGCACGGGGATATTGAGTTCTATAAGATAAAGCCATAAACATGTTTGTCTGAGTCTTCTATCAAAAGTTACAGCGATTTATATGAAGTTGTTCAAAAACGCTTTATTTCGCCAAGACAATGCGTTTCTCACTGTTACATGCATTTGAATGGGAAACTCGCCTGAAACAAAGTATAGGTTTTCATTATGTGAATAATTTTAAAATCTTAGCTCAAACGGCTGCAAAACCTGTTTGCCCAGCACGGGGATATTGAGTTCTATAAGATAAAGCCATAAACATGTTTGTCTGAGTCTTCTATCAAAAGTTACAGCGATTTATATGAAGTGGTTGAAAAACGCTTTATTTCGCCAAGACAGTGTGTTTCTCACTGTTACATGCATTTGAATGGGAAACTCGCCTGAAACAAAGTATAGGTTTTCATTATGTGAATAATTTTAAAATCTTAGCTCAAATGGCTGCAAAACCTGTTTGCCCAGCACGGGGATATTGAGTTCTATAAGATAAAGCCATAAACATGTTTGTCTGAGTCTTCTATCAAAAGTTACAGCGATTTATATGAAGTGGTTGAAAAACGCTTTATTTCGCCAAGACAGTGTGTTTCTCACTGTTACATGCATTTGAATGGGAAACTCGCCTGAAACAAAGTATAGGTTTTCATTATGTGAATAATTTTAAAATCTTAGCTCAAACGGCTGCAAAACCTGTTTGCCCAGCACGGGGATATTGAGTTCTATAAGATAAAGCCATAAACATGTTTGTCTGAGTCTTCTATCAAAAGTTACAGCGATTTATATGAAGTGGTTGAAAAACGCTTTATTTCGCCAAGACAGTGTGTTTCTCACTGTTACATGCATTTGAATGGGAAACTCGCCTGAAACAAAGTATAGGTTTTCATTATGTGAATAATTTTAAAATCTTAGCTCAAACGGCTGCAAAACCTGTTTGCCCAGCACGGGGATATTAAGTTCTATAAGATAAAGCCATAAACATGTTTGTCTGAGTCTTCTATCAAAAGTTACAGCGATTTATATGAAGTGGTTGAAAAACGCTTTATTTCGCCAAGACAGTGTGTTTCTCACTGTTACATGCATTTGAATGGGAAACTCGCCTGAAACAAAGTATAGGTTTTCATTATGTGAATAATTTTAAAGTCTTAGCTCAAACGGCTGCAAAACCTGTTTGCCCAGCACGGGGATATTGAGTTCTATAAGATAAAGCCATAAACATGTTTGTCTGAGTCTTCTATCAAAAGTTACAGCGATTTATATGAAGTTGTTCAAAAACGCTTTATTTCGCCAAGACAATGCGTTTCTCACTGTTACATGCATTTGAATGGGAAACTCGCCTGAAACAAAGTATAGGTTTTCATTATGTGAATAATTTTAAAATCTTAGCTCAAACGGCTGCAAAACCTGTTTGCCCAGCACGGGGATATTGAGTTCTATAAGATAAAGCCATAAACATGTTTGTCTGAGTCTTCTATCAAAAGTTACAGCGATTTATATGAAGTGGTTGAAAAACGCTTTATTTCGCCAAGACAGTGTGTTTCTCACTGTTACATGCATTTGAATGGGAAACTCGCCTGAAACAAAGTATAGGTTTTCATTATGTGAATAATTTTAAAGTCTTAGCTCAAACGGCTGCAAAACCTGTTTGCCCAGCACGGGGATATTGAGTTCTATAAGATAAAGCCATAAACATGTTTGTCTGAGTCTTCTATCAAAAGTTACAGCGATTTATATGAAGTTGTACAAAAACGCTTTCTTTCGCCAAGACAGTGCGTTTCTCACTGTTACATGCATTTGAATGGGGAACTCGACCGAAACAAAGTATAGGTTTTTATTATGTGAATAACTTGGAAATCTTAGCTCAAACAGCTGCAAAACCTGTTTGCCCAGCACGGGAACCTTGGGTTCTATAAGATAAAGCCATAAACATGTTTGTCTGAGTCTTCTATCAAAAGTTACAGCTATTTATATGAAGTTGTACAAAAACGCTTTCTTTCGCCAAGACAGTGCGTTTCTCACTGTTACATGCATTTGAATGGGGAACTCGACCGAAACAAAGTATAGGTTTTCATTATGTGAATAACTTGGAAATCTTAGCTCAAACAGCTGCAAAACCTGTTTGCCCAGCACGGGAACCTTGAGTTCTATAAGATAAAGCCATAAACATGTGTATCCGAGTCTTCTATCAAAAGTTACAGCTATTCATATGAAGTTGTACAAAAACGCTTTCTTTCGCCAAGACAGTGCGTTTCTCACTGTTACATGCATTTGAATGGGGAACTCGACCGAAACAAAGTATAGGTTTTCATTATGTGAATAACTTGGAAATCTTAGCTCAAACAGCTGCAAAACCTGTTTTCCCAGCACGGGAACCTTGAGTTCTATAAGATAAAGCCATAAACATGTTTGTCTGAGTCTTCTATCAAAAGTTACAGCTATTCATATGAAGTTGTACAAAAACGCTTTATTTCGCCAAGACAGTGCGTTTCTCACTGTTACATGTATTTGAATGGGGAACTCGACCGAAACAAAGTATAGGTTTTCATTATGTGAATAACTTGGAAATCTTAGCTCAAACAGCTGCAAAACCTGTTTGCCCAGCACGGGAACCTTGAGTTCTATAATATAAGGCCATAAACATGGGTGTCTGAGTCTTCTATCAAAAGTTACAGCTATTTCTATGAAGTTGTACAAAAACGATTTCTTTCGCCAAGACAGTGCATTTCTCACTGTTACATGCATTTGAATGGGGAACTCGACCGAAACAAAGTATAGGTTTTCATTATGTGAATAACTTGGAAATCTTAGCTCAAACAGCTGCAAAACCTGTTTGCCCAGCACGGGAACCTTGAGTTCTATAAGATAAAGCCATAAACATGTTTGTCTGAGTCTTCTATCAAAAGTTACAGCTATTTATATGAAGTTGTACAAAAACGCTTTCTTTCGCCAAGACAGTGTGTTTCTCACTGTTACATGCATTTGAATGGGAAACTCGCCTGAAACAACGTATAGGTTTTCATTATGTGAATAATTTTAAAATCTTAGCTCAAACGGCTGCAAAACCTGTTTGCCCAGCACGGGGATATTGAGTTCTATAAGATAAAGCCATAAACATGTTTGTCTGAGTCTTCTATCAAAAGTTACAGCGATTTATATGAAGTTGTTCAAAAACGCTTTATTTCGCTAAGACAATGCGTTTCTCAATGTTACATGCATTTGAATGGGAAACTCGCCTGAAACAAAGTATAGGTTTTCATTATGTGAATAATTTTAAAATCTTAGCTCAAACGGCTGCAAAACCTGTTTGCCCAGCACGGGGATATTGAGTTCTATAAGATAAAGCCATAAACATGTTTGTCTGAGTCTTCTATCAAAAGTTACAGCGATTTATATGAAGTTGTTCAAAAACGCTTTATTTCGCCAAGACAATGCGTTTCTCACTGTTACATGCATTTGAATGGGAAACTCGCCTGAGACAAAGTATAGGTTTTCATTATGTGAATAATTTTAAAATCTTAGCTCAAACGGCTGCAAAACCTGTTTGCCCAGCACGGGGATATTGAGTTCTATAAGATAAAGCCATAAACATGTTTGTCTGAGTCTTCTATCAAAAGTTACAGCGATTTATATGAAGTTGTTCAAAAACGCTTTATTTCGCCAAGACAATGCGTTTCTCACTGTTACATGCATTTGAATGGGAAACTCGCCTGAAACAAAGTATAGGTTTTCATTATGTGAATAACTTGGAAATCTTAGCTCAAACAGCTGCAAAACCTGTTTGCCCAGCACGGGAACCTTGAGTTCTATAAGATAAAGCCATAAACATGTGTATCCGAGGCTTCTATCAAAAGTTACAGCTATTCATATGAAGTTGTACAAAAACGCTTTATTTCGCCAAGACAGTGCGTTTCTCACTGTTACATGCATTTGAATGGGGAACTCGACCGAAACAAAGTATAGGTTTTCATTATGTGAATAACTTGGAAATCTTAGCTCAAACAGCTGCAAAACCTGTTTGCCCAGCACGGGAACCTTGAGTTCTATAATATAAGGCCATAAACATGGGTGTCTGAGTCTTCTATCAAAAGTTACAGCGATTTATATGAAGTTGTACAAAAACGATTTCTTTCGCCAAGACAGTGCATTTCTCACTGTTACATGCATTTGAATGGGGAACTCGACTGAAACAAAGTATAGGTTTTCATTATGTGAATAACTTGGAAATCTTAGCTCAAACAGCTGCAAAACCTGTTTGCCCAGCACGGGAACCTTGAGTTCTATAAGATAAAGCCATAAACATGGGTGTCTGAGTCTTCTATCAAAAGTTACAGCTATTTATATGAAGTTGTACAAAAACGCTTTCTTTCGCCAAGACAGTGTGTTTCTCACTGTTACATGCATTTGAATGGGAAACTCGCCTGAAACAACGTATAGGTTTTCATTATGTGAATAATTTTAAAATCTTAGCTCAAACGGCTGCAAAACCTGTTTGCCCAGCACGGGGATATTGAGTTCTATAAGATAAAGCCATAAACATGTTTGTCTGAGTCTTCTATCAAAAGTTACAGCGATTTATATGAAGTTGTTCAAAAACGCTTTATTTCGCCAAGACAATGCGTTTCTCAATGTTACATGCATTTGAATGGGAAACTCGCCTGAAACAAAGTATAGGTTTTCATTATGTGAATAATTTTAAAATCTTAGCTCAAACGGCTGCAAAACCTGTTTGCCCAGCACGGGGATATTGAGTTCTATAAGATAAAGCCATAAACATGTTTGTCTGAGTCTTCTATCAAAAGTTACAGCGATTTATATGAAGTTGTACAAAAACGCTTTCTTTCGCCAAGACAGTGCGTTTCTCACTGTTACATGCATTTGAATGGGGAACTCGACCGAAACAAAGTATAGGTTTTCATTATGTGAATAACTTGGAAATCTTAGCTCAAACAGCTGCAAAACCTGTTTGCCCAGCACGGGAACCTTGGGTTCTATAAGATAAAGCCATAAACATGTTTGTCTGAGTCTTCTATCAAAAGTTACAGCTATTTATATGAAGTTGTACAAAAACGCTTTCTTTCGCCAAGACAGTGTGTTTCTCACTGTTACATGCATTTGAATGGGAAACTCGCCTGAAACAACGTATAGGTTTTCATTATGTGAATAATTTTAAAATCTTAGCTCAAACGGCTGCAAAACCTGTTTGCCCAGCACGGGGATATTGAGTTCTATAAGATAAAGCCATAAACATGTTTGTCTGAGTCTTCTATCAAAAGTTACAGCGATTTATATGAAGTTGTTCAAAAACGCTTTATTTCGCCAAGACAATGCGTTTCTCAATGTTACATGCATTTGAATGGGAAACTCGCCTGAAACAAAGTATAGGTTTTCATTATGTGAATAATTTTAAAATCTTAGCTCAAACGGCTGCAAAACCTGTTTGCCCAGCACGGGGATATTGAGTTCTATAAGATAAAGCCATAAACATGTGTATCCGAGTCTTCTATCAAAAGTTACAGCGATTTATATGAAGTTGTTCAAAAACGCTTTATTTCGCCAAGACAATGCGTTTCTCACTGTTACATGCATTTGAATGGGAAACTCGCCTGAAACAAAGTATAGGTTTTCATTATGTGAATAATTTTAAAATCTTAGCTCAAACGGCTGCAAAACCTGTTTGCCCAGCACGGGGATATTGAGTTCTATAAGATAAAGCCATAAACATGTTTGTCTGAGTCTTCTATCAAAAGTTACAGCGATTTATATGAAGTGGTTGAAAAACGCTTTATTTCGCCAAGACAGTGTGTTTCTCACTGTTACATGCATTTGAATGGGAAACTCGCCTGAAACAAAGTATAGGTTTTCATTATGTGAATAATTTTAAAATCTTAGCTCAAATGGCTGCAAAACCTGTTTGCCCAGCACGGGGATATTGAGTTCTATAAGATAAAGCCATAAACATGTTTGTCTGAGTCCTCTATCAAAAGTTACAGCGATTTATATGAAGTGGTTGAAAAACGCTTTATTTCGCCAAGACAGTGTGTTTCTCACTGTTACATGCATTTGAATGGGAAACTCGCCTGAAACAAAGTATAGGTTTTCATTATGTGAATAATTTTAAAATCTTAGCTCAAACGGCTGCAAAACCTGTTTGCCCAGCACGGGGATATTGAGTTCTATAAGATAAAGCCATAAACATGTTTGTCTGAGTCTTCTATCAAAAGTTACAGCGATTTATATGAAGTGGTTGAAAAACGCTTTATTTCGCCAAGACAGTGTGTTTCTCACTGTTACATGCATTTGAATGGGAAACTCGCCTGAAACAAAGTATAGGTTTTCATTATGTGAATAATTTTAAAATCTTAGCTCAAACGGCTGCAAAACCTGTTTGCCCAGCACGGGGATATTGAGTTCTATAAGATAAAGCCATAAACATGTTTGTCTGAGTCTTCTATCAAAAGTTATAGCGATTTATATGAAGTGGTTGAAAAACGCTTTATTTCGCCAAGACAGTGTGTTTCTCACTGTTACATGCATTTGAATGGGAAACTCGCCTGAAACAAAGTATAGGTTTTCATTATGTGAATAATTTTAAAGTCTTAGCTCAAACGGCTGCAAAACCTGTTTGCCCAGCACGGGGATATTGAGTTCTATAAGATAAAGCCATAAACATGTTTGTCTGAGTCTTCTATCAAAAGTTACAGCGATTTATATGAAGTGGTTGAAAAACGCTTTATTTCGCCAAGACAATGCGTTTCTCACTGTTACATGCATTTGAATGGGAAACTCGCCTGAGACAAAGTATAGGTTTTCATTATGTGAATAATTTTAAAATCTTAGCTCAAACGGCTGCAAAACCTGTTTGCCCAGCACGGGGATATTGAGTTCTATAAGATAAAGCCATAAACATGTTTGTCTGAGTCTTCTATCAAAAGTTACAGCGATTTATATGAAGTTGTTCAAAAACGCTTTATTTCGCCAAGACAATGCGTTTCTCACTGTTACATGCATTTGAATGGGAAACTCGCCTGAAACAAAGTATAGGTTTTCATTATGTGAATAATTTTAAAATCTTAGCTCAAACGGCTGCAAAACCTGTTTGCCCAGCACGGGGATATTGAGTTCTATAAGATAAAGCCATAAACATGTTTGTCTGAGTCTTCTATCAAAAGTTACAGCGATTTATATGAAGTGGTTGAAAAACGCTTTATTTCGCCAAGACAGTGTGTTTCTCACTGTTACATGCATTTGAATGGGAAACTCGCCTGAAACAAAGTATAGGTTTTCATTATGTGAATAATTTTAAAGTCTTAGCTCAAACGGCTGCAAAACCTGTTTGCCCAGCACGGGGATATTGAGTTCTATAAGATAAAGCCATAAACATGTTTGTCTGAGTCTTCTATCAAAAGTTACAGCTATTTATATGAAGTTGTACAAAAACGCTTTCTTTCGCCAAGACAGTGCGTTTCTCACTGTTACATGCATTTGAATGGGGAACTCGACCGAAACAAAGTATAGGTTTTTATTATGTGAATAACTTGGAAATCTTAGCTCAAACAGCTGCAAAACCTGTTTGCCCAGCACGGGAACCTTGGGTTCTATAAGATAAAGCCATAAACATGTTTGTCTGAGTCTTCTATCAAAAGTTACAGCTATTTATATGAAGTTGTACAAAAACGCTTTCTTTCGCCAAGACAGTGCGTTTCTCACTGTTACATGCATTTGAATGGGGAACTCGACCGAAACAAAGTATAGGTTTTCATTATGTGAATAACTTGGAAATCTTAGCTCAAACAGCTGCAAAACCTGTTTGCCCAGCACGGGAACCTTGAGTTCTATAAGATAAAGCCATAAACATGTGTATCCGAGTCTTCTATCAAAAGTTACAGCTATTCATATGAAGTTGTACAAAAACGCTTTCTTTCGCCAAGACAGTGCGTTTCTCACTGTTACATGCATTTGAATGGGGAACTCGACCGAAACAAAGTATAGGTTTTCATTATGTGAATAACTTGGAAATCTTAGCTCAAACAGCTGCAAAACCTGTTTTCCCAGCACGGGAACCTTGAGTTCTATAAGATAAAGCCATAAACATGTTTGTCTGAGTCTTCTATCAAAAGTTACAGCTATTCATATGAAGTTGTACAAAAACGCTTTATTTCGCCAAGACAGTGCGTTTCTCACTGTTACATGCATTTGAATGGGGAACTCGACCGAAACAAAGTATAGGTTTTCATTATGTGAATAACTTGGAAATCTTAGCTCCAACAGCTGCAAAACCTGTTTGCCCAGCACGGGAACCTTGAGTTCTATAATATAAGGCCATAAACATGGGTGTCTGAGTCTTCTATCAAAAGTTACAGCTATTTCTATGAAGTTGTACAAAAACGATTTCTTTCGCCAAGACAGTGCGTTTCTCACTGTTACATGCATTTGAATGGGGAACTCGACCGAAACAAAGTATAGGTTTTCATTATGTGAATAACTTGGAAATCTTAGCTCAAACAGCTGCAAAACCTGTTTGCCCAGCACGGGAACCTTGAGTTCTATAAGATAAAGCCATAAACATGTTTGTCTGAGTCTTCTATCAAAAGTTACAGCTATTTATATGAAGTTGTACAAAAACGCTTTCTTTCGCCAAGACAGTGTGTTTCTCACTGTTACATGCATTTGAATGGGAAACTCGCCTGAAACAACGTATAGGTTTTCATTATGTGAATAATTTTAAAATCTTAGCTCAAACTGCTGCAAAACCTGTTTGCCCAGCACGGGGATATTGAGTTCTATAAGATAAAGCCATAAACATGTTTGTCTGAGTCTTCTATCAAAAGTTACAGCGATTTATATGAAGTTGTTCAAAAACGCTTTATTTCGCCAAGACAATGCGTTTCTCAATGTTACATGCATTTGAATGGGAAACTCGCCTGAAACAAAGTATAGGTTTTCATTATGTGAATAATTTTAAAATCTTAGCTCAAACGGCTGCAAAACCTGTTTGCCCAGCACGGGGATATTGAGTTCTATAAGATAAAGCCATAAACATGTGTATCCGAGTCTTCTATCAAAAGTTACAGCGATTTATATGAAGTTGTTCAAAAACGCTTTATTTCGCCAAGACAATGCGTTTCTCACTGTTACATGCATTTGAATGGGAAACTCGCCTGAAACAAAGTATAGGTTTTCATTATGTGAATAATTTTAAAATCTTAGCTCAAACGGCTGCAAAACCTGTTTGCCCAGCACGGGGATATTGAGTTCTATAAGATAAAGCCATAAACATGTTTGTCTGAGTCTTCTATCAAAAGTTACAGCGATTTATATGAAGTGGTTGAAAAACGCTTTATTTCGCCAAGACAGTGTGTTTCTCACTGTTACATGCATTTGAATGGGAAACTCGCCTGAAACAAAGTATAGGTTTTCATTATGTGAATAATTTTAAAATCTTAGCTCAAATGGCTGCAAAACCTGTTTGCCCAGCACGGGGATATTGAGTTCTATAAGATAAAGCCATAAACATGTTTGTCTGAGTCTTCTATCAAAAGTTACAGCGATTTATATGAAGTGGTTGAAAAACGCTTTATTTCGCCAAGACAGTGTGTTTCTCACTGTTACATGCATTTGAATGGGAAACTCGCCTGAAACAAAGTATAGGTTTTCATTATGTGAATAATTTTAAAATCTTAGCTCAAACGGCTGCAAAACCTGTTTGCCCAGCACGGGGATATTGAGTTCTATAAGATAAAGCCATAAACATGTTTGTCTGAGTCTTCTATCAAAAGTTACAGCGATTTATATGAAGTGGTTGAAAAACGCTTTATTTCGCCAAGACAGTGTGTTTCTCACTGTTACATGCATTTGAATGGGAAACTCGCCTGAAACAAAGTATAGGTTTTCATTATGTGAATAATTTTAAAGTCTTAGCTCAAACGGCTGCAAAACCTGTTTGCCCAGCACGGGGATATTGAGTTCTATAAGATAAAGCCATAAACATGTTTGTCTGAGTCTTCTATCAAAAGTTACAGCGATTTATATGAAGTGGTTGAAAAACGCTTTATTTCGCCAAGACAGTGTGTTTCTCACTGTTACATGCATTTGAATGGGAAACTCGCCTGAAACAAAGTATAGGTTTTCATTATGTGAATAATTTTAAAGTCTTAGCTCAAACGGCTGCAAAACCTGTTTGCCCAGCACGGGGATATTGAGTTCTATAAGATAAAGCCATAAACATGTTTGTCTGAGTCTTCTATCAAAAGTTACAGCTATTTATATGAAGTTGTACAAAAACGCTTTCTTTCGCCAAGACAGTGCGTTTCTCACTGTTACATGCATTTGAATGGGGAACTCGACCGAAACAAAGTATAGGTTTTTATTATGTGAATAACTTGGAAATCTTAGCTCAAACAGCTGCAAAACCTGTTTGCCCAGCACGGGAACCTTGGGTTCTATAAGATAAAGCCATAAACATGTTTGTCTGAGTCTTCTATCAAAAGTTACAGCTATTTATATGAAGTTGTACAAAAACGCTTTCTTTCGCCAAGACAGTGCGTTTCTCACTGTTACATGCATTTGAATGGGGAACTCGACCGAAACAAAGTATAGGTTTTCATTATGTGAATAACTTGGAAATCTTAGCTCAAACAGCTGCAAAACCTGTTTGCCCAGCACGGGAACCTTGAGTTCTATAAGATAAAGCCATAAACATGTGTATCCGAGTCTTCTATCAAAAGTTACAGCTATTCATATGAAGTTGTACAAAAACGCTTTCTTTCGCCAAGACAGTGCGTTTCTCACTGTTACATGCATTTGAATGGGGAACTCGACCGAAACAAAGTATAGGTTTTCATTATGTGAATAACTTGGAAATCTTAGCTCAAACAGCTGCAAAACCTGTTTGCCCAGCACGGGAACCTTGAGTTCTATAAGATAAAGCCATAAACATGTGTATCCGAGGCTTCTATCAAAAGTTACAGCTATTCATATGAAGTTGTACAAAAACGCTTTATTTCGCCAAGACAGTGCGTTTCTCACTGTTACATGCATTTGAATGGGGAACTCGACCGAAACAAAGTATAGGTTTTCATTATGTGAATAACTTGGAAATCTTAGCTCAAACAGCTGCAAAACCTGTTTGCCCAGCACGGGAACCTTGAGTTCTATAATATAAGGCCATAAACATGGGTGTCTGAGTCTTCTATCAAAAGTTACAGCTATTTCTATGAAGTTGTACAAAAACGATTTCTTTCGCCAAGACAGTGCATTTCTCACTGTTACATGCATTTGAATGGGGAACTCGACCGAAACAAAGTATAGGTTTTCATTATGTGAATAACTTGGAAATCTTAGCTCAAACAGCTGCAAAACCTGTTTGCCCAGCACGGGAACCTTGAGTTCTATAAGATAAAGCCATAAACATGTTTGTCTGAGTCTTCTATCAAAAGTTACAGCTATTTATATGAAGTTGTACAAAAACGCTTTCTTTCGCCAAGACAGTGTGTTTCTCACTGTTACATGCATTTGAATGGGAAACTCGCCTGAAACAACGTATAGGTTTTCATTATGTGAATAATTTTAAAATCTTAGCTCAAACGGCTGCAAAACCTGTTTGCCCAGCACGGGGATATTGAGTTCTATAAGATAAAGCCATAAACATGTTTGTCTGAGTCTTCTATCAAAAGTTACAGCGATTTATATGAAGTTGTTCAAAAACGCTTTATTTCGCCAAGACAATGCGTTTCTCAATGTTACATGCATTTGAATGGGAAACTCGCCTGAAACAAAGTATAGGTTTTCATTATGTGAATAATTTTAAAATCTTAGCTCAAACGGCTGCAAAACCTGTTTGCCCAGCACGGGGATATTGAGTTCTATAAGATAAAGCCATAAACATGTTTGTCTGAGTCTTCTATCAAAAGTTACAGCGATTTATATGAAGTTGTTCAAAAACGCTTTATTTCGCCAAGACAATGCGTTTCTCACTGTTACATGCATTTGAATGGGAAACTCGCCTGAGACAAAGTATAGGTTTTCATTATGTGAATAATTTTAAAATCTTAGCTCAAACGGCTGCAAAACCTGTTTGCCCAGCACGGGGATATTGAGTTCTATAAGATAAAGCCATAAACATGTTTGTCTGAGTCTTCTATCAAAAGTTACAGCGATTTATATGAAGTTGTTCAAAAATGCTTTATTTCGCCAAGACAATGCGTTTCTCACTGTTACATGCATTTGAATGGGAAACTCGCCTGAAACAAAGTATAGGTTTTCATTATGTGAATAACTTGGAAATCTTAGCTCAAACAGCTGCAAAACCTGTTTGCCCAGCACGGGAACCTTGAGTTCTATAAGATAAAGCCATAAACATGTGTATCCGAGGCTTCTATCAAAAGTTACAGCTATTCATATGAAGTTGTACAAAAACGCTTTCTTTCGCCAAGACAGTGCGTTTCTCACTGTTACATGCATTTGAATGGGGAACTCGACCGAAACAAAGTATAGGTTTTCATTATGTGAATAACTTGGAAATCTAAGCTCAAACAGCTGCAAAACCTGTTTGCCCAGCACGGGAACCTTGAGTTCTATAATATAAGGCCATAAACATGGGTGTCTGAGTCTTCTATCAAAAGTTACAGCGATTTATATGAAGTTGTACAAAAACGATTTCTTTCGCCAAGACAGTGCATTTCTCACTGTTACATGCATTTGAATGGGGAACTCGACTGAAACAAAGTATAGGTTTTCATTATGTGAATAACTTGGAAATCTTAGCTCAAACAGCTGCAAAACCTGTTTGCCCAGCACGGGTAAATTGAATTCTATAAGATGAAGCCATAAACATGTGTGTCTGAGTCGTCTATCAAAAGTTACAGCTGTCTTCATGAAGACCATTAAAAACGCTTTATTTCACATGTTAGTGCGTTTCTCGCTATTACATGCATTTGAATGGAGTTCTCGCCCAAAACAAAGTATAGGTTTTCATTATGTGAATAACTTTAACATCTTAGCTCAAACAGCTGCAAAACCTGTTTGCCAGCACGGGGAAATCGAATTCTATAAGTTAAAGCCATAAATACGTATATCTGAAACTTCTATCAAAAGTTACAGCTATTTATATGAATTTGTACAAAAACGCTTTATTTCGTCAAGACAGTGCGTTTCTGACGATTACATGCATTTGAATGGGGAACTCGCCTGAAACAAAGTATAGGTTTTCATTATGTGAATAACTTGAAAATCTTAGCTCAAACAGCTGCAAAACCTGTTTGCCCAGCACGGGTTATTGAATTCTATAAGATAAAGCCATAAATATGTTTTTCTGAGTCTTCTATCAAAAGTTACAGCTGTCTTCATGAAGACAATTAAAAACGCTTTATTTCACCAGTTAGTGCGTTTCTCGCTATTACATGCATTTGAATGGAGTTCTCGCCCGACACAAAGTAGTTTTCATTTTGTGAATAACTTGAAAATCTTAGCTCAAACAGCTGCAAAACCTGTTTTCCCAGCACGGGGATATTGAGTTCTATAAGATAAAGCCATAAACATGTTTGTCTGAGTCTTCTATCAAAAGTTACAGCGATTTATATGAAGTTGTTCAAAAACGCTTTATTTCGCCAAGACAATGCGTTTCTCACTGTTACATGTATTTGAATGGGAAACTGCCTGAAACAAAGTATAGGTTTTCATTATGTGAATAATTTTAAAATCTTAGCTCAAACGGCTGCAAAACCTGTTTGCCCAGCACGGGGATATTGAGTTCTATAAGATAAAGCCATAAACATGTTTGTCTGAGTCTTCTATCAAAAGTTACAGCGATTTATATGAAGTGGTTGAAAAACGCTTTATTTCGCCAAGACAGTGTGTTTCTCACTGTTACATGCATTTGAATGGGAAACTCGCCTGAAACAAAGTATAGGTTTTCATTATCTGAATAATTTTAAAATCTTAGCTCAAACGGCTGCAAAACCTGTTTGCCCAGCACGGGGATATTGAGTTCTATAAGATAAAGCCATAAACATGTTTGTCTGAGTCTTCTATCAAAAGTTACAGCGATTTATATGAAGTTGTTCAAAAACGCTTTATTTCGCCAAGACAATGCGTTTCTCACTGTTACATGCATTTGAATGGGAAACTCGCCTGAAACAAAGTATAGGTTTTCATTATGTGAATAATTTTAAAATCTTAGCTCAAACGGCTGCAAAACCTGTTTGCCCAGCACGGGGATATTGAGTTCTATAAGATAAAGCCATAAACATGTTTGTCTGAGTCTTCTATCAAAAGTTACAGCGATTTATATGAAGTTGTTCAAAAACGCTTTATTTCGCCAAGACAGTGTGTTTCTCACTGTTACATGCATTTGAATGGGAAACTCGCCTGAAACAAAGTATAGGTTTTCATTATGTGAATAATTTTAAAATCTTAGCTCAAACGGCTGCAAAACCTGTTTGCCCAGCACGGGGATATTGAGTTCTATAAGATAAAGCCATAAACATGTTTGTCTGAGTCTTCTATCAAAAGTTACAGCTATTTATATGAAGTTGTACAAAAACGCTTTCTTTCGCCAAGACAGTGCGTTTCTCACTGTTACATGCATTTGAATGGGGAACTCAACCGAAACAAAGTATAGGTTTTCATTATGTGAATAATTTTAAAATCTTAGCTCAAACGGCTGCAAAACCTGTTTGCCCAGTACGGGGATATTGAGTTCTATAAGATAAAGCCATAAACATGTTTGTCTGAGTCTTCTATCAAAAGTTACAGCGATTTATATGAAGTTGTTCAAAAACGCTTTATTTCGCCAAGACAATGCGTTTCTCACTGTTACATGCATTTGAATGGGAAACTCGCCTGAAACAACGTATAGGTTTTCATTATGTGAATAATTTTAAAATCTTAGCTCAAACGGCTGCAAAACCTGTTTGCCCAGCACGGGGATATTGAGTTCTATAAGATAAAGCCATAAACATGTTTGTCTGAGTCTTCTATCAAAAGTTACAGCGATTTATATGAAGTTGTTCAAAAACGCTTTATTTCGCCAAGACAATGCGTTTCTCACTGTTACATGCATTTGAATGGGAAACTCGCCTGAAACAAAGTATAGGTTTTCATTATGTGAATAATTTTAAAATCTTAGCTCAAACGGCTGCAAAACCTGTTCTGTTTGCCCAGCACGGGGATATTGAGTTCTATAAGATAAAGCCATAAACATGTTTGTCTGAGTCTTCTATCAAATGTTACAGCGATTTATATGAAGTTGTTCAAAAACGCTTTATTTCGCCAAGACAATGCGTTTCTCACTGTTACATGCATTTGAATGGGAAACTCGCCTGAAACAAAGTATAGGTTTTCATTATGTGAATAATTTTAAAATCTTAGCTCAAACGGCTGCAAAATCTGTTCTGTTTGCCCAGCACGGGGATATTGAGTTCTATAAGATAAAGCCATAAACATGTTTGTCTGAGTCTTCTATCAAAAGTTACAGCGATTTATATGAAGTTGTTCAAAAACGCTTTATTTCGCCAAGACAGTGTGTTTCTCACTGTTACATGCATTTGAATGGGAAACTCGCCTGAAACAAAGTATAGGTTTTCATTATGTGAATAATTTTAAAATCTTAGCTCAAACGGCTGCAAAACCTGTTTGCCCAGCACAGGGATATTGAGTTCTATAAGATAAAGCCATAAACATGTTTGTCTGAGTCTTCTATCAAATGTTACAGCGATTTATATGAAGTTGTTCAAAAACGCTTTATTTCGCCAAGACAATGCGTTTCTCACTGTTACATGCATTTGAATGGGAAACTCGCCTGAAACAACGTATAGGTTTTCATTATGTGAATAATTTTAAAATCTTAGCTCAAACGGCTGCAAAACCTGTTCTGTTTGCCCAGCACGGGGATATTGAGTTCTATAAGATAAAGCCATAAACATGTTTGTCTGAGTCTTCTATCAAAAGTTACAGCGATTTATATGAAGTTGTTCAAAAACGCTTTATTTCGCCAAGACAGTGTGTTTCTCACTGTTACATGCACTTGAATGGGAAACTCGCCTGAAACAAAGTATAGGTTTTCATTATGTGAATAATTTTAAAATCTTAGCTCAAACGGCTGCAAAACCTGTTCTGTTTGCCCAGCACGGGGATATTGAGTTCTATAAGATAAAGCCATAAACATGTTTGTCTGAGTCTTCTATCAAAAGTTACAGCGATTTATATGAAGTTGTTCAAAAACGCTTTATTTCGCCAAGACAATGCGTTTCTCACTGTTACATGCATTTGAATGGGAAACTCGCCTGAAACAAAGTATAGGTTTTCATTATGTGAATAATTTTAAAATCTTAGCTCAAACGGCTGCAAAACCTGTTCTGTTTGCCCAGCACGGGGATATTGAGTTCTATAAGATAAAGCCATAAACATGTTTGTCTGAGTCTTCTATCAAAAGTTACAGCGATTTATATGAAGTTGTTCAAAAACGCTTTATTTCGCCAAGACAGTGTGTTTCTCACTGTTACATGCATTTGAATGGGAAACTCGCCTGAAACAAAGTATAGGTTTTCATTATGTGAATAATTTTAAAATCTTAGCTCAAACGGCTGCAAAACCTGTTTGCCCAGCACAGGGATATTGAGTTCTATAAGATAAAGCCATAAACATGTTTGTCTGAGTCTTCTATCAAATGTTACAGCGATTTATATGAAGTTGTTCAAAAACGCTTTATTTCGCCAAGACAATGCGTTTCTCACTGTTACATGCATTTGAATGGGAAACTCGCCTGAAACAACGTATAGGTTTTCATTATGTGAATAATTTTAAAATCTTAGCTCAAACGGCTGCAAAACCTGTTCTGTTTGCCCAGCACGGGGATATTGAGTTCTATAAGATAAAGCCATAAACATGTTTGTCTGAGTCTTCTATCAAAAGTTACAGCGATTTATATGGAGTTGTTCAAAAACGCTTTATTTCGCCAAGACAGTGTGTTTCTCACTGTTACATGCACTTGAATGGGAAACTCGCCTGAAACAAAGTATAGGTTTTCATTATGTGAATAATTTTAAAATCTTAGCTCAAACGGCTGCAAAATCTGTTCTGTTTGCCCAGCACGGGGATATTGAGTTCTATAAGATAAAGCCATAAACATGTTTGTCTGAGTCTTCTATCAAAAGTTACAGCGATTTATATGAAGTTGTTCAAAAACGCTTTATTTCGCCAAGACAATGCGTTTCTCACTGTTACATGCATTTGAATGGGAAACTCGCCTGAAACAACGTATAGGTTTTCATTATGTGAATAATTTTAAAATCTTAGCTCAAACGGCTGCAAAACCTGTTTGCCCAGCACGGGGATATTGAGTTCTATAAGATAAAGCCATAAACATGTTTGTCTGAGTCTTCTATCAAAAGTTACAGCGATTTATATGAAGTTGTTCAAAAACGCTTTATTTGGCCAAGACAATGCGTTTCTCACTGTTACATGCATTTGAATGGGAAACTCGCCTGAAACAAAGTATAGGTTTTCATTATGTGAATAATTTTAAAATCTTAGCTCAAACGGCTGCAAAACCTGTTTGCCCAGCACGGGGATATTGAGTTCTATAAGATAAAGCCATAAACATGTTTGTCTGAGTCTTCTATCAAAAGTTACAGCGATTTATATGAAGTTGTTCAAAAACGCTTTATTTCGCCAAGACAATGCGTTTCTCACTGTTACATGCATTTGAATGGGAAACTCGCCTGAAACAAAGTATAGGTTTTCATTATGTGAATAATTTTAAAATCTTAGCTCAAACGGCTGCAAAACCTGTTCTGTTTGCCCAGCACGGGGATATTGAGTTCTATAAGATAAAGCCATAAACATGTTTGTCTGAGTCTTCTATCAAAAGTTACAGCGATTTATATGAAGTTGTTCAAAAACGCTTTATTTCGCCAAGACAATGCGTTTCTCACTGTTACATGCATTTGAATGGGAAACTCGCCTGAAACAACGTATAGGTTTTCATTATGTGAATAATTTTAAAATCTTAGCTCAAACGGCTGCAAAACCTGTTTGCCCAGCACGGGGATATTGAGTTCTATAAGATAAAGCCATAAACATGTTTGTCTGAGTCTTCTATCAAAAGTTACAGCGATTTATATGAAGTTGTTCAAAAACGCTTTATTTCGCCAAGACAATGCGTTTCTCACTGTTACATGCATTTGAATGGGAAACTCGCCTGAAACAACGTATAGGTTTTCATTATGTGAATAATTTTAAAATCTTAGCTCAAACGGCTGCAAAACCTGTTTGCCCAGCACGGGGATATTGAGTTCTATAAGATAAAGCCATAAACATGTTTGTCTGAGTCTTCTATCAAAAGTTACAGCGATTTATATGAAGTTGTTCAAAAACGCTTTATTTCGCCAAGACAATGCGTTTCTCACTGTTACATGCATTTGAATGGGAAACTCGCCTGAAACAAAGTATAGGTTTTCATTATGTGAATAATTTTAAAATCTTAGCTCAAACGGCTGCAAAACCTGTTCTGTTTGCCCAGCACGGGGATATTGAGTTCTATAAGATAAAGCCATAAACATGTTTGTCTGAGTCTTCTATCAAATGTTACAGCGATTTATATGAAGTTGTTCAAAAACGCTTTATTTCGCCAAGACAATGCGTTTCTCACTGTTACATGCATTTGAATGGGAAACTCGCCTGAAACAAAGTATAGGTTTTCATTATGTGAATAATTTTAAAATCTTAGCTCAAACGGCTGCAAAATCTGTTCTGTTTGCCCAGCACGGGGATATTGAGTTCTATAAGATAAAGCCATAAACATGTTTGTCTGAGTCTTCTATCAAAAGTTACAGCGATTTATATGAAGTTGTTCAAAAACGCTTTATTTCGCCAAGACAGTGTGTTTCTCACTGTTACATGCATTTGAATGGGAAACTCGCCTGAAACAAAGTATAGGTTTTCATTATGTGAATAATTTTAAAATCTTAGCTCAAACGGCTGCAAAACCTGTTTGCCCAGCACAGGGATATTGAGTTCTATAAGATAAAGCCATAAACATGTTTGTCTGAGTCTTCTATCAAATGTTACAGCGATTTATATGAAGTTGTTCAAAAACGCTTTATTTCGCCAAGACAATGCGTTTCTCACTGTTACATGCATTTGAATGGGAAACTCGCCTGAAACAACGTATAGGTTTTCATTATGTGAATAATTTTAAAATCTTAGCTCAAACGGCTGCAAAACCTGTTCTGTTTGCCCAGCACGGGGATATTGAGTTCTATAAGATAAAGCCATAAACATGTTTGTCTGAGTCTTCTATCAAAAGTTACAGCGATTTATATGAAGTTGTTCAAAAACGCTTTATTTCGCCAAGACAGTGTGTTTCTCACTGTTACATGCACTTGAATGGGAAACTCGCCTGAAACAAAGTATAGGTTTTCATTATGTGAATAATTTTAAAATCTTAGCTCAAACGGCTGCAAAACCTGTTCTGTTTGCCCAGCACGGGGATATTGAGTTCTATAAGATAAAGCCATAAACATGTTTGTCTGAGTCTTCTATCAAAAGTTACAGCGATTTATATGAAGTTGTTCAAAAACGCTTTATTTCGCCAAGACAATGCGTTTCTCACTGTTACATGCATTTGAATGGGAAACTCGCCTGAAACAAAGTATAGGTTTTCATTATGTGAATAATTTTAAAATCTTAGCTCAAACGGCTGCAAAACCTGTTCTGTTTGCCCAGCACGGGGATATTGAGTTCTATAAGATAAAGCCATAAACATGTTTGTCTGAGTCTTCTATCAAAAGTTACAGCGATTTATATGGAGTTGTTCAAAAACGCTTTATTTCGCCAAGACAGTGTGTTTCTCACTGTTACATGCACTTGAATGGGAAACTCGCCTGAAACAAAGTATAGGTTTTCATTATGTGAATAATTTTAAAATCTTAGCTCAAACGGCTGCAAAATCTGTTCTGTTTGCCCAGCACGGGGATATTGAGTTCTATAAGATAAAGCCATAAACATGTTTGTCTGAGTCTTCTATCAAAAGTTACAGCGATTTATATGAAGTTGTTCAAAAACGCTTTATTTCGCCAAGACAATGCGTTTCTCACTGTTACATGCATTTGAATGGGAAACTCGCCTGAAACAACGTATAGGTTTTCATTATGTGAATAATTTTAAAATCTTAGCTCAAACGGCTGCAAAACCTGTTTGCCCAGCACGGGGATATTGAGTTCTATAAGATAAAGCCATAAACATGTTTGTCTGAGTCTTCTATCAAAAGTTACAGCGATTTATATGAAGTTGTTCAAAAACGCTTTATTTCGCCAAGACAATGCGTTTCTCACTGTTACATGCATTTGAATGGGAAACTCGCCTGAAACAAAGTATAGGTTTTCATTATGTGAATAATTTTAAAATCTTAGCTCAAACGGCTGCAAAACCTGTTCTGTTTGCCCAGCACGGGGATATTGAGTTCTATAAGATAAAGCCATAAACATGTTTGTCTGAGTCTTCTATCAAAAGTTACAGCGATTTATATGAAGTTGTTCAAAAACGCTTTATTTCGCCAAGACAATGCGTTTCTCACTGTTACATGCATTTGAATGGGAAACTCGCCTGAAACAACGTATAGGTTTTCATTATGTGAATAATTTTAAAATCTTAGCTCAAACGGCTGCAAAACCTGTTTGCCCAGCACGGGGATATTGAGTTCTATAAGATAAAGCCATAAACATGTTTGTCTGAGTCTTCTATCAAAAGTTACAGCGATTTATATGAAGTTGTTCAAAAACGCTTTATTTCGCCAAGACAATGCGTTTCTCACTGTTACATGCATTTGAATGGGAAACTCGCCTGAAACAACGTATAGGTTTTCATTATGTGAATAATTTTAAAATCTTAGCTCAAACGGCTGCAAAACCTGTTTGCCCAGCACGGGGATATTGAGTTCTATAAGATAAAGCCATAAACATGTTTGTCTGAGTCTTCTATCAAAAGTTACAGCGATTTATATGAAGTTGTTCAAAAACGCTTTATTTCGCCAAGACAATGCGTTTCTCACTGTTACATGCATTTGAATGGGAAACTCGCCTGAAACAAAGTATAGGTTTTCATTATGTGAATAATTTTAAAATCTTAGCTCAAACGGCTGCAAAACCTGTTCTGTTTGCCCAGCACGGGGATATTGAGTTCTATAAGATAAAGCCATAAACATGTTTGTCTGAGTCTTCTATCAAATGTTACAGCGATTTATATGAAGTTGTTCAAAAACGCTTTATTTCGCCAAGACAATGCGTTTCTCACTGTTACATGCATTTGAATGGGAAACTCGCCTGAAACAAAGTATAGGTTTTCATTATGTGAATAATTTTAAAATCTTAGCTCAAACGGCTGCAAAATCTGTTCTGTTTGCCCAGCACGGGGATATTGAGTTCTATAAGATAAAGCCATAAACATGTTTGTCTGAGTCTTCTATCAAAAGTTACAGCGATTTATATGAAGTTGTTCAAAAACGCTTTATTTCGCCAAGACAGTGTGTTTCTCACTGTTACATGCATTTGAATGGGAAACTCGCCTGAAACAAAGTATAGGTTTTCATTATGTGAATAATTTTAAAATCTTAGCTCAAACGGCTGCAAAACCTGTTTGCCCAGCACAGGGATATTGAGTTCTATAAGATAAAGCCATAAACATGTTTGTCTGAGTCTTCTATCAAATGTTACAGCGATTTATATGAAGTTGTTCAAAAACGCTTTATTTCGCCAAGACAATGCGTTTCTCACTGTTACATGCATTTGAATGGGAAACTCGCCTGAAACAACGTATAGGTTTTCATTATGTGAATAATTTTAAAATCTTAGCTCAAACGGCTGCAAAACCTGTTCTGTTTGCCCAGCACGGGGATATTGAGTTCTATAAGATAAAGCCATAAACATGTTTGTCTGAGTCTTCTATCAAAAGTTACAGCGATTTATATGAAGTTGTTCAAAAACGCTTTATTTCGCCAAGACAGTGTGTTTCTCACTGTTACATGCACTTGAATGGGAAACTCGCCTGAAACAAAGTATAGGTTTTCATTATGTGAATAATTTTAAAATCTTAGCTCAAACGGCTGCAAAACCTGTTCTGTTTGCCCAGCACGGGGATATTGAGTTCTATAAGATAAAGCCATAAACATGTTTGTCTGAGTCTTCTATCAAAAGTTACAGCGATTTATATGAAGTTGTTCAAAAACGCTTTATTTCGCCAAGACAATGCGTTTCTCACTGTTACATGCATTTGAATGGGAAACTCGCCTGAAACAAAGTATAGGTTTTCATTATGTGAATAATTTTAAAATCTTAGCTCAAACGGCTGCAAAACCTGTTCTGTTTGCCCAGCACGGGGATATTGAGTTCTATAAGATAAAGCCATAAACATGTTTGTCTGAGTCTTCTATCAAAAGTTACAGCGATTTATATGAAGTTGTTCAAAAACGCTTTATTTCGCCAAGACAGTGTGTTTCTCACTGTTACATGCATTTGAATGGGAAACTCGCCTGAAACAAAGTATAGGTTTTCATTATGTGAATAATTTTAAAATCTTAGCTCAAACGGCTGCAAAACCTGTTTGCCCAGCACAGGGATATTGAGTTCTATAAGATAAAGCCATAAACATGTTTGTCTGAGTCTTCTATCAAATGTTACAGCGATTTATATGAAGTTGTTCAAAAACGCTTTATTTCGCCAAGACAATGCGTTTCTCACTGTTACATGCATTTGAATGGGAAACTCGCCTGAAACAACGTATAGGTTTTCATTATGTGAATAATTTTAAAATCTTAGCTCAAACGGCTGCAAAACCTGTTCTGTTTGCCCAGCACGGGGATATTGAGTTCTATAAGATAAAGCCATAAACATGTTTGTCTGAGTCTTCTATCAAAAGTTACAGCGATTTATATGAAGTTGTTCAAAAACGCTTTATTTCGCCAAGACAGTGTGTTTCTCACTGTTACATGCATTTGAATGGGAAACCCTCCTGAAACAAAGTATAGGTTTTCATTATGTGAATAATTTTAAAATCTTAGCTCAAACGGCTGCAAAACCTGTTTGCCCAGCACAGGGATATTGAGTTCTATAAGATAAAGCCATAAACATGTTTGTCTGAGTCTTCTATCAAAAGTTACAGCGATTTATATGAAGTTGTTCAAAAACGCTTTATTTCGCCAAGACAGTGTGTTTCTCACTGTTACATGCATTTGAATGGGAAACTCGCCTGAAACAACGTATAGGTTTTCATTATGTGAATAATTTTAAAATCTTAGCTCAAACGGCTGCAAAACCTGTTTGCCGAGCACGGGGATATTGAGTTCTATAAGATAAAGCCATAAACATGTTTGTCTGAGTCTTCTATCAAAAGTTACAGCGATTTATATGAAGTTGTTCAAAAACGCTTTATTTCGCCAAGACAATGCGTTTCTCACTGTTACATGCATTTGAATGGGAAACTCGCCTGAAACAACGTATAGGTTTTCATTATGTGAATAATTTTAAAATCTTAGCTCAAACGGCTGCAAAACCTGTTTGCCGAGCACGGGGATATTGAGTTCTATAAGATAAAGCCATAAACATGTTTGTCTGAGTCTTCTATCAAAAGTTACAGCGATTTATATGAAGTTGTTCAAAAACGCTTTATTTCGCCAAGACAATGCGTTTCTCACTGTTACATGCATTTGAATGGGAAACTCGCCTGAAACAAAGTATAGGTTTTCATTATGTGAATAATTTTAAAATCTTAGCTCAAACGGCTGCAAAACCTGTTCTGTTTGCCGAGCACGGGGATATTGAGTTCTATAAGATAAAGCCATAAACATGTTTGTCTGAGTCTTCTATCAAAAGTTACAGCGATTTATATGAAGTTGTTCAAAAACGCTTTATTTCGCCAAGACAATGCGTTTCTCACTGTTACATGCATTTGAATGGGAAACTCGCCTGAAACAAAGTATAGGTTTTCATTATGTGAATAATTTTAAAATCTTAGCTCAAACGGCTGCAAAACCTGTTCTGTTTGCCCAGCACGGGGATATTGAGTTCTATAAGATAAAGCCATAAACATGTTTGTCTGAGTCTTCTATCAAAAGTTACAGCGATTTATATGAAGTTGTTCAAAAACGCTTTATTTCGCCAAGACAGTGTGTTTCTCACTGTTACATGCATTTGAATGGGAAACTCGCCTGAAACAACGTATAGGTTTTCATTATGTGAATAATTTTAAAATCTTAGCTCAAACGCTGCAAAACCTGTTTGCCCAGCACGGGGATATTGAGTTCTATAAGATAAAGCCATAAACATGTTTGTCTGAGTCTTCTATCAAAAGTTACAGCGATTTATATGAAGTTGTTCAAAAACGCTTTATTTCGCCAAGACAATGCGTTTCTCACTGTTACATGCATTTGAATGGGAAACTCGCCTGAAACAAAGTATAGGTTTTCATTATGTGAATAATTTTAAAATCTTAGCTCAAACGGCTGCAAAACCTGTTCTGTTTGCCCAGCACGGGGATATTGAGTTCTATAAGATAAAGCCATAAACATGTTTGTCTGAGTCTTCTATCAAAAGTTACAGCGATTTATATGAAGTTGTTCAAAAACGCTTTATTTCGCCAAGACAGTGTGTTTCTCACTGTTACATGCATTTGAATGGGAAACTCGCCTGAAACAAAGTATAGGTTTTCATTATGTGAATAATTTTAAAATCTTAGCTCAAACGGCTGCAAAACCTGTTTGCCCAGCACAGGGATATTGAGTTCTATAAGATAAAGCCATAAACATGTTTGTCTGAGTCTTCTATCAAATGTTACAGCGATTTATATGAAGTTGTTCAAAAACGCTTTATTTCGCCAAGACAATGCGTTTCTCACTGTTACATGCATTTGAATGGGAAACTCGCCTGAAACAACGTATAGGTTTTCATTATGTGAATAATTTTAAAATCTTAGCTCAAACGGCTGCAAAACCTGTTCTGTTTGCCCAGCACGGGGATATTGAGTTCTATAAGATAAAGCCATAAACATGTTTGTCTGAGTCTTCTATCAAAAGTTACAGCGATTTATATGAAGTTGTTCAAAAACGCTTTATTTCGCCAAGACAGTGTGTTTCTCACTGTTACATGCATTTGAATGGGAAACCCTCCTGAAACAAAGTATAGGTTTTCATTATGTGAATAATTTTAAAATCTTAGCTCAAACGGCTGCAAAACCTGTTTGCCCAGCACAGGGATATTGAGTTCTATAAGATAAAGCCATAAACATGTTTGTCTGAGTCTTCTATCAAAAGTTACAGCGATTTATATGAAGTTGTTCAAAAACGCTTTATTTCGCCAAGACAGTGTGTTTCTCACTGTTACATGCATTTGAATGGGAAACTCGCCTGAAACAACGTATAGGTTTTCATTATGTGAATAATTTTAAAATCTTAGCTCAAACGGCTGCAAAACCTGTTTGCCGAGCACGGGGATATTGAGTTCTATAAGATAAAGCCATAAACATGTTTGTCTGAGTCTTCTATCAAAAGTTACAGCGATTTATATGAAGTTGTTCAAAAACGCTTTATTTCGCCAAGACAATGCGTTTCTCACTGTTACATGCATTTGAATGGGAAACTCGCCTGAAACAACGTATAGGTTTTCATTATGTGAATAATTTTAAAATCTTAGCTCAAACGGCTGCAAAACCTGTTTGCCGAGCACGGGGATATTGAGTTCTATAAGATAAAGCCATAAACATGTTTGTCTGAGTCTTCTATCAAAAGTTACAGCGATTTATATGAAGTTGTTCAAAAACGCTTTATTTCGCCAAGACAATGCGTTTCTCACTGTTACATGCATTTGAATGGGAAACTCGCCTGAAACAAAGTATAGGTTTTCATTATGTGAATAATTTTAAAATCTTAGCTCAAACGGCTGCAAAACCTGTTCTGTTTGCCGAGCACGGGGATATTGAGTTCTATAAGATAAAGCCATAAACATGTTTGTCTGAGTCTTCTATCAAAAGTTACAGCGATTTATATGAAGTTGTTCAAAAACGCTTTATTTCGCCAAGACAATGCGTTTCTCACTGTTACATGCATTTGAATGGGAAACTCGCCTGAAACAAAGTATAGGTTTTCATTATGTGAATAATTTTAAAATCTTAGCTCAAACGGCTGCAAAACCTGTTCTGTTTGCCCAGCACGGGGATATTGAGTTCTATAAGATAAAGCCATAAACATGTTTGTCTGAGTCTTCTATCAAAAGTTACAGCGATTTATATGAAGTTGTTCAAAAACGCTTTATTTCGCCAAGACAGTGTGTTTCTCACTGTTACATGCATTTGAATGGGAAACTCGCCTGAAACAACGTATAGGTTTTCATTATGTGAATAATTTTAAAATCTTAGCTCAAACGCTGCAAAACCTGTTTGCCCAGCACGGGGATATTGAGTTCTATAAGATAAAGCCATAAACATGTTTGTCTGAGTCTTCTATCAAAAGTTACAGCGATTTATATGAAGTTGTTCAAAAACGCTTTATTTCGCCAAGACAATGCGTTTCTCACTGTTACATGCATTTGAATGGGAAACTCGCCTGAAACAAAGTATAGGTTTTCATTATGTGAATAATTTTAAAATCTTAGCTCAAACGGCTGCAAAACCTGTTTGCCCAGCACAGGGATATTGAGTTCTATAAGATAAAGCCATAAACATGTTTGTCTGAGTCTTCTATCAAAAGTTACAGCGATTTATATGAAGTTGTTCAAAAACGCTTTATTTCGCCAAGACAATGCGTTTCTCACTGTTACATGCATTTGAATGGGAAACTCGCCTGAAACAAAGTATAGGTTTTCATTATGTGAATAATTTTAAAATCTTAGCTCAAACGGCTGCAAAACCTGTTCTGTTTGCCCAGCACAGGGATATTGAGTTCTATAAGATAAAGCCATAAACATGTTTGTCTGAGTCTTCTATCAAAAGTTACAGCGATTTATATGAAGTTGTTCAAAAACGCTTTATTTCGCCAAGACAATGCGTTTCTCACTGTTACATGCATTTGAATGGGAAACTCGCCTGAAACAACGTATAGGTTTTCATTATGTGAATAATTTTAAAATCTTAGCTCAAACGGCTGCAAAACCTGTTTGCCCAGCACGGGGATATTGAGTTCTATAAGATAAAGCCATAAACATGTTTGTCTGAGTCTTCTATCAAAAGTTACAGCGATTTATATGAAGTTGTTCAAAAACGCTTTATTTCGCCAAGAAAATGCGTTTCTCACTGTTACATGCATTTGAATGGGAAACTCGCCTGAAACAACGTATAGGTTTTCATTATGTGAATAATTTTAAAATCTTAGCTCAAACGGCTGCAAAACCTGTTCTGTTTGCCCAGCACAGGGATATTGAGTTCTATAAGATAAAGCCATAAACATGTTTGTCTGAGTCTTCTATCAAAAGTTACAGCGATTTATATGAAGTTGTTCAAAAACGCTTTATTTCGCCAAGACAATGCGTTTCTCACTGTTACATGCATTTGAATGGGAAACTCGCCTGAAACAACGTATAGGTTTTCATTATGTGAATAATTTTAAAATCTTAGCTCAAACGGCTGCAAAACCTGTTTGCCCAGCACGGGGATATTGAGTTCTATAAGATAAAGCCATAAACATGTTTGTCTGAGTCTTCTATCTGAGTCTTCTTCTTCTGAGTCTTCTATCAAAAGTTGTTCAAAAACGCTTTATTTCGCCAAGAAAATGCGTTTCTCACTGTTACATGCATTTGAATGGGAAACTCGCCTGAAACAACGTATAGGTTTTCATTATGTGAATAATTTTAAAATCTTAGCTCAAACGGCTGCAAAACCTGTTTGCCCAGCACGGGGATATTGAGTTCTATAAGATAAAGCCATAAACATGTTTGTGTGAGTCTTCTATCAAAAGTTACAGCGATTTATATGAAGTTGTTCAAAAACGCTTTATTTCGCCAAGACAATGCGTTTCTCACTGTTACATGCATTTGAATGGGAAACTCGCCTGAAACAACGTATAGGTTTTCATTATGTGAATAATTTTAAAATCTTAGCTCAAACGGCTGCAAAACCTGTTTGCCGAGCACGGGGATATTGAGTTCTATAAGATAAAGCCATAAACATGTTTGTCTGAGTCTTCTATCAAAAGTTACAGCGATTTATATGAAGTTGTTCAAAAACGCTTTATTTCGCCAAGACAATGCGTTTCTCACTGTTACATGCATTTGAATGGGAAACTCGCCTGAAACAAAGTATAGGTTTTCATTATGTGAATAATTTTAACATCTTAGCTCAAACGGCTGCAAAACCTGTTTGCCCAGCACGGGGATATTGAGTTCTATAAGATAAAGCCATAAACGTGTTTGTCTGAGTCTTCTATCAAAAGTTACAGCGATTTATATGAAGTTGTTCAAAAACGCTTTATTTCGCCAAGACAATGCGTTTCTCACTGTTACATGCATTTGAATGGGAAACTCGCCTGAAACAACGTATAGGTTTTCATTATGTGAATAATTTTAAAATCTTAGCTCAAACGGCTGCAAAACCTGTTTGCCCAGCACAGGGATATTGAGTTCTATAAGATAAAGCCATAAACATGTTTGTCTGAGTCTTCTATCAAAAGTTACAGCGATTTATATGAAGTTGTTCAAAAACGCTTTATTTCGCCAAGACAATGCGTTTCTCACTGTTACATGCATTTGAATGGGAAACTCGCCTGAAACAAAGTATAGGTTTTCATTATGTGAATAATTTTAAAATCTTAGCTCAAACGGCTGCAAAACCTGTTCTGTTTGCCCAGCATGGGGATATTGAGTTCTATAAGATAAAGCCATAAACATGTTTGTCTGAGTCTTCTATCAAAAGTTACAGCGATTTATATGAAGTTGTTCAAAAACGCTTTATTTCGCCAAGACAGTGTGTTTCTCACTGTTACATGCATTTGAATGGGAAACTCGCCTGAAACAAAGTATAGGTTTTCATTATGTGAATAATTTTAAAATCTTAGCTCAAACGGCTGCAAAACCTGTTTGCCCAGCACAGGGATATTGAGTTCTATAAGATAAAGCCATAAACATGTTTGTCTGAGTCTTCTATCAAAAGTTACAGCGATTTATATGAAGTTGTTCAAAAACGCTTTATTTCGCCAAGACAATGCGTTTCTCACTGTTACATGCATTTGAATGGGAAACTCGCCTGAAACAACGTATAGGTTTTCATTATGTGAATAATTTTAAAATCTTAGCTCAAACGGCTGCAAAACCTGTTTGCCCAGCACGGGGATATTGAGTTCTATAAGATAAAGCCATAAACATGTTTGTCTGAGTCTTCTATCAAAAGTTACAGCGATTTATATGAAGTTGTTCAAAAACGCTTTATTTCGCCAAGACAATGCGTTTCTCACTGTTACATGCATTTGAATGGGAAACTCGCCTGAAACAAAGTATAGGTTTTCATTATGTGAATAATTTTAAAATCTTAGCTCAAACGGCTGCAAAGCCTGTTCTGTTTGCCCAGCACGGGGATATTGAGTTATATAAGATAAAGCCATAAACATGTTTGTCTGAGTCTTCTATCAAAAGTTACAGCGATTTATATGAAGTTGTTCAAAAACGCTTTATTTCGCCAAGACAGTGTGTTTCTCACTGTTACATGCATTTGAATGGGAAACTCGCCTGAAACAACGTATAGGTTTTCATTATGTGAATAATTTTAAAATCTTAGCTCAAACGGCTGCAAAACCTGTTCTGTTTGCCCAGCACAGGGATATTGAGTTCTATAAGATAAAGCCATAAACATGTTTGTCTGAGTCTTCTATCAAAAGTTACAGCGATTTATATGAAGTTGTTCAAAAACGCTTTATTTCGCCAAGACAATGCGTTTCTCACTGTTACATGCATTTGAATGGGAAACTCGCCTGAAACAACGTATAGGTTTTCATTATGTGAATAATTTTAAAATCTTAGCTCAAACGGCTGCAAAACCTGTTTGCCCAGCACGGGGATATTGAGTTCTATAAGATAAAGCCATAAACATGTTTGTCTGAGTCTTCTATCAAAAGTTACAGCGATTTATATGAAGTTGTTCAAAAACGCTTTATTTCGCCAAGAAAATGCGTTTCTCACTGTTACATGCATTTGAATGGGAAACTCGCCTGAAACAACGTATAGGTTTTCATTATGTGAATAATTTTAAAATCTTAGCTCAAACGGCTGCAAAACCTGTTTGCCCAGCACGGGGATATTGAGTTCTATAAGATAAAGCCATAAACATGTTTGTCTGAGTCTTCTATCAAAAGTTACAGCGATTTATATGAAGTTGTTCAAAAACGCTTTATTTCGCCAAGACAATGCGTTTCTCACTGTTACATGCATTTGAATGGGAAACTCGCCTGAAACAACGTATAGGTTTTCATTATGTGAATAATTTTAAAATCTTAGCTCAAACGGCTGCAAAACCTGTTTGCCCAGCACGGGGATATTGAGTTCTATAAGATAAAGCCATAAACATGTTTGTCTGAGTCTTCTATCAAAAGTTACAGCGATTTATATGAAGTTGTTCAAAAACGCTTTATTTCGCCAAGACAATGCGTTTCTCACTGTTACATGCATTTGAATGGGAAACTCGCCTGAAACAAAGTATAGGTTTTCATTATGTGAATAATTTTAACATCTTAGCTCAAACGGCTGCAAAACCTGTTTGCCCAGCACGGGGATATTGAGTTCTATAAGATAAAGCCATAAACGTGTTTGTCTGAGTCTTCTATCAAAAGTTACAGCGATTTATATGAAGTTGTTCAAAAACGCTTTATTTCGCCAAGACAATGCGTTTCTCACTGTTACATGCATTTGAATGGGAAACTCGCCTGAAACAACGTATAGGTTTTCATTATGTGAATAATTTTAAAATCTTAGCTCAAACGGCTGCAAAACCTGTTTGCCCAGCACAGGGATATTGAGTTCTATAAGATAAAGCCATAAACATGTTTGTCTGAGTCTTCTATCAAAAGTTACAGCGATTTATATGAAGTTGTTCAAAAACGCTTTATTTCGCCAAGACAATGCGTTTCTCACTGTTACATGCATTTGAATGGGAAACTCGCCTGAAACAAAGTATAGGTTTTCATTATGTGAATAATTTTAAAATCTTAGCTCAAACGGCTGCAAAACCTGTTCTGTTTGCCCAGCACAGGGATATTGAGTTCTATACGATAAAGCCATAAACATGTTTGTCTGAGTCTTCTATCAAAAGTTACAGCGATTTATATGAAGTTGTTCAAAAACGCTTTATTTCGCCAAGACAGTGTGTTTCTCACTGTTACATGCATTTGAATGGGAAACTCGCCTGAAACAAAGTATAGGTTTTCATTATGTGAATAATTTTAAAATCTTAGCTCAAACGGCTGCAAAACCTGTTTGCCCAGCACAGGGATATTGAGTTCTATAAGATAAAGCCATAAACATGTTTGTCTGAGTCTTCTATCAAAAGTTACAGCGATTTATATGAAGTTGTTCAAAAACACTTTATTTCGCCAAGACAATGCGTTTCTCACTGTTACATGCATTTGAATGGGAAACTCGCCTGAAACAACGTATAGGTTTTCATTATGTGAATAATTTTAAAATCTTAGCTCAAACGGCTGCAAAACCTGTTTGCCCAGCACAGGGATATTGAGTTCTATAAGATAAAGCCATAAACATGTTTGTCTGAGTCTTCTATCAAAAGTTACAGCGATTTATATGAAGTTGTTCAAAAACGCTTTATTTCGCCAAGACAATGCGTTTCTCACTGTTACATGCATTTGAATGGGAAACTCGCCTGAAACAACGTATAGGTTTTCATTATGTGAATAATTTTAAAATCTTAGCTCAAACGGCTGCAAAACCTGTTCTGTTTGCCCAGCACGGGGATATTGAGTTCTATAAGATAAAGCCATAAACATGTTTGTCTGAGTCTTCTATCAAAAGTTACAGCGATTTATATGAAGTTGTTCAAAAACGCTTTATTTCGCCAAGACAGTGTGTTTCTCACTGTTACATGCATTTGAATGGGAAACTCGCCTGAAACAAAGTATAGGTTTTCATTATGTGAATAATTTTAAAATCTTAGCTCAAACGGCTGCAAAACCTGTTTGCCCAGCACAGGGATATTGAGTTCTATAAGATAAAGCCATAAACATGTTTGTCTGAGTCTTCTATCAAAAGTTACAGCGATTTATATGAAGTTGTTCAAAAACGCTTTATTTCGCCAAGACAATGCGTTTCTCACTGTTACATGCATTTGAATGGGAAACTCGCCTGAAACAACGTATAGGTTTTCATTATGTGAATAATTTTAAAATCTTAGCTCAAACGGCTGCAAAACCTGTTTGCCCAGCACGGGGATATTGAGTTCTATAAGATAAAGCCATAAACATGTTTGTCTGAGTCTTCTATCAAAAGTTACAGCGATTTATATGAAGTTGTTCAAAAACGCTTTATTTCGCCAAGACAGTGTGTTTCTCACTGTTACATGCATTTGAATGGGAAACTCGCCTGAAACAAAGTATAGGTTTTCATTATGTGAATAATTTTAAAATCTTAGCTCAAACGGCTGCAAAACCTGTTTGCCCAGCACGGGGATATTGAGTTCTATAAGATAAAGCCATAAACGTGTTTGTCTGAGTCTTCTATCAAAAGTTACAGCGATTTATATGAAGTTGTTCAAAAACGCTTTATTTCGCCAAGACAATGCGTTTCTCACTGTTACATGCATTTGAATGGGAAACTCGCCTGAAACAACGTATAGGTTTTCATTATGTGAATAATTTTAAAATCTTAGCTCAAACGGCTGCAAAACCTGTTTGCCCAGCACGGGGATATTGAGTTCTATAAGATAAAGCCATAAACGTGTTTGTCTGAGTCTTCTATCAAAAGTTACAGCGATTTATATGAAGTTGTTCAAAAACGCTTTATTTCGCCAAGACAATGCGTTTCTCACTGTTACATGCATTTGAATGGGAAACTCGCCTGAAACAACGTATAGGTTTTCATTATGTGAATAATTTTAAAATCTTAGCTCAAACCCAGCACGGGGATATTGAGTTCTATAAGATAAAGCCATAAACATGTTTGTCTGAGTCTTCTATCAAAAGTTACAGCGATTTATATGAAGTTGTTCAAAAACGCTTTATTTCGCCAAGACAATGCGTTTCTCACTGTTACATGCATTTGAATGGGAAACTCGCCTGAAACAACGTATAGGTTTTCATTATGTGAATAATTTTAAAATCTTAGCTCAAACGGCTGCAAAACCTGTTTGCCCAGCACGGGGATATTGAGTTCTATAAGATAAAGCCATAAACATGTTTGTCTGAGTCTTCTATCAAAAGTTACAGCGATTTATATGAAGTTGTTCAAAAACGCTTTATTTCGCCAAGAAAATGCGTTTCTCACTGTTACATGCATTTGAATGGGAAACTCGCCTGAAACAACGTATAGGTTTTCATTATGTGAATAATTTTAAAATCTTAGCTCAAACGGCTGCAAAACCTGTTTGCCCAGCACGGGGATATTGAGTTCTATAAGATAAAGCCATAAACATGTTTGTCTGAGTCTTCTATCAAAAGTTACAGCGATTTATATGAAGTTGTTCAAAAACGCTTTATTTCGCCAAGAAAATGCGTTTCTCACTGTTACATGCATTTGAATGGGAAACTCGCCTGAAACAAAGTATAGGTTTTCATTATGTGAATAATTTTAAAATCTTAGCTCAAACGGCTGCAAAACCTGTTCTGTTTGCCCAGCACGGGGATATTGAGTTCTATAAGATAAAGCCATAAACATGTTTGTCTGAGTCTTCTATCAAAAGTTACAGCGATTTATATGAAGTTATTCAAAAACGCTTTATTTCGCCAAGACAATGCGTTTCTCACTGTTACATGCATTTGAATGGGAAACTCGCCTGAAACAAAGTATAGGTTTTCATTATGTGAATAATTTTAAAATCTTAGCTCAAACGGCTGCAAAACCTGTTCTGTTTGCCCAGCACGGGGATATTGAGTTCTATAAGATAAAGCCATAAACATGTTTGTCTGAGTCTTCTATCAAAAGTTACAGCGATTTATATGAAGTTATTCAAAAACGCTTTATTTCGCCAAGACAATGCGTTTCTCACTGTTACATGCATTTGAATGGGAAACTCGCCTGAAACAAAGTATAGGTTTTCATTATGTGAATAATTTTAAAATCTTAGCTCAAACGGCTGCAAAACCTGTTTGCCCAGCACGGGGATATTGAGTTCTATAAGATAAAGCCATAAACGTGTTTGTCTGAGTCTTCTATCAAAAGTTACAGCGATTTATATGAAGTTGTTCAAAAACGCTTTATTTCGCCAAGACAATGCGTTTCTCACTGTTACATGCATTTGAATGGGAAACTCGCCTGAAACAACGTATAGGTTTTCATTATGTGAATAATTTTAAAATCTTAGCTCAAACGGCTGCAAAACCTGTTTGCCCAGCACGGGGATATTGAGTTCTATAAGATAAAGCCATAAACGTGTTTGTCTGAGTCTTCTATCAAAAGTTACAGCGATTTATATGAAGTTGTTCAAAAACGCTTTATTTCGCCAAGACAATGCGTTTCTCACTGTTACATGCATTTGAATGGGAAACTCGCCTGAAACAACGTATAGGTTTTCATTATGTGAATAATTTTAAAATCTTAGCTCAAACCCAGCACGGGGATATTGAGTTCTATAAGATAAAGCCATAAACATGTTTGTCTGAGTCTTCTATCAAAAGTTACAGCGATTTATATGAAGTTGTTCAAAAACGCTTTATTTCGCCAAGACAATGCGTTTCTCACTGTTACATGCATTTGAATGGGAAACTCGCCTGAAACAACGTATAGGTTTTCATTATGTGAATAATTTTAAAATCTTAGCTCAAACGGCTGCAAAACCTGTTTGCCCAGCACGGGGATATTGAGTTCTATAAGATAAAGCCATAAACATGTTTGTCTGAGTCTTCTATCAAAAGTTACAGCGATTTATATGAAGTTGTTCAAAAACGCTTTATTTCGCCAAGACAATGCGTTTCTCACTGTTACATGCATTTGAATGGGAAACTCGCCTGAAACAAAGTATAGGTTTTCATTATGTGAATAATTTTAAAATCTTAGCTCAAACGGCTGCAAAACCTGTTCTGTTTGCCCAGCACGGGGATATTGAGTTCTATAAGATAAAGCCATAAACATGTTTGTCTGAGTCTTCTATCAAAAGTTACAGCGATTTATATGAAGTTGTTCAAAAACGCTTTATTTCGCCAAGACAATGCGTTTCTCACTGTTACATGCATTTGAATGGGAAACTCGCCTGAAACAACGTATAGGTTTTCATTATGTGAATAATTTTAAAATCTTAGCTCAAACGGCTGCAAAACCTGTTTGCCCAGCACGGGGATATTGAGTTCTATAAGATAAAGCCATAAACATGTTTGTCTGAGTCTTCTATCAAAAGTTACAGCGATTTATATGAAGTTGTTCAAAAACGCTTTATTTCGCCAAGACAATGCGTTTCTCACTGTTACATGCATTTGAATGGGAAACTCGCCTGAAACAAAGTATAGGTTTTCATTATGTGAATAATTTTAAAATCTTAGCTCAAACGGCTGCAAAACCTGTTCTGTTTGCCCAGCACGGGGATATTGAGTTCTATAAGATAAAGCCATAAACATGTTTGTCTGAGTCTTCTATCAAAAGTTACAGCGATTTATATGAAGTTGTTCAAAAACGCTTTATTTCGCCAAGACAGTGTGTTTCTCACTGTTACATGCATTTGAATGGGAAACTCGCCTGAAACAAAGTATAGGTTTTCATTATGTGAATAATTTTAAAATCTTAGCTCAAACGGCTGCAAAACCTGTTTGCCCAGCACGGGGATATTGAGTTCTATAAGATAAAGCCATAAACGTGTTTGTCTGAGTCTTCTATCAAAAGTTACAGCGATTTATATGAAGTTGTTCAAAAACGCTATATTTCGCCAAGACAATGCGTTTCTCACTGTTACATGCATTTGAATGGGAAACTCGCCTGAAACAACGTATAGGTTTTCATTATGTGAATAATTTTAAAATCTTAGCTCAAACGGCTGCAAAACCTGTTCTGTTTGCCCAGCACGGGGATATTGAGTTCTATAAGATAAAGCCATAAACATGTTTGTCTGAGTCTTCTATCAAAAGTTACAGCGATTTATATGAAGTTGTTCAAAAACGCTTTATTTCGCCAAGACAGTGTGTTTCTCACTGTTACATGCATTTGAATGGGAAACTCGCCTGAAACAAAGTATAGGTTTTCATTATGTGAATAATTTTAAAATCTTAGCTCAAACGGCTGCAAAACCTGTTTGCCCAGCACAGGGATATTGAGTTCTATAAGATAAAGCCATAAACATGTTTGTCTGAGTCTTCTATCAAAAGTTACAGCGATTTATATGAAGTTGTTCAAAAACGCTTTATTTCGCCAAGACAATGCGTTTCTCACTGTTACATGCATTTGAATGGGAAACTCGCCTGAAACAACGTATAGGTTTTCATTATGTGAATAATTTTAAAATCTTAGCTCAAACGGCTGCAAAACCTGTTTGCCCAGCACGGGGATATTGAGTTCTATAAGATAAAGCCATAAACATGTTTGTCTGAGTCTTCTATCAAAAGTTACAGCGATTTATATGAAGTTGTTCAAAAACGCTTTATTTCGCCAAGACAATGCGTTTCTCACTGTTACATGCATTTGAATGGGAAACTCGCCTGAAACAAAGTATAGGTTTTCATTATGTGAATAATTTTAAAATCTTAGCTCAAACGGCTGCAAAACCTGTTCTGTTTGCCCAGCACGGGGATATTGAGTTCTATAAGATAAAGCCATAAACATGTTTGTCTGAGTCTTCTATCAAAAGTTACAGCGATTTATATGAAGTTATTCAAAAACGCTTTATTTCGCCAAGACAATGCGTTTCTCACTGTTACATGCATTTGAATGGGAAACTCGCCTGAAACAAAGTATAGGTTTTCATTATGTGAATAATTTTAAAATCTTAGCTCAAACGGCTGCAAAACCTGTTCTGTTTGCCCAGCACGGGGATATTGAGTTCTATAAGATAAAGCCATAAACATGTTTGTCTGAGTCTTCTATCAAAAGTTACAGCGATTTATATGAAGTTATTCAAAAACGCTTTATTTCGCCAAGACAATGCGTTTCTCACTGTTACATGCATTTGAATGGGAAACTCGCCTGAAACAAAGTATAGGTTTTCATTATGTGAATAATTTTAAAATCTTAGCTCAAACGGCTGCAAAACCTGTTTGCCCAGCACGGGGATATTGAGTTCTATAAGATAAAGCCATAAACATGTTTGTCTGAGTCTTCTATCAAAAGTTACAGCGATTTATATGAAGTTGTTCAAAAACGCTTTATTTCGCCAAGACAATGCGTTTCTCACTGTTACATGCATTTGAATGGGAAACTCGCCTGAAACAACGTATAGGTTTTCATTATGTGAATAATTTTAAAATCTTAGCTCAAACGGCTGCAAAACCTGTTTGCCCAGCACGGGGATATTGAGTTCTATAAGATAAAGCCATAAACATGTTTGTCTGAGTCTTCTATCAAAAGTTACAGCGATTTATATGAAGTTGTTCAAAAACGCTTTATTTCGCCAAGACAATGCGTTTCTCACTGTTACATGCATTTGAATGGGAAACTCGCCTGAAACAAAGTATAGGTTTTCATTATGTGAATAATTTTAAAATCTTAGCTCAAACGGCTGCAAAACCTGTTCTGTTTGCCCAGCACGGGGATATTGAGTTCTATAAGATAAAGCCATAAACATGTTTGTCTGAGTCTTCTATCAAAAGTTACAGCGATTTATATGAAGTTGTTCAAAAACGCTTTATTTCGCCAAGACAATGCGTTTCTCACTGTTACATGCATTTGAATGGGAAACTCGACCGAAACAAAGTATAGGTTTTCATTATGTGAATAATTTTAAAATCTTAGCTCAAACGGCTGCAAAACCTGTTCTGTTTGCCCAGCACGGGGATATTGAGTTCTATAAGATAAAGCCATAAACATGTTTGTCTGAGTCTTCTATCAAAAGTTACAGCGATTTATATGAAGTTGTTCAAAAACGCTTTATTTCGCCAAGACAATGCGTTTCTCACTGTTACATGCATTTGAATGGGAAACTCGCCTGAAACAACGTATAGGTTTTCATTATGTGAATAATTTTAAAATCTTAGCTCAAACGGCTGCAAAACCTGTTTGCCCAGCACGGGGATATTGAGTTCTATAAGATAAAGCCATAAACATGTTTGTCTGAGTCTTCTATCAAAAGTTACAGCGATTTATATGAAGTTGTTCAAAAACGCTTTATTTCGCCAAGACAATGCGTTTCTCACTGTTACATGCATTTGAATGGGAAACTCGCCTGAAACAACGTATAGGTTTTCATTATGTGAATAATTTTAAAATCTTAGCTCAAACGGCTGCAAAACCTGTTTGCCCAGCACGGGGATATTGAGTTCTATAAGATAAAGCCATAAACATGTTTGTCTGAGTCTTCTATCAAAAGTTACAGCGATTTATATGAAGTTGTTCAAAAACGCTTTATTTCGCCAAGACAATGCGTTTCTCACTGTTACATGCATTTGAATGGGAAACTCGCCTGAAACAAAGTATAGGTTTTCATTATGTGAATAATTTTAAAATCTTAGCTCAAACGGCTGCAAAACCTGTTCTGTTTGCCCAGCACGGGGATATTGAGTTCTATAAGATAAAGCCATAAACATGTTTGTCTGAGTCTTCTATCAAAAGTTACAGCGATTTATATGAAGTTGTTCAAAAACGCTTTATTTCGCCAAGACAATGCGTTTCTCACTGTTACATGCATTTGAATGGGAAACTCGCCTGAAACAACGTATAGGTTTTCATTATGTGAATAATTTTAAAATCTTAGCTCAAACGGCTGCAAAACCTGTTTGCCCAGCACGGGGATATTGAGTTCTATAAGATAAAGCCATAAACATGTTTGTCTGAGTCTTCTATCAAAAGTTACAGCGATTTATATGAAGTTGTTCAAAAACGCTTTATTTCGCCAAGACAATGCGTTTCTCACTGTTACATGCATTTGAATGGGAAACTCGCCTGAAACAAAGTATAGGTTTTCATTATGTGAATAATTTTAAAATCTTAGCTCAAACGGCTGCAAAACCTGTTCTGTTTGCCCAGCACGGGGATATTGAGTTCTATAAGATAAAGCCATAAACATGTTTGTCTGAGTCTTCTATCAAAAGTTACAGCGATTTATATGAAGTTGTTCAAAAACGCTTTATTTCGCCAAGACAATGCGTTTCTCACTGTTACATGCATTTGAATGGGAAACTCGCCTGAAACAACATATAGGTTTTCATTATGTGAATAATTTTAAAATCTTAGCTCAAACGGCTGCAAAACCTGTTTGCCCAGCACGGGGATATTGAGTTCTATAAGATAAAGCCATAAACATGTTTGTCTGAGTCTTCTATCAAAAGTTACAGCGATTTATATGAAGTTGTTCAAAAACGCTTTATTTCGCCAAGACAATGCGTTTCTCACTGTTACATGCATTTGAATGGGAAACTCGCCTGAAACAACATATAGGTTTTCATTATGTGAATAATTTTAAAATCTTAGCTCAAACGGCTGCAAAACCTGTTTGCCCAGCACGGGGATATTGAGTTCTATAAGATAAAGCCATAAACATGTTTGTCTGAGTCTTCTATCAAAAGTTACAGCGATTTATATGAAGTTGTTCAAAAACGCTTTATTTCGCCAAGACAATGCGTTTCTCACTGTTACATGCATTTGAATGGGAAACTCGCCTGAAACAAAGTATAGGTTTTCATTATGTGAATAATTTTAAAATCTTAGCTCAAACGGCTGCAAAACCTGTTCTGTTTGCCCAGCACGGGGATATTGAGTTCTATAAGATAAAGCCATAAACATGTTTGTCTGAGTCTTCTATCAAAAGTTACAGCGATTTATATGAAGTTGTTCAAAAACGCTTTATTTCGCCAAGACAGTGTGTTTCTCACTGTTACATGCATTTGAATGGGAAACTCGCCTGAAACAAAGTATAGGTTTTCATTATGTGAATAATTTTAAAATCTTAGCTCAAACGGCTGCAAAACCTGTTTGCCCAGCACGGGGATATTGAGTTCTATAAGATAAAGCCATAAACGTGTTTGTCTGAGTCTTCTATCAAAAGTTACAGCGATTTATATGAAGTTGTTCAAAAACGCTATATTTCGCCAAGACAATGCGTTTCTCACTGTTACATGCATTTGAATGGGAAACTCGCCTGAAACAACGTATAGGTTTTCATTATGTGAATAATTTTAAAATCTTAGCTCAAACGGCTGCAAAACCTGTTTGCCCAGCACGGGGATATTGAGTTCTATAAGATAAAGCCATAAACATGTTTGTCTGAGTCTTCTATCAAAAGTTACAGCGATTTATATGAAGTTGTTCAAAAACGCTTTATTTCGCCAAGACAATGCGTTTCTCACTGTTACATGCATTTGAATGGGAAACTCGCCTGAAACAAAGTATAGGTTTTCATTATGTGAATAATTTTAAAATCTTAGCTCAAACGGCTGCAAAACCTGTTCTGTTTGCCCAGCACGGGGATATTGAGTTCTATAAGATAAAGCCATAAACATGTTTGTCTGAGTCTTCTATCAAAAGTTACAGCGATTTATATGAAGTTGTTCAAAAACGCTTTATTTCGCCAAGACAGTGTGTTTCTCACTGTTACATGCATTTGAATGGGAAACTCGCCTGAAACAAAGTATAGGTTTTCATTATGTGAATAATTTTAAAATCTTAGCTCAAACGGCTGCAAAACCTGTTTGCCCAGCACAGGGATATTGAGTTCTATAAGATAAAGCCATAAACATGTTTGTCTGAGTCTTCTATCAAAAGTTACAGCGATTTATATGAAGTTGTTCAAAAACGCTTTATTTCGCCAAGACAATGCGTTTCTCACTGTTACATGCATTTGAATGGGAAACTCGCCTGAAACAACGTATAGGTTTTCATTATGTGAATAATTTTAAAATCTTAGCTCAAACGGCTGCAAAACCTGTTTGCCCAGCACGGGGATATTGAGTTCTATAAGATAAAGCCATAAACATGTTTGTCTGAGTCTTCTATCAAAAGTTACAGCGATTTATATGAAGTTGTTCAAAAACGCTTTATTTCGCCAAGAAAATGCGTTTCTCACTGTTACATGCATTTGAATGGGAAACTCGCCTGAAACAAAGTATAGGTTTTCATTATGTGAATAATTTTAAAATCTTAGCTCAAACGGCTGCAAAACCTGTTCTGTTTGCCCAGCACGGGGATATTGAGTTCTATAAGATAAAGCCATAAACATGTTTGTCTGAGTCTTCTATCAAAAGTTACAGCGATTTATATGAAGTTATTCAAAAACGCTTTATTTCGCCAAGACAATGCGTTTCTCACTGTTACATGCATTTGAATGGGAAACTCGCCTGAAACAAAGTATAGGTTTTCATTATGTGAATAATTTTAAAATCTTAGCTCAAACGGCTGCAAAACCTGTTCTGTTTGCCCAGCACGGGGATATTGAGTTCTATAAGATAAAGCCATAAACATGTTTGTCTGAGTCTTCTATCAAAAGTTACAGCGATTTATATGAAGTTATTCAAAAACGCTTTATTTCGCCAAGACAATGCGTTTCTCACTGTTACATGCATTTGAATGGGAAACTCGCCTGAAACAAAGTATAGGTTTTCATTATGTGAATAATTTTAAAATCTTAGCTCAAACGGCTGCAAAACCTGTTTGCCCAGCACGGGGATATTGAGTTCTATAAGATAAAGCCATAAACATGTTTGTCTGAGTCTTCTATCAAAAGTTACAGCGATTTATATGAAGTTGTTCAAAAACGCTTTATTTCGCCAAGACAATGCGTTTCTCACTGTTACATGCATTTGAATGGGAAACTCGCCTGAAACAACGTATAGGTTTTCATTATGTGAATAATTTTAAAATCTTAGCTCAAACGGCTGCAAAACCTGTTTGCCCAGCACGGGGATATTGAGTTCTATAAGATAAAGCCATAAACATGTTTGTCTGAGTCTTCTATCAAAAGTTACAGCGATTTATATGAAGTTGTTCAAAAACGCTTTATTTCGCCAAGACAATGCGTTTCTCACTGTTACATGCATTTGAATGGGAAACTCGCCTGAAACAAAGTATAGGTTTTCATTATGTGAATAATTTTAAAATCTTAGCTCAAACGGCTGCAAAACCTGTTCTGTTTGCCCAGCACGGGGATATTGAGTTCTATAAGATAAAGCCATAAACATGTTTGTCTGAGTCTTCTATCAAAAGTTACAGCGATTTATATGAAGTTGTTCAAAAACGCTTTATTTCGCCAAGACAATGCGTTTCTCACTGTTACATGCATTTGAATGGGAAACTCGCCTGAAACAAAGTATAGGTTTTCATTATGTGAATAATTTTAAAATCTTAGCTCAAACGGCTGCAAAACCTGTTCTGTTTGCCCAGCACGGGGATATTGAGTTCTATAAGATAAAGCCATAAACATGTTTGTCTGAGTCTTCTATCAAAAGTTACAGCGATTTATATGAAGTTGTTCAAAAACGCTTTATTTCGCCAAGACAATGCGTTTCTCACTGTTACATGCATTTGAATGGGAAACTCGCCTGAAACAACGTATAGGTTTTCATTATGTGAATAATTTTAAAATCTTAGCTCAAACGGCTGCAAAACCTGTTCTGTTTGCCCAGCACGGGGATATTGAGTTCTATAAGATAAAGCCATAAACATGTTTGTCTGAGTCTTCTATCAAAAGTTACAGCGATTTATATGAAGTTGTTCAAAAACGCTTTATTTCGCCAAGACAATGCGTTTCTCACTGTTACATGCATTTGAATGGGAAACTCGCCTGAAACAACGTATAGGTTTTCATTATGTGAATAATTTTAAAATCTTAGCTCAAACGGCTGCAAAACCTGTTTGCCCAGCACGGGGATATTGAGTTCTATAAGATAAAGCCATAAACATGTTTGTCTGAGTCTTCTATCAAAAGTTACAGCGATTTATATGAAGTTGTTCAAAAACGCTTTATTTCGCCAAGACAATGCGTTTCTCACTGTTACATGCATTTGAATGGGAAACTCGCCTGAAACAAAGTATAGGTTTTCATTATGTGAATAATTTTAAAATCTTAGCTCAAACGGCTGCAAAACCTGTTCTGTTTGCCCAGCACGGGGATATTGAGTTCTATAAGATAAAGCCATAAACATGTTTGTCTGAGTCTTCTATCAAAAGTTACAGCGATTTATATGAAGTTGTTCAAAAACGCTTTATTTCGCCAAGACAGTGTGTTTCTCACTGTTACATGCATTTGAATGGGAAACTCGCCTGAAACAAAGTATAGGTTTTCATTATGTGAATAATTTTAAAATCTTAGCTCAAACGGCTGCAAAACCTGTTTGCCCAGCACGGGGATATTGAGTTCTATAAGATAAAGCCATAAACATGTTTGTCTGAGTCTTCTATCAAAAGTTACAGCGATTTATATGAAGTTGTTCAAAAACGCTTTATTTCGCCAAGACAATGCGTTTCTCACTGTTACATGCATTTGAATGGGAAACTCGCCTGAAACAAAGTATAGGTTTTCATTATGTGAATAATTTTAAAATCTTAGCTCAAACGGCTGCAAAACCTGTTTGCCCAGCACGGGGATATTGAGTTCTATAAGATAAAGCCATAAACATGTTTGTCTGAGTCTTCTATCAAAAGTTACAGCGATTTATATGAAGTTGTTCAAAAACGCTTTATTTCGCCAAGACAATGCGTTTCTCACTGTTACATGCATTTGAATGGGAAACTCGCCTGAAACAAAGTATAGGTTTTCATTATGTGAATAATTTTAAAATCTTAGCTCAAACGGCTGCAAAACCTGTTTGCCCAGCACGGGGATATTGAGTTCTATAAGATAAAGCCATAAACATGTTTGTCTGAGTCTTCTATCAAAAGTTACAGCGATTTATATGAAGTTGTTCAAAAACGCTTTATTTCGCCAAGACAATGCGTTTCTCACTGTTACATGCATTTGAATGGGAAACTCGCCTGAAACAAAGTATAGGTTTTCATTATGTGAATAATTTTAAAATCTTAGCTCAAACGGCTGCAAAACCTGTTCTGTTTGCCCAGCACGGGGATATTGAGTTCTATAAGATAAAGCCATAAACATGTTTGTCTGAGTCTTCTATCAAAAGTTACAGCGATTTATATGAAGTTGTTCAAAAACGCTTTATTTCGCCAAGACAATGCGTTTCTCACTGTTACATGCATTTGAATGGGAAACTCGACCGAAACAAAGTATAGGTTTTCATTATGTGAATAATTTTAAAATCTTAGCTCAAACGGCTGCAAAACCTGTTCTGTTTGCCCAGCACGGGGATATTGAGTTCTATAAGATAAAGCCATAAACATGTTTGTCTGAGTCTTCTATCAAAAGTTACAGCGATTTATATGAAGTTGTTCAAAAACGCTTTATTTCGCCAAGACAATGCGTTTCTCACTGTTACATGCATTTGAATGGGAAACTCGCCTGAAACAACGTATAGGTTTTCATTATGTGAATAATTTTAAAATCTTAGCTCAAACGGCTGCAAAACCTGTTTGCCCAGCACGGGGATATTGAGTTCTATAAGATAAAGCCATAAACATGTTTGTCTGAGTCTTCTATCAAAAGTTACAGCGATTTATATGAAGTTGTTCAAAAACGCTTTATTTCGCCAAGACAATGCGTTTCTCACTGTTACATGCATTTGAATGGGAAACTCGCCTGAAACAACGTATAGGTTTTCATTATGTGAATAATTTTAAAATCTTAGCTCAAACGGCTGCAAAACCTGTTTGCCCAGCACGGGGATATTGAGTTCTATAAGATAAAGCCATAAACATGTTTGTCTGAGTCTTCTATCAAAAGTTACAGCGATTTATATGAAGTTGTTCAAAAACGCTTTATTTCGCCAAGACAATGCGTTTCTCACTGTTACATGCATTTGAATGGGAAACTCGCCTGAAACAAAGTATAGGTTTTCATTATGTGAATAATTTTAAAATCTTAGCTCAAACGGCTGCAAAACCTGTTCTGTTTGCCCAGCACGGGGATATTGAGTTCTATAAGATAAAGCCATAAACATGTTTGTCTGAGTCTTCTATCAAAAGTTACAGCGATTTATATGAAGTTGTTCAAAAACGCTTTATTTCGCCAAGACAATGCGTTTCTCACTGTTACATGCATTTGAATGGGAAACTCGCCTGAAACAACGTATAGGTTTTCATTATGTGAATAATTTTAAAATCTTAGCTCAAACGGCTGCAAAACCTGTTTGCCCAGCACGGGGATATTGAGTTCTATAAGATAAAGCCATAAACATGTTTGTCTGAGTCTTCTATCAAAAGTTACAGCGATTTATATGAAGTTGTTCAAAAACGCTTTATTTCGCCAAGACAATGCGTTTCTCACTGTTACATGCATTTGAATGGGAAACTCGCCTGAAACAAAGTATAGGTTTTCATTATGTGAATAATTTTAAAATCTTAGCTCAAACGGCTGCAAAACCTGTTCTGTTTGCCCAGCACGGGGATATTGAGTTCTATAAGATAAAGCCATAAACATGTTTGTCTGAGTCTTCTATCAAAAGTTACAGCGATTTATATGAAGTTGTTCAAAAACGCTTTATTTCGCCAAGACAATGCGTTTCTCACTGTTACATGCATTTGAATGGGAAACTCGCCTGAAACAACATATAGGTTTTCATTATGTGAATAATTTTAAAATCTTAGCTCAAACGGCTGCAAAACCTGTTTGCCCAGCACGGGGATATTGAGTTCTATAAGATAAAGCCATAAACATGTTTGTCTGAGTCTTCTATCAAAAGTTACAGCGATTTATATGAAGTTGTTCAAAAACGCTTTATTTCGCCAAGACAATGCGTTTCTCACTGTTACATGCATTTGAATGGGAAACTCGCCTGAAACAACATATAGGTTTTCATTATGTGAATAATTTTAAAATCTTAGCTCAAACGGCTGCAAAACCTGTTTGCCCAGCACGGGGATATTGAGTTCTATAAGATAAAGCCATAAACATGTTTGTCTGAGTCTTCTATCAAAAGTTACAGCGATTTATATGAAGTTGTTCAAAAACGCTTTATTTCGCCAAGACAATGCGTTTCTCACTGTTACATGCATTTGAATGGGAAACTCGCCTGAAACAAAGTATAGGTTTTCATTATGTGAATAATTTTAAAATCTTAGCTCAAACGGCTGCAAAACCTGTTCTGTTTGCCCAGCACGGGGATATTGAGTTCTATAAGATAAAGCCATAAACATGTTTGTCTGAGTCTTCTATCAAAAGTTACAGCGATTTATATGAAGTTGTTCAAAAACGCTTTATTTCGCCAAGACAGTGTGTTTCTCACTGTTACATGCATTTGAATGGGAAACTCGCCTGAAACAAAGTATAGGTTTTCATTATGTGAATAATTTTAAAATCTTAGCTCAAACGGCTGCAAAACCTGTTTGCCCAGCACGGGGATATTGAGTTCTATAAGATAAAGCCATAAACGTGTTTGTCTGAGTCTTCTATCAAAAGTTACAGCGATTTATATGAAGTTGTTCAAAAACGCTATATTTCGCCAAGACAATGCGTTTCTCACTGTTACATGCATTTGAATGGGAAACTCGCCTGAAACAACGTATAGGTTTTCATTATGTGAATAATTTTAAAATCTTAGCTCAAACGGCTGCAAAACCTGTTTGCCCAGCACGGGGATATTGAGTTCTATAAGATAAAGCCATAAACATGTTTGTCTGAGTCTTCTATCAAAAGTTACAGCGATTTATATGAAGTTGTTCAAAAACGCTTTATTTCGCCAAGACAATGCGTTTCTCACTGTTACATGCATTTGAATGGGAAACTCGCCTGAAACAAAGTATAGGTTTTCATTATGTGAATAATTTTAAAATCTTAGCTCAAACGGCTGCAAAACCTGTTCTGTTTGCCCAGCACGGGGATATTGAGTTCTATAAGATAAAGCCATAAACATGTTTGTCTGAGTCTTCTATCAAAAGTTACAGCGATTTATATGAAGTTGTTCAAAAACGCTTTATTTCGCCAAGACAGTGTGTTTCTCACTGTTACATGCATTTGAATGGGAAACTCGCCTGAAACAAAGTATAGGTTTTCATTATGTGAATAATTTTAAAATCTTAGCTCAAACGGCTGCAAAACCTGTTTGCCCAGCACAGGGATATTGAGTTCTATAAGATAAAGCCATAAACATGTTTGTCTGAGTCTTCTATCAAAAGTTACAGCGATTTATATGAAGTTGTTCAAAAACGCTTTATTTCGCCAAGACAATGCGTTTCTCACTGTTACATGCATTTGAATGGGAAACTCGCCTGAAACAACGTATAGGTTTTCATTATGTGAATAATTTTAAAATCTTAGCTCAAACGGCTGCAAAACCTGTTTGCCCAGCACGGGGATATTGAGTTCTATAAGATAAAGCCATAAACATGTTTGTCTGAGTCTTCTATCAAAAGTTACAGCGATTTATATGAAGTTGTTCAAAAACGCTTTATTTCGCCAAGAAAATGCGTTTCTCACTGTTACATGCATTTGAATGGGAAACTCGCCTGAAACAAAGTATAGGTTTTCATTATGTGAATAATTTTAAAATCTTAGCTCAAACGGCTGCAAAACCTGTTCTGTTTGCCCAGCACGGGGATATTGAGTTCTATAAGATAAAGCCATAAACATGTTTGTCTGAGTCTTCTATCAAAAGTTACAGCGATTTATATGAAGTTATTCAAAAACGCTTTATTTCGCCAAGACAATGCGTTTCTCACTGTTACATGCATTTGAATGGGAAACTCGCCTGAAACAAAGTATAGGTTTTCATTATGTGAATAATTTTAAAATCTTAGCTCAAACGGCTGCAAAACCTGTTCTGTTTGCCCAGCACGGGGATATTGAGTTCTATAAGATAAAGCCATAAACATGTTTGTCTGAGTCTTCTATCAAAAGTTACAGCGATTTATATGAAGTTATTCAAAAACGCTTTATTTCGCCAAGACAATGCGTTTCTCACTGTTACATGCATTTGAATGGGAAACTCGCCTGAAACAAAGTATAGGTTTTCATTATGTGAATAATTTTAAAATCTTAGCTCAAACGGCTGCAAAACCTGTTTGCCCAGCACGGGGATATTGAGTTCTATAAGATAAAGCCATAAACATGTTTGTCTGAGTCTTCTATCAAAAGTTACAGCGATTTATATGAAGTTGTTCAAAAACGCTTTATTTCGCCAAGACAATGCGTTTCTCACTGTTACATGCATTTGAATGGGAAACTCGCCTGAAACAACGTATAGGTTTTCATTATGTGAATAATTTTAAAATCTTAGCTCAAACGGCTGCAAAACCTGTTTGCCCAGCACGGGGATATTGAGTTCTATAAGATAAAGCCATAAACATGTTTGTCTGAGTCTTCTATCAAAAGTTACAGCGATTTATATGAAGTTGTTCAAAAACGCTTTATTTCGCCAAGACAATGCGTTTCTCACTGTTACATGCATTTGAATGGGAAACTCGCCTGAAACAAAGTATAGGTTTTCATTATGTGAATAATTTTAAAATCTTAGCTCAAACGGCTGCAAAACCTGTTCTGTTTGCCCAGCACGGGGATATTGAGTTCTATAAGATAAAGCCATAAACATGTTTGTCTGAGTCTTCTATCAAAAGTTACAGCGATTTATATGAAGTTGTTCAAAAACGCTTTATTTCGCCAAGACAATGCGTTTCTCACTGTTACATGCATTTGAATGGGAAACTCGCCTGAAACAAAGTATAGGTTTTCATTATGTGAATAATTTTAAAATCTTAGCTCAAACGGCTGCAAAACCTGTTCTGTTTGCCCAGCACGGGGATATTGAGTTCTATAAGATAAAGCCATAAACATGTTTGTCTGAGTCTTCTATCAAAAGTTACAGCGATTTATATGAAGTTGTTCAAAAACGCTTTATTTCGCCAAGACAATGCGTTTCTCACTGTTACATGCATTTGAATGGGAAACTCGCCTGAAACAACGTATAGGTTTTCATTATGTGAATAATTTTAAAATCTTAGCTCAAACGGCTGCAAAACCTGTTCTGTTTGCCCAGCACGGGGATATTGAGTTCTATAAGATAAAGCCATAAACATGTTTGTCTGAGTCTTCTATCAAAAGTTACAGCGATTTATATGAAGTTGTTCAAAAACGCTTTATTTCGCCAAGACAATGCGTTTCTCACTGTTACATGCATTTGAATGGGAAACTCGCCTGAAACAACGTATAGGTTTTCATTATGTGAATAATTTTAAAATCTTAGCTCAAACGGCTGCAAAACCTGTTTGCCCAGCACGGGGATATTGAGTTCTATAAGATAAAGCCATAAACATGTTTGTCTGAGTCTTCTATCAAAAGTTACAGCGATTTATATGAAGTTGTTCAAAAACGCTTTATTTCGCCAAGACAATGCGTTTCTCACTGTTACATGCATTTGAATGGGAAACTCGCCTGAAACAAAGTATAGGTTTTCATTATGTGAATAATTTTAAAATCTTAGCTCAAACGGCTGCAAAACCTGTTCTGTTTGCCCAGCACGGGGATATTGAGTTCTATAAGATAAAGCCATAAACATGTTTGTCTGAGTCTTCTATCAAAAGTTACAGCGATTTATATGAAGTTGTTCAAAAACGCTTTATTTCGCCAAGACAGTGTGTTTCTCACTGTTACATGCATTTGAATGGGAAACTCGCCTGAAACAAAGTATAGGTTTTCATTATGTGAATAATTTTAAAATCTTAGCTCAAACGGCTGCAAAACCTGTTTGCCCAGCACGGGGATATTGAGTTCTATAAGATAAAGCCATAAACATGTTTGTCTGAGTCTTCTATCAAAAGTTACAGCGATTTATATGAAGTTGTTCAAAAACGCTTTATTTCGCCAAGACAATGCGTTTCTCACTGTTACATGCATTTGAATGGGAAACTCGCCTGAAACAAAGTATAGGTTTTCATTATGTGAATAATTTTAAAATCTTAGCTCAAACGGCTGCAAAACCTGTTTGCCCAGCACGGGGATATTGAGTTCTATAAGATAAAGCCATAAACATGTTTGTCTGAGTCTTCTATCAAAAGTTACAGCGATTTATATGAAGTTGTTCAAAAACGCTTTATTTTGCCAAGACAATGCGTTTCTCACTGTTACATGCATTTGAATGGGAAACTCGCCTGAAACAAAGTATAGGTTTTCATTATGTGAATAATTTTAAAATCTTAGCTCAAACGGCTGCAAAACCTGTTCTGTTTGCCCAGCACGGGGATATTGAGTTCTATAAGATAAAGCCATAAACATGTTTGTCTGAGTCTTCTATCAAAAGTTACAGCGATTTATATGAAGTTGTTCAAAAACGCTTTATTTCGCCAAGACAGTGTGTTTCTCACTGTTACATGCATTTGAATGGGAAACTCGCCTGAAACAACGTATAGGTTTTCATTATGTGAATCATTTTAAAATCTTAGCTCAAACGGCTGCAAAACCTGTTCTGTTTGCCCAGCACGGGGATATTGAGTTCTATAAGATAAAGCCATAAACATGTTTGTCTGAGTCTTCTATCAAAAGTTACAGCGATTTATATGAAGTTGTTCAAAAACGCTTTATTTCGCCAAGACAATGCGTTTCTCACTGTTACATGCATTTGAATGGGAAACTCGCCTGAAACAAAGTATAGGTTTTCATTATGTGAATAATTTTAAAATCTTAGCTCAAACGGCTGCAAAACCTGTTCTGTTTGCCCAGCACGGGGATATTGAGTTCTATAAGATAAAGCCATAAACATGTTTGTCTGAGTCTTCTATCAAAAGTTACAGCGATTTATATGAAGTTGTTCAAAAACGCTTTATTTCGCCAAGACAGTGTGTTTCTCACTGTTACATGCATTTGAATGGGAAACTCGCCTGAAACAAAGTATAGGTTTTCATTATGTGAATAATTTTAAAATCTTAGCTCAAACGGCTGCAAAACCTGTTTGCCCAGCACGGGGATATTGAGTTCTATAAGATAAAGCCATAAACGTGTTTGTCTGAGTCTTCTATCAAAAGTTACAGCGATTTATATGAAGTTGTTCAAAAACGCTTTATTTCGCCAAGACAATGCGTTTCTCACTGTTACATGCATTTGAATGGGAAACTCGCCTGAAACAACATATAGGTTTTCATTATGTGAATAATTTTAAAATCTTAGCTCAAACGGCTGCAAAACCTGTTTGCCCAGCACGGGGATATTGAGTTCTATAAGATAAAGCCATAAACATGTTTGTCTGAGTCTTCTATCAAAAGTTACAGCGATTTATATGAAGTTGTTCAAAAACGCTTTATTTCGCCAAGACAATGCGTTTCTCACTGTTACATGCATTTGAATGGGAAACTCGCCTGAAACAACATATAGGTTTTCATTATGTGAATAATTTTAAAATCTTAGCTCAAACGGCTGCAAAACCTGTTTGCCCAGCACGGGGATATTGAGTTCTATAAGATAAAGCCATAAACATGTTTGTCTGAGTCTTCTATCAAAAGTTACAGCGATTTATATGAAGTTGTTCAAAAACGCTTTATTTCGCCAAGACAATGCGTTTCTCACTGTTACATGCATTTGAATGGGAAACTCGCCTGAAACAAAGTATAGGTTTTCATTATGTGAATAATTTTAAAATCTTAGCTCAAACGGCTGCAAAACCTGTTCTGTTTGCCCAGCACGGGGATATTGAGTTCTATAAGCTAAAGCCATAAACATGTTTGTCTGAGTCTTCTATCAAAAGTTACAGCGATTTATATGAAGTTGTTCAAAAACGCTTTATTTCGCCAAGACAGTGTGTTTCTCACTGTTACATGCATTTGAATGGGAAACTCGCCTGAAACAAAGTATAGGTTTTCATTATGTGAATAATTTTAAAATCTTAGCTCAAACGGCTGCAAAACCTGTTTGCCCAGCACAGGGATATTGAGTTCTATAAGATAAAGCCATAAACATGTTTGTCTGAGTCTTCTATCAAAAGTTACAGCGATTTATATGAAGTTGTTCAAAAACGCTTTATTTCGCCAAGACAATGCGTTTCTCACTGTTACATGCATTTGAATGGGAAACTCGCCTGAAACAAAGTATAGGTTTTCATTATGTGAATAATTTTAAAATCTTAGCTCAAACGGCTGCAAAACCTGTTCTGTTTGCCCAGCACGGGGATATTGAGTTCTATAAGATAAAGCCATAAACATGTTTGTCTGAGTCTTCTATCAAAAGTTACAGCGATTTATATGAAGTTATTCAAAAACGCTTTATTTCGCCAAGACAATGCGTTTCTCACTGTTACATGCATTTGAATGGGAAACTCGCCTGAAACAAAGTATAGGTTTTCATTATGTGAATAATTTTAAAATCTTAGCTCAAACGGCTGCAAAACCTGTTTGCCCAGCACGGGGATATTGAGTTCTATAAGATAAAGCCATAAACATGTTTGTCTGAGTCTTCTATCAAAAGTTACAGCGATTTATATGAAGTTGTTCAAAAACGCTTTATTTCGCCAAGACAATGCGTTTCTCACTGTTACATGCATTTGAATGGGAAACTCGCCTGAAACAACGTATAGGTTTTCATTATGTGAATAATTTTAAAATCTTAGCTCAAACGGCTGCAAAACCTGTTTGCCCAGCACGGGGATATTGAGTTCTATAAGATAAAGCCATAAACATGTTTGTCTGAGTCTTCTATCAAAAGTTACAGCGATTTATATGAAGTTGTTCAAAAACGCTTTATTTCGCCAAGACAATGCGTTTCTCACTGTTACATGCATTTGAATGGGAAACTCGCCTGAAACAAAGTATAGGTTTTCATTATGTGAATAATTTTAAAATCTTAGCTCAAACGGCTGCAAAACCTGTTCTGTTTGCCCAGCACGGGGATATTGAGTTCTATAAGATAAAGCCATAAACATGTTTGTCTGAGTCTTCTATCAAAAGTTACAGCGATTTATATGAAGTTGTTCAAAAACGCTTTATTTCGCCAAGACAATGCGTTTCTCACTGTTACATGCATTTGAATGGGAAACTCGCCTGAAACAAAGTATAGGTTTTCATTATGTGAATAATTTTAAAATCTTAGCTCAAACGGCTGCAAAACCTGTTCTGTTTGCCCAGCACGGGGATATTGAGTTCTATAAGATAAAGCCATAAACATGTTTGTCTGAGTCTTCTATCAAAAGTTACAGCGATTTATATGAAGTTATTCAAAAACGCTTTATTTCGCCAAGACAATGCGTTTCTCACTGTTACATGCATTTGAATGGGAAACTCGCCTGAAACAACATATAGGTTTTCATTATGTGAATAATTTTAAAATCTTAGCTCAAACGGCTGCAAAACCTGTTTGCCCAGCACGGGGATATTGAGTTCTATAAGCTAAAGCCATAAACATGTTTGTCTGAGTCTTCTATCAAAAGTTACAGCGATTTATATGAAGTTGTTCAAAAACGCTTTATTTCGCCAAGACAGTGTGTTTCTCACTGTTACATGCATTTGAATGGGAAACTCGCCTGAAACAAAGTATAGGTTTTCATTATGTGAATAATTTTAAAATCTTAGCTCAAACGGCTGCAAAACCTGTTTGCCCAGCACAGGGATATTGAGTTCTATAAGATAAAGCCATAAACATGTTTGTCTGAGTCTTCTATCAAAAGTTACAGCGATTTATATGAAGTTGTTCAAAAACGCTTTATTTCGCCAAGACAATGCGTTTCTCACTGTTACATGCATTTGAATGGGAAACTCGCCTGAAACAAAGTATAGGTTTTCATTATGTGAATAATTTTAAAATCTTAGCTCAAACGGCTGCAAAACCTGTTCTGTTTGCCCAGCACGGGGATATTGAGTTCTATAAGATAAAGCCATAAACATGTTTGTCTGAGTCTTCTATCAAAAGTTACAGCGATTTATATGAAGTTATTCAAAAACGCTTTATTTCGCCAAGACAATGCGTTTCTCACTGTTACATGCATTTGAATGGGAAACTCGCCTGAAACAAAGTATAGGTTTTCATTATGTGAATAATTTTAAAATCTTAGCTCAAACGGCTGCAAAACCTGTTTGCCCAGCACGGGGATATTGAGTTCTATAAGATAAAGCCATAAACATGTTTGTCTGAGTCTTCTATCAAAAGTTACAGCGATTTATATGAAGTTGTTCAAAAACGCTTTATTTCGCCAAGACAATGCGTTTCTCACTGTTACATGCATTTGAATGGGAAACTCGCCTGAAACAACGTATAGGTTTTCATTATGTGAATAATTTTAAAATCTTAGCTCAAACGGCTGCAAAACCTGTTTGCCCAGCACGGGGATATTGAGTTCTATAAGATAAAGCCATAAACATGTTTGTCTGAGTCTTCTATCAAAAGTTACAGCGATTTATATGAAGTTGTTCAAAAACGCTTTATTTCGCCAAGACAATGCGTTTCTCACTGTTACATGCATTTGAATGGGAAACTCGCCTGAAACAAAGTATAGGTTTTCATTATGTGAATAATTTTAAAATCTTAGCTCAAACGGCTGCAAAACCTGTTCTGTTTGCCCAGCACGGGGATATTGAGTTCTATAAGATAAAGCCATAAACATGTTTGTCTGAGTCTTCTATCAAAAGTTACAGCGATTTATATGAAGTTGTTCAAAAACGCTTTATTTCGCCAAGACAATGCGTTTCTCACTGTTACATGCATTTGAATGGGAAACTCGCCTGAAACAAAGTATAGGTTTTCATTATGTGAATAATTTTAAAATCTTAGCTCAAACGGCTGCAAAACCTGTTCTGTTTGCCCAGCACGGGGATATTGAGTTCTATAAGATAAAGCCATAAACATGTTTGTCTGAGTCTTCTATCAAAAGTTACAGCGATTTATATGAAGTTATTCAAAAACGCTTTATTTCGCCAAGACAATGCGTTTCTCACTGTTACATGCATTTGAATGGGAAACTCGCCTGAAACAAAGTATAGGTTTTCATTATGTGAATAATTTTAAAATCTTAGCTCAAACGGCTGCAAAACCTGTTCTGTTTGCCCAGCACGGGGATATTGAGTTCTATAAGATAAAGCCATAAACATGTTTGTCTGAGTCTTCTATCAAAAGTTACAGCGATTTATATGAAGTTATTCAAAAACGCTTTATTTCGCCAAGACAATGCGTTTCTCACTGTTACATGCATTTGAATGGGAAACTCGCCTGAAACAAAGTATAGGTTTTCATTATGTGAATAATTTTAAAATCTTAGCTCAAACGGCTGCAAAACCTGTTTGCCCAGCACGGGGATATTGAGTTCTATAAGATAAAGCCATAAACGTGTTTGTCTGAGTCTTCTATCAAAAGTTACAGCGATTTATATGAAGTTGTTCAAAAACGCTTTATTTCGCCAAGACAATGCGTTTCTCACTGTTACATGCATTTGAATGGGAAACTCGCCTGAAACAACGTATAGGTTTTCATTATGTGAATAATTTTAAAATCTTAGCTCAAACGGCTGCAAAACCTGTTTGCCCAGCACGGGGATATTGAGTTCTATAAGATAAAGCCATAAACGTGTTTGTCTGAGTCTTCTATCAAAAGTTACAGCGATTTATATGAAGTTGTTCAAAAACGCTTTATTTCGCCAAGACAATGCGTTTCTCACTGTTACATGCATTTGAATGGGAAACTCGCCTGAAACAACGTATAGGTTTTCATTATGTGAATAATTTTAAAATCTTAGCTCAAAGGCTGCAAAACCTGTTCTGTTTGCCCAGCACGGGGATATTGAGTTCTATAAGATAAAGCCATAAACATGTTTGTCTGAGTCTTCTATCAAAAGTTACAGCGATTTATATGAAGTTGTTCAAAAACGCTTTATTTCGCCAAGACAATGCGTTTCTCACTGTTACATGCATTTGAATGGGAAACTCGCCTGAAACAACGTATAGGTTTTCATTATGTGAATAATTTTAAAATCTTAGCTCAAACGGCTGCAAAACCTGTTTGCCCAGCACGGGGATATTGAGTTCTATAAGATAAAGCCATAAACATGTTTGTCTGAGTCTTCTATCAAAAGTTACAGCGATTTATATGAAGTTGTTCAAAAACGCTTTATTTCGCCAAGACAATGCGTTTCTCACTGTTACATGCATTTGAATGGGAAACTCGCCTGAAACAAAGTATAGGTTTTCATTATGTGAATAATTTTAAAATCTTAGCTCAAACGGCTGCAAAACCTGTTCTGTTTGCCCAGCACGGGGATATTGAGTTCTATAAGATAAAGCCATAAACATGTTTGTCTGAGTCTTCTATCAAAAGTTACAGCGATTTATATGAAGTTGTTCAAAAACGCTTTATTTCGCCAAGACAATGCGTTTCTCACTGTTACATGCATTTGAATGGGAAACTCGCCTGAAACAAAGTATAGGTTTTCATTATGTGAATAATTTTAAAATCTTAGCTCAAACGGCTGCAAAACCTGTTCTGTTTGCCCAGCACGGGGATATTGAGTTCTATAAGATAAAGCCATAAACATGTTTGTCTGAGTCTTCTATCAAAAGTTACAGCGATTTATATGAAGTTGTTCAAAAACGCTTTATTTCGCCAAGACAATGCGTTTCTCACTGTTACATGCATTTGAATGGGAAACTCGCCTGAAACAACGTATAGGTTTTCATTATGTGAATAATTTTAAAATCTTAGCTCAAACGGCTGCAAAACCTGTTCTGTTTGCCCAGCACGGGGATATTGAGTTCTATAAGATAAAGCCATAAACATGTTTGTCTGAGTCTTCTATCAAAAGTTACAGCGATTTATATGAAGTTGTTCAAAAACGCTTTATTTCGCCAAGACAATGCGTTTCTCACTGTTACATGCATTTGAATGGGAAACTCGCCTGAAACAACGTATAGGTTTTCATTATGTGAATAATTTTAAAATCTTAGCTCAAACGGCTGCAAAACCTGTTCTGTTTGCCCAGCACGGGGATATTGAGTTCTATAAGATAAAGCCATAAACATGTTTGTCTGAGTCTTCTATCAAAAGTTACAGCGATTTATATGAAGTTGTTCAAAAACGCTTTATTTCGCCAAGACAATGCGTTTCTCACTGTTACATGCATTTGAATGGGAAACTCGCCTGAAACAACGTATAGGTTTTCATTATGTGAATAATTTTAAAATCTTAGCTCAAACGGCTGCAAAACCTGTTTGCCCAGCACGGGGATATTGAGTTCTATAAGATAAAGCCATAAACATGTTTGTCTGAGTCTTCTATCAAAAGTTACAGCGATTTATATGAAGTTGTTCAAAAACGCTTTATTTCGCCAAGACAATGCGTTTCTCACTGTTACATGCATTTGAATGGGAAACTCGCCTGAAACAACGTATAGGTTTTCATTATGTGAATAATTTTAAAATCTTAGCTCAAACGGCTGCAAAACCTGTTTGCCCAGCACGGGGATATTGAGTTCTATAAGATAAAGCCATAAACATGTTTGTCTGAGTCTTCTATCAAAAGTTACAGCGATTTATATGAAGTTGTTCAAAAACGCTTTATTTCGCCAAGACAATGCGTTTCTCACTGTTACATGCATTTGAATGGGAAACTCGCCTGAAACAAAGTATAGGTTTTCATTATGTGAATAATTTTAAAATCTTAGCTCAAACGGCTGCAAAACCTGTTCTGTTTGCCCAGCACGGGGATATTGAGTTCTATAAGATAAAGCCATAAACATGTTTGTCTGAGTCTTCTATCAAAAGTTACAGCGATTTATATGAAGTTGTTCAAAAACGCTTTATTTCGCCAAGACAGTGTGTTTCTCACTGTTACATGCATTTGAATGGGAAACTCGCCTGAAACAAAGTATAGGTTTTCATTATGTGAATAATTTTAAAATCTTAGCTCAAACGGCTGCAAAACCTGTTTGCCCAGCACGGGGATATTGAGTTCTATAAGATAAAGCCATAAACGTGTTTGTCTGAGTCTTCTATCAAAAGTTACAGCGATTTATATGAAGTTGTTCAAAAACGCTATATTTCGCCAAGACAATGCGTTTCTCACTGTTACATGCATTTGAATGGGAAACTCGCCTGAAACAACGTATAGGTTTTCATTATGTGAATAATTTTAAAATCTTAGCTCAAACGGCTGCAAAACCTGTTTGCCCAGCACGGGGATATTGAGTTCTATAAGATAAAGCCATAAACATGTTTGTCTGAGTCTTCTATCAAAAGTTACAGCGATTTATATGAAGTTGTTCAAAAACGCTTTATTTCGCCAAGACAATGCGTTTCTCACTGTTACATGCATTTTCAATTCAATTCAATTCAATTCAATTTTATTTATATAGCGCCAAAGCACAACAAAAGTCGCCTCAAGGCGCTTCATAGATACAGAGAAAAACCCAACAATCATATTGTTTAAGCCGTGAGACCAGTTTTCCCGTGATTCACTCGCGTACGTCAGTTTGAAGAGGAAAAAGAACTCCACGGGACTCCGATGTGAAAAGATGTAACAAAAAATTTATTCCACAGTTTTTGCATCTTACAGGAGTGGTCGGGGTTTAACTTGTCCTCAACAAAATAACCTACTACGGTAGGAAAACCGTGTGGCTCTGTTCTACCCTGCTGCCCCGTATAGCTTATGCCGTGTTAACTCCTTTTCTCTCTCTCTCCCCCCTCCCGCACCGCATGCACTAATTTGCATACATCCGTGATGCCCGGATTTTACTATAAACACGAGTCTTTAAGGCACATGTATTCATGGTACTACGTAACCTAGTTCCACCATAAACATGCATCTATTTCCTAAAATTATTAATTACACAAACAAGCTTAACAACAGCGAAATATAAATACTAAAACATATGAACTATCTTAACTTGGCTCCCACATACCGGCCCCTAATTGTGACCCTATTACACAATTACCAAATTACACTTGTGGAGCCAAGGTACACAAACTTCAGTCTCTGCAGTTGATTACTTCAGTCCGATTCCTGCAGAAGGCAAATCTTCGTAATGGGCCTGTCCAGTACACTCGTCTTGGTTTTGATCCTAACCTGCCGCACCATTCCTGCCTTGTCTGAGATAGCATGGATTACTTTCCCTGTAATCCAAGAGTTGCGTGGGGCTGTATCGTCAACAATAAGCACAATGTCTCCAACCAAAAAGTTGCGAGATGGACGGGTCCACCTTTGCCTCTCTTGAAGTTGTGGTAAATATTCCCTTGCCCATCGTTTCCAGAATATTTCCGACATGTATTGCACTTGCCTCCATCTTCTTCTTGCGTAGAGATCTTGCCTGTCGAACAGTCCGGGAGGAAGAGATGGTTTGTTCCTGAGCAGCAACAGGTGATTGGGAGTGAGTACTTCCAGATCATTTGGATCACTGGACGCTTTGGTTATTGGCCGACTGTTAATAATGGCCTCCGCCTCACACAGAAGTGTATGCAGGCTCTCTTCATCCAGTGTCTGCAGCCTCAAGGTAACGTTTAGGATTTTCTTCACTGACTTGACCAATCTCTCCCAGACCCCTCCATGATGGGGTCCTGAGGGAGGGTTGAACATCCACTGAATGCCTTGTTGTTTTAGGTGGTCTTCAATTTTGGACACATTCCATTCAGCAATGGCTCTTTTAAGTTCACGCTCTGCACCAATGAAGTTAGTTCCATTGTCAGAACGAAGGGTCTTTATCTGGCCTCGTCTGGCTATGAAGCGACGGAGAGCATGGATGAAGGAATCTGAGTCCAGCGAGGCTGCCATCTCCAAGTGTATTGCACGAGTGGTTAGGCAGGTGAAAATGACTCCATACCTCTTCACCGTACTTCGACCACGTTTGATCTCGAACGGACCAAAGTAGTCCACTCCGCAGTTAGTAAATGGAGGGTCATCTGGCAGAACTCTGTCTCGGGGTAGGTCGGCCATTTGCTGCTGTCCTGCAACTCCATGCTCACGCCGACAGGCAATACACCTAGCGAGTATTTTTCGTACTGCAGAGTTGGCACCGGGTACCCAAAACTTTGTTCTCAACTTGGAGATAACATGATTGCGACCACTATGAGCCAAGTTCTCATGTATTTCTCTGAGGATAAGCTTCGTGACGTGAAGATCCTTGCTCAGGATTGCTGGCCGCTTAGCCTCCTCGGGTAGTGCTGCTCTGCTGAGTCGCCCTCCGACCCTAAGGATGCCTTGTTCAAGTACTGGACTCAGTTTGAAAAGACTACTAGTCCTCTTCACCCCCTGACCTTTAGAAAGTGCGCTGATCTCCTTAGGAAATGTCTTTCTCTGACAGTAGCGAATGATTGCTTCTTCAGCCTTCGCAAGGTTCTCTACCGTTAGCTTGTTGGTGTCCCCTTGAAACAGGCTGTCCTTGAAACCTTCCATATCCCTCTCGACTTCAGGTTGTGTTTTAACAGCACACAACTCCTTCCTTTTGCGACACAATTGCAGCAGAATGCTCTTGACTTTAAGCATCCATGCCACTGCCCTTTTAAGTTTAAACCAGGATGAGAAGTAGTGCAGGAACTCCAGCACTACATCTTCACATTCCTTGATTGTACTAGCACACACCAGGTTACCCTTTACCTCTGGGTCATCTGTAGTCAGGCCTTCAACTGGGTGCACCTCTTCTGGCCACTCTTCCATGGGTTTGGTGAGAAAATCCGGCCCCTGTAACCATGTGTGGGATTGCATGAAGCTCTCTGCTCGGAGCCCCCTTGATGCAAAGTCGGCAGGATTCAGTGAGGTGTTGATATACCTCCATTGCTCTGGACTGGAGCATTTCAAGATTGCATCCACACGGTTAGCAACAAAGGTACGGAATCTACTTGTTTGATTGCTGATATACTTGAGTACCGTGGTACTATCTGACCAAAATACAGATGGTTGGAGCGGAAGCTGCAATTCAGATGTCAGAACCCTGTCTATGCGTGCTGCCATGGTTGCTGCGGTAAGTTCCATGCGGGGAACTGTAATGGGCTTAAGTGGGGCCACTCTTGCCTTTCCCAACATGAATGCGCAGTGGACTTCGTTACGGCTGTTCCTCTGTAGCAAGTAGCTTACTGTACCGTAGCCCTCTTCACTGGCATCAGCAAAGTGTTGCAGCTGATTGTATACTGACTCTCCAAAGCCCACAGGTTTAAAACATCTTGGAACGCTTATGTTCCCTAGCTGGCGGAGCTGGGTCTTCCACTTGTGCCACTTGTGAGCTAGGTCTGCAGGTATGATGACATCCCAGCCAATCTTTCTCCTGCAAAGCTCTTGCAGAATCTTCTTTGCTTGAAGCGTGACTGGTGACAAGATACCCAGTGGGTCGTAGACAGAACTCACAGTGGACAGAAGGTTCCTCCGAGTGGGTGCCTTGTCTGGCATTACAATCTTGAACCTGAAGCTGTCAGATTGAATACACCATTGGACTCCCAGCGCTCTCTCAATGGGGAGTGTGTCCTGATCCAGATCGAGATCTTTAACCTCCGATGCCCTTTCTTCTTCTGGAATAGCAGACAGAACTGCTCTGCTATTGCTTATCCATTTTGTGAGCCTGAATCCACCCCTCTGACATACAGCTCTAAGAGTGTGGTATAACTGTATGGCTTCCTCTTCTGAGCTCACAGCCTTCAAACAGTCGTCCACATAGAAGTTGTGCAGGACTGTGTCAACCGCTTGGCTGTTGGCTGGATCTCGGTTGTCTTCAGCACATTTGCGCAGAGCAAAGCTGGCGCAGCTTGGTGACGAAGTTGCACCAAAAATGTGAACCACCATCTTGTACTCCACCATATTCTGAGTAATGTCACCAGATGTCCACCACAGGAACCGAAGAAGGTCAGAATCCTCATCAGGCACCTTTACTTGGTGGAACATTGCTTCCACATCTGCCATGATGACCACTTCCTCTTGTCTGAACCGGATAATTACCCCAAGAAGGGTACTGGTAAGATTTGGTCCTTGTAACAGCTGATCATTTAAGGTGGTGCCTTTGTACGATGCTCCACAGTCAAAGACCACTCGAAGCTTGTGTTTCTTGGGATGGTAAACTCCGTGGTGCGGTAGGTACCAAACCTTTCCATCGTCACGATCAAGGTCCTGTTCTGGCACTTTCACTGCGTAACCGTTGGTTATGACGTTACTCATGAAAGCCGAGTACTCTGCGTGGAATGAAGTATTCCTCTCCAACTTCCGCTTTAGGTGTAACGCACGTTGCTCAGCCACTTTGCGGTTGTTGGGCATCTTAATGCACTTGTTCCGCAATGGCAGAGCGATGCTGTAGTGTCCGTCCACAATAGTAGCTGACTCTGTCGCTATCTCCAGAAACTGCAAATCCTCTCTTGACATTTCCTGTTTCTCGTTTCTTTCACGCTCAGGGAAGTCACTTTTAAACTGCTGGTCCCAGAGTTCATCCAGTTTGCTAACTGATATTCGGTTTGCTGCAACCTGAATCAGTCCGCATGGTGCCTTTTGTGAACTGCTTCCTTGGAGGGGTTCGCTGATGGTCCAACCGAGCCTTGTCTTCACAGCATATGGACCGCCATTCTCGCTGGCTATAACTTGCCAAGGTTCAACAGCTTTAGGTGCATTAGCCCCGATTAGCAGTCCAATCTTTGCTTCAATCCTAGGTATAGACACCTGCTGAAGGTAGGTCCACCTGTTCACGTAGTCTTGAGAAGGAGCATTGTCGGCAGAAGCAGGAATGTCACTGTGACTGTACATTTCTGGCAACTCAAAGAAGTCATTGCTGTCTAAGCTGCTTATTTCCAACCCAGACACAATGTGGCTACTGACGACCTTTTCCTCTCCCATTGTTTTCAGCAAAATCTTTGTCTTTCTGCCAGACAAGTTAAGCTCATGCATTAACTCTTCAGTACAAAAGCAGGCAGTACTGCCAGGGTCCAGAAAAGCATAAGTGTGTGTCACCTTTTGTCCTCTTTTAGGTTTCACTTGTACTGGAACTATTGCCAAAATGTGCTCTGTTTTCTCTGCAGCGTGAGCAGGTGCTTCCATTTCAACAAATCCATTCACGATTGACTCTGTTTGGTCTTCTCTTTCTAATGATTCCACTTCAGAAGCTACCCTTTTGCTTGTAGCACTGGGCTTAGTCTTCATGTGTAACACTGTGGGGTGCAGTTGTGCACAAACCTGACAACTTGCCTTTTCTTGGCACGAACCACTCATGTGTCCCTGCTTAAGACAGCTGAAGCATAGTCCTTTAGTTCGCATGAAGTCAATCTTTTCCTTATGAAGTGACTTCTTCATCCTCTTGCACTGTTCCATGGTGTGCTCTTCACCACGACAGAAAAGACAGGGTTTGGAAAATGCACACACCTGCTTCCCGCTGACCTTGTTCCTTTCTTTAGAGGGTACGTCCTGTGTAGTGGTGATAGTTGCAGCTGCAGTGAATCCTTTTCTGTTTCCACTTCTCCTTTGCAACCTCTCATCCACTTGCCCTCTAACTTGGACCTTTAATGTGCTGTCCTTTATATCACCGAACAATGGATGCAAAACTTCTTTGGCCTGCTTATTGACAAACTCCACCAGATCTGCAAATGTGACTCTGCGTTTTGCCTTGTCTAAGACCCCACAAGCATATGTTCTCCACCTTTCTCTCAGCTTGTACGGAAGCTTGGAAACGATAGCACGCATGTTGGCCGTGTTATCCAACTCCTCCATGTACTCCACATCCATCATTGCATTACGACATCCAGTAAGATAGAGGCCGAAAGCATGCAGACCCTCTCCATCATCTGACTTGATGGTTGGCCAGTTAAGAGCCTTGTGAATGTATGCCACTGATATCTTGTAGGCATTTCCAAAGTGCTCTTCCAACAGTCTCTTAGCCGTTTGATATCCATGTGTAGGTTCCATATGAAGACAACTCCGTATCAATTCTCGTGGTTGCCCACTTGTGTATTGTTCCATGTAGTACAATCGATCCTTGTCGCTCTCTGTTCTGTCCTCCACACCATGTTCAAAAGCTCGCATGAACAGCCGATACTCTAATGGGTCCCCTTTAAACACAGATATGTTCTGCGGGGGCAACGTAGCTAACTTCTGTTGCTTAGTTAGCGCTTCGACCACATCCTGTAGAGCACTTGGTGTCTGCGATGGCTGGGAGGTAACAGTGTGTGTTTGCTGTGCGTTTTGGAGAATGTTCTTCTTCTGCGCTTGTCTTTCTCGTGTGGGGGATGGGCTATTTGACTGCTGTGAAGTAAATAAATCTCCAACCTTATGTGATGCCACGTAGGAGTTCATTCCATCCCGAGTGGATACGCGACTGGATGCCTTGGATGCACGACTTTCGTATTCCGATAAGATCTTGATCTTTGCCTCATTTGCTGCAAGAGCTGTTTGTATTTCTAGCTCCTCCTTTTCAGCTTGGAGCTTAGCCACCCTTTCCTCCAGCAAGCGTTTCTGTCTTAAAGACGATGCCTTAATCAATAAGGTAGCTCGCTCCACCTCTGCCTTCATGCGTGTGGACGACACCGATGACGAAGCGCAGGAGCCGCGTTCTGACAATGCCTTATCACTGCGTTTTGAGACAGATGCATTAGATATGCTGTCAGATGGATCCACATCTTCATTGCATTTTTCAGCCTCCACAGCGCGCATGGCCATCTTGTCAATCCAAGCCGAAGCTGTCTCAGCAAAAGCCTTAAAGGAATCAGCCTTAGGTTCAAACCAATTTTCCTGGTCTTTAGTTAAATCCTCCTCCGGCATTTGCTGGAGCACCTCTTTAACATTTGTGTTCAAACCACAAAACTCTCCAAACCGCTCATTAAAATCCTTCATTAACTGTGTTACTTCTGTTAGGCTGGTATCACATTCATTTTCCATCAGCTGGCGCACTTGTTTCACTGTGCCTGTTAATTTGGCTAGCTTGGCCTTCCGTAAATTGATAATACGTTGCAGCCTTTCCTCCATAGCTTTAGGTGTGATTTTCACCGCCCTAGCTTCCAAGTCTGCTACCGTGTCTTCTTCTTCGTTGTTCATGCTATTAATTTCCCGAATAGCAACACCAAAATCCTTATTTTATCATCCAAAAATCATGCAGGTTGGCTACCACACAGTTCAGCATCCACCATGACTCAGCAATTTTTCCTCGTGAATTAGCTCCACTTACTCACGTTTGTTGTCGCTGCAGCAGCTCGGGTTTTTTCCTTCTTTAGTCGCGTCAATTACTCCACAACGAGCGGGTTTTCCTACAAAATGTTTAAGCCGTGAGACCAGTTTTCCCGTGATTCACTCGCGTACGTCAGTTTGAAGAGGAAAAAGAACTCCACGGGACTCCGATGTGAAAAGATGTAACAAAAAATTTATTCCACAGTTTTTGCATCTTACAGGAGTGGTCGGGGTTTAACTTGTCCTCAACAAAATAACCTACTACGGTAGGAAAACCGTGTGGCTCTGTTCTACCCTGCTGCCCCGTATAGCTTATGCCGTGTTAACTCCTTTTCTCTCTCTCTCCCCCCTCCCGCACCGCATGCACTAATTTGCATACATCCGTGATGCCCGGATTTTACTATAAACACGAGTCTTTAAGGCACATGTATTCATGGTACTACGTAACCTAGTTCCACCATAAACATGCATCTATTTCCTAAAATTATTAATTACACAAACAAGCTTAACAACAGCGAAATATAAATACTAAAACATATGAACTATCTTAACTTGGCTCCCACACATATGACCCCCTATGAGCAAGCACTTTGGCGACAGTGGTAAGGAAAAACTCCCTTTTAACAGGAAGAAACCTCCGGCAGAACCAGGCTCAGGGAGGGGCGGCCATCTGCTGCGACCGGTTGGGGTGAGAGAAGGAAGACAGGATAAAGACATGCTGTGGAAGAGAGACAGAGGTTAATAACAGATATGATTCAATGCAGAGAGGTCTATTAATACATAGTGAGTGAGAAAGGTGACTGGAAAGGAAAAACTCAATGCATCATGGGAATCCCCCGGCAGCCTACATCTATTGCAGCATAACAAAGGGAGGATTCAGGGTCACCTGGTCCAGCCCTAACTATATGCTTTAGAAAAAAGGAAAGTTTTAAGCCTAATCTTGAAAGTAGAGATAGTGTCTGTCTCCTGAATCCAAACTGGAAGCTGGTTCCACAGAAGAGGGGCCTGAAAACTGAAGGCTCTCCCTCCCATTCTACTTTTAAATACTCTAGGAACAACAAGTAGGCCTGCAGAGCGAGAGCGGAGCGCTCTAATAGGGTGATATGGTACTACAAGGTCATTAAGATAAGATGGGGCCTGATTATTTAAGACCTTGTATGTGAGGAGCAGGATTTTGAATTCAATTCTGGATTTAACAGGAAGCCAATGAAGGGAAGCCAAAACAGGAGAAATATGCTCTCTCTTTCTAGTCCCTGTCAGGACTCTTGCTGCAGCATTTTGGATTAGCTGAAGGCTTTTCAGTGAGTTTTTTGGACATCCTGATAATAATGAATTACAGTAGTCCAGCCTGGAAGTAATAAATGCATGAACTAGTTTTTCAGCGTCACTCTGAGACAGGATATTTCTAATTTTAGAGATGTTGCGCAAATGGAAGAAAGCAGTCTTACATATTTGTTTAATATGTGCGTTGAAGGACATGTCCTGGTCAAAAATGACTCCAAGGTTCCTCACCGCGTTACTGGAGGCCAAGGTAATGCCATCCAGAGTAAGAATCTGATTAGATACCATATTTCTAAGATTTTCAGGGCCGAGTACAATAACCTCAGTTTTATCTGAATTAAGAAGCAGAAAGTTAGCGGCCATCCAGGTCTTTATGTCTTTAAGACATTCCTGCAGTTTAACTAATTGGTGTGTGTTATCTGGCTTCATGGACAGATAGAGCTGGGTGTCATCTGCATAGCAGTGAAAATGTATGCTATGTCTTCTAATGATACTGCCTAAGGGAAGCATGTATAATGTAAACAGAATTGGTCCTAGCACTGAACCCTGTGGAACTCCATAATTAACCTCAGTGTGTGAAGAGGACTCTCCATTTACATGCACGAATTGGAGTCTATTAGATAGATATGATACAAACCACTGCAGCGCAGTACTTGTAATACCTACAGCATGTTCTAATCGCTCTAATAGGATATTATGATCAACAGTATCGAACGCTGCACTGAGGTCTAGCAGGACAAGCACAGAGATGAGTCCACTGTCAGAGGCCATAAGAAGATCATTTGTAACCTTCACTAAAGCTGTTTCTGTGCTGTGCTGAGCTCTGAAACCTGACTGAAACTCTTCAAATAAACCATTCCTCTGCAGATGATCTGTTAGCTGTTTGACAACTACTCTTTCAAGGATTTTTGATATGAAAGGAAGGTTGGAGATTGGCCTATAATTAGCTAAGACTGCTGGGTCTAGAGATGGCTTTTTGAGTAAAGGTTTAACTACAGCCAGCTTGAAGGCCTGTGGTACATAGCCGATTATTAGATGATAGGTTGATCATATTTAAGATCGAAGAATTAATTAATGGCAGGACTTCTTTGAGCAGTTCTGTAGGAATGGGGTCTAAAAGACACGTTGATGGTTTGGAGGAAGTAATTATTGAAGTTAACTCAGAAAGATCAATTGGAGAAAAAGAGTCTAACTTAATATCAATGGTACTAAGAGTAGCTGTAGATAATATTACATCTGTGGGATGATTATTGGTAATTTTTTCTCTAATGATAAAAATTTTATTTGTGAAGAAGTTCATGAAGTCATTACTAGTTAACGTTAAAGGGATGGTTGGCTCAAAAGAGCTCTGACTTTTTGTCAGCCTGGCTACAGTGCTGAAGAGAAACCTAGGGTTGTTCTTATTTTCTTCAATCAGTGATGAATAGTAAGATGTTCTGGCTTTGCGGAGGGCTTTCTTATAAAGCAGCAAACTATTTCTCCAGGCTAAATGATGATCCTCTAGATTTGTGACACGCCATTTCCTCTCCAGATTACGAGTCATCTGCTTTAGGGTACGTGTTTCAGAATTATACCACGGAGTCAGGTACTTCTGATTTGAGGCCTTAGTTTTCACAGGAGCTACAGTATCCAGAGTCGTACGTAGTGAGGAGGTGAAATTATTAACAAGATAATCGACCTCTGTTGGGGTAGCGTTCAGATAGCTGCTTTGCTCTGTGTTGGTACAGGGCATTGGAGATGATAACAGTGGGTGGATTATATTCTTAAACTTAGTTACAGTGCTTTCAGAAAGACATCTACTTTGATAAAGTCTACTCTTCACCGCTGTGTAATCAATTATTGTAAAAGTAAATGTTATCAGGAAATGATCAGACAGGAGAGGGTTTTCAGGAAACACTGTTAAATGTTCAGGTTCGATGCCATATGTTAAAACAAGATCTAGGGTGTGATTAAAGTGGTGGGTGGGTTCTTTTACATTTTGAGAGAAACCAATTGAGTCTAATAACAGATTAAATGCCATGTTGAGGCTGTCATTTTTAGCATCTACATGGATGTTAAAATCACCCACAATAATTATTTTATCTGAGCTCAGAACTAAATTAGATATAAAGTCTGAGAAATCAGACAGAAACTCTGTGTAAGGCCCAGGTGGACGATAGATGATAACAAGTAAGACTGGTTTCTGAGTTTCACAGCTGGGGTGGACAATGTTAAGCATCAGGCTTTCAAATGAATTAAAAGTCTGTCTTGGTCTTTCATTAATTAATAGGCTGGTGTGAAAAATTGCTGCCACACCGCCCCCTCGGCCTGTGCTTCGAGATTTCTGGTAGTTAGAATGGCTCGGGGGTGTTGATTCATTTAAACTAACATAATCATCCTGCTGCAACCAGGTTTCTGTAAGGCAGAGTAAATCAATTTGTTGATCAATTATTAAGTCATGTACTAACAGAGACTTGGAGGAGAGAGACCTAATATTTAATAATCCACATTTCACTGTTTTACTCTTTGGTTCAGATATTTGAATGGGAAACTCGCCTGAAACAACATATAGGTTTTCATTATGTGAATAATTTTAAAATCTTAGCTCAAACGGCTGCAAAACCTGTTTGCCCAGCACGGGGATATTGAGTTCTATAAGATAAAGCCATAAACATGTTTGTCTGAGTCTTCTATCAAAAGTTACAGCGATTTATATGAAGTTGTTCAAAAACGCTTTATTTCGCCAAGACAATGCGTTTCTCACTGTTACATGCATTTGAATGGGAAACTCGCCTGAAACAAAGTATAGGTTTTCATTATGTGAATAATTTTAAAATCTTAGCTCAAACGGCTGCAAAACCTGTTCTGTTTGCCCAGCACGGGGATATTGAGTTCTATAAGATAAAGCCATAAACATGTTTGTCTGAGTCTTCTATCAAAAGTTACAGCGATTTATATGAAGTTGTTCAAAAACGCTTTATTTCGCCAAGACAGTGTGTTTCTCACTGTTACATGCATTTGAATGGGAAACTCGCCTGAAACAACGTATAGGTTTTCATTATGTGAATAATTTTAAAATCTTAGCTCAAACGGCTGCAAAACCTGTTTGCCCAGCACGGGGATATTGAGTTCTATAAGATAAAGCCATAAACATGTTTGTCTGAGTCTTCTATCAAAAGTTACAGCGATTTATATGAAGTTGTTCAAAAACGCTTTATTTCGCCAAGACAATGCGTTTCTCACTGTTACATGCATTTGAATGGGAAACTCGCCTGAAACAAAGTATAGGTTTTCATTATGTGAATCATTTTAAAAACTTAGCTCAAACGGCTGCAAAACCTGTTCTGTTTGCCCAGCACGGGGATATTGAGTTCTATAAGATAAAGCCATAAACATGTTTGTCTGAGTCTTCTATCAAAAGTTACAGCGATTTATATGAAGTTGTTCAAAAACGCTTTATTTCGCCAAGACAGTGTGTTTCTCACTGTTACATGCATTTGAATGGGAAACTCGCCTGAAACAAAGTATAGGTTTTCATTATGTGAATAATTTTAAAATCTTAGCTCAAACTGCTGCAAAACCTGTTTGCCCAGCACGGGGATATTGAGTTCTATAAGATAAAGCCATAAACATGTTTGTCTGAGTCTTCTATCAAAAGTTACAGCGATTTATATGAAGTTGTTCAAAAACGCTTTATTTCGCCAAGACAATGCGTTTCTCACTGTTACATGCATTTGAATGGGAAACTCGCCTGAAACAACGTATAGGTTTTCATTATGTGAATCATTTTAAAATCTTAGCTCAAACGGCTGCAAAACCTGTTCTGTTTGCCCAGCACGGGGATATTGAGTTCTATAAGATAAAGCCATAAACATGTTTGTCTGAGTCTTCTATCAAAAGTTACAGCGATTTATATGAAGTTGTTCAAAAACGCTTTATTTCGCCAAGACAATGCGTTTCTCACTGTTACATGCATTTGAATGGGAAACTCGCCTGAAACAAAGTATAGGTTTTCATTATGTGAATAATTTTAAAATCTTAGCTCAAACGGCTGCAAAACCTGTTCTGTTTGCCCAGCACGGGGATATTGAGTTCTATAAGATAAAGCCATAAACATGTTTGTCTGAGTCTTCTATCAAAAGTTACAGCGATTTATATGAAGTTGTTCAAAAACGCTTTATTTCGCCAAGACAGTGTGTTTCTCACTGTTACATGCATTTGAATGGGAAACTCGCCTGAAACAAAGTATAGGTTTTCATTATGTGAATAATTTTAAAATCTTAGCTCAAACGGCTGCAAAACCTGTTTGCCCAGCACAGGGATATTGAGTTCTATAAGATAAAGCCATAAACATGTTTGTCTGAGTCTTCTATCAAAAGTTACAGCGATTTATATGAAGTTGTTCAAAAACGCTTTATTTCGCCAAGACAATGCGTTTCTCACTGTTACATGCATTTGAATGGGAAACTCGCCTGAAACAAAGTATAGGTTTTCATTATGTGAATAATTTTAAAATCTTAGCTCAAACGGCTGCAAAACCTGTTTGCCCAGCACGGGGATATTGAGTTCTATAAGATAAAGCCATAAACATGTTTGTCTGAGTCTTCTATCAAAAGTTACAGCGATTTATATGAAGTTGTTCAAAAACGCTTTATTTCGCCAAGACAGTGTGTTTCTCACTGTTACATGCATTTGAATGGGAAACTCGCCTGAAACAAAGTATAGGTTTTCATTATGTGAATAATTTTAAAATCTTAGCTCAAACGGCTGCAAAACCTGTTTGCCCAGCACGGGGATATTGAGTTCTATAAGATAAAGCCATAAACATGTTTGTCTGAGTCTTCTATCAAAAGTTACAGCGATTTATATGAAGTTGTTCAAAAACGCTTTATTTTGCCAAGACAGTGTGTTTCTCACTGTTACATGCATTTGAATGGGAAACTCGCCTGAAACAAAGTATAGGTTTTCATTATGTGAATAATTTTAAAATCTTAGCTCAAACGGCTGCAAAACCTGTTTGCCCAGCACAGGGATATTGAGTTCTATAAGATAAAGCCATAAACATGTTTGTCTGAGTCTTCTATCAAAAGTTACAGCGATTTATATGAAGTTGTTCAAAAACGCTTTATTTCGCCAAGACAATGCGTTTCTCACTGTTACATGCATTTGAATGGGAAACTCGCCTGAAACAAAGTATAGGTTTTCATTATGTGAATAATTTTAAAATCTTAGCTCAAACGGCTGCAAAACCTGTTTGCCCAGCACGGGGATATTGAGTTCTATAAGATAAAGCCATAAACGTGTTTGTCTGAGTCTTCTATCAAAAGTTACAGCGATTTATATGAAGTTGTTCAAAAACGCTTTATTTCGCCAAGACAATGCGTTTCTCACTGTTACATGCATTTGAATGGGAAACTCGCCTGAAACAAAGTATAGGTTTTCATTATGTGAATAATTTTAAAATCTTAGCTCAAACGGCTGCAAAACCTGTTTGCCCAGCACAGGGATATTGAGTTCTATAAGATAAAGCCATAAACGTGTTTGTCTGAGTCTTCTATCAAAAGTTACAGCGATTTATATGAAGTTGTTCAAAAACGCTTTATTTCGCCAAGACAATGCGTTTCTCACTGTTACATGCATTTGAATGGGAAACTCGCCTGAAACAAAGTATAGGTTTTCATTATGTGAATAATTTTAAAATCTTAGCTCAAACGGCTGCAAAACCTGTTTGCCCAGCACGGGGATATTGAGTTCTATAAGATAAAGCCATAAACGTGTTTGTCTGAGTCTTCTATCAAAAGTTACAGCGATTTATATGAAGTTGTTCAAAAACGCTTTATTTCGCCAAGACAATGCGTTTCTCACTGTTACATGCATTTGAATGGGAAACTCGCCTGAAACAAAGTATAGGTTTTCATTATGTGAATAATTTTAAAATCTTAGCTCAAACGGCTGCAAAACCTGTTTGCCCAGCACAGGGATATTGAGTTCTATAAGATAAAGCCATAAACATGTTTGTCTGAGTCTTCTATCAAAAGTTACAGCGATTTATATGAAGTTGTTCAAAAACGCTTTATTTCGCCAAGACAATGCGTTTCTCACTGTTACATGCATTTGAATGGGAAACTCGCCTGAAACAAAGTATAGGTTTTCATTATGTGAATAATTTTAAAATCTTAGCTCAAACGGCTGCAAAACCTGTTTGCCCAGCACGGGGATATTGAGTTCTATAAGATAAAGCCATAAACGTGTTTGTCTGAGTCTTCTATCAAAAGTTACAGCGATTTATATGAAGTTGTTCAAAAACGCTTTATTTCGCCAAGACAATGCGTTTCTCACTGTTACATGCATTTGAATGGGAAACTCGCCTGAAACAACATATAGGTTTTCATTATGTGAATAATTTTAAAATCTTAGCTCAAACGGCTGCAAAACCTGTTTGCCCAGCACGGGGATATTGAGTTCTATAAGATAAAGCCATAAACATGTTTGTCTGAGTCTTCTATCAAAAGTTACAGCGATTTATATGAAGTTGTTCAAAAACGCTTTATTTCGCCAAGACAGTGTGTTTCTCACTGTTACATGCATTTGAATGGGAAACTCGCCTGAAACAAAGTATAGGTTTTCATTATGTGAATAATTTTAAAATCTTAGCTCAAACGGCTGCAAAACCTGTTTGCCCAGCACAGGGATATTGAGTTCTATAAGATAAAGCCATAAACATGTTTGTCTGAGTCTTCTATCAAAAGTTACAGCGATTTATATGAAGTTGTTCAAAAACGCTTTATTTCGCCAAGACAATGCGTTTCTCACTGTTACATGCATTTGAATGGGAAACTCGCCTGAAACAAAGTATAGGTTTTCATTATGTGAATAATTTTAAAATCTTAGCTCAAACGGCTGCAAAACCTGTTTGCCCAGCACGGGGATATTGAGTTCTATAAGATAAAGCCATAAACATGTTTGTCTGAGTCTTCTATCAAAAGTTACAGCGATTTATATGAAGTTGTTCAAAAACGCTTTATTTCGCCAAGACAATGCGTTTCTCACTGTTACATGCATTTGAATGGGAAACTCGCCTGAAACAAAGTATAGGTTTTCATTATGTGAATAATTTTAAAATCTTAGCTCAAACGGCTGCAAAACCTGTTTGCCCAGCACGGGGATATTGAGTTCTATAAGATAAAGCCATAAACGTGTTTGTCTGAGTCTTCTATCAAAAGTTACAGCGATTTATATGAAGTTGTTCAAAAACGCTTTATTTCGCCAAGACAATGCGTTTCTCACTGTTACATGCATTTGAATGGGAAACTCGCCTGAAACAAAGTATAGGTTTTCATTATGTGAATAATTTTAAAATCTTAGCTCAAACGGCTGCAAAACCTGTTTGCCCAGCACGGGGATATTGAGTTCTATAAGATAAAGCCATAAACGTGTTTGTCTGAGTCTTCTATCAAAAGTTACAGCGATTTATATGAAGTTGTTCAAAAACGCTTTATTTCGCCAAGACAATGCGTTTCTCACTGTTACATGCATTTGAATGGGAAACTCGCCTGAAACAAAGTATAGGTTTTCATTATGTGAATAATTTTAAAATCTTAGCTCAAACGGCTGCAAAACCTGTTTGCCCAGCACAGGGATATTGAGTTCTATAAGATAAAGCCATAAACGTGTTTGTCTGAGTCTTCTATCAAAAGTTACAGCGATTTATATGAAGTTGTTCAAAAACGCTTTATTTCGCCAAGACAATGCGTTTCTCACTGTTACATGCATTTGAATGGGAAACTCGCCTGAAACAAAGTATAGGTTTTCATTATGTGAATAATTTTAAAATCTTAGCTCAAACGGCTGCAAAACCTGTTTGCCCAGCACGGGGATATTGAGTTCTATAAGATAAAGCCATAAACGTGTTTGTCTGAGTCTTCTATCAAAAGTTACAGCGATTTATATGAAGTTGTTCAAAAACGCTTTATTTCGCCAAGACAATGCGTTTCTCACTGTTACATGCATTTGAATGGGAAACTCGCCTGAAACAAAGTATAGGTTTTCATTATGTGAATAATTTTAAAATCTTAGCTCAAACGGCTGCAAAACCTGTTTGCCCAGCACAGGGATATTGAGTTCTATAAGATAAAGCCATAAACATGTTTGTCTGAGTCTTCTATCAAAAGTTACAGCGATTTATATGAAGTTGTTCAAAAACGCTTTATTTCGCCAAGACAATGCGTTTCTCACTGTTACATGCATTTGAATGGGAAACTCGCCTGAAACAAAGTATAGGTTTTCATTATGTGAATAATTTTAAAATCTTAGCTCAAACGGCTGCAAAACCTGTTTGCCCAGCACGGGGATATTGAGTTCTATAAGATAAAGCCATAAACGTGTTTGTCTGAGTCTTCTATCAAAAGTTACAGCGATTTATATGAAGTTGTTCAAAAACGCTTTATTTCGCCAAGACAATGCGTTTCTCACTGTTACATGCATTTGAATGGGAAACTCGCCTGAAACAACATATAGGTTTTCATTATGTGAATAATTTTAAAATCTTAGCTCAAACGGCTGCAAAACCTGTTTGCCCAGCACGGGGATATTGAGTTCTATAAGATAAAGCCATAAACATGTTTGTCTGAGTCTTCTATCAAAAGTTACAGCGATTTATATGAAGTTGTTCAAAAACGCTTTATTTCGCCAAGACAGTGTGTTTCTCACTGTTACATGCATTTGAATGGGAAACTCGCCTGAAACAAAGTATAGGTTTTCATTATGTGAATAATTTTAAAATCTTAGCTCAAACGGCTGCAAAACCTGTTTGCCCAGCACAGGGATATTGAGTTCTATAAGATAAAGCCATAAACATGTTTGTCTGAGTCTTCTATCAAAAGTTACAGCGATTTATATGAAGTTGTTCAAAAACGCTTTATTTCGCCAAGACAATGCGTTTCTCACTGTTACATGCATTTGAATGGGAAACTCGCCTGAAACAAAGTATAGGTTTTCATTATGTGAATAATTTTAAAATCTTAGCTCAAACGGCTGCAAAACCTGTTTGCCCAGCACGGGGATATTGAGTTCTATAAGATAAAGCCATAAACATGTTTGTCTGAGTCTTCTATCAAAAGTTACAGCGATTTATATGAAGTTGTTCAAAAACGCTTTATTTCGCCAAGACAGTGTGTTTCTCACTGTTACATGCATTTGAATGGGAAACTCGCCTGAAACAAAGTATAGGTTTTCATTATGTGAATAATTTTAAAATCTTAGCTCAAACGGCTGCAAAACCTGTTTGCCCAGCACAGGGATATTGAGTTCTATAAGATAAAGCCATAAACGTGTTTGTCTGAGTCTTCTATCAAAAGTTACAGCGATTTATATGAAGTTGTTCAAAAACGCTTTATTTCGCCAAGACAATGCGTTTCTCACTGTTACATGCATTTGAATGGGAAACTCGCCTGAAACAAAGTATAGGTTTTCATTATGTGAATAATTTTAAAATCTTAGCTCAAACGGCTGCAAAACCTGTTTGCCCAGCACAGGGATATTGAGTTCTATAAGATAAAGCCATAAACATGTTTGTCTGAGTCTTCTATCAAAAGTTACAGCGATTTATATGAAGTTGTTCAAAAACGCTTTATTTCGCCAAGACAATGCGTTTCTCACTGTTACATGCATTTGAATGGGAAACTCGCCTGAAACAAAGTATAGGTTTTCATTATGTGAATAATTTTAAAATCTTAGCTCAAACGGCTGCAAAACCTGTTTGCCCAGCACGGGGATATTGAGTTCTATAAGATAAAGCCATAAACGTGTTTGTCTGAGTCTTCTATCAAAAGTTACAGCGATTTATATGAAGTTGTTCAAAAACGCTTTATTTCGCCAAGACAATGCGTTTCTCACTGTTACATGCATTTGAATGGGAAACTCGCCTGAAACAACATATAGGTTTTCATTATGTGAATAATTTTAAAATCTTAGCTCAAACGGCTGCAAAACCTGTTTGCCCAGCACGGGGATATTGAGTTCTATAAGATAAAGCCATAAACATGTTTGTCTGAGTCTTCTATCAAAAGTTACAGCGATTTATATGAAGTTGTTCAAAAACGCTTTATTTCGCCAAGACAGTGTGTTTCTCACTGTTACATGCATTTGAATGGGAAACTCGCCTGAAACAAAGTATAGGTTTTCATTATGTGAATAATTTTAAAATCTTAGCTCAAACGGCTGCAAAACCTGTTTGCCCAGCACAGGGATATTGAGTTCTATAAGATAAAGCCATAAACATGTTTGTCTGAGTCTTCTATCAAAAGTTACAGCGATTTATATGAAGTTGTTCAAAAACGCTTTATTTCGCCAAGACAATGCGTTTCTCACTGTTACATGCATATGAATGGGAAACTCGCCTGAAACAAAGTATAGGTTTTCATTATGTGAATAATTTTAAAATCTTAGCTCAAACGGCTGCAAAACCTGTTTGCCCAGCACGGGGATATTGAGTTCTATAAGATAAAGCCATAAACATGTTTGTCTGAGTCTTCTATCAAAAGTTACAGCGATTTATATGAAGTTGTTCAAAAACGCTTTATTTCGCCAAGACAGTGTGTTTCTCACTGTTACATGCATTTGAATGGGAAACTCGCCTGAAACAAAGTATAGGTTTTCATTATGTGAATAATTTTAAAATCTTAGCTCAAACGGCTGCAAAACCTGTTTGCCCAGCACGGGGATATTGAGTTCTATAAGATAAAGCCATAAACATGTTTGTCTGAGTCTTCTATCAAAAGTTACAGCGATTTATATGAAGTTGTTCAAAAACGCTTTATTTTGCCAAGACAGTGTGTTTCTCACTGTTACATGCATTTGAATGGGAAACTCGCCTGAAACAAAGTATAGGTTTTCATTATGTGAATAATTTTAAAATCTTAGCTCAAACGGCTGCAAAACCTGTTCTGTTTGCCCAGCACGGGGATATTGAGTTCTATAAGATAAAGCCATAAACATGTTTGTCTGAGTCTTCTATCAAAAGTTACAGCGATTTATATGAAGTTGTTCAAAAACGCTTTATTTCGCCAAGACAATGCGTTTCTCACTGTTACATGCATTTGAATGGGAAACTCGCCTGAAACAAAGTATAGGTTTTCATTATGTGAATAATTTTAAAATCTTAGCTCAAACGGCTGCAAAACCTGTTCTGTTTGCCCAGCACGGGGATATTGAGTTCTATAAGATAAAGCCATAAACATGTTTGTCTGAGTCTTCTATCAAAAGTTACAGCGATTTATATGAAGTTGTTCAAAAACGCTTTATTTCGCCAAGACAGTGTGTTTCTCACTGTTACATGCATTTGAATGGGAAACTCGCCTGAAACAAAGTATAGGTTTTCATTATGTGAATAATTTTAAAATCTTAGCTCAAACGGCTGCAAAACCTGTTTGCCCAGCACAGGGATATTGAGTTCTATAAGATAAAGCCATAAACATGTTTGTCTGAGTCTTCTATCAAAAGTTACAGCGATTTATATGAAGTTGTTCAAAAACGCTTTATTTCGCCAAGACAATGCGTTTCTCACTGTTACATGCATTTGAATGGGAAACTCGCCTGAAACAAAGTATAGGTTTTCATTATGTGAATAATTTTAAAATCTTAGCTCAAACGGCTGCAAAACCTGTTTGCCCAGCACGGGGATATTGAGTTCTATAAGATAAAGCCATAAACATGTTTGTCTGAGTCTTCTATCAAAAGTTACAGCGATTTATATGAAGTTGTTCAAAAACGCTTTATTTCGCCAAGACAGTGTGTTTCTCACTGTTACATGCATTTGAATGGGAAACTCGCCTGAAACAAAGTATAGGTTTTCATTATGTGAATAATTTTAAAATCTTAGCTCAAACGGCTGCAAAACCTGTTTGCCCAGCACGGGGATATTGAGTTCTATAAGATAAAGCCATAAACATGTTTGTCTGAGTCTTCTATCAAAAGTTACAGCGATTTATATGAAGTTGTTCAAAAACGCTTTATTTTGCCAAGACAGTGTGTTTCTCACTGTTACATGCATTTGAATGGGAAACTCGCCTGAAACAAAGTATAGGTTTTCATTATGTGAATAATTTTAAAATCTTAGCTCAAACGGCTGCAAAACCTGTTTGCCCAGCACAGGGATATTGAGTTCTATAAGATAAAGCCATAAACATGTTTGTCTGAGTCTTCTATCAAAAGTTACAGCGGTTTATATGAAGTTGTTCAAAAACGCTTTATTTCGCCAAGACAATGCGTTTCTCACTGTTACATGCATTTGAATGGGAAACTCGCCTGAAACAAAGTATAGGTTTTCATTATGTGAATAATTTTAAAATCTTAGCTCAAACGGCTGCAAAACCTGTTTGCCCAGCACGGGGATATTGAGTTCTATAAGATAAAGCCATAAACGTGTTTGTCTGAGTCTTCTATCAAAAGTTACAGCGATTTATATGAAGTTGTTCAAAAACGCTTTATTTCGCCAAGACAATGCGTTTCTCACTGTTACATGCATTTGAATGGGAAACTCGCCTGAAACAAAGTATAGGTTTTCATTATGTGAATAATTTTAAAATCTTAGCTCAAACGGCTGCAAAACCTGTTTGCCCAGCACAGGGATATTGAGTTCTATAAGATAAAGCCATAAACGTGTTTGTCTGAGTCTTCTATCAAAAGTTACAGCGATTTATATGAAGTTGTTCAAAAACGCTTTATTTCGCCAAGACAATGCGTTTCTCACTGTTACATGCATTTGAATGGGAAACTCGCCTGAAACAAAGTATAGGTTTTCATTATGTGAATAATTTTAAAATCTTAGCTCAAACGGCTGCAAAACCTGTTTGCCCAGCACGGGGATATTGAGTTCTATAAGATAAAGCCATAAACGTGTTTGTCTGAGTCTTCTATCAAAAGTTACAGCGATTTATATGAAGTTGTTCAAAAACGCTTTATTTCGCCAAGACAATGCGTTTCTCACTGTTACATGCATTTGAATGGGAAACTCGCCTGAAACAAAGTATAGGTTTTCATTATGTGAATAATTTTAAAATCTTAGCTCAAACGGCTGCAAAACCTGTTTGCCCAGCACAGGGATATTGAGTTCTATAAGATAAAGCCATAAACATGTTTGTCTGAGTCTTCTATCAAAAGTTACAGCGATTTATATGAAGTTGTTCAAAAACGCTTTATTTCGCCAAGACAATGCGTTTCTCACTGTTACATGCATTTGAATGGGAAACTCGCCTGAAACAAAGTATAGGTTTTCATTATGTGAATAATTTTAAAATCTTAGCTCAAACGGCTGCAAAACCTGTTTGCCCAGCACGGGGATATTGAGTTCTATAAGATAAAGCCATAAACATGTTTGTCTGAGTCTTCTATCAAAAGTTACAGCGATTTATATGAAGTTGTTCAAAAACGCTTTATTTCGCCAAGACAGTGTGTTTCTCACTGTTACATGCATTTGAATGGGAAACTCGCCTGAAACAAAGTATAGGTTTTCATTATGTGAATAATTTTAAAATCTTAGCTCAAACGGCTGCAAAACCTGTTTGCCCAGCACGGGGATATTGAGTTCTATAAGATAAAGCCATAAACATGTTTGTCTGAGTCTTCTATCAAAAGTTACAGCGATTTATATGAAGTTGTTCAAAAACGCTTTATTTTGCCAAGACAGTGTGTTTCTCACTGTTACATGCATTTGAATGGGAAACTCGCCTGAAACAAAGTATAGGTTTTCATTATGTGAATAATTTTAAAATCTTAGCTCAAACGGCTGCAAAACCTGTTTGCCCAGCACAGGGATATTGAGTTCTATAAGATAAAGCCATAAACATGTTTGTCTGAGTCTTCTATCAAAAGTTACAGCGATTTATATGAAGTTGTTCAAAAACGCTTTATTTCGCCAAGACAATGCGTTTCTCACTGTTACATGCATTTGAATGGGAAACTCGCCTGAAACAAAGTATAGGTTTTCATTATGTGAATAATTTTAAAATCTTAGCTCAAACGGCTGCAAAACCTGTTTGCCCAGCACGGGGATATTGAGTTCTATAAGATAAAGCCATAAACGTGTTTGTCTGAGTCTTCTATCAAAAGTTACAGCGATTTATATGAAGTTGTTCAAAAACGCTTTATTTCGCCAAGACAATGCGTTTCTCACTGTTACATGCATTTGAATGGGAAACTCGCCTGAAACAAAGTATAGGTTTTCATTATGTGAATAATTTTAAAATCTTAGCTCAAACGGCTGCAAAACCTGTTTGCCCAGCACAGGGATGTTGAGTTCTATAAGATAAAGCCATAAACGTGTTTGTCTGAGTCTTCTATCAAAAGTTACAGCGATTTATATGAAGTTGTTCAAAAACGCTTTATTTCGCCAAGACAATGCGTTTCTCACTGTTACATGCATTTGAATGGGAAACTCGCCTGAAACAAAGTATAGGTTTTCATTATGTGAATAATTTTAAAATCTTAGCTCAAACGGCTGCAAAACCTGTTTGCCCAGCACGGGGATATTGAGTTCTATAAGATAAAGCCATAAACGTGTTTGTCTGAGTCTTCTATCAAAAGTTACAGCGATTTATATGAAGTTGTTCAAAAACGCTTTATTTCGCCAAGACAATGCGTTTCTCACTGTTACATGCATTTGAATGGGAAACTCGCCTGAAACAAAGTATAGGTTTTCATTATGTGAATAATTTTAAAATCTTAGCTCAAACGGCTGCAAAACCTGTTTGCCCAGCACAGGGATATTGAGTTCTATAAGATAAAGCCATAAACATGTTTGTCTGAGTCTTCTATCAAAAGTTACAGCGATTTATATGAAGTTGTTCAAAAACGCTTTATTTCGCCAAGACAATGCGTTTCTCACTGTTACATGCATTTGAATGGGAAACTCGCCAGAAACAACATATAGGTTTTCATTATGTGAATAATTTTAAAATCTTAGCTCAAACGGCTGCAAAACCTGTTTGCCCAGCACGGGGATATTGAGTTCTATAAGATAAAGCCATAAACATGTTTGTCTGAGTCTTCTATCAAAAGTTACAGCGATTTATATGAAGTTGTTCAAAAACGCTTTATTTCGCCAAGACAATGCGTTTCTCACTGTTACATGCATTTGAATGGGAAACTCGCCTGAAACAACATATAGGTTTTCATTATGTGAATAATTTTAAAATCTTAGCTCAAACGGCTGCAAAACCTGTTTGCCCAGCACAGGGATATTGAGTTCTATAAGATAAAGCCATAAACGTGTTTGTCTGAGTCTTCTATCAAAAGTTACAGCGATTTATATGAAGTTGTTCAAAAACGCTTTATTTCGCCAAGACAATGCGTTTCTCACTGTTACATGCATTTGAATGGGAAACTCGCCTGAAACAAAGTATAGGTTTTCATTATGTGAATAATTTTAAAATCTTAGCTCAAACGGCTGCAAAACCTGTTTGCCCAGCACGGGGATATTGAGTTCTATAAGATAAAGCCATAAACGTGTTTGTCTGAGTCTTCTATCAAAAGTTACAGCGATTTATATGAAGTTGTTCAAAAACGCTTTATTTCGCCAAGACAATGCGTTTCTCACTGTTACATGCATTTGAATGGGAAACTCGCCTGAAACAAAGTATAGGTTTTCATTATGTGAATAATTTTAAAATCTTAGCTCAAACGGCTGCAAAACCTGTTTGCCCAGCACGGGGATATTGAGTTCTATAAGATAAAGCCATAAACATGTTTGTCTGAGTCTTCTATCAAAAGTTACAGCGATTTATATGAAGTTGTTCAAAAACGCTTTATTTCGCCAAGACAATGCGTTTCTCACTGTTACATGCATTTGAATGGGAAACTCGCCTGAAACAACATATAGGTTTTCATTATGTGAATAATTTTAAAATCTTAGCTCAAACGGCTGCAAAACCTGTTTGCCCAGCACGGGGATATTGAGTTCTATAAGATAAAGCCATAAACATGTTTGTCTGAGTCTTCTATCAAAAGTTACAGCGATTTATATGAAGTTGTTCAAAAACGCTTTATTTCGCCAAGACAATGCGTTTCTCACTGTTACATGCATTTGAATGGGAAACTCGCCTGAAACAAAGTATAGGTTTTCATTATGTGAATCATTTTAAAATCTTAGCTCAAACGGCTGCAAAACCTGTTCTGTTTGCCCAGCACGGGGATATTGAGTTCTATAAGATAAAGCCATAAACATGTTTGTCTGAGTCTTCTATCAAAAGTTACAGCGATTTATATGAAGTTGTTCAAAAACGCTTTATTTCGCCAAGACAATGCGTTTCTCACTGTTACATGCATTTGAATGGGAAACTCGCCTGAAACAACGTATAGGTTTTCATTATGTGAATAATTTTAAAATCTTAGCTCAAACGGCTGCAAAACCTGTTTGCCCAGCACGGGGATATTGAGTTCTATAAGATAAAGCCATAAACATGTTTGTCTGAGTCTTCTATCAAAAGTTACAGCGATTTATATGAAGTTGTTCAAAAACGCTTTATTTCGCCAAGACAATGCGTTTCTCACTGTTACATGCATTTGAATGGGAAACTCGCCTGAAACAAAGTATAGGTTTTCATTATGCGAATCATTTTAAAAACTTAGCTCAAACGGCTGCAAAACCTGTTCTGTTTGCCCAGCACGGGGATATTGAGTTCTATAAGATAAAGCCATAAACATGTTTGTCTGAGTCTTCTATCAAAAGTTACAGCGATTTATATGAAGTTGTTCAAAAACGCTTTATTTCGCCAAGACAGTGTGTTTCTCACTGTTACATGCATTTGAATGGGAAACTCGCCTGAAACAAAGTATAGGTTTTCATTATGTGAATAATTTTAAAATCTTAGCTCAAACTGCTGCAAAACCTGTTTGCCCAGCACGGGGATATTGAGTTCTATAAGATAAAGCCATAAACATGTTTGTCTGAGTCTTCTATCAAAAGTTACAGCGATTTATATGAAGTTGTTCAAAAACGCTTTATTTCGCCAAGACAATGCGTTTCTCACTGTTACATGCATTTGAATGGGAAACTCGCCTGAAACAAAGTATAGGTTTTCATTATGTGAATAATTTTAAAATCTTAGCTCAAACGGCTGCAAAACCTGTTTGCCCAAGCACGGGGATATTGAGTTCTATAAGATAAAGCCATAAACATGTTTGTCTGAGTCTTCTATCAAAAGTTACAGCGATTTATATGAAGTTGTTCAAAAACGCTTTATTTCGCCAAGACAATGCGTTTCTCACTGTTACATGCATTTGAATGGGAAACTCGCCTGAAACAAAGTATAGGTTTTCATTATGTGAATAATTTTAAAATCTTAGCTCAAACGGCTGCAAAACCTGTTTGCCCAGCACGGGGATATTGAGTTCTATAAGATAAAGCCATAAACATGTTTGTCTGAGTCTTCTATCAAAAGTTACAGCGATTTATATGAAGTTGTTCAAAAACGCTTTATTTCGCCAAGACAATGCGTTTCTCACTGTTACATGCATTTGAATGGGAAACTCGCCTGAAACAAAGTATAGGTTTTCATTATGTGAATAATTTTAAAATCTTAGCTCAAACGGCTGCAAAACCTGTTTGCCCAGCACAGGGATATTGAGTTCTATAAGATAAAGCCATAAACATGTTTGTCTGAGTCTTCTATCAAAAGTTACAGCGATTTATATGAAGTTGTTCAAAAACGCTTTATTTCGCCAAGACAATGCGTTTCTCACTGTTACATGCATTTGAATGGGAAACTCGCCTGAAACAAAGTATAGGTTTTCATTATGTGAATAATTTTAAAATCTTAGCTCAAACGGCTGCAAAACCTGTTTGCCCAGCACGGGGATATTGAGTTCTATAAGATAAAGCCATAAACATGTTTGTCTGAGTCTTCTATCAAAAGTTACAGCGATTTATATGAAGTTGTTCAAAAACGCTTTATTTCGCCAAGACAATGCGTTTCTCACTGTTACATGCATTTGAATGGGAAACTCGCCTGAAACAAAGTATAGGTTTTCATTATGTGAATAATTTTAAAATCTTAGCTCAAACGGCTGCAAAACCTGTTCTGTTTGCCCAGCACGGGGATATTGAGTTCTATAAGATAAAGCCATAAACATGTTTGTCTGAGTCTTCTATCAAAAGTTACAGCGATTTATATGAAGTTGTTCAAAAACGCTTTATTTCGCCAAGACAGTGTGTTTCTCACTGTTACATGCATTTGAATGGGAAACTCGCCTGAAACAACGTATAGGTTTTCATTATGTGAATAATTTTAAAATCTTAGCTCAAACGGCTGCAAAACCTGTTTGCCCAGCACGGGGATATTGAGTTCTATAAGATAAAGCCATAAACATGTTTGTCTGAGTCTTCTATCAAAAGTTACAGCGATTTATATGAAGTTGTTCAAAAACGCTTTATTTCGCCAAGACAATGCGTTTCTCACTGTTACATGCATTTGAATGGGAAACTCGCCTGAAACAAAGTATAGGTTTTCATTATGTGAATCATTTTAAAAACTTAGCTCAAACGGCTGCAAAACCTGTTCTGTTTGCCCAGCACGGGGATATTGAGTTCTATAAGATAAAGCCATAAACATGTTTGTCTGAGTCTTCTATCAAAAGTTACAGCGATTTATATGAAGTTGTTCAAAAACGCTTTATTTCGCCAAGACAGTGTGTTTCTCACTGTTACATGCATTTGAATGGGAAACTCGCCTGAAACAAAGTATAGGTTTTCATTATGTGAATAATTTTAAAATCTTAGCTCAAACTGCTGCAAAACCTGTTTGCCCAGCACGGGGATATTGAGTTCTATAAGATAAAGCCATAAACATGTTTGTCTGAGTCTTCTATCAAAAGTTACAGCGATTTATATGAAGTTGTTCAAAAACGCTTTATTTCGCCAAGACAATGCGTTTCTCACTGTTACATGCATTTGAATGGGAAACTCGCCTGAAACAAAGTATAGGTTTTCATTATGTGAATAATTTTAAAATCTTAGCTCAAACGGCTGCAAAACCTGTTTGCCCAAGCACGGGGATATTGAGTTCTATAAGATAAAGCCATAAACATGTTTGTCTGAGTCTTCTATCAAAAGTTACAGCGATTTATATGAAGTTGTTCAAAAACGCTTTATTTCGCCAAGACAGTGTGTTTCTCACTGTTACATGCATTTGAATGGGAAACTCGCCTGAAACAAAGTATAGGTTTTCATTATGTGAATAATTTTAAAATCTTAGCTCAAACTGCTGCAAAACCTGTTTGCCCAGCACGGGGATATTGAGTTCTATAAGATAAAGCCATAAACATGTTTGTCTGAGTCTTCTATCAAAAGTTACAGCGATTTATATGAAGTTGTTCAAAAACGCTTTATTTCGCCAAGACAATGCGTTTCTCACTGTTACATGCATTTGAATGGGAAACTCGCCTGAAACAAAGTATAGGTTTTCATTATGTGAATAATTTTAAAATCTTAGCTCAAACGGCTGCAAAACCTGTTCTGTTTGCCCAGCACGGGGATATTGAGTTCTATAAGATAAAGCCATAAACATGTTTGTCTGAGTCTTCTATCAAAAGTTACAGCGATTTATATGAAGTTGTTCAAAAACGCTTTATTTCGCCAAGACAATGCGTTTCTCACTGTTACATGCATTTGAATGGGAAACTCGCCTGAAACAACGTATAGGTTTTCATTATGTGAATAATTTTAAAATCTTAGCTCAAACGGCTGCAAAACCTGTTTGCCCAGCACGGGGATATTGAGTTCTATAAGATAAAGCCATAAACATGTTTGTCTGAGTCTTCTATCAAAAGTTACAGCGATTTATATGAAGTTGTTCAAAAACGCTTTATTTCGCCAAGACAATGCGTTTCTCACTGTTACATGCATTTGAATGGGAAACTCGCCTGAAACAAAGTATAGGTTTTCATTATGTGAATCATTTTAAAAACTTAGCTCAAACGGCTGCAAAACCTGTTCTGTTTGCCCAGCACGGGGATATTGAGTTCTATAAGATAAAGCCATAAACATGTTTGTCTGAGTCTTCTATCAAAAGTTACAGCGATTTATATGAAGTTGTTCAAAAACGCTTTATTTCGCCAAGACAGTGTGTTTCTCACTGTTACATGCATTTGAATGGGAAACTCGCCTGAAACAAAGTATAGGTTTTCATTATGTGAATAATTTTAAAATCTTAGCTCAAACTGCTGCAAAACCTGTTTGCCCAGCACGGGGATATTGAGTTCTATAAGATAAAGCCATAAACATGTTTGTCTGAGTCTTCTATCAAAAGTTACAGCGATTTATATGAAGTTGTTCAAAAACGCTTTATTTCGCCAAGACAATGCGTTTCTCACTGTTACATGCATTTGAATGGGAAACTCGCCTGAAACAAAGTATAGGTTTTCATTATGTGAATAATTTTAAAATCTTAGCTCAAACGGCTGCAAAACCTGTTTGCCCAAGCACGGGGATATTGAGTTCTATAAGATAAAGCCATAAACATGTTTGTCTGAGTCTTCTATCAAAAGTTACAGCGATTTATATGAAGTTGTTCAAAAACGCTTTATTTCGCCAAGACAATGCGTTTCTCACTGTTACATGCATTTGAATGGGAAACTCGCCTGAAACAAAGTATAGGTTTTCATTATGTGAATAATTTTAAAATCTTAGCTCAAACGGCTGCAAAACCTGTTTGCCCAGCACGGGGATATTGAGTTCTATAAGATAAAGCCATAAACATGTTTGTCTGAGTCTTCTATCAAAAGTTACAGCGATTTATATGAAGTTGTTCAAAAACGCTTTATTTCGCCAAGACAATGCGTTTCTCACTGTTACATGCATTTGAATGGGAAACTCGCCTGAAACAAAGTATAGGTTTTCATTATGTGAATAATTTTAAAATCTTAGCTCAAACGGCTGCAAAACCTGTTTGCCCAGCACAGGGATATTGAGTTCTATAAGATAAAGCCATAAACATGTTTGTCTGAGTCTTCTATCAAAAGTTACAGCGATTTATATGAAGTTGTTCAAAAACGCTTTATTTCGCCAAGACAATGCGTTTCTCACTGTTACATGCATTTGAATGGGAAACTCGCCTGAAACAAAGTATAGGTTTTCATTATGTGAATAATTTTAAAATCTTAGCTCAAACGGCTGCAAAACCTGTTTGCCCAGCACGGGGATATTGAGTTCTATAAGATAAAGCCATAAACATGTTTGTCTGAGTCTTCTATCAAAAGTTACAGCGATTTATATGAAGTTGTTCAAAAACGCTTTATTTCGCCAAGACAATGCGTTTCTCACTGTTACATGCATTTGAATGGGAAACTCGCCTGAAACAACATATAGGTTTTCATTATGTGAATAATTTTAAAATCTTAGCTCAAACGGCTGCAAAACCTGTTTGCCCAGCACGGGGATATTGAGTTCTATAAGATAAAGCCATAAACATGTTTGTCTGAGTCTTCTATCAAAAGTTACAGCGATTTATATGAAGTTGTTCAAAAACGCTTTATTTCGCCAAGACAATGCGTTTCTCACTGTTACATGCATTTGAATGGGAAACTCGCCTGAAACAAAGTATAGGTTTTCATTATGTGAATAATTTTAAAATCTTAGCTCAAACGGCTGCAAAACCTGTTCTGTTTGCCCAGCACGGGGATATTGAGTTCTATAAGATAAAGCCATAAACATGTTTGTCTGAGTCTTCTATCAAAAGTTACAGCGATTTATATGAAGTTGTTCAAAAACGCTTTATTTCGCCAAGACAGTGTGTTTCTCACTGTTACATGCATTTGAATGGGAAACTCGCCTGAAACAACGTATAGGTTTTCATTATGTGAATAATTTTAAAATCTTAGCTCAAACGGCTGCAAAACCTGTTTGCCCAGCACGGGGATATTGAGTTCTATAAGATAAAGCCATAAACATGTTTGTCTGAGTCTTCTATCAAAAGTTACAGCGATTTATATGAAGTTGTTCAAAAACGCTTTATTTCGCCAAGACAATGCGTTTCTCACTGTTACATGCATTTGAATGGGAAACTCGCCTGAAACAAAGTATAGGTTTTCATTATGTGAATCATTTTAAAAACTTAGCTCAAACGGCTGCAAAACCTGTTCTGTTTGCCCAGCACGGGGATATTGAGTTCTATAAGATAAAGCCATAAACATGTTTGTCTGAGTCTTCTATCAAAAGTTACAGCGATTTATATGAAGTTGTTCAAAAACGCTTTATTTCGCCAAGACAGTGTGTTTCTCACTGTTACATGCATTTGAATGGGAAACTCGCCTGAAACAAAGTATAGGTTTTCATTATGTGAATAATTTTAAAATCTTAGCTCAAACGGCTGCAAAACCTGTTTGCCCAGCACGGGGATATTGAGTTCTATAAGATAAAGCCATAAACATGTTTGTCTGAGTCTTCTATCAAAAGTTACAGCGATTTATATGAAGTTGTTCAAAAACGCTTTATTTCGCCAAGACAATGCGTTTCTCACTGTTACATGCATTTGAATGGGAAACTCGCCTGAAACAAAGTATAGGTTTTCATTATGTGAATAATTTTAAAATCTTAGCTCAAACGGCTGCAAAACCTGTTTGCCCAAGCACGGGGATATTGAGTTCTATAAGATAAAGCCATAAACATGTTTGTCTGAGTCTTCTATCAAAAGTTACAGCGATTTATATGAAGTTGTTCAAAAACGCTTTATTTCGCCAAGACAGTGTGTTTCTCACTGTTACATGCATTTGAATGGGAAACTCGCCTGAAACAAAGTATAGGTTTTCATTATGTGAATAATTTTAAAATCTTAGCTCAAACTGCTGCAAAACCTGTTTGCCCAGCACGGGGATATTGAGTTCTATAAGATAAAGCCATAAACATGTTTGTCTGAGTCTTCTATCAAAAGTTACAGCGATTTATATGAAGTTGTTCAAAAACGCTTTATTTCGCCAAGACAATGCGTTTCTCACTGTTACATGCATTTGAATGGGAAACTCGCCTGAAACAAAGTATAGGTTTTCATTATGTGAATAATTTTAAAATCTTAGCTCAAACGGCTGCAAAACCTGTTTGCCCAAGCACGGGGATATTGAGTTCTATAAGATAAAGCCATAAACATGTTTGTCTGAGTCTTCTATCAAAAGTTACAGCGATTTATATGAAGTTGTTCAAAAACGCTTTATTTCGCCAAGACAATGCGTTTCTCACTGTTACATGCATTTGAATGGGAAACTCGCCTGAAACAAAGTATAGGTTTTCATTATGTGAATAATTTTAAAATCTTAGCTCAAACGGCTGCAAAACCTGTTTGCCCAGCACGGGGATATTGAGTTCTATAAGATAAAGCCATAAACATGTTTGTCTGAGTCTTCTATCAAAAGTTACAGCGATTTATATGAAGTTGTTCAAAAACGCTTTATTTCGCCAAGACAATGCGTTTCTCACTGTTACATGCATTTGAATGGGAAACTCGCCTGAAACAAAGTATAGGTTTTCATTATGTGAATAATTTTAAAATCTTAGCTCAAACGGCTGCAAAACCTGTTTGCCCAGCACAGGGATATTGAGTTCTATAAGATAAAGCCATAAACATGTTTGTCTGAGTCTTCTATCAAAAGTTACAGCGATTTATATGAAGTTGTTCAAAAACGCTTTATTTCGCCAAGACAATGCGTTTCTCACTGTTACATGCATTTGAATGGGAAACTCGCCTGAAACAAAGTATAGGTTTTCATTATGTGAATAATTTTAAAATCTTAGCTCAAACGGCTGCAAAACCTGTTTGCCCAGCACGGGGATATTGAGTTCTATAAGATAAAGCCATAAACATGTTTGTCTGAGTCTTCTATCAAAAGTTACAGCGATTTATATGAAGTTGTTCAAAAACGCTTTATTTCGCCAAGACAATGCGTTTCTCACTGTTACATGCATTTGAATGGGAAACTCGCCTGAAACAAAGTATAGGTTTTCATTATGTGAATAATTTTAAAATCTTAGCTCAAACGGCTGCAAAACCTGTTTGCCCAGCACGGGGATATTGAGTTCTATAAGATAAAGCCATAAACATGTTTGTCTGAGTCTTCTATCAAAAGTTACAGCGATTTATATGAAGTTGTTCAAAAACGCTTTATTTCGCCAAGACAATGCGTTTCTCACTGTTACATGCATTTGAATGGGAAACTCGCCTGAAACAAAGTATAGGTTTTCATTATGTGAATAATTTTAAAATCTTAGCTCAAACGGCTGCAAAACCTGTTCTGTTTGCCCAGCACGGGGATATTGAGTTCTATAAGATAAAGCCATAAACATGTTTGTCTGAGTCTTCTATCAAAAGTTACAGCGATTTATATGAAGTTGTTCAAAAACGCTTTATTTCGCCAAGACAATGCGTTTCTCACTGTTACATGCATTTGAATGGGAAACTCGCCTGAAACAAAGTATAGGTTTTCATTATGTGAATAATTTTAAAATCTTAGCTCAAACGGCTGCAAAACCTGTTTGCCCAGCACAGGGATATTGAGTTCTATAAGATAAAGCCATAAACATGTTTGTCTGAGTCTTCTATCAAAAGTTACAGCGATTTATATGAAGTTGTTCAAAAACGCTTTATTTCGCCAAGACAATGCGTTTCTCACTGTTACATGCATTTGAATGGGAAACTCGCCTGAAACAAAGTATAGGTTTTCATTATGTGAATAATTTTAAAATCTTAGCTCAAACGGCTGCAAAACCTGTTTGCCCAGCACGGGGATATTGAGTTCTATAAGATAAAGCCATAAACATGTTTGTCTGAGTCTTCTATCAAAAGTTACAGCGATTTATATGAAGTTGTTCAAAAACGCTTTATTTCGCCAAGACAATGCGTTTCTCACTGTTACATGCATTTGAATGGGAAACTCGCCTGAAACAACATATAGGTTTTCATTATGTGAATAATTTTAAAATCTTAGCTCAAACGGCTGCAAAACCTGTTTGCCCAGCACGGGGATATTGAGTTCTATAAGATAAAGCCATAAACATGTTTGTCTGAGTCTTCTATCAAAAGTTACAGCGATTTATATGAAGTTGTTCAAAAACGCTTTATTTCGCCAAGACAATGCGTTTCTCACTGTTACATGCATTTGAATGGGAAACTCGCCTGAAACAAAGTATAGGTTTTCATTATGTGAATAATTTTAAAATCTTAGCTCAAACGGCTGCAAAACCTGTTCTGTTTGCCCAGCACGGGGATATTGAGTTCTATAAGATAAAGCCATAAACATGTTTGTCTGAGTCTTCTATCAAAAGTTACAGCGATTTATATGAAGTTGTTCAAAAACGCTTTATTTCGCCAAGACAGTGTGTTTCTCACTGTTACATGCATTTGAATGGGAAACTCGCCTGAAACAACGTATAGGTTTTCATTATGTGAATAATTTTAAAATCTTAGCTCAAACGGCTGCAAAACCTGTTTGCCCAGCACGGGGATATTGAGTTCTATAAGATAAAGCCATAAACATGTTTGTCTGAGTCTTCTATCAAAAGTTACAGCGATTTATATGAAGTTGTTCAAAAACGCTTTATTTCGCCAAGACAATGCGTTTCTCACTGTTACATGCATTTGAATGGGAAACTCGCCTGAAACAAAGTATAGGTTTTCATTATGTGAATCATTTTAAAAACTTAGCTCAAACGGCTGCAAAACCTGTTCTGTTTGCCCAGCACGGGGATATTGAGTTCTATAAGATAAAGCCATAAACATGTTTGTCTGAGTCTTCTATCAAAAGTTACAGCGATTTATATGAAGTTGTTCAAAAACGCTTTATTTCGCCAAGACAGTGTGTTTCTCACTGTTACATGCATTTGAATGGGAAACTCGCCTGAAACAAAGTATAGGTTTTCATTATGTGAATAATTTTAAAATCTTAGCTCAAACGGCTGCAAAACCTGTTTGCCCAGCACGGGGATATTGAGTTCTATAAGATAAAGCCATAAACATGTTTGTCTGAGTCTTCTATCAAAAGTTACAGCGATTTATATGAAGTTGTTCAAAAACGCTTTATTTCGCCAAGACAATGCGTTTCTCACTGTTACATGCATTTGAATGGGAAACTCGCCTGAAACAAAGTATAGGTTTTCATTATGTGAATAATTTTAAAATCTTAGCTCAAACGGCTGCAAAACCTGTTTGCCCAAGCACGGGGATATTGAGTTCTATAAGATAAAGCCATAAACATGTTTGTCTGAGTCTTCTATCAAAAGTTACAGCGATTTATATGAAGTTGTTCAAAAACGCTTTATTTCGCCAAGACAGTGTGTTTCTCACTGTTACATGCATTTGAATGGGAAACTCGCCTGAAACAAAGTATAGGTTTTCATTATGTGAATAATTTTAAAATCTTAGCTCAAACTGCTGCAAAACCTGTTTGCCCAGCACGGGGATATTGAGTTCTATAAGATAAAGCCATAAACATGTTTGTCTGAGTCTTCTATCAAAAGTTACAGCGATTTATATGAAGTTGTTCAAAAACGCTTTATTTCGCCAAGACAATGCGTTTCTCACTGTTACATGCATTTGAATGGGAAACTCGCCTGAAACAAAGTATAGGTTTTCATTATGTGAATAATTTTAAAATCTTAGCTCAAACGGCTGCAAAACCTGTTTGCCCAAGCACGGGGATATTGAGTTCTATAAGATAAAGCCATAAACATGTTTGTCTGAGTCTTCTATCAAAAGTTACAGCGATTTATATGAAGTTGTTCAAAAACGCTTTATTTCGCCAAGACAATGCGTTTCTCACTGTTACATGCATTTGAATGGGAAACTCGCCTGAAACAAAGTATAGGTTTTCATTATGTGAATAATTTTAAAATCTTAGCTCAAACGGCTGCAAAACCTGTTTGCCCAGCACGGGGATATTGAGTTCTATAAGATAAAGCCATAAACATGTTTGTCTGAGTCTTCTATCAAAAGTTACAGCGATTTATATGAAGTTGTTCAAAAACGCTTTATTTCGCCAAGACAATGCGTTTCTCACTGTTACATGCATTTGAATGGGAAACTCGCCTGAAACAAAGTATAGGTTTTCATTATGTGAATAATTTTAAAATCTTAGCTCAAACGGCTGCAAAACCTGTTTGCCCAGCACAGGGATATTGAGTTCTATAAGATAAAGCCATAAACATGTTTGTCTGAGTCTTCTATCAAAAGTTACAGCGATTTATATGAAGTTGTTCAAAAACGCTTTATTTCGCCAAGACAATGCGTTTCTCACTGTTACATGCATTTGAATGGGAAACTCGCCTGAAACAAAGTATAGGTTTTCATTATGTGAATAATTTTAAAATCTTAGCTCAAACGGCTGCAAAACCTGTTTGCCCAGCACGGGGATATTGAGTTCTATAAGATAAAGCCATAAACATGTTTGTCTGAGTCTTCTATCAAAAGTTACAGCGATTTATATGAAGTTGTTCAAAAACGCTTTATTTCGCCAAGACAATGCGTTTCTCACTGTTACATGCATTTGAATGGGAAACTCGCCTGAAACAAAGTATAGGTTTTCATTATGTGAATAATTTTAAAATCTTAGCTCAAACGGCTGCAAAACCTGTTTGCCCAGCACGGGGATATTGAGTTCTATAAGATAAAGCCATAAACATGTTTGTCTGAGTCTTCTATCAAAAGTTACAGCGATTTATATGAAGTTGTTCAAAAACGCTTTATTTCGCCAAGACAATGCGTTTCTCACTGTTACATGCATTTGAATGGGAAACTCGCCTGAAACAAAGTATAGGTTTTCATTATGTGAATAATTTTAAAATCTTAGCTCAAACGGCTGCAAAACCTGTTCTGTTTGCCCAGCACGGGGATATTGAGTTCTATAAGATAAAGCCATAAACATGTTTGTCTGAGTCTTCTATCAAAAGTTACAGCGATTTATATGAAGTTGTTCAAAAACGCTTTATTTCGCCAAGACAGTGTGTTTCTCACTGTTACATGCATTTGAATGGGAAACTCGCCTGAAACAACGTATAGGTTTTCATTATGTGAATAATTTTAAAATCTTAGCTCAAACGGCTGCAAAACCTGTTCTGTTTGCCCAGCACGGGGATATTGAGTTCTATAAGATAAAGCCATAAACATGTTTGTCTGAGTCTTCTATCAAAAGTTACAGCGATTTATATGAAGTTGTTCAAAAACGCTTTATTTCGCCAAGACAGTGTGTTTCTCACTGTTACATGCATTTGAATGGGAAACTCGCCTGAAACAAAGTATAGGTTTTCATTATGTGAATAATTTTAAAATCTTAGCTCAAACGGCTGCAAAACCTGTTTGCCCAGCACGGGGATATTGAGTTCTATAAGATAAAGCCATAAACATGTTTGTCTGAGTCTTCTATCAAAAGTTACAGCGATTTATATGAAGTTGTTCAAAAACGCTTTATTTCGCCAAGACAGTGTGTTTCTCACTGTTACATGCATTTGAATGGGAAACTCGCCTGAAACAAAGTATAGGTTTTCATTATGTGAATAATTTTAAAATCTTAGCTCAAACGGCTGCAAAACCTGTTTGCCCAGCACGGGGATATTGAGTTCTATAAGATAAAGCCATAAACATGTTTGTCTGAGTCTTCTATCAAAAGTTACAGCGATTTATATGAAGTTGTTCAAAAACGCTTTATTTTGCCAAGACAGTGTGTTTCTCACTGTTACATGCATTTGAATGGGAAACTCGCCTGAAACAAAGTATAGGTTTTCATTATGTGAATAATTTTAAAATCTTAGCTCAAACGGCTGCAAAACCTGTTTGCCCAGCACAGGGATATTGAGTTCTATAAGATAAAGCCATAAACATGTTTGTCTGAGTCTTCTATCAAAAGTTACAGCGATTTATATGAAGTTGTTCAAAAACGCTTTATTTCGCCAAGACAATGCGTTTCTCACTGTTACATGCATTTGAATGGGAAACTCGCCTGAAACAAAGTATAGGTTTTCATTATGTGAATAATTTTAAAATCTTAGCTCAAACGGCTGCAAAACCTGTTTGCCCAGCACGGGGATATTGAGTTCTATAAGATAAAGCCATAAACGTGTTTGTCTGAGTCTTCTATCAAAAGTTACAGCGATTTATATGAAGTTGTTCAAAAACGCTTTATTTCGCCAAGACAATGCGTTTCTCACTGTTACATGCATTTGAATGGGAAACTCGCCTGAAACAAAGTATAGGTTTTCATTATGTGAATAATTTTAAAATCTTAGCTCAAACGGCTGCAAAACCTGTTTGCCCAGCACAGGGATATTGAGTTCTATAAGATAAAGCCATAAACGTGTTTGTCTGAGTCTTCTATCAAAAGTTACAGCGATTTATATGAAGTTGTTCAAAAACGCTTTATTTCGCCAAGACAATGCGTTTCTCACTGTTACATGCATTTGAATGGGAAACTCGCCTGAAACAAAGTATAGGTTTTCATTATGTGAATAATTTTAAAATCTTAGCTCAAACGGCTGCAAAACCTGTTTGCCCAGCACAGGGATATTGAGTTCTATAAGATAAAGCCATAAACATGTTTGTCTGAGTCTTCTATCAAAAGTTACAGCGATTTATATGAAGTTGTTCAAAAACGCTTTATTTCGCCAAGACAATGCGTTTCTCACTGTTACATGCATTTGAATGGGAAACTCGCCTGAAACAAAGTATAGGTTTTCATTATGTGAATAATTTTAAAATCTTAGCTCAAACGGCTGCAAAACCTGTTTGCCCAGCACGGGGATATTGAGTTCTATAAGATAAAGCCATAAACGTGTTTGTCTGAGTCTTCTATCAAAAGTTACAGCGATTTATATGAAGTTGTTCAAAAACGCTTTATTTCGCCAAGACAGTGTGTTTCTCACTGTTACATGCATTTGAATGGGAAACTCGCCTGAAACAAAGTATAGGTTTTCATTATGTGAATAATTTTAAAATCTTAGCTCAAACGGCTGCAAAACCTGTTTGCCCAGCACGGGGATATTGAGTTCTATAAGATAAAGCCATAAACATGTTTGTCTGAGTCTTCTATCAAAAGTTACAGCGATTTATATGAAGTTGTTCAAAAACGCTTTATTTTGCCAAGACAGTGTGTTTCTCACTGTTACATGCATTTGAATGGGAAACTCGCCTGAAACAAAGTATAGGTTTTCATTATGTGAATAATTTTAAAATCTTAGCTCAAACGGCTGCAAAACCTGTTTGCCCAGCACAGGGATATTGAGTTCTATAAGATAAAGCCATAAACATGTTTGTCTGAGTCTTCTATCAAAAGTTACAGCGATTTATATGAAGTTGTTCAAAAACGCTTTATTTCGCCAAGACAATGCGTTTCTCACTGTTACATGCATTTGAATGGGAAACTCGCCTGAAACAACATATAGGTTTTCATTATGTGAATAATTTTAAAATCTTAGCTCAAACGGCTGCAAAACCTGTTTGCCCAGCACGGGGATATTGAGTTCTATAAGATAAAGCCATAAACATGTTTGTCTGAGTCTTCTATCAAAAGTTACAGCGATTTATATGAAGTTGTTCAAAAACGCTTTATTTCGCCAAGACAATGCGTTTCTCACTGTTACATGCATTTGAATGGGAAACTCGCCTGAAACAACATATAGGTTTTCATTATGTGAATAATTTTAAAATCTTAGCTCAAACGGCTGCAAAACCTGTTTGCCCAGCACAGGGATATTGAGTTCTATAAGATAAAGCCATAAACGTGTTTGTCTGAGTCTTCTATCAAAAGTTACAGCGATTTATATGAAGTTGTTCAAAAACGCTTTATTTCGCCAAGACAATGCGTTTCTCACTGTTACATGCATTTGAATGGGAAACTCGCCTGAAACAAAGTATAGGTTTTCATTATGTGAATAATTTTAAAATCTTAGCTCAAACGGCTGCAAAACCTGTTTGCCCAGCACGGGGATATTGAGTTCTATAAGATAAAGCCATAAACATGTTTGTCTGAGTCTTCTATCAAAAGTTACAGCGATTTATATGAAGTTGTTCAAAAACGCTTTATTTCGCCAAGACAGTGTGTTTCTCACTGTTACATGCATTTGAATGGGAAACTCGCCTGAAACAAAGTATAGGTTTTCATTATGTGAATAATTTTAAAATCTTAGCTCAAACGGCTGCAAAACCTGTTTGCCCAGCACGGGGATATTGAGTTCTATAAGATAAAGCCATAAACATGTTTGTCTGAGTCTTCTATCAAAAGTTACAGCGATTTATATGAAGTTGTTCAAAAACGCTTTATTTTGCCAAGACAGTGTGTTTCTCACTGTTACATGCATTTGAATGGGAAACTCGCCTGAAACAAAGTATAGGTTTTCATTATGTGAATAATTTTAAAATCTTAGCTCAAACGGCTGCAAAACCTGTTTGCCCAGCACAGGGATATTGAGTTCTATAAGATAAAGCCATAAACATGTTTGTCTGAGTCTTCTATCAAAAGTTACAGCGATTTATATGAAGTTGTTCAAAAACGCTTTATTTCGCCAAGACAATGCGTTTCTCACTGTTACATGCATTTGAATGGGAAACTCGCCTGAAACAAAGTATAGGTTTTCATTATGTGAATAATTTTAAAATCTTAGCTCAAACGGCTGCAAAACCTGTTTGCCCAGCACGGGGATATTGAGTTCTATAAGATAAAGCCATAAACGTGTTTGTCTGAGTCTTCTATCAAAAGTTACAGCGATTTATATGAAGTTGTTCAAAAACGCTTTATTTCGCCAAGACAATGCGTTTCTCACTGTTACATGCATTTGAATGGGAAACTCGCCTGAAACAAAGTATAGGTTTTCATTATGTGAATAATTTTAAAATCTTAGCTCAAACGGCTGCAAAACCTGTTTGCCCAGCACAGGGATATTGAGTTCTATAAGATAAAGCCATAAACGTGTTTGTCTGAGTCTTCTATCAAAAGTTACAGCGATTTATATGAAGTTGTTCAAAAACGCTTTATTTCGCCAAGACAATGCGTTTCTCACTGTTACATGCATTTGAATGGGAAACTCGCCTGAAACAAAGTATAGGTTTTCATTATGTGAATAATTTTAAAATCTTAGCTCAAACGGCTGCAAAACCTGTTTGCCCAGCACGGGGATATTGAGTTCTATAAGATAAAGCCATAAACGTGTTTGTCTGAGTCTTCTATCAAAAGTTACAGCGATTTATATGAAGTTGTTCAAAAACGCTTTATTTCGCCAAGACAATGCGTTTCTCACTGTTACATGCATTTGAATGGGAAACTCGCCTGAAACAAAGTATAGGTTTTCATTATGTGAATAATTTTAAAATCTTAGCTCAAACGGCTGCAAAACCTGTTTGCCCAGCACAGGGATATTGAGTTCTATAAGATAAAGCCATAAACATGTTTGTCTGAGTCTTCTATCAAAAGTTACAGCGATTTATATGAAGTTGTTCAAAAACGCTTTATTTCGCCAAGACAATGCGTTTCTCACTGTTACATGCATTTGAATGGGAAACTCGCCTGAAACAAAGTATAGGTTTTCATTATGTGAATAATTTTAAAATCTTAGCTCAAACGGCTGCAAAACCTGTTTGCCCAGCACGGGGATATTGAGTTCTATAAGATAAAGCCATAAACATGTTTGTCTGAGTCTTCTATCAAAAGTTACAGCGATTTATATGAAGTTGTTCAAAAACGCTTTATTTCGCCAAGACAATGCGTTTCTCACTGTTACATGCATTTGAATGGGAAACTCGCCTGAAACAACATATAGGTTTTCATTATGTGAATAATTTTAAAATCTTAGCTCAAACGGCTGCAAAACCTGTTTGCCCAGCACGGGGATATTGAGTTCTATAAGATAAAGCCATAAACATGTTTGTCTGAGTCTTCTATCAAAAGTTACAGCGATTTATATGAAGTTGTTCAAAAACGCTTTATTTCGCCAAGACAATGCGTTTCTCACTGTTACATGCATTTGAATGGGAAACTCGCCTGAAACAAAGTATAGGTTTTCATTATGTGAATAATTTTAAAATCTTAGCTCAAACGGCTGCAAAACCTGTTTGCCCAGCACGGGGATATTGAGTTCTATAAGATAAAGCCATAAACATGTTTGTCTGAGTCTTCTATCAAAAGTTACAGCGATTTATATGAAGTTGTTCAAAAACGCTTTATTTCGCCAAGACAGTGTGTTTCTCACTGTTACATGCATTTGAATGGGAAACTCGCCTGAAACAACGTATAGGTTTTCATTATGTGAATAATTTTAAAATCTTAGCTCAAACGGCTGCAAAACCTGTTTGCCCAGCACGGGGATATTGAGTTCTATAAGATAAAGCCATAAACATGTTTGTCTGAGTCTTCTATCAAAAGTTACAGCGATTTATATGAAGTTGTTCAAAAACGCTTTATTTCGCCAAGACAATGCGTTTCTCACTGTTACATGCATTTGAATGGGAAACTCGCCTGAAACAAAGTATAGGTTTTCATTATGTGAATCATTTTAAAAACTTAGCTCAAACGGCTGCAAAACCTGTTCTGTTTGCCCAGCACGGGGATATTGAGTTCTATAAGATAAAGCCATAAACATGTTTGTCTGAGTCTTCTATCAAAAGTTACAGCGATTTATATGAAGTTGTTCAAAAACGCTTTATTTCGCCAAGACAGTGTGTTTCTCACTGTTACATGCATTTGAATGGGAAACTCGCCTGAAACAAAGTATAGGTTTTCATTATGTGAATAATTTTAAAATCTTAGCTCAAACTGCTGCAAAACCTGTTTGCCCAAGCACGGGGATATTGAGTTCTATAAGATAAAGCCATAAACATGTTTGTCTGAGTCTTCTATCAAAAGTTACAGCGATTTATATGAAGTTGTTCAAAAACGCTTTATTTCGCCAAGACAATGCGTTTCTCACTGTTACATGCATTTGAATGGGAAACTCGCCTGAAACAAAGTATAGGTTTTCATTATGTGAATAATTTTAAAATCTTAGCTCAAACGGCTGCAAAACCTGTTTGCCCAGCACGGGGATATTGAGTTCTATAAGATAAAGCCATAAACATGTTTGTCTGAGTCTTCTATCAAAAGTTACAGCGATTTATATGAAGTTGTTCAAAAACGCTTTATTTCGCCAAGACAATGCGTTTCTCACTGTTACATGCATTTGAATGGGAAACTCGCCTGAAACAAAGTATAGGTTTTCATTATGTGAATAATTTTAAAATCTTAGCTCAAACGGCTGCAAAACCTGTTTGCCCAGCACAGGGATATTGAGTTCTATAAGATAAAGCCATAAACATGTTTGTCTGAGTCTTCTATCAAAAGTTACAGCGATTTATATGAAGTTGTTCAAAAACGCTTTATTTCGCCAAGACAATGCGTTTCTCACTGTTACATGCATTTGAATGGGAAACTCGCCTGAAACAAAGTATAGGTTTTCATTATGTGAATAATTTTAAAATCTTAGCTCAAACGGCTGCAAAACCTGTTTGCCCAGCACGGGGATATTGAGTTCTATAAGATAAAGCCATAAACATGTTTGTCTGAGTCTTCTATCAAAAGTTACAGCGATTTATATGAAGTTGTTCAAAAACGCTTTATTTCGCCAAGACAATGCGTTTCTCACAGTTACATGCATTTGAATGGGAAACTCGCCTGAAACAACATATAGGTTTTCATTATGTGAATAATTTTAAAATCTTAGCTCAAACGGCTGCAAAACCTGTTTGCCCAGCACGGGGATATTGAGTTCTATAAGATAAAGCCATAAACATGTTTGTCTGAGTCTTCTATCAAAAGTTACAGCGATTTATATGAAGTTGTTCAAAAACGCTTTATTTCGCCAAGACAATGCGTTTCTCACTGTTACATGCATTTGAATGGGAAACTCGCCTGAAACAAAGTATAGGTTTTCATTATGTGAATAATTTTAAAATCTTAGCTCAAACGGCTGCAAAACCTGTTCTGTTTGCCCAGCACGGGGATATTGAGTTCTATAAGATAAAGCCATAAACATGTTTGTCTGAGTCTTCTATCAAAAGTTACAGCGATTTATATGAAGTTGTTCAAAAACGCTTTATTTCGCCAAGACAGTGTGTTTCTCACTGTTACATGCATTTGAATGGGAAACTCGCCTGAAACAACGTATAGGTTTTCATTATGTGAATAATTTTAAAATCTTAGCTCAAACGGCTGCAAAACCTGTTTGCCCAGCACGGGGATATTGAGTTCTATAAGATAAAGCCATAAACATGTTTGTCTGAGTCTTCTATCAAAAGTTACAGCGATTTATATGAAGTTGTTCAAAAACGCTTTATTTCGCCAAGACAATGCGTTTCTCACTGTTACATGCATTTGAATGGGAAACTCGCCTGAAACAAAGTATAGGTTTTCATTATGTGAATCATTTTAAAAACTTAGCTCAAACGGCTGCAAAACCTGTTCTGTTTGCCCAGCACGGGGATATTGAGTTCTATAAGATAAAGCCATAAACATGTTTGTCTGAGTCTTCTATCAAAAGTTACAGCGATTTATATGAAGTTGTTCAAAAACGCTTTATTTCGCCAAGACAATGCGTTTCTCACTGTTACATGCATTTGAATGGGAAACTCGCCTGAAACAACATATAGGTTTTCATTATGTGAATAATTTTAAAATCTTAGCTCAAACGGCTGCAAAACCTGTTTGCCCAGCACGGGGATATTGAGTTCTATAAGATAAAGCCATAAACATGTTTGTCTGAGTCTTCTATCAAAAGTTACAGCGATTTATATGAAGTTGTTCAAAAACGCTTTATTTCGCCAAGACAATGCGTTTCTCACTGTTACATGCATTTGAATGGGAAACTCGCCTGAAACAAAGTATAGGTTTTCATTATGTGAATAATTTTAAAATCTTAGCTCAAACGGCTGCAAAACCTGTTCTGTTTGCCCAGCACGGGGATATTGAGTTCTATAAGATAAAGCCATAAACATGTTTGTCTGAGTCTTCTATCAAAAGTTACAGCGATTTATATGAAGTTGTTCAAAAACGCTTTATTTCGCCAAGACAGTGTGTTTCTCACTGTTACATGCATTTGAATGGGGAAACTCGCCTGAAACAACGTATAGGTTTTCATTATGTGAATAATTTTAAAATCTTAGCTCAAACGGCTGCAAAACCTGTTTGCCCAGCACGGGGATATTGAGTTCTATAAGATAAAGCCATAAACATGTTTGTCTGAGTCTTCTATCAAAAGTTACAGCGATTTATATGAAGTTGTTCAAAAACGCTTTATTTCGCCAAGACAATGCGTTTCTCACTGTTACATGCATTTGAATGGGAAACTCGCCTGAAACAAAGTATAGGTTTTCATTATGTGAATCATTTTAAAAACTTAGCTCAAACGGCTGCAAAACCTGTTCTGTTTGCCCAGCACGGGGATATTGAGTTCTATAAGATAAAGCCATAAACATGTTTGTCTGAGTCTTCTATCAAAAGTTACAGCGATTTATATGAAGTTGTTCAAAAACGCTTTATTTCGCCAAGACAGTGTGTTTCTCACTGTTACATGCATTTGAATGGGAAACTCGCCTGAAACAAAGTATAGGTTTTCATTATGTGAATAATTTTAAAATCTTAGCTCAAACTGCTGCAAAACCTGTTTGCCCAGCACGGGGATATTGAGTTCTATAAGATAAAGCCATAAACATGTTTGTCTGAGTCTTCTATCAAAAGTTACAGCGATTTATATGAAGTTGTTCAAAAACGCTTTATTTCGCCAAGACAATGCGTTTCTCACTGTTACATGCATTTGAATGGGAAACTCGCCTGAAACAAAGTATAGGTTTTCATTATGTGAATCATTTTAAAAACTTAGCTCAAACGGCTGCAAAACCTGTTCTGTTTGCCCAGCACGGGGATATTGAGTTCTATAAGATAAAGCCATAAACATGTTTGTCTGAGTCTTCTATCAAAAGTTACAGCGATTTATATGAAGTTGTTCAAAAACGCTTTATTTCGCCAAGACAGTGTGTTTCTCACTGTTACATGCATTTGAATGGGAAACTCGCCTGAAACAAAGTATAGGTTTTCATTATGTGAATAATTTTAAAATCTTAGCTCAAACTGCTGCAAAACCTGTTTGCCCAGCACGGGGATATTGAGTTCTATAAGATAAAGCCATAAACATGTTTGTCTGAGTCTTCTATCAAAAGTTACAGCGATTTATATGAAGTTGTTCAAAAACGCTTTATTTCGCCAAGACAATGCGTTTCTCACTGTTACATGCATTTGAATGGGAAACTCGCCTGAAACAAAGTATAGGTTTTCATTATGTGAATAATTTTAAAATCTTAGCTCAAACGGCTGCAAAACCTGTTTGCCCAAGCACGGGGATATTGAGTTCTATAAGATAAAGCCATAAACATGTTTGTCTGAGTCTTCTATCAAAAGTTACAGCGATTTATATGAAGTTGTTCAAAAACGCTTTATTTCGCCAAGACAATGCGTTTCTCACTGTTACATGCATTTGAATGGGAAACTCGCCTGAAACAAAGTATAGGTTTTCATTATGTGAATAATTTTAAAATCTTAGCTCAAACGGCTGCAAAACCTGTTTGCCCAGCACGGGGATATTGAGTTCTATAAGATAAAGCCATAAACGTGTTTGTCTGAGTCTTCTATCAAAAGTTACAGCGATTTATATGAAGTTGTTCAAAAACGCTTTATTTCGCCAAGACAATGCGTTTCTCACTGTTACATGCATTTGAATGGGAAACTCGCCTGAAACAAAGTATAGGTTTTCATTATGTGAATAATTTTAAAATCTTAGCTCAAACGGCTGCAAAACCTGTTTGCCCAGCACAGGGATATTGAGTTCTATAAGATAAAGCCATAAACATGTTTGTCTGAGTCTTCTATCAAAAGTTACAGCGATTTATATGAAGTTGTTCAAAAACGCTTTATTTCGCCAAGACAATGCGTTTCTCACTGTTACATGCATTTGAATGGGAAACTCGCCTGAAACAAAGTATAGGTTTTCATTATGTGAATAATTTTAAAATCTTAGCTCAAACGGCTGCAAAACCTGTTTGCCCAGCACGGGGATATTGAGTTCTATAAGATAAAGCCATAAACATGTTTGTCTGAGTCTTCTATCAAAAGTTACAGCGATTTATATGAAGTTGTTCAAAAACGCTTTATTTCGCCAAGACAATGCGTTTCTCACTGTTACATGCATTTGAATGGGAAACTCGCCTGAAACAAAGTATAGGTTTTCATTATGTGAATAATTTTAAAATCTTAGCTCAAACGGCTGCAAAACCTGTTCTGTTTGCCCAGCACGGGGATATTGAGTTCTATAAGATAAAGCCATAAACATGTTTGTCTGAGTCTTCTATCAAAAGTTACAGCGATTTATATGAAGTTGTTCAAAAACGCTTTATTTCGCCAAGACAGTGTGTTTCTCACTGTTACATGCATTTGAATGGGAAACTCGCCTGAAACAACGTATAGGTTTTCATTATGTGAATAATTTTAAAATCTTAGCTCAAACGGCTGCAAAACCTGTTTGCCCAGCACGGGGATATTGAGTTCTATAAGATAAAGCCATAAACATGTTTGTCTGAGTCTTCTATCAAAAGTTACAGCGATTTATATGAAGTTGTTCAAAAACGCTTTATTTCGCCAAGACAGTGTGTTTCTCACTGTTACATGCATTTGAATGGGAAACTCGCCTGAAACAAAGTATAGGTTTTCATTATGTGAATAATTTTAAAATCTTAGCTCAAACTGCTGCAAAACCTGTTTGCCCAGCACGGGGATATTGAGTTCTATAAGATAAAGCCATAAACATGTTTGTCTGAGTCTTCTATCAAAAGTTACAGCGATTTATATGAAGTTGTTCAAAAACGCTTTATTTCGCCAAGACAATGCGTTTCTCACTGTTACATGCATTTGAATGGGAAACTCGCCTGAAACAAAGTATAGGTTTTCATTATGTGAATAATTTTAAAATCTTAGCTCAAACGGCTGCAAAACCTGTTTGCCCAGCACGGGGATATTGAGTTCTATAAGATAAAGCCATAAACGTGTTTGTCTGAGTCTTCTATCAAAAGTTACAGCGATTTATATGAAGTTGTTCAAAAACGCTTTATTTCGCCAAGACAATGCGTTTCTCACTGTTACATGCATTTGAATGTGAAACTCGCCTGAAACAACGTATAGGTTTTCATTATGTGAATAATTTTAAAATCTTAGCTCAAACGGCTGCAAAACCTGTTTGCCCAGCACGGGGACCTTGAGTACTATAAGATAAAGCCATAAACATGTTTGTCTGAGTCTTCTATCAAAAGTTACAGCGATTTATATGAAGTTGTTCAAAAACGCTTTATTTCGCCAAGACAATGCGTTTCTCACTGTTACATGCATTTGAATGGGAAACTCGCCTGAAACAACGTATAGGTTTTCATTATGTGAATAATTTTAAAATCTTAGCTCAAACGGCTGCAAAACCTGTTTGCCCAGCACGGGGACCTTGAGTTCTATAAGATAAAGCCATAAACATGTTTGTCTGAGTCTTCTATCAAAAGTTACAGCGATTTATATGAAGTTGTTCAAAAACGCTTTATTTCGCCAAGACAATGCGTTTCTCACTGTTACATGCATTTGAATGGGAAACTCGCCTGAAACAACATATAGGTTTTCATTATGTGAATAATTTTAAAATCTTAGCTCAAACGGCTGCAAAACCTGTTTGCCCAGCACGGGGATATTGAGTTCTATAAGATAAAGCCATAAACATGTTTGTCTGAGTCTTCTATCAAAAGTTACAGCGATTTATATGAAGTTGTTCAAAAACGCTTTATTTCGCCAAGACAATGCGTTTCTCACTGTTACATGCATTTGAATGGGAAACTCGCCTGAAACAAAGTATAGGTTTTCATTATGTGAATAATTTTAAAATCTTAGCTCAAACGGCTGCAAAACCTGTTCTGTTTGCCCAGCACGGGGATATTGAGTTCTATAAGATAAAGCCATAAACATGTTTGTCTGAGTCTTCTATCAAAAGTTACAGCGATTTATATGAAGTTGTTCAAAAACGCTTTATTTCGCCAAGACAGTGTGTTTCTCACTGTTACATGCATTTGAATGGGAAACTCGCCTGAAACAACGTATAGGTTTTCATTATGTGAATAATTTTAAAATCTTAGCTCAAACGGCTGCAAAACCTGTTTGCCCAGCACGGGGATATTGAGTTCTATAAGATAAAGCCATAAACATGTTTGTCTGAGTCTTCTATCAAAAGTTACAGCGATTTATATGAAGTTGTTCAAAAACGCTTTATTTCGCCAAGACAATGCGTTTCTCACTGTTACATGCATTTGAATGGGAAACTCGCCTGAAACAAAGTATAGGTTTTCATTATGTGAATCATTTTAAAAACTTAGCTCAAACGGCTGCAAAACCTGTTCTGTTTGCCCAGCACGGGGATATTGAGTTCTATAAGATAAAGCCATAAACATGTTTGTCTGAGTCTTCTATCAAAAGTTACAGCGATTTATATGAAGTTGTTCAAAAACGCTTTATTTCGCCAAGACAATGCGTTTCTCACTGTTACATGCATTTGAATGGGAAACTCGCCTGAAACAAAGTATAGGTTTTCATTATGTGAATAATTTTAAAATCTTAGCTCAAACGGCTGCAAAACCTGTTTGCCCAGCACAGGGATATTGAGTTCTATAAGATAAAGCCATAAACATGTTTGTCTGAGTCTTCTATCAAAAGTTACAGCGATTTATATGAAGTTGTTCAAAAACGCTTTATTTCGCCAAGACAATGCGTTTCTCACTGTTACATGCATTTGAATGGGAAACTCGCCTGAAACAAAGTATAGGTTTTCATTATGTGAATAATTTTAAAATCTTAGCTCAAACGGCTGCAAAACCTGTTTGCCCAGCACGGGGATATTGAGTTCTATAAGATAAAGCCATAAACGTGTTTGTCTGAGTCTTCTATCAAAAGTTACAGCGATTTATATGAAGTTGTTCAAAAACGCTTTATTTCGCCAAGACAATGCGTTTCTCACTGTTACATGCATTTGAATGGGAAACTCGCCTGAAACAAAGTATAGGTTTTCATTATGTGAATAATTTTAAAATCTTAGCTCAAACGGCTGCAAAACCTGTTTGCCCAGCACAGGGATATTGAGTTCTATAAGATAAAGCCATAAACATGTTTGTCTGAGTCTTCTATCAAAAGTTACAGCGATTTATATGAAGTTGTTCAAAAACGCTTTATTTCGCCAAGACAATGCGTTTCTCACTGTTACATGCATTTGAATGGGAAACTCGCCTGAAACAAAGTATAGGTTTTCATTATGTGAATAATTTTAAAATCTTAGCTCAAACGGCTGCAAAACCTGTTTGCCCAGCACGGGGATATTGAGTTCTATAAGATAAAGCCATAAACATGTTTGTCTGAGTCTTCTATCAAAAGTTACAGCGATTTATATGAAGTTGTTCAAAAACGCTTTATTTCGCCAAGACAATGCGTTTCTCACTGTTACATGCATTTGAATGGGAAACTCGCCTGAAACAAAGTATAGGTTTTCATTATGTGAATAATTTTAAAATCTTAGCTCAAACGGCTGCAAAACCTGTTCTGTTTGCCCAGCACGGGGATATTGAGTTCTATAAGATAAAGCCATAAACATGTTTGTCTGAGTCTTCTATCAAAAGTTACAGCGATTTATATGAAGTTGTTCAAAAACGCTTTATTTCGCCAAGACAGTGTGTTTCTCACTGTTACATGCATTTGAATGGGAAACTCGCCTGAAACAACGTATAGGTTTTCATTATGTGAATAATTTTAAAATCTTAGCTCAAACGGCTGCAAAACCTGTTTGCCCAGCACGGGGATATTGAGTTCTATAAGATAAAGCCATAAACATGTTTGTCTGAGTCTTCTATCAAAAGTTACAGCGATTTATATGAAGTTGTTCAAAAACGCTTTATTTCGCCAAGACAGTGTGTTTCTCACTGTTACATGCATTTGAATGGGAAACTCGCCTGAAACAAAGTATAGGTTTTCATTATGTGAATAATTTTAAAATCTTAGCTCAAACAGCTGCAAAACCTGTTTGCCCAGCACGGGGATATTGAGTTCTATAAGATAAAGCCATAAACATGTTTGTCTGAGTCTTCTATCAAAAGTTACAGCGATTTATATGAAGTTGTTCAAAAACGCTTTATTTCGCCAAGACAATGCGTTTCTCACTGTTACATGCATTTGAATGGGAAACTCGCCTGAAACAAAGTATAGGTTTTCATTATGTGAATAATTTTAAAATCTTAGCTCAAACGGCTGCAAAACCTGTTTGCCCAAGCACGGGGATATTGAGTTCTATAAGATAAAGCCATAAACATGTTTGTCTGAGTCTTCTATCAAAAGTTACAGCGATTTATATGAAGTTGTTCAAAAACGCTTTATTTCGCCAAGACAATGCGTTTCTCACTGTTACATGCATTTGAATGGGAAACTCGCCTGAAACAAAGTATAGGTTTTCATTATGTGAATAATTTTAAAATCTTAGCTCAAACGGCTGCAAAACCTGTTTGCCCAGCACGGGGATATTGAGTTCTATAAGATAAAGCCATAAACATGTTTGTCTGAGTCTTCTATCAAAAGTTACAGCGATTTATATGAAGTTGTTCAAAAACGCTTTATTTGGCCAAGACAATGCGTTTCTCACTGTTACATGCATTTGAATGGGAAACTCGCCTGAAACAACGTATAGGTTTTCATTATGTGAATAATTTTAAAATCTTAGCTCAAACGGCTGCAAAACCTGTTTGCCCAGCACGGGGATATTGAGTTCTATAAGATAAAGCCATAAACATGTTTGTCTGAGTCTTCTATCAAAAGTTACAGCGATTTATATGAAGTTGTTCAAAAACGCTTTATTTCGCCAAGACAATGCGTTTCTCACTGTTACATGCATTTGAATGGGAAACTCGCCTGAAACAAAGTATAGGTTTTCATTATGTGAATAATTTTAAAATCTTAGCTCAAACGGCTGCAAAACCTGTTCTGTTTGCCCAGCACGGGGATATTGAGTTCTATAAGATAAAGCCATAAACATGTTTGTCTGAGTCTTCTATCAAAAGTTACAGCGATTTATATGAAGTTGTTCAAAAACGCTTTATTTCGCCAAGACAGTGTGTTTCTCACTGTTACATGCATTTGAATGGGAAACTCGCCTGAAACAAAGTATAGGTTTTCATTATGTGAATAATTTTAAAATCTTAGCTCAAACGGCTGCAAAACCTGTTTGCCCAAGCACGGGGATATTGAGTTCTATAAGATAAAGCCATAAACATGTTTGTCTGAATCTTCTATCAAAAGTTACAGCGATTTATATGAAGTTGTTCAAAAACGCTTTATTTCGCCAAGACAATGCGTTTCTCACTGTTACATGCATTTGAATGGGAAACTCGCCTGAAACAAAGTATAGGTTTTCATTATGTGAATAATTTTAAAATCTTAGCTCAAACGGCTGCAAAACCTGTTTGCCCAGCACGGGGATATTGAGTTCTATAAGATAAAGCCATAAACATGTTTGTCTGAGTCTTCTATCAAAAGTTACAGCGATTTATATGAAGTTGTTCAAAAACGCTTTATTTGGCCAAGACAATGCGTTTCTCACTGTTACATGCATTTGAATGGGAAACTCGCCTGAAACAAAGTATAGGTTTTCATTATGTGAATAATTTTAAAATCTTAGCTCAAACGGCTGCAAAACCTGTTCTGTTTGCCCAGCACGGGGATATTGAGTTCTATAAGATAAAGCCATAAACATGTTTGTCTGAGTCTTCTATCAAAAGTTACAGCGATTTATATGAAGTTGTTCAAAAACGCTTTATTTCGCCAAGACAATGCGTTTCTCACTGTTACATGCATTTGAATGGGAAACTCGCCTGAAACAAAGTATAGGTTTTCATTATGTGAATAATTTTAAAATCTTAGCTCAAACGGCTGCAAAACCTGTTTGCCCAGCACAGGGTTATTGAGTTCTATAAGATAAAGCCATAAACATGTTTGTCTGAGTCTTCTATCAAAAGTTACAGCGATTTATATGAAGTTGTTCAAAAACGCTTTATTTCGCCAAGACAATGCGTTTCTCACTGTTACATGCATTTGAATGGGAAACTCGCCTGAAACAAAGTATAGGTTTTCATTATGTGAATAATTTTAAAATCTTAGCTCAAACTGCTGCAAAACCTGTTTGCCCAGCACAGGGATATTGAGTTCTATAAGATAAAGCCATAAACATGTTTGTCTGAGTCTTCTATCAAAAGTTACAGCGATTTATATGAAGTTGTTCAAAAACGCTTTATTTCGCCAAGACAATGCGTTTCTCACTGTTACATGCATTTGAATGGGAAACTCGCCTGAAACAAAGTATAGGTTTTCATTATGTGAATAATTTTAAAATCTTAGCTCAAACGGCTGCAAAACCTGTTTGCCCAGCACAGGGATATTGAGTTCTATAAGATAAAGCCATAAACATGTTTGTCTGAGTCTTCTATCAAAAGTTACAGCGATTTATATGAAGTTGTTCAAAAACGCTTTATTTCGCCAAGACAATGCGTTTCTCACTGTTACATGCATTTGAATGGGAAACTCGCCTGAAACAAAGTATAGGTTTTCATTATGTGAATAATTTTAAAATCTTAGCTCAAACGGCTGCAAAACCTGTTCTGTTTGCCCAGCAAGGGGATATTGAGTTCTATAAGATAAAGCCATAAACATGTTTGTCTGAGTCTTCTATCAAAAGTTACAGCGATTTATATGAAGTTGTTCAAAAACGCTTTATTTCGCCAAGACAGTGTGTTTCTCACTGTTACATGCATTTGAATGGGAAACTCGCCTGAAACAAAGTATAGGTTTTCATTATGTGAATAATTTTAAAATCTTAGCTCAAACGGCTGCAAAACCTGTTTGCCCAAGCACGGGGATATTGAGTTCTATAAGATAAAGCCATAAACATGTTTGTCTGAGTCTTCTATCAAAAGTTACAGCGATTTATATGAAGTTGTTCAAAAACGCTTTATTTCGCCAAGACAATGCGTTTCTCACTGTTACATGCATTTGAATGGGAAACTCGCCTGAAACAAAGTATAGGTTTTCATTATGTGAATAATTTTAAAATCTTAGCTCAAACGGCTGCAAAACCTGTTTGCCCAGCACGGGGATATTGAGTTCTATAAGATAAAGCCATAAACATGTTTGTCTGAGTCTTCTATCAAAAGTTACAGCGATTTATATGAAGTTGTTCAAAAACGCTTTATTTGGCCAAGACAATGCGTTTCTCACTGTTACATGCATTTGAATGGGAAACTCGCCTGAAACAAAGTATAGGTTTTCATTATGTGAATAATTTTAAAATCTTAGCTCAAACGGCTGCAAAACCTGTTCTGTTTGCCCAGCACGGGGATATTGAGTTCTATAAGATAAAGCCATAAACATGTTTGTCTGAGTCTTCTATCAAAAGTTACAGCGATTTATATGAAGTTGTTCAAAAACGCTTTATTTCGCCAAGACAGTGTGTTTCTCACTGTTACATGCATTTGAATGGGAAACTCGCCTGAAACAAAGTATAGGTTTTCATTATGTGAATCATTTTAAAATCTTAGCTCAAACGGCTGCAAAACCTGTTTGCCCAGCACAGGGTTATTGAGTTCTATAAGATAAAGCCATAAACATGTTTGTCTGAGTCTTCTATCAAAAGTTACAGCGATTTATATGAAGTTGTTCAAAAACGCTTTATTTCGCCAAGACAATGCGTTTCTCACTGTTACATGCATTTGAATGGGAAACTCGCCTGAAACAAAGTATAGGTTTTCATTATGTGAATCATTTTAAAAACTTAGCTCAAACGGCTGCAAAACCTGTTCTGTTTGCCCAGCACGGGGATATTGAGTTCTATAAGATAAAGCCATAAACATGTTTGTCTGAGTCTTCTATCAAAAGTTACAGCGATTTATATGAAGTTGTTCAAAAACGCTTTATTTCGCCAAGACAGTGTGTTTCTCACTGTTACATGCATTTGAATGGGAAACTCGCCTGAAACAAAGTATAGGTTTTCATTATGTGAATAATTTTAAAATCTTAGCTCAAACTGCTGCAAAACCTGTTTGCCCAGCACAGGGATATTGAGTTCTATAAGATAAAGCCATAAACATGTTTGTCTGAGTCTTCTATCAAAAGTTACAGCGATTTATATGAAGTTGTTCAAAAACGCTTTATTTCGCCAAGACAATGCGTTTCTCACTGTTACATGCATTTGAATGGGAAACTCGCCTGAAACAAAGTATAGGTTTTCATTATGTGAATAATTTTAAAATCTTAGCTCAAACGGCTGCAAAACCTGTTTGCCCAGCACAGGGATATTGAGTTCTATAAGATAAAGCCATAAACATGTTTGTCTGAGTCTTCTATCAAAAGTTACAGCGATTTATATGAAGTTGTTCAAAAACGCTTTATTTCGCCAAGACAATGCGTTTCTCACTGTTACATGCATTTGAATGGGAAACTCGCCTGAAACAAAGTATAGGTTTTCATTATGTGAATCATTTTAAAAACTTAGCTCAAACGGCTGCAAAACCTGTTCTGTTTGCCCAGCACGGGGATATTGAGTTCTATAAGATAAAGCCATAAACATGTTTGTCTGAGTCTTCTATCAAAAGTTACAGCGATTTATATGAAGTTGTTCAAAAACGCTTTATTTTGCCAAGACAGTGTGTTTCTCACTGTTACATGCATTTGAATGGGAAACTCGCCTGAAACAAAGTATAGGTTTTCATTATGTGAATAATTTTAAAATCTTAGCTCAAACTGCTGCAAAACCTGTTTGCCCAGCACGGGGATATTGAGTTCTATAAGATAAAGCCATAAACATGTTTGTCTGAGTCTTCTATCAAAAGTTACAGCGATTTATATGAAGTTGTTCAAAAACGCTTTATTTCGCCAAGACAATGCGTTTCTCACTGTTACATGCATTTGAATGGGAAACTCGCCCGAAACAAAGTATAGGTTTTCATTATGTGAATAATTTTAAAATCTTAGCTCAAACGGCTGCAAAACCTGTTTGCCCAAGCACGGGGATATTGAGTTCTATAAGATAAAGCCATAAACATGTTTGTCTGAGTCTTCTATCAAAAGTTACAGCGATTTATATGAAGTTGTTCAAAAACGCTTTATTTCGCCAAGACAATGCGTTTCTCACTGTTACATGCATTTGAATGGGAAACTCGCCTGAAACAACGTATAGGTTTTCATTATGTGAATAATTTTAAAATCTTAGCTCAAACGGCTGCAAAACCTGTTTGCCCAGCACGGGGATATTGAGTTCTATAAGATAAAGCCATAAACATGTTTGTCTGAGTCTTCTATCAAAAGTTACAGCGATTTATATGAAGTTGTTCAAAAACGCTTTATTTCGCCAAGACAATGCGTTTCTCACTGTTACATGCATTTGAATGGGAAACTCGCCTGAAACAAAGTATAGGTTTTCATTATGTGAATAATTTTAAAATCTTAGCTCAAACGGCTGCAAAACCTGTTCTGTTTGCCCAGCACAGGGATATTGAGTTCTATAAGATAAAGCCATAAACATGTTTGTCTGAGTCTTCTATCAAAAGTTACAGCGATTTATATGAAGTTGTTCAAAAACGCTTTATTTCGCCAAGACAGTGTGTTTCTCACTGTTACATGCATTTGAATGGGAAACTCGCCTGAAACAACGTATAGGTTTTCATTATGTGAATAATTTTAAAATCTTAGCTCAAACGGCTGCAAAACCTGTTTGCCCAGCACGGGGATATTGAGTTCTATAAGATAAAGCCATAAACATGTTTGTCTGAGTCTTCTATCAAAAGTTACAGCGATTTATATGAAGTTGTTCAAAAACGCTTTATTTCGCCAAGACAATGCGTTTCTCACTGTTACATGCATTTGAATGGGAAACTCGCCTGAAACAAAGTATAGGTTTTCATTATGTGAATCATTTTAAAAACTTAGCTCAAACGGCTGCAAAACCTGTTCTGTTTTCCCAGCACGGGGATATTGAGTTCTATAAGATAAAGCCATAAACATGTTTGTCTGAGTCTTCTATCAAAAGTTACAGCGATTTATATGAAGTTGTTCAAAAACGCTTTATTTCGCCAAGACAGTGTGTTTCTCACTGTTACATGCATTTGAATGGGAAACTCGCCTGAAACAAAGTATAGGTTTTCATTATGTGAATAATTTTAAAATCTTAGCTCAAACTGCTGCAAAACCTGTTTGCCCAGCACGGGGATATTGAGTTCTATAAGATAAAGCCATAAACATGTTTGTCTGAGTCTTCTATCAAAAGTTACAGCGATTTATATGAAGTTGTTCAAAAACGCTTTATTTCGCCAAGACAGTGTGTTTCTCACTGTTACATGCATTTGAATGGGAAACTCGCCTGAAACAAAGTATAGGTTTTCATTATGTGAATAATTTTAAAATCTTAGCTCAAACGGCTGCAAAACCTGTTTGCCCAAGCACGGGGATATTGAGTTCTATAAGATAAAGCCATAAACATGTTTGTCTGAGTCTTCTATCAAAAGTTACAGCGATTTATATGAAGTTGTTCAAAAACGCTTTATTTCGCCAAGACAATGCGTTTCTCACTGTTACATGCATTTGAATGGGAAACTCGCCTGAAACAAAGTATAGGTTTTCATTATGTGAATAATTTTAAAATCTTAGCTCAAACGGCTGCAAAACCTGTTTGCCCAGCACGGGGATATTGAGTTCTATAAGATAAAGCCATAAACATGTTTGTCTGAGTCTTCTATCAAAAGTTACAGCGATTTATATGAAGTTGTTCAAAAACGCTTTATTTGGCCAAGACAATGCGTTTCTCACTGTTACATGCATTTGAATGGGAAACTCGCCTGAAACAAAGTATAGGTTTTCATTATGTGAATAATTTTAAAATCTTAGCTCAAACGGCTGCAAAACCTGTTCTGTTTGCCCAGCACGGGGATATTGAGTTCTATAAGATAAAGCCATAAACATGTTTGTCTGAGTCTTCTATCAAAAGTTACAGCGATTTATATGAAGTTGTTCAAAAACGCTTTATTTCGCCAAGACAGTGTGTTTCTCACTGTTACATGCATTTGAATGGGAAACTCGCCTGAAACAAAGTATAGGTTTTCATTATGTGAATAATTTTAAAATCTTAGCTCAAACGGCTGCAAAACCTGTTTGCCCAGCACAGGGATATTGAGTTCTATAAGATAAAGCCATAAACATGTTTGTCTGAGTCTTCTATCAAAAGTTACAGCGATTTATATGAAGTTGTTCAAAAACGCTTTATTTCGCCAAGACAATGCGTTTCTCACTGTTACATGCATTTGAATGGGAAACTCGCCTGAAACAAAGTATAGGTTTTCATTATGTGAATCATTTTAAAAACTTAGCTCAAACGGCTGCAAAACCTGTTCTGTTTGCCCAGCACGGGGATATTGAGTTCTATAAGATAAAGCCATAAACATGTTTGTCTGAGTCTTCTATCAAAAGTTACAGCGATTTATATGAAGTTGTTCAAAAACGCTTTATTTCGCCAAGACAGTGTGTTTCTCACTGTTACATGCATTTGAATGGGAAACTCGCCTGAAACAAAGTATAGGTTTTCATTATGTGAATAATTTTAAAATCTTAGCTCAAACTGCTGCAAAACCTGTTTGCCCAGCACAGGGATATTGAGTTCTATAAGATAAAGCCATAAACATGTTTGTCTGAGTCTTCTATCAAAAGTTACAGCGATTTATATGAAGTTGTTCAAAAACGCTTTATTTCGCCAAGACAATGCGTTTCTCACTGTTACATGCATTTGAATGGGAAACTCGCCTGAAACAAAGTATAGGTTTTCATTATGTGAATAATTTTAAAATCTTAGCTCAAACGGCTGCAAAACCTGTTTGCCCAGCACAGGGATATTGAGTTCTATAAGATAAAGCCATAAACATGTTTGTCTGAGTCTTCTATCAAAAGTTACAGCGATTTATATGAAGTTGTTCAAAAACGCTTTATTTCGCCAAGACAATGCGTTTCTCACTGTTACATGCATTTGAATGGGAAACTCGCCTGAAACAAAGTATAGGTTTTCATTATGTGAATCATTTTAAAAACTTAGCTCAAACGGCTGCAAAACCTGTTCTGTTTGCCCAGCACGGGGATATTGAGTTCTATAAGATAAAGCCATAAACATGTTTGTCTGAGTCTTCTATCAAAAGTTACAGCGATTTATATGAAGTTGTTCAAAAACGCTTTATTTCGCCAAGACAATGCGTTTCTCACTGTTACATGCATTTGAATGGGAAACTCGCCTGAAACAAAGTATAGGTTTTCATTATGTGAATCATTTTAAAAACTTAGCTCAAACGGCTGCAAAACCTGTTCTGTTTGCCCAGCACGGGGATATTGAGTTCTATAAGATAAAGCCATAAACATGTTTGTCTGAGTCTTCTATCAAAAGTTACAGCGATTTATATGAAGTTGTTCAAAAACGCTTTATTTCGCCAAGACAATGCGTTTCTCACTGTTACATGCATTTGAATGGGAAACTCGCCTGAAACAAAGTATAGGTTTTCATTATGTGAATAATTTTAAAATCTTAGCTCAAACGGCTGCAAAACCTGTTTGCCCAGCACGGGGATATTGAGTTCTATAAGATAAAGCCATAAACGTGTTTGTCTGAGTCTTCTATCAAAAGTTACAGCGATTTATATGAAGTTGTTCAAAAACGCTTTATTTCGCCAAGACAATGCGTTTCTCACTGTTACATGCATTTGAATGGGAAACTCGCCTGAAACAAAGTATAGGTTTTCATTATGTGAATAATTTTAAAATCTTAGCTCAAACGGCTGCAAAACCTGTTTGCCCAGCACGGGGATATTGAGTTCTATAAGATAAAGCCATAAACGTGTTTGTCTGAGTCTTCTATCAAAAGTTACAGCGATTTATATGAAGTTGTTCAAAAACGCTTTATTTCGCCAAGACAATGCGTTTCTCACTGTTACATGCATTTGAATGGGAAACTCGCCTGAAACAACGTATAGGTTTTCATTATGTGAATAATTTTAAAATCTTAGCTCAAACGGCTGCAAAACCTGTTTGCCCAGCACGGGGATATTGAGTTCTATAAGATAAAGCCATAAACATGTTTGTCTGAGTCTTCTATCAAAAGTTACAGCGATTTATATGAAGTTGTTCAAAAACGCTTTATTTCGCCAAGACAATGCGTTTCTCACTGTTACATGCATTTGAATGGGAAACTCGCCTGAAACAAAGTATAGGTTTTCATTATGTGAATCATTTTAAAAACTTAGCTCAAACGGCTGCAAAACCTGTTCTGTTTTCCCAGCACGGGGATATTGAGTTCTATAAGATAAAGCCATAAACATGTTTGTCTGAGTCTTCTATCAAAAGTTACAGCGATTTATATGAAGTTGTTCAAAAACGCTTTATTTCGCCAAGACAGTGTGTTTCTCACTGTTACATGCATTTGAATGGGAAACTCGCCTGAAACAAAGTATAGGTTTTCATTATGTGAATAATTTTAAAATCTTAGCTCAAACTGCTGCAAAACCTGTTTGCCCAGCACGGGGATATTGAGTTCTATAAGATAAAGCCATAAACATGTTTGTCTGAGTCTTCTATCAAAAGTTACAGCGATTTATATGAAGTTGTTCAAAAACGCTTTATTTCGCCAAGACAGTGTGTTTCTCACTGTTACATGCATTTGAATGGGAAACTCGCCTGAAACAAAGTATAGGTTTTCATTATGTGAATAATTTTAAAATCTTAGCTCAAACGGCTGCAAAACCTGTTTGCCCAAGCACGGGGATATTGAGTTCTATAAGATAAAGCCATAAACATGTTTGTCTGAATCTTCTATCAAAAGTTACAGCGATTTATATGAAGTTGTTCAAAAACGCTTTATTTCGCCAAGACAATGCGTTTCTCACTGTTACATGCATTTGAATGGGAAACTCGCCTGAAACAAAGTATAGGTTTTCATTATGTGAATAATTTTAAAATCTTAGCTCAAACGGCTGCAAAACCTGTTTGCCCAGCACGGGGATATTGAGTTCTATAAGATAAAGCCATAAACATGTTTGTCTGAGTCTTCTATCAAAAGTTACAGCGATTTATATGAAGTTGTTCAAAAACGCTTTATTTGGCCAAGACAATGCGTTTCTCACTGTTACATGCATTTGAATGGGAAACTCGCCTGAAACAAAGTATAGGTTTTCATTATGTGAATAATTTTAAAATCTTAGCTCAAACGGCTGCAAAACCTGTTCTGTTTGCCCAGCACGGGGATATTGAGTTCTATAAGATAAAGCCATAAACATGTTTGTCTGAGTCTTCTATCAAAAGTTACAGCGATTTATATGAAGTTGTTCAAAAACGCTTTATTTCGCCAAGACAGTGTGTTTCTCACTGTTACATGCATTTGAATGGGAAACTCGCCTGAAACAAAGTATAGGTTTTCATTATGTGAATAATTTTAAAATCTTAGCTCAAACGGCTGCAAAACCTGTTTGCCCAGCACAGGGATATTGAGTTCTATAAGATAAAGCCATAAACATGTTTGTCTGAGTCTTCTATCAAAAGTTACAGCGATTTATATGAAGTTGTTCAAAAACGCTTTATTTCGCCAAGACAATGCGTTTCTCACTGTTACATGCATTTGAATGGGAAACTCGCCTGAAACAAAGTATAGGTTTTCATTATGTGAATCATTTTAAAAACTTAGCTCAAACGGCTGCAAAACCTGTTCTGTTTGCCCAGCACGGGGATATTGAGTTCTATAAGATAAAGCCATAAACATGTTTGTCTGAGTCTTCTATCAAAAGTTACAGCGATTTATATGAAGTTGTTCAAAAACGCTTTATTTCGCCAAGACAGTGTGTTTCTCACTGTTACATGCATTTGAATGGGAAACTCGCCTGAAACAAAGTATAGGTTTTCATTATGTGAATAATTTTAAAATCTTAGCTCAAACTGCTGCAAAACCTGTTTGCCCAGCACAGGGATATTGAGTTCTATAAGATAAAGCCATAAACATGTTTGTCTGAGTCTTCTATCAAAAGTTACAGCGATTTATATGAAGTTGTTCAAAAACGCTTTATTTCGCCAAGACAATGCGTTTCTCACTGTTACATGCATTTGAATGGGAAACTCGCCTGAAACAAAGTATAGGTTTTCATTATGTGAATAATTTTAAAATCTTAGCTCAAACGGCTGCAAAACCTGTTTGCCCAGCACAGGGATATTGAGTTCTATAAGATAAAGCCATAAACATGTTTGTCTGAGTCTTCTATCAAAAGTTACAGCGATTTATATGAAGTTGTTCAAAAACGCTTTATTTCGCCAAGACAATGCGTTTCTCACTGTTACATGCATTTGAATGGGAAACTCGCCTGAAACAAAGTATAGGTTTTCATTATGTGAATCATTTTAAAAACTTAGCTCAAACGGCTGCAAAACCTGTTCTGTTTGCCCAGCACGGGGATATTGAGTTCTATAAGATAAAGCCATAAACATGTTTGTCTGAGTCTTCTATCAAAAGTTACAGCGATTTATATGAAGTTGTTCAAAAACGCTTTATTTCGCCAAGACAGTGTGTTTCTCACTGTTACATGCATTTGAATGGGAAACTCGCCTGAAACAAAGTATAGGTTTTCATTATGTGAATAATTTTAAAATCTTAGCTCAAACGGCTGCAAAACCTGTTTGCCCAGCACAGGGATATTGAGTTCTATAAGATAAAGCCATAAACATGTTTGTCTGAGTCTTCTATCAAAAGTTACAGCGATTTATATGAAGTTGTTCAAAAACGCTTTATTTCGCCAAGACAATGCGTTTCTCACTGTTACATGCATTTGAATGGGAAACTCGCCTGAAACAAAGTATAGGTTTTCATTATGTGAATCATTTTAAAAACTTAGCTCAAACGGCTGCAAAACCTGTTCTGTTTGCCCAGCACGGGGATATTGAGTTCTATAAGATAAAGCCATAAACATGTTTGTCTGAGTCTTCTATCAAAAGTTACAGCGATTTATATGAAGTTGTTCAAAAACGCTTTATTTCGCCAAGACAGTGTGTTTCTCACTGTTACATGCATTTGAATGGGAAACTCGCCTGAAACAAAGTATAGGTTTTCATTATGTGAATAATTTTAAAATCTTAGCTCAAACGGCTGCAAAACCTGTTTGCCCAGCACAGGGATATTGAGTTCTATAAGATAAAGCCATAAACATGTTTGTCTGAGTCTTCTATCAAAAGTTACAGCGATTTATATGAAGTTGTTCAAAAACGCTTTATTTCGCCAAGACAATGCGTTTCTCACTGTTACATGCATTTGAATGGGAAACTCGCCTGAAACAAAGTATAGGTTTTCATTATGTGAATCATTTTAAAAACTTAGCTCAAACGGCTGCAA